>NC_052051.1:82391369-83107202 GCF_903992535.2 Arvicola amphibius | reverse complement strand
AATCCCAAATAAGTGATTATAGCAGTTTTGTGAATATTGACGAGAACTTGGTAAAAGTCGTCATCATCATCATCACTAGTATATCACTTAGAAGCATTTCCACACTCACTCCCTGGGCTCTGAGTCTTTTAGTCGGCTAGTGTGGGTCACGCTGCAAGCATATTGAAGTTGCTGTGCACTACCGTAGAGCTTAGACACTGCAGCCACTGGTCAAGTATTAACCACTGGTCACTCACTTTCCTGTGAATTAGGGTTTCTTAGGACATTTGTTTATGTATATTTAATTTAAAAGAAGATTTATTTCTTAGATTGAAAGCAGTGAGTCTGGAGTTTAGGCTGTACTTTGTTGCCCATTATCTTTGTGGATTTTTATTTAGCCTCTGTGCTATGAAATGAAAGTGTTGCATTGACTCTCAGAAGTGTCCTTTCTAGTTCAGGCTTTGAAGGCACAAAAGGCAGGGGAGTTCTGTAGGGTAGGCAGTGTTTTAGGTAGGCAGTGCTTTCTGACTTGGCTGCCCATCAGGATCTTCTGGGAGAACTAGGGAAAAAGCCAAAGTATTGGGCTTTAAATTATATATTCTGAATCCAGAAGCTTTAAGGGTAAGGCCAGCAAATCTATGTGTATTATTTTATTTGTGCTTTAATTTATTTTTTAAAGACTTGTTTATTTACTTTATATATATATAGTTTATTTGTGCTTTATTTTTTGAAGATTTGCTTATTTACTTTATGTATATGAGTGCTCTATCTGCATGTATGCCTTTATGCCAGATGAGGGCACCAGATCTCATTACGGATGGTTGTGAGCCACCATGTAGTTGCTGGGAATTGAACTCAGGACCCCTGGAAGAGCAGCCAGGGCTCTTAACTGCTGAAACATTTCTCCAGCTCCTCTTTATGCTTATAATTTAAGATTGAGAAGTAATGTACAGGGTATCATTTCTACACGTGTGTGTATACCTGTGTGTGTGTGTATGCATTTATGTTTGGATATACATCTCTGTGTGTGTGTTCACATGCCTGCATACATATATGTGTGTGTGTCTCCCTGTGTGTGCATGTGTTTATATTTATGTGTGTTAGGGACATAAAGTCATATAGATTATAACACAGGTAGTATGTGGTTAAATTTTAAAATGGTAGGGCCTAGAGATGGAGCTCAAAGATACAGCACTTGCCTAGGAAGTGCAAGGTCCTGTATTCTGTTTCCAGCGCCAGAAACGAAAGAAAAACAATCGAGAAAGGTGATAAATATTGTAGGAGTTTAAAGACAGAGTGACTAGAGGTAAGGATGGAAGGGAAGGTATCTGTCAACCTGTGAGTCTTTATCTGGACTCTGGTTTCTGAATGAGATTTGCATAGTTAGACGGTGAAAGGATATGCTTGGTATAAGAAAGAACATGAGGATGGGGGAGGGGCAGTTATGATGACAGTTTTAGTCTTTATGTTAGTGTCCTCTGGCACTTTGGTAGATTTCATGAAGACTTTCAGGAGTGAGCTATGATAAAACTTGGAGGAAGAGAGTGTGCTGACTACTAGGAAAAAGAAGTAGGAGAGCCCTGAACAGGGAATGCAGCTTGGACAAGAAGCCAGTATTGTAGGGGCGGGCTGAGCCTTGTGGAGACAGGGGTAGCAGAGCCCAGGTCACTTGGTGCTTGTGAGCTACTGTCAGAGGATGCTAGCTTTCGCTCCTAGTTTGATGCTGAGCCGCTGAAGGATTTTAAGTTGAAGGGCAACAGTCTGTCTTGGATTTTGAAAACTTGTAGTAGTGCTAGGGTAGAAATGGGGAGACCAGTGAGGAGGCTGTGACAGTAATCGAGGTCAAATGACACTGGTGAATTGGACCAAGGAAGTGGTAGTGGAGCTGAGACAACTGGTCAAAGTAGGTAACATTCTGAAGGTAGAGGCAGCATGGCTAGTTGTTGTATTGGATGTGGGCTGTGACAGGATTCTGAATAACTTTCAAGTGCTTCTGCTGAGACACTGGGGTTTCCATTATGGAGATGCCAATGGCTGAGAAGGAGGCCGGAGGTAAGAGGGTCAGGAGTTTAATTTTGTGTCTGTAGAGCTTAAGGTCCCTCTGTGTCAAGTGTTGAGGGGTGGGCACGGAGCTTAGGAGGCCTAAAGGACTTGCCATCAAGTGGAATTCTGCTTTTTCTTCCAGTCATTTATGTGTGTTTACATTTATTACAAACTTAATGTTCTTCCTCCCCTCCCCTCCCCTCCCCTCCCCTCCCCTCCCCTCCCTCCCCTCCCCTCCCCTCCCCTCCCCTCCCCTCCCCTCCCCTCCCCTCCCCTCCCCTCCCTTCCCTTCCCTTCCTTTCCTTTCCTTTCCTTTCCTTTTTTTCCTCTGTGAACTCACTTTGTAGAACAGGCTGGCTTCAAACTCACAGAGATCCTCCTGCCTCTGTCTCCCAAGTGCTGGAATTAAAGGGGTGTGCCACCACTGCCTGGCTATTTAAAACTTAATGTATTTTCTGTTAGGAGTTAGGAAGGGCAGATAGCTGTAAAACCTGTATATATGACTTAGTTATTGGAAGACTATCAGATATCATGAGGTAAGAAGAGAGACAAAATCTCCTAGGTAAGGTGACATTTCAGAGTATTTTTGAATAACAATTACCTCTGCTATTTTAGTCCCTGATCAAAATTTATGATTGAGCACAGGCTATAAGCTTAATTGTTGGAAATTTGTAGTGGACATAGTAAATTTTAGCCTAATTTAAAACATGATCTAGTGTTAAAATTTTCTCTGCAAATCTGTTTATTTAATGTAGATTAGGTGCAAAGCTCTTAAGATGCTTTACAAAAGGTACTTAAGAAGTGGCTATTAATCATCTTTGAATTATTGATAATGTTTTAAATTTTATAACCATACCGGAAATCTGAATGACTTGATTCTTAGCCCGCTCTATTAAGGTAGCTAGCTACCTGTGAAGTTCTGTAGAGGGCAAGTTTATAAAGAAAAAAATTGTGTGAATTTATGTTAGCAAAACAATATTCATCTCTAAAAGCAAAAAAATAATGTATTTACTCTAACAAGTATTTTGAATGCCATTTTGTTCACTTAATTGAAGCACTGTGTAGCCCAGGTTTCACTGTGTGGCTCAGACTAGCCTGGAATTTGCTATGTTCATCCAGGCTCTTCTTGAACTCTGAATCCACCTGTCTTAGCTGCCTACTAGTTGCTAAGATTGTAGGCACATGGACAGTCTCCATGTCCAGCTCATGAGTGTATTTTTCAAGAAGAAATCCATATTTAAAATATTTAAGCAAATTTAATTAAGGTTTTGAAAGACCTCAGTTCTAAGTATGGAATGTGGTGAGAAATGGACAGACCCGATCAGCTTGAGGTGAGGAAATGAGACTTCAGACGTGAGTACATTCTACACATGGATAGTGTAAAAAGTGCAGTCTTACATGTCACTCTCCCATTCTGCTTCTCAGTATCACTAAATTATAGAAAAGAAATCTTTTCTTTGTTGGCTGCTTTCCATTTGGTAGTCAGTTTAACAATCAGTCTTCAGAAGAAACCCTTGAAGTGTTGATGTTTAAGATGTTAGTCTGAAAGTATTTGTTCTTCTTGGGTGTCTGAGTCTCCTTGTGGGTCTGATTGATGCTCTGGACCCTCTTCCCTGAAGCTACCCCTCTGCTCACGCATACAGAGTCTGTTACAGGTGGTAGCCTTCTGAAGCCCACTTGTGGGGGGCTGTCCTTAAGCATAAAGGATACTGGATTCTAAAACTTGCCCTAAGTAGCTTACATGTGATTTTTTCTCTCTCTAAAACTTTGCTGAAACTATTTCTCCATGTTTATTTTTGCTCATTTCTTAGAAGAGCAATGGAGTTCTTGGTGCTTCACTAAAAGTGACATCTGGTGGAGGAGTCCACTCAGTCACTGGGGCCCCAGGCCTGCGAGATCTTTTCTCCTTAACCCACCAGCTGAGTGCCCTTTGAGAAATGTCTCTTAGACTTTGCTTTCCTGTGTGATTTCTGTATTCCTTATAAGCAATTCATAATCAGTTTCATGATCTTATGACTTAATGATTTTCGCTTTATTGACTTAAGATTGGATCTGCCACTGAGTTTTGGAGAAAAGGCCTGGGCAATAGATACACATGCATGCATTGTACTGTCTTTCTGCTGACTTCTCAGAAGAGTTTATGTCATTAGACTTTTCTCGATGCTGTATTAAATACATGTTAAAACCATTCTGTCCTGAACATGTTTGAGTATCAATGGATTTTATATATCCTGGGTATATGTATTTTTTAAATTATATATATAATATATATAATTATATATATATATATATATATATATATATATATATATAATTATCTCTTAGTTCTTCAGCTTACCTTTTCAGTCATTCTTTTAAAAGTTTATTGCATTTATTTATTTATGTGTGTGGACATGAGAGCCAAAGGAAGATTCGCAGGAATCATCCAATATGTGAGTTTTACAGTGTAAGTCCTGGGGATCAAACTCAGTTATCAGTGTTGGCTCTAAGCACTTTGACCAACTGAACTACCTTGCTTATCTTCATGCATTCATTACATGGTGTTTCATTTTGTGTTTCAAATGAACACAAGTTCTTAATTTTATTTTAGTCCAATTGTTCAGTCTTTCTCTTTTCATTATATTTTAAAATAGTATTATCTATCTTACTTCTTGATGAATGGTGTAGATAAAAATTTATCCATCTAACTAGTTAATACAGTGGGAGACTGATTTATAAGGAGTTATCTAACAAGAAAGTTTGGGAACTGGGAGGATGAGCCTGCAGCAGTCTGTTTCCATTCGACTAATCCCTGGGCTTGACCATTTATTGAGTGCTCACTGTAAGCCTGCCACTGCATTGGGCATCTTCTGAGCAACACTATGGACTCTGTACTGTAGTAACTGAAATGATGAGAATCTACTTTTTTTTTTTTTTTTTTTTGGTTTTTCGAGACAGGGTTTCTCTGTAGCTTTGGAGCCTGTCCTGGAACTAGCTCTGGTTTGTGGGTCCAGTTGTATATATTTGAAAGGATTTTAGAAGTCGAGAGGCAATAATCACAAAAACTATTATTAAGTCACAAAGTTGAAGAAATTTTATTTAAAAAAGAAAAAAAAAAGTGGTTACCAAGATAGCTTTTAGTTGCTGAAGATAGCAAAGACAATGTAGGATTTAGAGGATAAAGGTATTTAAAAGCTTGTTAAAGAACACAACAAACAAAAAGGGATGAGGAAAAAAATGTGTCTTAGATTTTAAATCCTGTCGTAAATGAGTAATTTCTGTTTTCTTTCCTACATTTTTGTTCTGTTTTTGTTTTGTTTTTCAGTACAGGTTTCTCTGTGTAATCTCCTTGGCTGTCCTGGAACTCATTGTGTAGACCAGACTGGTTTCAAACTCACAGGAATCCGCCTGCCTCTGCCTACTGAGTGCTGGGATTAAAGATCTGCGCCACCACTGCCTGATGAGTATAATTTTTATGAGACTTCACTCATCTCTAAAAAGAGCCTCATCACTCTTTTGGAATTGATTGTTAAGAATTTATGCTGCATGTGGGATACACCTGAAAAACAACCTGTAGAGACCTAGAATATCTGCGTATATGAACTGTTTTTTTTTTTTTTTTTTTTTGGTTTTTCGAGACAGGGTTTCTCTGTAGCTTAGGAGCCTGTCCTGGAACTAGCTCTTGTAGACCATGCTGGCCACCGCCGCCCAGCATGAAGTGTTTTTGTAAACTGCACCAGTTGGCCCTAAATCCAGTTAGTAGAGGTCAGCCATGATGCAAAGTTTTCAATCCGTGGCAGAGAAAGTCATAAGAAGCAGGAGGACACTTTGAGTCTAGTTTTCAGTAACTGCATTATTCTACAGATTTATTGCACAATTTTTCTTGTGGTTGGGAATTCATTCTAATCCCTATGATTAAAATAGCTATTTAGCTGGGCGGTGGGGGTGCACGCCTTTAATCCCAGCACTTGGGAGGCAGAGGCAGGCAGATCTCTGTGAGTTCAAGGCCAGCCTAGTCTAGTTCCAGGACAGGCTCCAAAGCCACAGAGAAACCCTGTTTTGAAAAACCAAAACAAAACAAAACAAAACAAAAAAAAAAAAAAAAAAAGAAGCTATTTAGAGTACTCCTGTGAACTTTGAAAAGAACTGTAGTCAGAGAAAAAGGAGGAGCTGGGTGCATTGCTGCACACTTTTAATCTCAATACTCAGGAGTCAGAGGCAGGTGGATCTCTTGAGAGTTTGAGGTTGGCCTGGTCTACGTAGTGAGTTTTAGCACAGTCAGGGATATGAAGAGAGACCTTGTCTTAAACCAAACCAAACCAAACAACAGTAACAACCAGAAAAGAAGAAGGAAAGAATAGCCAGGTCAGTTTCCTTTGGATGTAACTATAGACTGAATCAGGGGCCTTTAAATAATTTTACTGTATATTTTTAAAACTGTTTTGTTAACATGGTTAACAAAAATGTCTCATCTGAGAGACAGGATCTTTTAAATACTCTTGGAGTAGCATAGGTCAGCAAGCGTGTTTAGGCGTAATTGAGACACAGCATGTCGTGGAGGTTCCATAGTTTAGTGCTCAAAGTGCTGAGGGCTCCATTTGACTCTTAGTTCCCTGATACTAGGTCAGGATACCAAAACTTAGATTTTTCTTTTTGGCTTTATCACTGGTTATGAATGTGGCAGAGAAGAACCATTGCCTGTTTGTGGCTTACAGTCCCAAGCTGTGATATAAATTTAATAATTTGGATGAAAATTTAATTAAAATTCTGATTATATTATTTATTTATACTTTACTATATACTTACTATTTTATCCTTATTGTACATTATATTGGGAATTTAAAGCTTCGCATGAAGCAAATCCATTTTAAAATTTATTACAAAAAGACTTTTTAAGTGGACCAAACTAAGGACTTCAAAAGTATTCTTTATGTTTTATTGTAAAGAGAGTGCAGTGGAGCCATTTGAATAAATAAAATACATATGGCTAGGTATTTTATCAGTCTACAAAATATAGACAGCAGTGCACATGCATTTATAGCCTGATCACAGCTACAGAGAGCTGGCTGGTAACACCGCATGTTTGGAATGCCTTACAGTCCCTCTTCTTGCTTTCCACGTGTGGTCCTGAGCTCAGGTGTGTAACTCTCTGTGGAAAATGTGGCAGTGTGCTGTTCTCTCTGCGGGTGGGTCATCTGTGGTTATCACTCACTTTTCACTGTGTTTTGTATATTACCTGAAAAGCAAAGAATATCAGTTAATAACCTAATTTTATTGGTGAGGTTTCCTGTTGACAACGCAATGGTCATAGTTAAGTTTTTGAGGAACCAAAATTTGTGCTCTAATTTTTGACTCAGGATGTCTGTGCCCTTAGCAATGCCTTCCTATTGTTCAAGGGTTATCCGTACTTATTTTTCCTGGTCTTGAAAAGCTGTGTTAAAACAGGCTTAACTGCTCTTCTGTTCCTTCTTTGCTGTAAAAACTACTCATTTCTTCCTTGTTTACTATTGGGTTTTAAATTTTAGAAATTGGTATTTTTTTGTTTGTTTTATCTCCTTTAAAGTTAGAAATCTTGGAGTCTTTCGCTCTTGATGACATCATGACTCTGCAGTTTAACACTGTTTTTTTCTTCTGTTACAGGGGATTAAAGAACTGACAGAGAGCCAGTTTCCCCAAAATTGGTAAGTACTTTTAGTATGCACACATAGTGTGCCTGATTCTAGCTGTACTCGTTCGGATATTAAGTGATATTGTAAGTGATTTTTTTTCCCTCCAAAAAAATCTTTCTTCCCCGAAACAAGGTTTTGCTGTTTGCACTGAAAGTGAATTTTTAGCTCCACATAGCTGTATCTGAAATTCATTTGTGTTTCTTTCTGATAACTCCACTACACTTGCATGCTCCTGAATTTGATAACTTATTAAAACTCATTAAATGAAAGTCCTATTGCCAAAATGCCCTTAATGCAGTAGTTAGGCCTGAGAATTGGAAGCCAGGAAAGAGAAGTTCATATTCCAGTTGTATTTTGTATTCCTGTGCTGTTAAATTTGAGGTCCCGCAGTATATAGACTAGCCAGGTTACTGGAGCCACGGGGCCCTCGCCTTGAAGTCGGAGCCTCTTGATGTCTGTATTTTTACATTTCACATTAGATTAGCTTCAAGTTCGAGATTGTTTTTTAGTCTGTGTTGTTTTGTATAATTTTTAAAAGAAGAGAGGGGGCAAACACATTTTTCTTGATAGCTACTTTCATAGACTTTTAACAGCTTTTACCTTACCATACTTTCTCAATTTTTGGATGTCTTAATTCAGGACCCTAGACTGCACTGGGCGATCTGATGTACTAAGCGTCTGATAGATATTGACTATGTGCTTTGAAAAAAGAAATCAAGCTACAAGTGTGTAATTCTCCAGTGTACAACTGCACTAAAAAAACAAAAAAACAACAACCCTGACCTTAAAATAGCAATTAACATAGTGTGTAGAATAGTTAGAGCAAATGTTTGGTTTTGTGGGGTTTTTTTGTGTTTTTTTTTGTTTTTTTTTTTTTTTGAGACAAGGCAACTCTGTGTAGTATTGGCTGGCCTGGAGCTGGCTATATAGACTAAACTGGTCTCAAATATACAGATTTGTCTGCTGGGTGCTGAGATTAAAGGTGTGCACCACCACCACGCCCAGCAAATTTTTGGTTTTGTGGTCCTTTCTAATATCTCTCTACATTTTGAAACTAGGATTTAAACCAATGAACCTTGGATTTTGCTACCGTTTAATTCTATTGCCTTTCCCTCATGAATCCTTATAAAGTAATAATCAAGACCCTTTACCTTGTGGTGCTACCGAATCTTAGCCTCTGTCCTGCATAGGTTTATTTATTTATTTATTTATTTATTTATTTATTTATTTAGGTTTTTCGAGACAGGATTTCTCTGTAGCTTTGGAGCCTATCCTGGAAATAGCTCTTGCCAACCAGGCTGGCCTCCAACTCAAACAGATCTGCCTGCCTCTGCCTCCCGAGTGCAGGGATTAAAGGCCTGAACCACCACCACCCCGTGTGCATAGCAATTTTTTTGCTTACATCCCTGACAGGTTGTTACTTCTTCAGGTCCACACTGAACACTACATTTTAAAAAATGCAGGCCTTTGTTTTCTGTAATGAATGTGTTTTGAGAAACCCTGGTTCCACAGGAACTGAAGAAATATTTCTAAGGTTGGGGCTGGGGTGGGAAAAGGGTTCTGTGGTCAAGTAATTTGGGAAATGCTGCATTTAACTAAGTTAAACAGGTTTCTTTACTGCAGGACTTCTCAGAACCTTTAATATGCTAATGTGCATTGTGAATCTCCAAGATGGGGATATGATATGCAGCATTCTTGAATCCTTCTAATGACAGGGAGCCCACTACCTCATAAGGTAACCACTCCTTTTTCTCACAGCTCTCACCCTTGGTTCTTCTTTGTGTTGGTCTGAAATCTATGTTCCATGCCTTTGCTTCTACTAAGCATGATACTGATTGTTTATGCTGGGACCAGCACATCTTCCTGTGTGACCGTTTTTGTGGTATATATTTATAAGCTTCTGGACAGGCCTGGACAGCCTCCCACCCCCAATCATTCAGTGACTCCTCAGTAAATGTGTTCTGAAATCCTAGACACTTCATCACTATGTTTTTGTGTACTACTCTCCAACCTTCGTCTTGAGTGTCTATAGACTCTAAATTTGACTTCAGTGTTCCACTTGTTGAGTGTGGTTGGGATTTTAATGAGCATTCTTCCTTTCCTTACAGAAAGATAGGAGATAGATGAGTGTGCAGGCAGACGGTGTCCCAGAAGCTGAGTTTGATATGTACACTGGATGAGTCTGATGATGAGGAAGAGTTACCGCCTCTGAGGAGAGTGTTGTGGGAATTCCTAGCCTGACCCAGAGTCCACAGGAACCCCTGGACTGCAGTGCTATGAACTCTATACAGAGTCTTTAGTAAAAGAAATAGCGTGTTCTCTTCCCTGTAAACCCAGACAGATAATTTAACAAATAAGAAACATTAATTAATCAGTAAACATCAGTAACTACTCAGTTTAATAGTTTGGAAACACCTAGCTAGCTATGGTGGTTTTGTCAATAGCTGTCATACCAAGATTTGAGCACACAGCCTGGTCAGTGTCCATGAGTAGGCAGTCTCTTCTAAAGTCAGGGTTGTCAAGTTTTATGAAGGACATTTTCTGTTGATTTGTGGAGTGTCACCAAAGAAATATCGCTCTGAAAATAAGTCAGGATGTAATGATAATTTGCAGAGTAATAAGGAAAAATTAGGTTTTTCTATTTGAAATACTCACCCTCTGAAAAACACCCGTGAATGTAGATCAGAACCAAGATGCTGTATACACAAGAAATGCATGGTATGGAGAGCACAGAGCTCTTTTTAGGGACAGTTTCGGGGCACACTTTTCATGAACTTATTAAAGTTACTCTTGGTTGACCTGGCAGATTTGGATAGGAAAAGGTCTTTTTTGTCAATTTTGCAGTGCAGTATGTCTTAGCAATAAAAGAGGCTAAAGCTTTTTACAAGTCGTAAGAGTAGCGACAGAAGACCTAGAGGCTCAGCGCCTTCGCGGAAACTGCTCAGAGCAATAGCAGCCTCATTTGCAGACAATTTGGGCTTTTTAAATTTAATTTTTTATTTTCAGATTAATAAAATTTTACTTCAGATTCATTTTTATTATCTTGAGTGTACAAGTGTCCCAGCGCCTGAGGAGATAGTGAGCCTCCATGTGGATGCTGGGAATGAGACCTGGGTCCTTTACAAGAACAAGTGATATCAGCTACTGAACTAACTCTTCAGCCTGAGAATTTGAGAAGTTTTATTCAAAGTTTAAGCATGAAGATGTTTGTCAGTAGCTCAAAAACTTGATGGTGTACAAAAGGCTTTTCTGAAACCTTCAGTTGATTTAAATATTATGAAAGTCCTGACATAGGTGACATGAGCCCTGTTTTCTCAGGGGATAAAATTGCCTATACAACGAATGGTTTTGTTCTGCTTTGTGAGAGGCAATAAATGCTCTTTCTTCAGTATCCAGCTACCTTTTTTTTGGGGGGGGGGCAATCTGATTGTTGTTTATTTAGTTTGTTATGATGTTCGGTGTGTGTGTGTGTGTGTGTGTGTGTGGTGTGTGTGTGTGTGTGTGTGTGTGTGAGAGAGAGAGAGAGAGAGAGAGAGAGAGAGACAGACAGACAGACAGACAGACAGACAGACAGACAATGACATTGCCTCTTATAACCCAGGCTGGCCTTAAACTCACTTTGTAGCTAAGGATGACCTTGAACTCCTGGTCCTTCTGCCTCCACCTCTCAAACTTTATGATTACAGATGTGCACCTTGGTATCTGGCTGTTTTCTGCTTTGTTTTGTTTGTTACTTGAGAGGCTATTAGATTATCTGATGGTTTAATGTGTGCAATGTTGAAGGCAGAAAGTTGGCATGTTGCACTAGGCAGATGCCTGCAGTGATGGAGGTGTGCGGAGATGTTGGGTGGAAAGTGTCTGTTACTGTCTTGTGAATCTGTTTATAATCACCTTTCAGTAACTAATTTCTCTCTCTCTCTCTCTCTCTCTCTCTCTCTCTCTCTCTCTCTCTCTTTCTCTCTTCTGTGCTTGCACCTTTTTAGAATTGGGCAAATACAATAAGTTATTTGTTATACACTTAGAAGTAACAGCTTTTGGGGGCTCAGTAGGTAAAGGCACTTGACATCAAGCCCGAGAACCTGTTTGATCTCCAGAACCCACAAAAGTGGAAGGGAAGAACCAGCTCCGTCACGTTGTCCTCTGACCTCCGCACATACTGCATGACATGTGTGTCCCCAACCAGTAAATGAATTTTACAATTGCTGGTCTCGAACTCACAAAGATCTGCCTGCCTCTGCCTCCTGAGTGCTAGGATTAAAGGCGTGCACCACCACCACCGCCCAGCGAATTTTACAATTTCTAAAAAAGTAATAGGTTTTTGTGAAGCTGAAGACTGTCTCTAAATATTGTTCACATGATGCTGCGTGCACTAAGATTCCAGTGTTTTTTAAAAGGCTCCAACATGTTTGGCTTGAGTTTGTAAATTATAACTTTATGTATTTTAATTGTGTAGACCAATCAGTCTCTTAACAACTGTTCAGAAAGAGACCTTTCTGATGAAAGATTTCAAAGTCGTCTTCTAGTCTTTCATAAGTTTCTCTGTGACCAGTCACGATCTTTTTTAACCCTTCAGTCTTATTCTAAAACAAAATGGTCAATTGGCATTTAAATGCCTCTGTGTATCTCTAATAAGCAGATAACAACCTGATGGAGGAAGTAAACGTTGTCAGCTCTCATTAGCTTGACTGGCAGGCTTGTTTCACACAGCAAGCTCTGACATTGAGAGTCTCCAGGTTACAACCTTGTTTTCACTCGTCCCTCCTCCTCTCCCTCCTTCCCTTCACCTCTCTACATTTCTCTGAGACAGGGCATCATGTAGCCTAGGTTGGTACAGCGCAGAGGTTGACTTTGATCTCTTGTGTTCACTTGAGTGCTAGGATCCCAGGAGGAGGCCATCGTACCAAGCCACTTTTTTCCTTTTTGAGGTATTTGTTTTGTTTTGTTTTGTTTTTCGCATATTATATATAAATGTTTCCGATGCTTTATTTTCGTTAATTTTTTTCTTAGTTGAAAGGAGTTATGCATTGTTTGTGGAAAAGTTTGAGACTATTGCTAGTCCCCCAAAGAAGGCTAAGCAGTCCTTAGTACTTTTCCCCAGAGAAAAAAGTCGGCTTGCAGCCGACTGTGAAGCGTCATGAGACCCACCCTAGGCAGCTTAGAGTTTTTTACTCTGCATCTTCAGCACGCTAGGCAAACCTTCCTTCTGAAATTTATGTTTTCATAGTCGTCAGTCAGTCAGCAAATTCTTTTGAGCATATATTCATGCTAGGACAGGTGCCATAAAGGTGCAATTGTCACGCACGTGTGTCACATACTTTGACTGAATTCACACTTTTTATTGGTTTTATTTCTTGTGAGAATTGCTTTTCTGTACATTTTTGTTAGTTAATGTGAGAAAGCCCTAACTATAAACAGTGTTAACCTTTTGTGATGGGTATTGTAAGTTCTCGGTGTCTGTGATATGCTTGTTTTCAGAGTTTGAGTTCAGCTGAGCTGTGGTGTGTTACCAACAGTGGAAAAAAATTGGCCTTTCTGATTTGAACTTGCTCTTGTGGTAGGGTTATTCTTAATGTGAAAAGAATTTTAGGGAAATCTTTTTGTACACAATTTCTGATAGAACTTTGTAAAAATTAAGACCAGGTGATTTTAAAGAATTGTAATATAACTGGCTGTGGTGGATTACATTTATGATTCCTGCAGTCAGGAAGCCAAGGTAGGAGGATTGTGAGTTCAAAACCAGACTGGGCTACACAGAGAGACCCTGTAAAACGAACTGCCATGTATAAATTAAGAGTTTGAGAAGGAAGATTATTTTAGCACTTAAAATTGAAGCAAGCCGGGCGGTGGTGGCGCACGCCTTTAATCCCAGCACTCGGGAGGCAGAGGCAGGCGGATCTCTGTGAGTTCGAGACCAGCCTGGTCTACAAGAGCTAGTTCCAGGACAGGCTCCAAAGCCACAGAGAAACCCTGTCTCGAAAAACCAAAAAAAAAAAAAAAAAAAAAAAAAAAAAAAAAAAAAATTGAAGCAGCTGGTATAGTTTTCAAAATTAGCCATTGCAAATCAAGAAAGTATAAATGATCACAGAAGTCTTGCTCTATGTGAGTTACTAATGATTGTAGTATTTATTATAATTCCCAACAGTTTTTAGGATAGTAAGTAACTAAAATTCATGATATTTCTCCTATTAAAAATATTTCCCCTAAATATCCTGCCTGTATGAATTTTTTTGGTTAACAGTAAATCTTTGCTAACTTCTAGAGATGTAACTTTGAAGGAATTTTGTGCTTTGAGAATTTAATATTTTTAGGGTAGAATATTCTGATTTTACATAACATAGTGTATAAGCCCTAGAGGAGAGATTAGGGAGATTAAGTAAATATAATGGAAACTAGAAATCACAGGGTGTATTTTATAGTTAATAATCTCATCGTAGCTCTGTGAATGCAGTTGTGCTGGTGAGGACTGTCAGTGGTCAGGGTGCGAGAGAGCCTAGCGGTCCTGAGTCTTATCATCTTGTCCTCAGTGCCAGAAAGCAGTACTAGCTACAGTATAAGTATAAGGTATAAGGAAGAAAAGAGATTTTTAATAAAGTTTAAATTTATTCAGGCAAAAAAATACCTTAACTTTGATAGAATACCCCAAATCATGGCCACTTTTAAGAAAATGAAAGAAAATAAAAGTTAAAAGAAAAATTAGCTACTTGGTTAAGCTGCAGTAGTGATGGTATAGGATAGAAAGGTGAAAGCAGGCGTTTACAGTCATAACCCAGACAGCATCTCCATACAGTCACATACGTGGTCAGAAAGATGCGCTGGCAAGTTTGAAAAGGAGACAGCGGTCCCTGCAAAGCCAGAAACATGTGGCAGTGTTAGGCCATCTCAAGTTCTACACGTGAAGGTTTATCATAGCTGCAGTGTTGCAGGACATTGTATTTGTCTTAAATACTAAGTTGTTACTAAAACATTTAAGACACTCAAGACTTTCCCTTTGTTTTAGGACTTGTTTTTAGTGTAGTGTGTGACTGCAATCAAATTAAAATACCTTCCCGCAGTGCTTCAACTTAATCCCTGGGAAACTGGGAACTCTCCAGTCTACTCTGATTTTGAAATGCTTAACCATGTTTTGTGTCTGAGTGTCCTGGATGGTGACAGTCTTCCCTGCCAGTTGTCGACTAGGTGGAAGTGGTCTCTCAGCTCCCTGCCCTCAGTGCTGAGCACACAGTGGCTATTTCTGTGTTTCCTTGACCATCACTTTTGCTGTTTGTATTTCTTTTCTTAGTTATTTGAAGTGTTCTATGGAGGAATGCTCAAAAGAAGAAAACCCAGAAAATTTTGGCACTGAATTACTTTAAACAGTCCTTTGGGGGACACTTTCTTCTTGTGTTACAAAATATAATATTTTTAATTTAATTATTTTGACAAATTTTCTTTATTCCCAATACAATGATCCCAAACATTTTATGATTTCCACAGCTGCAGCAACAAGAGGAGCTTGTTATTTTAAACGGAGGCTGAAGACACTGTAGAATTAGCAGACATAAGAGAAAGTGGAGAAGGTAGAGGATGGAGTTGCAGACTCTACAGGAGGCTCTTAAAGTGGAAATTCAGGTTCACCAGGTATGTTGTGATTGGCTGCCCATCCATACTTTGTTGCTAAGGAGACAGGCCCAGCTCTGTGTTTTGGTGAAGTTATACAGTCATTCTAAGACTTACCCAATGACCACAATGCTCCACAAATGCACTCCTATTGCATTTACAAACTTTTAGAAGATATTCCTGACATCTTTTCCAGAAAAAAAGAACTGGAAATATTTTTTTTATTTCTTTAAGGCATTTAGAAAAAAAACAACTCCTTTTGCAGTTTTCTGACCTATTTGAAAGCCTTCTGTACACGTGATAACCTTCCTTGTCTTTTTTATTATTATTATTTTAATTTTTTTTGATCTTTTGAGACAGGGCCTCACTAGGTTGAACTGGTTGGCCTGGCACTCCCCCATGAATTACCTTGACCTTGAACTTGTGTCGGTCCCCAGTGCTGAGTTTCCTCACTTTGCCATAATAAAAATGAGATGTATTTAAGCAAAGTGTATATATACTTACTACACATGTGCTCATCTCTGACTCACCTCTGTGCCTTGGCTCAGTCTTTTTTGTTCCTTTTTCATGATTCCAGTCTTGGGTAAAGAAAACTTGGTTGCTGTCATCAGTATTTAAAATGTTCTAATCTTTACATTTTTATCTCAGATAAAAGTAAACAGACCTTAAAAGTATATAATTATAAAATATATATATAAATTTTATATTTATTTTATACAGTTATTTCTATAGTATGATAACCTTAATAAAACACTTAATATATATCTTAATTTGTGTATGTTGACATGGAAATATATATAAATAGGCATATAATTATACTCAAGATAGAAAAATAACTAAATCATTAACATTTATTGTATAAATAGAGTATAACTGTTTCATTTTTTAGACATCAGTAGGTATTAGGGTTGAGGCTCATAAATAAACATACATCTGCATAATCCTTGGTATTCAAAAGTGACAAATGACGATTTGGCTGTTTTTGACCATGTAACATTTGTGAATGTGGGGGGACTGGATGGATGGAGGGGACTTTGCACATGTCAGTGACGGCCCTACCACTGCGTTCCAGGTAGAATATACTTTACTTTTGGGTCAGACTCTGTCAGTCTCCCTTATTCACAAGTCTGAATATGTATTACTTTTTAAAAGTTTTTTTTTTTTAAAGATTTATTTGTATACAGTGTTTTGCCTCCATGTATGCCTGAACACCAGAAGAGGGTGCCAGATCTCATTACAGATGGTTGGGAGCCACCATGTGGTTGCTGGGAATTGAACTCAGGTCCTCCGGAAGAGCAGCCCGTGCTCTTTACCTCTGAGCCGTCTCTCCAGTCCCTAAACGGGTTTGTTTTGGCGTATAGTTTCTTCTGTTTTTTCTTATTTGAGCTAATGCAGCATTGATTTCTGAAATTGTTGGGATATATATTGGGATTTTGACAATTCCTGGGTTTTCCTATTGCCCCAGAATTAATGGGGATTAGAACTGATAGGAAAGCTTCAAAGTTGCCTGCTGTGTGTGTTGTTGTCCACGTGGAGCTCTTTGAAAGCCCCAGCTGCTGATAGGGACCTTGTAGATCTCTTGCTCAGCAGCTGCCCTGCAGAGCACACTTCTCTTAGTAAACAATAAGGTAATGCACATCTTGTTTTATTTGGTCTTTATTAAGGAGAGTAAAAATTTATTCTTAAAACCATTTTTTGGATAAAATAATTTTAAAAATTATTCTTTTATATGTATGGCATGTATTTGTAACGTATGTATGCCTGGTGTCTCTGGAACTCAGGGCAAGATATCAGAGACCCTGGAACTGGAGGTACAGAGGGTTTTATGAGTGCCGGGAATTGAATTAGGGTCCTCCGGGAGAGCAGCCATGTTAGCTCCTGAATGAAAATATTTTAACATCAAGGAATATTGAACCTATTTTAGATTAGTGGAAAGTAACAAAACTTAAATCCATAATTGTTTAAAGCTGATCTCACCAGTATTTTGGGAATAAGGTAACAATTTGAAATCTGTGTGAATCAAAGATACTTTTATGGTAGTATATGTGATTTCTAGATTTTTTCCCCTCTTAAGAAATTTTAGAACACAGTTTATATTCTTTTAATTCTTCATCCTAAGATACATGTCCCAAATAAATATTTCTTGAAAGAATTGTCTATAAATGAACTTTTTTTTTTTTTAAAAAAAAAGATTTATGTATTTACCATGTATACAATGTTCTTTGTGCATATATGCCTGCAGATCAGAAGAGGGCACCAGATCTCATTACAGATGGTTGTGAGCCACCATGTTGTTGCTGGGAATTGAACTATGGACCCCTGGAAGAACAGCCAGTGTTCATAACTTCTGAGTCATCTCTCTAGCTCCTAAATTGAACTTTTTAAGTATTATCTTATTTCATAATTTGAAATCAGGTATACCACTTACATAAACATAACAATTTTTAAAAATTTAGACTTCATGATAATGTTTTAAAGTCCAGTCAAAAATTTATAATTAGGGTCCTCAAGGTGGCTTGGTGGGGAAAGGTGCTTACCGCCAAGCTTACATGATGAGTTCAGTCCCTGGGATCTGCATAGCAGAAGCAGAACTGAGTACTGAAAATTGTTTTCTGACCTCCATATGTGGGTGCACATGTGCCCCCCTTACCCCCTCTCTATTTCTCTCTCTAAATAAAAATAACAGAATAGCTGGGCAGTGGTGGCACACGCCTTTCATCCTAGCACTCAGGAGACAGAAGCAGGCTGATCTCCTTGAGTTTGAGGCCAGCCTGGTTTACAGAGCAAGTTCCAGGAAGTCAGAGCTGTTGTACAGAAAAACCCTGTCTAGGAAAAACAAATAAAGTAATAAATTATTCTTGTTGATTCAAGGGATATGTATTCTTCTAGGTATTTTAAACACTGAATATTAGCTGTCAACTTGTTTATATATTTGACTATTTGTTTTAAGTATAAAGTTATAGCCTTTTAAGTTAAATATTTTTATTTTATGTATATGTGTGTGTGTGCCTGAGTATGTGTTACATGCAGTGCATGCTCTACTAGGTTAGAAGTCAGTGTCAGCTCCCTTGAAACTGGAGTTACAGGCATTGTGAGCCTCCTTATGTCGGTGCTGGGAAATAAACCTGGGTCCACTGCAAGAACAGCAAATGATCTTAGCTGCTAAGTCATCTCTTTAGCCCCAGAATTATAGTCCTATTTTCATTTTTAATTGTTGTACATTTTATTTGTACAATTTACATACCAATTAATATATTTTAAATTATTTATTAAAGCCGGGCGGTGGTGGCGCACGCCTTTAATCCCAGCACTCGGGAGGCAGAGGCAGGCGGATCTCTGTGAGTTCGAGACCAGCCTGGTCTACAAGAGCTAGCTCCAGGACAGGCTCTAAAGCTGCAGAGAAACCCTGTCTCGAAAAACCAAAAAAAAAAAAAAAAAAATTAAATAAATAAAAATAAATAAATAAATTATTTATTATTTGTGTGTGTGTGTATGTGTGTTTGTACATGATGCATGTTTATGGGCATGCATGCCATGGTGTTTGTGTGGAAGACAGAAGATAATTTTTTGGAATTGGGTTTTTTTACCTTTATATGAATTCCTAGCTTGTTTTGTGTGGGTATGTGTGTGTGTCTGTGTGTGTATCTGTGCATCCACACAGGGAAAATTGGACATCGGATATCTTTCTCTATCACTGTTCAACTTTTCTTTTGAGACAGGGTCTCTCACAGAACCTGAAGCTTACTGATTGGCTAGACCTGCTGACAGTGAGGTTCCAGATCCTCCTGTCTCTGTGTCTCAATTCTGGAGCCGTGGCTCGGTTTCATAAGACTTTATTTAAGAAACAGGTGGTAGTCTGGATTTTGCAGCTTGGTTGTTCTTTTCTTTTTCTTTTTTTTTAAACTTTTTTTTAAAGATTTATTTATTTATTTCTTATAAACAACATTCTGACTCCATGTATGCCCACATGCCAGAAGAGGGCGCCAGATCTTATTACAGATGGTTGTGAGCCACTGTGTTGCTGGGAATTGAACTCAGCACCTCTGGAAGAGCAGCCAGGCCTTTTAACCACTGAGCCATCTCTCCAGCCCGGCTGTTGTTTTCTTATCTTGGACATAATATAGATCATGGAAAATGACATCAGTCCTTCAGTGGAAAATTTGGTAATGCAGTTCCAGTGTAAAATCACCTGGGATTTGGGTGGTCTAGTGAGTTCCTTATCTTTCCTTGTTTGTATGAATGTGGTTTAACTGCTTATACATAGAAAAGCTGATTTACTTATTTATTTCCCGCAGAAGTGGTTTTACTTGTCAGTTTTTAAATTCTAGTGCCATGGGGTACATTGATTGCTAGAGGTTAAAACACTTGTTGCTTTTGCAGAAACCAGGTTTGATCCCTAGAACCCACATGGTAGCTCATAGCCATCTGGAACTCTAATGTTAGGGGATCTGACATCCACCTCTGACACCTGAGGATAACAGGAATGCATGTGGTGCAAACATGAAGCAGAATATCATACACATACTTACATGCAAGTAGACAACTTATATATATATTAAATAAATAGATATCAATTAAAATCTCCAGTGTTATGGAAGAAAAGCTCTTTCAGTCTCAAAAATAATTTACAGATAATAGTTCTGCAGTAACAAAATCAAAAAAACACTCGGACTTTATTTTTTATTTTATTTTTTTCGAGACACGGTTTCTTGG
This sequence comes from Arvicola amphibius, assembly GCF_903992535.2. Lineage (NCBI taxonomy): Eukaryota > Metazoa > Chordata > Mammalia > Rodentia > Cricetidae > Arvicola > Arvicola amphibius. The sequence continues at coordinate 83,087,223 of NC_052051.1, read as the reverse complement.
GGTAGTCTTGGCTATCCTGGAACTCACTCTGTAGACCAGGCTGGCTTCGAACTCACAGAGATCCACTTGCTGTTGCCTCCCGAGTGCTGGGATTAAAGGTGTGTGCTACTGTCGCCCGGCTTTATTTTTTATTTTTAAGATGTTATTACATGTATCTTGTGTGTGTGAGAGCTTGTGCGTCACAGGACACATGGAGAAGTCAGAAGGGTGTTTCTGGGGCAGGGCTAAAGTTGTGAGTCTTGGGTGGAAACGGCCTTTGCCCACTCAGCCATCTCCCCAGCCCAAATCAGCTTATAGAACTGAAGTGTAGTTAGATGTTTAAGGATTTACACATTCCATTCTATTTAGCTTGTAGATGTTGCACTACTTTACAGATTTAGATGAGGCTGTTGAAGAGCTAGTTTTGTCAAATGTGAAACGGAATTTCATCGTGTATATTTTGTGTATTTGACAGTCTCAGCTATCCATAATATAGTTTAGTACCAGGAAGAAAGGCTTCTGTCCATTTAGAATACATGTCATGCCATTCCCCAGGCATTTCTTAGGCTGTTACAGCCCAGTCTTAAAGTTTGTCCACTGCGTTTTTACATAGCAGTTGAAGCAGCAAAGCTGAGTCGGTACTCATTGCTTTTAGAAAGAGGCACAATAACAGCAAGATTTGGTAGCTGACTGCTGGACAATTAAGAATTAAAGGGATCGACAAGATGCCTAAGTGGATAGAGGACCCTATTACCAAGCCCAAAGATTTTAATTCCCGGGACCCACATGATAGAAAGAGAGAACTAACATTTGAAAGTGATCCTTTGACTTCCACATGTTCATCGTGGCACATATGCACATGCCCTCACAAAATATTTTAAATAATATATTTAATTTAATGTATAAATGAATAAAATATTTAATTTTAAAATATTTTAAATAAAAAAATATTTAAGAAAAATAAGTGTTAAATAAAATATTCATTTAAATATTAAATAAGTAAAAATATTTAATAGAAAGTACTAAGCCAGGTAGTGGCAGCACACGCCTTTAATTCCAGCATTTGTGAGGCAGAGGCAGGCGGATCACTGTGAGTTCAAGGCCAGCCTGATCTACAGAGCCTAGGACAGTAGGACTGCACAAAAACATTCTGTCTCAGGGGGGAAAAAAAGAAAGGAAGGAAGGAAGGAAGGGAGGCGGGCGGGCGGATGGACGGACGGACCGACGGAAAGAAAGAAAGAAAGAAAGAAAGAAAGAAAGAAAGAAAGAAAGAAAGAAAGAAAGAAAGAGAGAGAAAGGAACTAGGCTAAAAAATCTAAAAGATATAAGGGCTCATAACATTTGCAGTTTGGGGCTTTTTGCAAGTCATATTATTTATTATATAGTATTGTATATTAATTCATATTATTACACTTCAGACTATAAAAGCTTGGTTTCTAGATGAGTGTGTTGTGAATTTTATATTTTTTTCTAACAACATTTTAAAAGTGTCTTATTACTCAAAGAGTGTGATAACTCTTTCTATTATTATATAAAAAAATCACTGGAAAATAGCTAATTGTAGGTATCTAGCCTTGGGTTTTAGGAGGCAGCCTTCTCGTATTTCTTTATCATTTAAATTCCTCTGTCCACTGTTATTGTTACTCTTGGGTTTTTTGCCAGTTTGGCTAGGTCAGATGACATTTATTATTTGATGTGTTTGAGTGTTTTGTCTGCATGTATGTTTGCACCGTATGTATGCCTGATGCCTACAGAAGCCAGAAGAGGTACTTGGAGTCTCTGGGACTACAGTTACAGGTGATTGAGAGCTGACAGAACAAAGTCACGAGGCTCCTTCTACGTAGGATCCAGACTAATAGACCTGCCAAACCTGTACTTGCTGTCTACAAACAGCTCTCTTTTGTCTGGGTGTGGCTTCTTTGCAGACCTTAACTAGGTTGGAATCCAGATGGTGATAATATCTTAAAGGGGTATTTGGCCTTTGGAGCATCCTGCTTATTTGTTTTTGTTTTGTGTTATTTGTTTGTTTGCTTGTTTGTTTTAAGACTGGGTCTCACTGGATAGCTCTGGCTGTCTGGAACTCACTATGTAGATCAGGCTGGCCTCAATTACACAGAGATCCGCCGCCCTCTGCCTCCTGTTTGCTAGGATCAAAGGCGTGTGCCACTCCGCCTGCCCTGCATCCTGCTTATTTAAATTGCAGAAGTCACTGACCCCCCACCCCCCCATACTAACAAATCAGGTATTTTTTCATTTGAATATAAAGGTATAGTTGATTCTTTATTATGTTACAAAGAATACTTCACTAGTCTTTTACAGACACCATCAAAACTTTTGATCTGTTTTGATGGTGCTACTGAATTATTTTTATTTGTGTGTGTGTGTGTGTGTGTGTGTGTCCAAACCTAAGTAGCCATAGGAGTTAATTTGTGAGACTGACAGGTTTTTTTTCTCTCTTTATTACCAGAAACTGGTTGCTCAAATGAAGCAGGATCCACAGGTAAAAAAATCCTTTTGTGATTTTTAAACACTAAAAACAATTAAAAATGACAATAAAGTACTAAAATGCAGTTATTAGTTAAATTTAAAGCAGTTTCATCCCAAACAGCACGTCCCAAACAGTATTGCATGTTGATACCATATTTTATAGGTTTAAAAAAGTCCAGTTGTATAAAATTGCTTGTTTCAACTTTGTTACTCTTTTTTGCTTTTTTGTTAATTGCTATGAGTGGTTTTATTTATTTTTTGTTTTGTTTTTCCAGACAGGGTTTCTCTGTAGCTTTGAAGCCTGTCCTGGAACTCTTTTTTTTTTTTTTTTTTCGAGACAGGGTTTCACTGTAGTTTTAGAGCCTGTCCTGGAACTAGCTCTTGTAGACCAGGCTGGCCTCGAACTCGCAGAGATCCGCCTGCCTCTGCCTCCCAAGTGCTGGGATTAAAGGCGTGCGCCACCACCGCCCAGCAAGTGTTTGTATTTTTTTTTTTTTTAAAGAGAATTCATATGACTAAAATGTCTTGCTTTAAAAAACTTCTTTTGAAGTCAAGGTGGGATGGTGGTGGTGGCTGGCCTGGTCTGTAGAGTGAGTACAAACAAGCACACAACTTTTGGGACTCTAAACGACATTCAGACTCCATCTTCCTCCCTTGACCTCTCCAATGGTGAGGTCATGGACTTGTGTTCCCATACCTGGTTTAGATTAAATTCACATGTTCAGAATTAATCAGACTCTTAAACTCAAAACTCATTGAAATGCCCCCAAACCATTTTTAATTGTGTAGCGTTTATATATATAGGACACCTAAATACTGAATTTAACTACGTTCACAGAAAAATTTTAGAATAATTCATAAAAATGTTTGAAATTTGCATTTTGTTTTGTTTTTTTCTTTTGGGACAAGATCTCATGTTCCAGGATAGCCCCAAAATGTCATATATAGCTAAAGATGACATTGGCTTCCTAACCCTCCTACCTCTAACTTTCAAGTGCTGAGGCTGTAGCTGTATGCCAGCATACCTGGCTTCAAATGTTTATCTTTAAAAGAGGATTTCAGAAGTATCTTATATAATATAATGATTTATAAATTTGTAAATTTAATATTTATAGGAGTTTCATTTTGTTTTCTTCTATAGAGAATTCTTTCTCTTTCTTTCCTTCCTTCCTTCCTTCCTTCCTTCCTTCCTTCCTTCTTTCCCTCCCTCCCTTCCTCCCTCCCTCCCTCCCTCCCTCCCTCCCTCTTCCCTCCCTCTTTCTTTCTTTTTTTTCGAGACAGGGTTTTTCCGTAGCTTTGGAGCCTGTCCTGGAGCTAGCTCTTGTAGACCAGGCTGGCCTCGAACTCACAAAGAGCTGCCTGCCTCTACCTCCCCAGTCTCCCCAATGCTGGGATTAAAGGTGTTTGCCGCCATCGCCCAGCAAGAGAATTCTTTCTCCAAAGTTACCTTGATTCTTATTATTATTCAGGTAGTGTCTTCTTGGCACCTATTAGACAGTGGATCATATATGCCTGTCTGTAAAGTAAAATAAATTCTTGAAGAGTGGTACTAAGGCAGATTAATTGTTTTATTGAAGTTGTGTGCAATATTCATCTCAAGGACTCAGTGGTCTTGACTGTTGTATTTTAATCCAATACATTGACTCTGAGAAGTAGCCTTTGTGGCCACATTTATTCCTATCTGACATCTACCTTTCATGAGAAACATCCCTTTTTAATTTTTATTTAGTATGTCCACAATATAAATTGAATTTTAGGGAACCAAATGGCAACACATTGCCAAGTCCTTTCTATTTAATGTGGTGATCTACATTGTCTGTAACAGAGCCGGCAGTTCTGATAACTCATGATCATGTAATAGTAAATTCATCACCTGGAAAATCTGAGGGTCAGTAACTTATTGGGCAACAATTTAGGTGCCTTCGGAGAAACCTTATATCAAACACAACTGAAAAATCCCAAATGAGGTAAGCCTAGCACAGTAAGAAGCAGAGCAGGCAGGGAAACGAGGAGCATGTATGAAACAAGTAAGTCTCTCACTGGGGAACATTCGCTTTCCTGCTCTGTTAGACATTTGAAAACTTTAATATCCCACCCCCACCCCCACCCTCGCAAAAAGCAGACTCAGTGTATTTCGTCTAAAATAGTACTCTCTTTTCGATTCCTAGAATTTCAGCATGTTGATTTGAATGATATGCTGTTAAGGCAGTTACATTGCTGACAGCTTTCCAAATCTAGGCTAAAATAACAAATGTATTTTACTAAATAAGAGAGAGGACAAGTAGAGAAAAGCCTCTTATCTTTGTTGATAATGCCGCTAAGCAGCGGGGTAGCATTCTTTAACCTCCATTTCCCTGTTTTTGTCTGATTAGTGGAGCTTTAGATTTTCTGTCAACTGATACGCTCTATGAAGAATAACAATATTTTAGGACAAAGGTAGCTGTTAGAGTGCACGATGAGGATATATAAACTTCCTGTAATTTACAGCAGTTGTGAGGAAGCCATCCCTTCTGTGTGAGGGTCTGTGCTATGATTTGATGCATGGGAAACTGATGCTGAAGGTGGCTTCGTCACTGTTAATGCAGCATGTACAGTCTTCCTGACACTACCATGTTAACAAATGAATATCTTTCTCACAGACATTTTTTCTTTCCAATCAGAATGCTGACTTAAAGAAACAGCTTCATGAACTCCAAGCCAAAATCACAGCTTTGAGTGAGAAACAGGTAGGGAAAGGCGGGGACATATTTTTAACATTGTGTTCTAAAGATATGTGTGCTTGAAGCTTCTAAGAGAACTGCTGTTTTTCTTCATGTGTGAAAATAAGTGTGGGCAGCCAGACTCAGTTTAATTTTGTTTGAGCTGTTTATCTATTTTTATTTTTGGTTGAAATCAGTCTCTAGAGTATCCCATAAGTATATGCTACTTGCAGATACTTAAAGGCAATGTGGCAGGCTGCTGTTAACTGTGTGAATTAAACTGTAGTTTACCCATAGGGGAAGGGGCAAAAAATGTTAGTGGGAGTGTGATGCGGAGTCCTGTAGTGGCTGTGTTGGCTTCTTCACTGTTTAAAGGTTTAACTTACTAGGTAGCTCACTATGTAGGTCTCCTGTTATAAGTGTTGTAGACTTCTATGCTAATGTTTATAGGATGCTGACCTACTATTTGAAAAACTCTTTGATGGAATTTGTTAGAGTTATTCTATGTAGGGCAAGAGAGGAGCACCTTATGTTTTGTACAAGGAACTTGCTTTGGTCCATCACTTTGCTTCCACTTTCCCAACTGGGGCAATTCCTGCCACCAGGTGGAGTGTGACTGTCAGTGGTGCTCCAGGTCCATGTCTGGTAATCTGATGAAGCATCCCTTTTCTTCTTTGCCCACTCCTCTCTCTGGTTAAAAGAGCAGTTTCTGTCTTGGAGTTAAGAGCAAAGAACTCTGAACCAGTTGGCAGTTTAGTGCTAGTGAAGTCTTACTGAAGAGTTGTCAAAACAGTTTTCAATAACTGAGTTTTATGTTGTTGTCTAAATAATAGCAACAAATAATTTTTCCTGCAGATTTCTGATCATGTTTTTCATTTCATTGTGGGAGAAATAAAACTTTGAGAACCACAGATAATTAATCTTCTAAGCTGAAGATGAACTGCTCTTTTGATTCCTCTCTCCTTCATGCTTCCCCGTCTGTCTCCCCATAGACAGGGGTGTTTAGATAGGGAGAGCAGAGTAAAACTGGGGGTTGATAGACCGCAGGGGCAGAGAGATGTAAGCAGGCCTTGCTAGCGTGTGACGTGGCTCTCTGAAGTTTGCTGGTGACAGTGTCTGGTGTTAGAGCCCTGGTAGTTCTGAGCCTTCTTATTGTTGCCGGGTTCCTTTGACAAATGCCAATAAGTGAGTCGCTTTTGCTGAAAGTTCCAACAATTTCTAGCAGGGAAAGAAGTTGAAAATGATTAGTGGGGTGGGGGTGGGAAATGATTTTACGAAGTTAAAAGAATTCAGAGAAATGGGCAGTCAAAGAAAAATTTACATTTATTTGAAACTTTTGTTTGTGACAACTAATGTGAGGGTTTGTGTTTTAGTCACTGTCCTGTTGCTGTGAAAAACACCATGGCCAAGGCAGCTTCTAGAAAGGGAACATCGAATTGGGGCTTGTTTGCCGTGTCAAGGGTTACATGGTACTGGAGCCACAACTAAGAGCAACACTGATTCACAGGCAGAGTATGGGGTAGGGGTAGCGGGGTTGAGAGAGCAAAGACAAACACACCTACGGAGGGCGTAGGGGGCAGAGAAAAAGGGAAGGGAAAAGGAAGGGAAGGAAGAGGGGATGGGAGAGAGACCGGGCCTGGCATGGGCTTCAAAAACCTCACCCCCCCCCCCCCACACACACACACCTTCTCCAACAAGGCTATATCTCCATATCCTTCTAATTCTTCGAAAGAGTTTCATTCCCTGGCGACTAAGCATCCTATAGAGGCCATTCTTACCCAAACCACCTCAGTTTGGTTTATTCTGTAACTTGTTATTCCTAACTGACCTCATCTAGCTTCAGAAAGACCTTAGACTGAGATGCAGTCTTGCAGTTTCTATATTTGCCCAGCTGTAAAATAGCCTTCTTGATAGACCAGGATAGGACGGCGTCTAAAGAAGGGACAGCTGTTGAATGTGAACACTGGCTCCTCCTCGCATTGCAACAAGAAACCTTGCTGTTGTTCGTTAGACTATAATCTAAAATTTTACTTTATAACAAATTTCTGATGCCACCTGTTTGTTTTCCCTTGTCAAAAGACCACTTAGATGGGGCTGGAGAAGAGGGCTCAGCAGTTAAGAGCGTTGGCTGCTTTTCCTGAGATCAGTTCCTAGTAACCACATGGTGGCTCACAACATCTATAGTGGGATATGAGGCCCTCTTCTGGCCTGAAGTTGATAGAGCATGCATATACATAAAATAAATAAAAATCTTAAAAAAAAAGACTACTTAGACTTTGGCAAAACTTTTTCTTTTCTCTTAGTAACTAAAATCTGAATTATCTTATTCATGAGTAATAGTTTAACTTAACATTATGTTTTTGTTGTGAGAAAAAGTTAAATACAGAGAAGTCTGAAAAATGTCATAGTTACAGTTAAAGACTTAACCCTTTTTTTTCTTAGTTTGTTTGTTTTTTGAGACAGGGTTTCTCTGTGTAACTCTGGAACTCACTCTGTAGACCAGGCTAGCCTTGAACTCACAGAGATCCACCTGCCTATGCCTCCGACTGCTGGGATTAAAGACATATGCCACCACAGCCCGGGTCTCTATACATTTTTATATATTTGTAAAGTTATTTGTACAAATAAAATATAAATATTTTCTTATTTTTTCTTTATTAAAGAAATACAACATTGCAGATAGTCATCAATTCTTATAGTAGACTTACTAGTTCTTATTAATACAACTTCAGTCTTTGATAGTGCTTTGTTTGGGAAAATACAGTTTTTAGTGAATATCCTCTGTGGCTAAAACTCAATGAATTTCTTTGAATGCGTGTTTGGAAGTTTCTAGTGCTTTCAAACTGTAGCTTGAGATTCCTGAGTAGAAATTCTAAGGTGAATTTAGAAGGCAGCTTCACCTACAGGGATTCATATTTTCTCTGACAGTTTTAACTCAAAACATTCTTAGGCTTAGTTGGCTAAATAAGCTGTATGCTTTGTAATCAATTAAAATTGTGGTTTAGTGACATAGAATAGCTTCTGCTAAGAGGCATTTATGACTTTATGTGTATTACATGTGTGTTGGAATGCAAATGTGTATGAAAACAGTATCAATAAAAAATGTTGGAAGGTATTTTTCAAAATCTCCATAGTACATTTTTTGTTTGTTTGAGACAGGGGTTCTCTCTAACAGTCCTGGCTGTCCTGGAACTCACTTTGTAGACCAGGCTGACCTTGAACTCACTGAGGTCCACCTGTCTCTGCCTCCCAAGTGCTGGGATTGAAGGTATGCGCCACCACTGCCTGACCATTGTTTTATTTTTTAAGATAGGGAAATAAATAAGAAACATTATTAAAATTTTTTTATACTAATCATTGGTCTGCCTGGAATAGTTAGCATTTAAAAACCTTGTGACATTCTTTTCATAATAGATGGTTCACTCTAATCAGAGAATTCAACTATTTTGAAGCATAGCGGGGCTAAAGTGTGGAAGCAGTTATTCATTTCCTGAACAGGATCCTTCTCATTCTGCACTTCCCCTCCTTTTATATCTGACAGGCAATATGTGGTCCGTAGCAGAATAGAGAGATTCTGATTCCAGAGCCAAAATGCTCAGTTGCTTTAGTGTTTCGTTTTAATTTTAATTTCCTGTAGAAGCAATCTTTTTTTCTTCTTCTTTTTTCCGCTTGACAGTTCTGGGGAGGGAACCCAGGGCTTTGCGCATGTTAAGCAAGTGCATTAGTATAGCTGCACTACACCTCTCGCCTCACAGGCAGTCTGCGCGGTCCTGGGAAGATTTAGCCCGAAGTTGGTTTTCCCTGCCTCAGTTTGCCAGCCTTCCTCTCTGGCTTCACCTCATTGTTGGAAGTTGTTGCTTCCTCTGAGGAGCCTGTCCTGAAGCCATCTCCACTCCTGATCTCATTGAAGCCTCTGTTTGTTCTCTATGGCTAATGCCATTTATCATCAAGTTTGTGAATGGCTGAAACCCCCACATAAAGATGGCTTAGCCAGGCACACTTCTACCCCCCTGCACCCAGAAGCTCTGTGGTGGACAGGCTGGAAAGAGTTCTCCAGTATCAGCGACCCAGGCACTTCCTGTGCTGTTGCTCTGTGGTTCTCAGCATGAAGCTTCACATCAGAGTCCAAAATAGCAGCTCCATCTGGTGAGAAGAGGAATCAACAGAGAAGGCCCCCTTTCTTTTCTTTTCTTTTCTTTTCTTTCTTTTTTTTTTTTAAAGGATGTTTACTAGGCTTTATGTACCTTTCCAGTTAAACCTCCTTGACTTGAACTTAGTCACATGACCTCCCTCATTACAGGGAAGACTGGGAAGTGTAGTTTATTTCTGGATTAGGCGCTGTATCCTGCAGCTAAATACAGTTTCTACCATGTAGCACATCACAATCAGTGATCGCATGTCTACTTATAATTACTGTTTTTAAATGCTTTACTGAATGGTCCCGAGAGTGGGAATGAGGGTGGTTTTGATTCTTTTGCCTGCTCTTGGGACCCTTTTTCTCCTGTTGGGTTGCTTCACCCAGCCTTGATGTGAGGGTTTGTGTCTGGTTTGATTTTGTCCTGTTGTGCTGTATTCTGTTGATATTCCTGTGAGACCTCTTCTGGGAGATGGGGCATTGGGCCTGGGGAAGAGGGTAGGTCGGGGTGGGGGACTGGGAGGAATGGAGAGGGGAAGCTGTGGTTGGGATGAATGATTGTGTGAGAGATGAGTAAATGAAAATTTAAAAAAAGACTTTTTTTTTCATTTCCTTCTTTATCCCTAGTATAATATTTCCCATAATATATATCATTTTTTTGTGGAGAGAGGTATGCCCATACCTCCTGTGTGTGCAGAGAGGTTAGAGGACACCTTGCAGGAATAGTTTTACTACTTTGTGAGTTCCAGGGATTGAATTCCGGTTGTCAGTCTTGGCTACAGGCGCCTTTACCTTCTGAGCTGTCTTGTCGGTCCTTTTGTAATATTTGACAGAGAATAGTATGTACCATAGAAAAATAGCTTGTATTTCTTGAACAGATTTTATCTGACTGATCTTCTCTACTTACAGTTTGTTTTTTTTTTATTTTTTAATTTTAAAGAACCGTGTATCTTGCTTTTTAGATTTAATGTATTAGGAGCATTTTCTTGTTTTTTGAATGTTCTTTTTGTTTGTTTTGGGGACAGGGTTTTACTACATTGCCCTGTAGGCTGCCCAGGAATTCACTGTGTAGACCAGATAGGCCTTGAGCTCAGCCTCACCTGCCTTTGCCTCATGAGTGCAGGGATCAAAGGTGTGTATCATCACTCCTATCTTTGATGTTCTTTTAAAACATGATTTTTCACAGCGTCAAATATTTGTCTTACTAGTCATAATTTATGAATGTTTCCCTATTGATGATAGTTGTTTTCCTATTATGAATATTTTTATAATTAATACCTTTTTATGTAAATCTGTCATTGCTCTGATTTTCTTAATAAATTCCTAGATGTGTACTGGACATATTGATCAGCTCTTATCATAACAGTTCTATGCAACAAACTAGTTTTACTGAGTTACTTTAAAGATGTACTTATTTCCCCACTAGATCTGCAGATCACATAGAATTTTTTTGATCCAGGCTGACTTTGGTCAGACAGATCTGCTTCTGACTTGGGGTTGGCTGGGCCTGCCTCTGTGATTGTAGGAATGCTTATATTTACCTTATTTTTTCTGAAGCCTAGCATGAAGTATTCCTAGGCATACTTATTTCATGATTTAATGCCAGAGCACAAGGCCAAACTACCAAAATTCACACTGAGATTCTGTTGGCATCTTACTGTTACCATCTTATTAGTCAAATAGAGCCATTTGGCTAGGTTTTTTATATGATAAAAGATGTGGATATAAATTTTAAAACATAACTGAAAATAATCTACAACTATGTTTGGTTACAGGCTAATAAGAAAACTTTTACTACACTAAAAATAAATAACAAGCCAGTCATGAGGTGCATGTCTATAGTGCAGCACCAGGAGGTTGGGGATTACCTCAAGTTCCAGGCCAGCCTGGGCTCCGTAGTGAGTTCTAGACTAGCATGGACTGAAAACAAATGGGAAGAGCGATAGTAGCGCATGTTCCCTTTATATGCACAATCTACAGATGCAGAACGGGACTGGCTGGGTGGCAGGGAGGGACCAACAGTAGGAGGAGAGGGAGGATGACAGCAGGCAATGGGGGGTGACTGTGGTCAGGTGTAATGATATATTTTATGTGAAGATGAGAGACTTGAAACTCATTGAGTGCTAACTAAGAGTAGTAATAAGCAAAACAATAGTTTTACAAAGCTTTCTGCTATATATTTCCAAATGACCTCCAAAAAATGCTTTTTTGGAAGAATAGCATATATTAGCTCTGCTTCTCTGCAAAAGGAGTTCTGGGGAAGCATAGTGCTCTGTGTGCAGTCCATGCTTATCCGAGTTGGACTTTTCAGAGAACTCGCCGTTCGCCATTTAAGGAGTCTCAGATATTTGCCATCCAGTCTTAGTTTTTGTTTTCCTTTCACTCTTCCTTTTTCCTTATTCTTTCTGGAAAAATAAGATTCCTTTGTTGTCTCTGATCTTCTTCTGTATGTTTGTTTCCTGACTCAGTTACAGTTACTCTGTTACTTTAGACAGATTGTTTAGCACAGGGTTTAACAAATCGTTGCCATGTATGGAGCCATTCTCATTTGATCATTTTAGTAAAACAGTTCTGAAGTCTCTGGAAAGGTCTCTGTGTCTGCTCTAACTAGGTATGTTTCCTATGCATATGACAAGCCAGTTGTGGTGCTGCACACCTTTAATCCCAGCCTTTGGGAGGCAGATCCCTATGAGTTCAAGGTCAGTATGAACATAGTAAGTTCGAGGCCAGACCAACATAGTGAGACCCTGTCTCAAAAAAAATCCTATGCAGAACAAGAAGAGCATATGACCCCATGCTCTGCCGCTCTAATGAGGGCAACACATCATAGCAAAAGTACAAGGCACAACAAGCTGCTTTTATTGCAAATCAAGAAAGAAGAGAGAGAGAATGAGTCTTAGTGACCCAGTAAGGCCCTGCCTTCTGAAGACTCATATTACTTCCCAGTAGGGCTACCCACCCTGAGGACCAGGCCTTCACATGAGCCTTTCAGGGACACTTTGAGTTTTCATGCCATGGATGACAGTGGGTGACTTGAACAATGGTGAGTGGATAGGAAAGGGGGCTTTAGGAGTTTATTTCTAGTCCTGACTTTCTAGTGGGCTAGTTTTTAAGGTTTCATATTTAAATCATTTAGTGCATCTGCTTCCTTATTTATGGAAGTTTCACATGTGTCTGTTGAGTGTGTCCAATTTGGGGAATGTGAATCCGTTTAGATGGGATGCTGCCTTTAGTTGTAGTACTTCACTTCCTCTGTGTAACTCCTTCATCCTGTATGTAAAACACCAATCTCTAAGGAGATAGAGCATTCACATTTAACTCAGGTGTGAGTACATCATGTAATACACACAGTGAGACATTGGCTTCACAGCTTAGCCTTGACTGTATAGTTCATCAGACTAGAATCCATGGCAATGTGCTCTTCATTCAGTTTTAGGGAGTGAATAGTTTTGTAGGATTTTTATCTATTAAATGTTCTTGGAAATAGGACATTAAGCAGAATAGTTAATGTTTCTTTTAGTTCTCATTGACTTAGGGTTGGATGATGGTGTGGGAGGTCCTTCTGTCTGTGTGTTGCTTTTCTTGGCCTGTTGATAGGGCAGAACTTAGATAGGTGGGAAAGACGGAACTGAATGCTGGGAGAAGGAAGATGGAGAGAGAGACACTATGGATCGTGCATGTCCAGTTCATCTAACAAACTCCATAAGGAGCCTCTTTGATGCCCATCTTCCTCTTGAAGTAGCTTGATGCTGAAAGGAGCAGATGTGTCTCATTGTCATGAAAAGCCTTAAGTTCTTGAACATTTTAAATGCCATATTCTGAAGGTCTCTGAAAGATTTGAAGAATACCTGTCTATCTGAAATACATCTCTGTACATCTAGAAAAAATCTAACATGACTACAAGCTTGACTATTATAGATGATTATTAACTTATATTTCTTAATTATACTTTTGTTTTGTTTTGTTTTGTTTTGTTTTTCGAGACAGGGTTTCTCTGTAGCTTTGGAGCTTGTCCTGGAACTAGCTCTTAGAGACCAGGCTGGCCTCGAACTCACAGAGATCCTCTTGCCTCTGCCTTCCTTGTGCTGGGATTACAGGTGTGCGCCACTGCCACCCAGCTAATTATACATTTTTAAATGAACTGCACAAACACAATACCTTAATCAAGAGCAGAAATAGACATATATCAAAGTTGATCTTAAATTTGTATCAATAAACCAAGATTCATACCAATGCAAATCTCTATAGAGATCTGTAGGAGGAGCTTAGCCCTGAAATAACCACACATAAACTGTATTAATTAAATCACTGCTTGGCCCATCAGCTCTAGTTTCTTATTGGCTAACTCTTACATCTTAATTTAACCCATTTCTATTAATCTACATATCACCACAAGGTCATGGCTTACCAGCAAAGTTCTGGCATGTCTGACTCTGGCAGTGGCTCCATAGCGTCTCTCAGACTCTGCCTTCTTCCTTCCAGCAGCATTCCCTTTAGTTTTCCCCACCTACCTAAGTTCTGCCCTATCAACAGGCCACTGCAGTTTCTTTATTCAGTAATGGTAATCACAGCACACAGAGGGGAATTCCACATCAGGGTGAATTGGTTACTGTGCTCTAATATTAGTAACCTGATATTTGACTATCTCTAGTTTCAACCAGCATCCATAAAGTGTTCCCTTGGTCACAGTTTAGCTAGTGTGATTGGCTAATATTCTTAGCACAATTTAGAAGTGTTTTTTCCTTAGAGATCCTTTTGTTATTGTGTGAGACTATCTTCTTACTTATCCAAAGTGTACTCTTTCCCTGAGAGTCACTCTAGTTCACGTTTTCTGTGTAATATTTATGTGAAACGACTTGACCATTTGTTTGCTGACTTTGCTGTCACTTGTGTACTTAGGCAATCAGCATCTTCTTTGCCTCTAACAGGAAGTACAATATTTCAGATTTCTTCTGGAGAAATTATACTGGCTTATATTGGGCAAAGGTGGAGGAAGGACTTGAACACTATGAATGTGAAAGTTTTAAGACCAAGATTTCAAGCATGTAGCATGATGTAGTTCACAGTACTACATTTTCTAACCCATCTTATTTATTTTTATTCTTGTAGTATACTTGTCTCTGTTGCCAGTATTTTGTACTTGTCTGGTTAAATATTTGATGATGTCTTTAAGAGAGAGAAGCTATGCTGGGCGGTGGTGCATGCCTTTAATCCCAGCACTCGGGAGGCATACACAGGTTCAAGTCTAGCCTGATCTGCAGAGCGAGTTCCAGGATAGCCAAGATTGTTTCCCAGAGAAACCCTGTCTTGTGGGGATGTGGGGGCTTGGTTGAGTAATGTTGCTGTGACATTACAGAGTGCTCACTGTAGTACTGTGGAGTAAAAATCAAGGCAGTCAGTAGCAGCAAATGGAATGAATACAACTTGAAATTCTTTTTTTTTTTTTTTTTTTTTTTTTTTGGTTTTTTGAGACAGGGTTTTTCTGTAGCTTTGGAGCCTGTCCTGGAATTAGCTCTTGTAGACCAAGCTTGCCTTCAACTCACAGAGATCCACCTGCTTCTGCCTCCTGAGTGCTGGGATTAAAGGCATGTGCCTCCACCGCTCGGCTTTCAACTTGAAATTCGTAACCCTCACGTGAGGTGTTCTCTGCTGACACAAATGACTGGACTCTACAGTGTATTCTTTATTTCTTTGCTGGTCTCCTCTTTAGCTTGGAGCTGTTGATTCAAGGCAAAAAAGCAAGCCAGTGCCCCTTCTGGTGGAACTGTTTTCCAGAACTTGCACTGTCTGGTTAGATCTTTCATGGACTCTGTATTTCCAAATGTTTAGTGGCTCTGGCTCTTTGGACAACATTATCCTAAGTTGTGCCTGACAAGTGGTGTATGTGCCAGGTGCTTTACAGAGGCGAGTGCATCTGTCATTCCACTTTTCAATATATTAGGAACTTAATTTGTGCCTTCGTTTAACCCCACTTATTTAATTTTTTCTAGGAGTTGTATTTTTTCTTTTAAAAACAGATCTTATGTAACACTCCCTTCCCCTGCAACACATACATACACTGTGTAATGGTCTATCCTGTCCCTTTAAGAGACAAGCCCCACCCAGGCAGATCTTCCTTCTGCTTTCAGTCTGAGCTCCTTCCTTTTCCATCTCTCTCCCAAAAAGGTAGCTTCTGCCATGGCTCCTATTCTTGCCCCTCTTCTCCTCTCCTCTCCTCTCCTCTCCTCTCCTCTCCTCTCCTCTCCTCTCCTCTCCTCTCCTCTCCTCTCCTCTCCTCTCCCCCCCCCCCCTCCCTCCCCTCCCTCCCCTCCCTCCTCTCCCCTCCTCCCTCCTCTCCCCTCCCTCCTCTTCTCCTTTCACTCTGCATGGTTTCTCACCCACCTTGTGGCTCCCTCCCTGAAACTGGCTGCCTTCATGGCCCGCTGGTCTCAGGACCTGCTGCCCACTGCTGCCACTTACAGACCTGCAGCGTTTTATTTTTACCATAACACACTGAGCCTCAAACTCTCTTGTAGCCAAGTCTGACCTTAAACCACTGATCCCCCAGGCCGCAGCTTACCAAGCACTGCAGGTACAGGCATGCACCACCATACCAGGCTAATCTACTTTCTGAAACTTTATAATTCCAAGAATCCACATGCATTTATTGAGAGTTTGCTATGGTGAAGGCATGGTATCCCAGGAGGTAAGAGAGTGAAAACCCTAGTATCACTTCCACAAGCCTGGGCCCTATAAGGCATGGGCATTCATTAGCACAGACACTTTTCTGCAGTTCTCTCTCTCTGCTTTTCTTGCATCCTTTTCTTCTGTCTACACCCTATATATCCCCAGTGTCGGTCTTTTCTCCCAAGGCTCTTCCTAAACCTCATGTTCTTGCAACTGGGAATTTTTTTCTCTTTGCCTGGAACATTCTTACTTACTTTTTGAAGACTCATTTGACTATATACTCATGGATGTAGCATGGTATGCAAGAAGGTCTATTTGGATAAATTAGTTCATTAAACATCCAGGAAGGTAACGAGGTAGCCAAGGATGTTCTTATTAAAGAGGTTTACCTTTAAAAGCTTTCCATTTAGATAACCCCAATCTTGCCTTTTTGTGGAGAAATAATATATTTTTTAATTGTTTTAAGATTTCTTTCTTCTTTTTCCCTCAAGACAGGCAGGGTTTCTCTATGTAACAGCTCTGGCTGCCCTGCAACTCACTTGGTAGACCAGGCTGGCCTAAAGTAATTAGAGATCCCCCTGTCTCTGCCTCCTGATGCTGGAATTAAAGGAATGAACCACCATGCCCACCTATTTTATGTGTTAGGAATGTTTTGTCTGCATGCATGTCTTTGTTTGGTGCCTTCGAATGTCAGAAGAGCGTTAGATCCCCTGGTACTGGAGTTACAAGTTGTGAGCCATCGTTTGAGTGCTGGGAATTGAACCCGGGTACTCTAGAAGAGCAGCCAGTGCTAGTAACCTGAGCCATCTTTGTAGCCACTGGAGAGATTTTTAACATCATTTCCTATATTACAGTTTTAAGAGTGTCCAGAGTAGTTCCACATCAGTTTTATAAAAAGAAAACTTTTATGAGCAAAGTTGTGAAAGTAATAAAAGAGTCTGAGGTCAACTGTCTTAGAATCTGCCTCCAGTGTTGTGGCATGACTTCCTCCGAAAGCCTTCATCTTCCACCCCATGTTCACCTCTCTACTGCAGTCATTTGTATTTGGTCATCTAGACTTTCCAAACACTGGATTTCTTGGTTATATGCTAATTTCTTCAATCCAGGGTATTTTTTTCTACCCACGTTCTGTAGTGCAAGCTGAAGGTGCACGTCTCTGTATCAGCACTTAAAGGATAGTGTGGCACGGGAACAGTCAAGGGAAACACTTTGCAAACAACTGTGGATAAAGGCAGCCTGCGGTAGCACATGATATGTGTCAGCTGTGTGGGCATGTTATGGACATAATGCTTTAACTGAATGGAAAGGTAGGTAAAAGTGAAAAAAACATTTTAAAATATGAACAGTAATTCCTCTTTTAAAAAATACAAAAGACTAAGAAAATCATTTGGTTCTATACTTAAAAAATAAAAGAGCACATCCAGGATACCTGGAATTATTTGACACAGGTATTCTCAGTACTTTCCTCTAAGAAGTGAGATTCAAGAGGGTGACCACAGAAAGTTGGTTCTTTTGTTGTTTAGATTTATTTTTGTAAGGTGTACATGCTAGGTTTTGTTGTTGTTGTTATTTGTTTGTTTGTTTATTTTTCAAACAAGTCTCAATATATAGCCCTATCTGGCCTTGAACTTGACATAGGCCATGCTGGCCTTGAACTTGCTGTGTGGGCCACACTGCTGGCCTTGAGCTCACAGAGCCTTTTCCTCCCACACGCTGGGATTAGAGGTGTGTCCTACCACACCCACTCTAGGCCAGGTTTTTAAAATCCATTGTTAATACAGATACAGAAAACCACACATTTCATCTTATTTACGTGCCTTGGCAGATGACTCAGATTCATTTTCATAGATTGAAACACTTGCTGACTATTACCCTTATCAACAGTCAGAGTATCAATATCACCACATCAACAGCGTTGTACCTCCTTCAGTTCACCCCTTCCCTTCCTAGAGATTCTTTAACAGTAGAGATTAATTTGGGGACCTGGGTTTGTGCTTTCCTGTCTGATATATTCTATTTAGCACTGTTTATGTTTTTAAGAGTACATCTATTTCTTTTGATGTTTAAAAATTTCAAAATAATTGTAGATTCACAGAAAGTTACCTTTTGAAAATTTAAATCACAAAAGAATGATTTGTTGTTTCACAGAGATCAGGGGGATCAAGGCCAGTGTGGCCTACATATCAAGTTCAAGTCTTTTTGCTTTAGGATCTCTTGTTTTAGTGAAGGGCTTTCTTTTTTGTAAACTAACATTCATTCCATCTGTAGCTTGTGAATAACTCCTGTCGTGCATCTTTAGCCATTTGCTTGTCAGTCCCTGAAGCCTGCTGCTGAGTTCTCTGACCTGACTTTGTGTCTGCAGCACAGATGCAGTTTTGTTGTCATTGCAGGTGCTGTCACCTGGTAGGTAAAGGACATCCGTCTGAAAGTGACCCATCCAAGTGAGCTCACCACTTCCTGTCGTGAGAAGTTGCTTGGTTCACTTAAGCCCTTGAGCTTAACACCAGGACCTGTCTTCCTGTCTCCTTGGCTACTTACAGCCTGTAGCATGTTACTTCCTGCCACAGGACGGCTGTTGGAGCTCAGTGTCCACATCTTTACACACCAACATCCTGGGCAAGAAAAGGCCTTAACTGTCTTTTCCTAAGAACAAGGAAATCTTTAATTAGAGGCCTGTCATTAGACTTTATATCTTGTTGGTCACTGATCATACTTCTGCCTCATGCCGGCAGTTAGCCCCTGAAAGATGGATTTGCACCCTAAGCTGGAGAGTCACTTGTCCAGTGTTTGGGGGCTAGATAGGCAAGCAGGGTTGTATTTTGTTAGGAAGGAAGTAGAAGAGATAGGGAATAATAAAAGCCCCAAAAGCTATCAACATCATATCTTTCCTCATGTAAATTAGATGTAGCATATAAACGAAGACACGTGTGCTCACGTACTATAGTATTTTAGAAGCCATTTGTGCTCCTCACTAGGTTTGTGGATTATTTTAGAAATCTACTTTTGCAACCCCAGCTAGCAATCTACTTTTAAAACAAAGCCAGTGTACTGTTGCTAAAACAAACATTATTAGAAAGTTGACCTTTTACAGAAAATAATGTAACTTATTTCCAATGTGAATTACAGATATTTTAAAGTAGTTTGTAAACCATGCTATTGAAACAAAGGAGCCTGGTGTCTTTTGCTTACTAATGCCTCCACACTGGCATTTCAGGAATGCCACTGCTTAGCAAAACCCATATAGTATTCTCATATTTCCATTTTTAAAAGATGTTGAACACTAAATAACAGGCCAAGTTATACATCTTTTTATTTTATTTTATTTCTTTTCCTGGCAAATTAGAGTAAAATGAGCAGACAGGAAATAGTTTCCTCTTTAACTAGCGCCCTCCCATAGTGCTTTGCAAAGATGGTTTCCTCCTGCTGCAGGGAGTAAATGGATAGAGGCTGAGTCGCAGGGTCTGGGCAGCCTTCCTCACATCACTCTGTCTGCAGGTGACAGTGATGCTTAGTCCCCGCAGTCTGGCCCCAGCATTCCTTTACTCCAAAAAATGAAGCTGCTGAAATTTTCAACTGATGTGTTCGTCACCTTTCTTCTGTCCCATCTTTGTTTCTTTTTAATAAAACCTCAGTCAGCCGTAACAAACTCTGCCATTTCGACTGAAGATGCTAAAGGTAAAGATCGGTCGCTGACTCCACCTCATCCAGAAGAGCAGAGGACCCTTCCAAGTTGTGAAACTGGCTAGTGCATTTAACTGATAAAATTTGAAATATCTTTTCTGATCATGTGATCGCATTTATTTTAGTATAGAAGCTTGTCATAAATTGAAACAATTACATAACAATTTGAGCTAATTTGCAATTACCTTTAACCTTTACTTAAGAATGGGATAGTAAAAGGTTTGTTTTTTTTTTTTTAATACCACTTAACAACTCAACTTTTCCATGGAATTTGACTTTAAAAAAAAAATCTGGGGGCTGGAGAGATAGCTCAGTGGTTAAGAGCATTGCCTGCACTTCCAAAGGTCCTGAGTTCAATTCTCGGCAATCACATGGTGGATCACAACCATCTGTAAAGAGGTCTGGTGCCCTCTTCTGGCCTGCAGGCATACACACAGACAGAATATTGTATACATAATAAATAAATATTTTTTAAAAAATCTGTAGTTCTGGATTGGAAAGGTAGGTTGGTATTTAAGAGCAGTGGCTACTTAGAGGACCCAGATTACATTCCTAGCACCCACATGGCATCTGACAGCCGTCCATAACTGAGTTCCAGGGATCTGATGCCCTCCTTTGGCCTCCAAGGTTTCAAAACACATAGGTGCACAGACATAACATGCAGGCAAAATACTCAGACACATAACATATAAATAATATTTTAAAAAGCCCAGATGTGTAGTGAGTTATTTTGTGTGCCTCACTTGTGTAATTCCAGTCCTCTGGATGTTGAAGTAGGAGGATGGAGCCTTACTACATAGTAAGACCCCATCTCATAAAACAACTAAGATGAAATGAACATCGAAAACCTCCCAGTCACATCCTGGCAGAAGTCATGGTAACAGTTGGAAGCTGTTTGTCCACCTCTGTCTAGCATCCTTGAAGAACACACACTTTTCTCATTGCAATTTGCTTGTTGTATGATCAAGCTCTTTGGATGAAATGGGATCTGCTGTTTTTCAGGAGTGCTTCCCCATGCCTCTGCACCTGCCCGCTGATAGAGTTAAACATGACTTCTCAAATGGCTTTGTAACTTCCTTTCTCTAAATTTTACTTGGCTAATTGTCATTTTTAAGTATAAACCCCTTCTAACTATGTCCTTTCAAAGAGAAATTGATTAGTTCTCCAAAGGCTTGTGATTCTCCAGAGCAGCTAGAGATCTGTTCAGAGCCAATCTGGCAAACTGCATGATTGTGTAAGTAAAGTTATTTGAATCCGGATATTCCCTTTCACTTATGTATTGTCTGAGGCTGCTTTCCTGTATTCCAGTAGTGGGTAATCTCAACAAAGACTGAGACAAGCTTTTTACTAGTTTATAGAAAGTTTGCTGACCTTACTCTAGAGATCAGTTGTTTCTAGAGAAACAATCAGAACAATACTTAACTCTGCAATGTTGGCATGCTTTAATAACAGTCTGGGGCAGAGGATTGTCCTGGGCTGCATGAGGCCCTGTCTCATTAAAAGGCAAAGCAAGCAAACAAGGAACAGTGGAACAGTCTAGGAGAAGAGTTAGTGATGCCTTGGAAACAGGAATATACTGAAGACCAAGAAGCACCTTCTTCCACAGGTCAGTCCCTCAATCTTTTCAGATCATTTTTAGCATTTCATAATTATTTTGTCCACTTTACTTTACACCTTACCTCATAATTGTATTAAAACATAATTTTTGTAAACTGCGCCACATAAGTCTGCACCCCAAAGATGTTGATGATGTGGCATCATTACAAGAGTTAAGGAGCCTATCAACCACCTTTGGACCTTTTCTTATGTCCCTGTTCTTTGGAGAGCCCACTCTTCTTCCCCTACCCTAGTCCTCAATAGTCTATTTCTTGTTGTGGTACATTTCCTTACAGATTGTGGGTTTTGTACAGTGAATTCTTTGTGTTGACTTGTACAGTGTATACTTCATATCGATTCTGATTTTTTTTTAACTGTTACAAATAAGCTTCTATGGTCATTCCTAAGTGTCTGTGTGAAGCCGGGCTTTCATTTCTTGGGTCAACGTCTCAGGCTGTTCAGGGTTGTATGGTAATCATATTTTCTATTTAAACAAAAGACTTACATATTTTTACTTTATGTGTATGTCTTTTCTGTGCATTGCATCTGTGTACCATTGTTGTGTAACAACACCACTTTTCCTGAGGAGACAGACACAACACATGTGTATACTCACCCCAGATAGGGGTCCCAGGACAGACCAAAGTACAGATACTGCCACAGTCCAACTTGGTGAAGCAAGGAGTTTTATTGGCGTCACTAACAGAAATATGGGTAAGAGCAGAAATGATTCAAAAACAGCTTCGTTACCCAAGCCCACCTCAGCATATGTGATAGCTCACAAAACTGGGAACCTGGAGCTCACTCTCACTGCGCAGCCTGCAGGCAGCTCAACAGGTTGGAGAGTGCCCTTTCCTAGTAACTCTGGTCTAAACCCCCTGCAGGCAACTTGGCTGATTTCTGCTTCTTCCAGGGAGTTGGTCTGGTCTGAGAGTCCTTCTTTGCATCTCAGCTTCACTTCCTCTGAGAGGGACTCACAGCTTTTATTGCATTACTCTGGCAGGGAGAGGCCTAGTGAATCTGGTCCCTTTTAGGGACCTCTTGAAGTTCTTTTGAGTTGCTTGCCTTCCTGCTTAAGGAGCTTCCCTACAGGATGGAATGTTCCAATCTCAGAGGAAACTGTTATAGCCATGTGCATGGCTGGTATGCTAGGAGCCAGAGGAGGGTGTCCAGATCCTGGGAACTGAATGGAGTTGTAGATGGTTGTGATCTGCCCAGTGAGTGCCAGGAACCAAACCTGGTTCTCTGGAAGAACAGCCAGTGCTCTTAATCACTGAGCCATATCTCCAACCTTTATAAACTTTCTAATAAGTGCCAAAATGTGGCTTGCCATTTTGTATTTTCACCAGCAAGCATGGGAGAAGGCCAGTCACTATGCATCCTTACCACTTCTGACTTAAATCTTAACATATCAGCCAAGTATCACCATTAACATTAACCCAGAAGAGGGTACAGAATCCCTTGGAACTAGAGTTATAGACAGTTTTGAGCTGTGAGTGCTAAGAATCTAATTCAGGTCTATGGAAGACCAGCTTAAGACCATGTAAGTGTTTTTAACCACTGAACTCTCTCTCTAACCTATTAACTAATATTTTTTAAGGTTCTCGCCATACTTTAAAAGTTAAAAATGGAAATGGTAAAGAATGCTACTGTCGCTGGGCAGTGGTGGCACACACCTTTAATCCCAGCACTCGGGAGGCAGAGGCAGGCGGATTTCTGTGAGTTCGAGGCCAGCCTGGTCTACAGTGCTAGTTCCAGGACAGGCTCCAAAGCTACAGAGAAACCCTGTCTCGAAAAAACAAAAAAAAGCTACTGTCACAGCTATAGTTTATAAGAAACATTCTGCACTCTTACCTGTAATGCTCTATAAGCCAAAGGCCTGGTCCTGTACTTCAGGAACCAAATAAAGGTGCATTTAAATTAAAATGAGGTGCTTGGGTATGTGTGTCATTTTTTTTTAAAGATTTATTTATTTATTTATTTATTATGTATACAACATTCTGCCTCCATGCCAGAAGAGGGCGCCAGATCTCATTACAGATGGTTGTGAGCCACCATGCGGTTGCTGGGAATTGAACTCAGGACCTTTGGAAGAGCACCTGAGCCATCTCCCCAGCCCATGTGTGTCAGTTTTTTATGATTGCTTGATACATGTGGCTTTTTCTCCTCTGATCAACTACTAGTCCTGGTCATGACCAGCTAAGAGAGCCTCTGCTGCAGTGTGAGAAGCTACGGCTGCAGCGTTTGCTCACTCATGGGTGTGTGGTGTGCACTCTCTGGAGAGCATCAAAACACAGCTGATACGCCTGCCAACGGCGTTTCTGAAAGTACTGCAACTTAAATCATAGTGATTGTCTTAACAGTTGTAGAAGAGTTATCAAAATAAATTCTAGTCTTTGTAATGAAGGCAAACGCTGTAGTTACCTGTAGACTGTTGGTGGGTTTTTGTTTTTTTTTTTTTTTTTTTTTTGGTTTTTCGAGACAGGGTTTCCCTGTAGTTTCTAGAGCCTGTCCTGGAGCTAGCTCTTGTAGACCAGGCTGGCCTCGAACTCAGAGATCCGCCTGCCTCTGCCTCCCGAGTGCTGGGATTAAAGGCATGCGCCACCACCGCCCGGCCAGTTAAGTTGACTTTTAAGTAGACATTTGAAACTTTAACCAATGCATTTTAGCTTTCAGAAATGCTGTGTGGCTCAGAAACTTTAAAAAGACATGCACACATAATATATGTAATATACATATATATATATATACACACCTATATGTATAAATATATATGTGTATATATAATTTTCTTTAAACATTTATTTTATATGAAATACTGCTTGCGGTCTTTTTCTTTTAAACCAGGAATAACATTTTAAGTGGTGAACAAGGTATTGACAACATCTTAAAATCTCAATCTCTCACCCTCTCATTTTGAATTTTTTGAGACAGCGTCTCATTATGTAACCCAGGCTGCCTGTAACTTGCAGCAATCCTCCTGCCTTGGTTTCCTGAGTTCAGGTGTGCACCACCACACCTTGCAGAGTAAGAACTCTTAAGTATGAATCCATCTGCTGTTGGTCTTGAGTTCTTGGAGTTCCAGGTATGGCACATGTATAGCTTCGTTTCTGTGAAACACAGTTGGACATTTGCTGCGCACTACGCCCGTCTGTGCTCTATGCGCCACCATACAGTTCGTGAACCGGGTAAGGGGCTGGAGATTGAAACACACAAAGACACAGAGACAGAGACACAGGCCATCCTTGATGCCAAAATGCCCCAAGAATGCCCCCTTTATTGTGTCCAGGGGTAGCTTATATAGGGATAGCCAAGCCCTAGCCAAATGTACCAGAAACCATTCCCCTACCCTCAGGAACTCCTGAGGGTCTCGTGCTCAGAGCAGCTTTAGGCATTCAGATCAGGGGAAAACAAGTTGTTTACAAGAAATTCAGGATCTGGGGGTTCACAGCTCTCAACACACATTTATGTGTGTTGTATCATTACAGCACTCAGGAAACTACAGATTTGTCTCTTTCTTTAGGTATCTATTTTCCCTTGTACCAATACTTTCCAGATCAGGTCATATCAGAGGAGGTTATGGTGCTGGTGGTGTTTATGGGGAGAGAGATAGATGATCTAGTGTTCCATGAAGCCACATTCCAGAATATATATTTTATCCAATTATGAATTTCGGATTTGATGCAATCTAAATAGTTCAGTTCTGCCCTTCAAATAACACCCCTTTGAAACAGGGCATACAGTCTAGATGGTGAGGTTTCACCTTGTGTTCTTGATTTGCCCTGGTGTGAGAATTTGCCTGCTCACCCCCGAGTACATTTGTATGCACATGAGCACTCTTCTTGCCTCTTGAAAGTAGGGCTGCTCACTTCCCTTTCTGTGATTCTGTTGCTTACCCCTTAAGGCTAGTGTGGGCAAGTACCGCCAGGAAGTCAGAAAGGGAAGCACTTGTTAGCTTCTGAGGCTTGAGCTGCTTTGACTTCAGAAACTCCATCAGGGCAAATGAAGAGAACTGGTGGGCAACAGCGTTATCTCGCGGGTATTAGAAGGAAGGGGCAGTTTAGTCCATTAGTACCTTATTCCTTCTGTCCCTCCCTTCTGCTTAGTTCAACTAGAAATGCTTTCTGTGTAGTACTTAGCAGAAGTTTGAGAAGTTTGTAAAGCAAGCGTTCCCTCTGCCCAGAGCTCAGGAACCAGATGCGGTAGGGTTGAGTTGTTTGGCTGGTGTATTAGTGAGGATTTTCTGACTACTAGTAATAGATACCCAAGTCAACACTGTTGAAGTAAAAGGAATTGGTTGGCTTTGTAGCTAGCAAGTTTGAGGATGTGGCGGTGTGAACTGGGGAGTTTTCTCCCCTTGGCATTATTGGCTGTGCACAGACTAGCATTTACTGACAGGTTGGCTCTAGCAGTTGTAGGCTTACAAGTTGTCCCCCCTCCTGCCCCCCAGCTATCCCTAGAAGTGCCAGCCTAAGACATTGCCCTGATTTTCAGGTCCATTCCTGAGTCAAGCGTTATTCACTGTGATCTGGAGACCCCAGTCTCTTCAGCTATGCTTGTCATGCACCACCCCTGAAGCAGGGCTGAGATGTTGACTGTTGTGTTGATTGCTATCAGGAGAGTACCTGGGAGGCCATCTTAGCTTTCAAGTTCTCCCAATAGCTGGGGACACATGGGGAAGTAGTCTTGAGATTGTTTCTTTGGCCCCAAAGCATGTGAGACTCCTGATTTCTGAACGAAAGAATCTTCTTGCAGTTTACCTCTCCAGCATGTTTCTCCCCTCCTATCACATCTCTTTTGGTTTCTTGGTGTAAATGTATTATTTCTACTTCTTCCAGTTCTGCTATGGAACAGGCTGGACAGTTTCCTCTCCTTTTTGGGTTGAGGCATAGGTACCATTCTTTCTTTTAAAGACAGTACTAGGGCTGGAGAGATGGCTCAGTGGTTAAGACCATTGCCAGCCCTTCCAAAGGTCCTGAGTTCAATTCCCAGCAACCATCTGTAATGAGATCTGGTGCCTTCTTCTGGCATAAAGACATACATGCAGACAGAATAGTGAGAATACTGTATACATAATAAATATCTTTAAAAAAACAGACAGTACTACTGTAGTGCTTAATATACCAGATTAAAGAGAACTCCCAGTTTCCTGGTATAGAGAAGAATTGCCTTGTCTCTAAAGACCAGAGTGGGGTGCCCTATCTCAGGGTCAGTTAATAAATATCTTTAAAAAAACAGACAGTACTACTGTAGTGCTTAATATACCAGATTAAAGAGAACTCCCAGTTTCCTGGTATAGAGAAGAATTGCCTTGTCTCTAAAGACCAGAGTGGGGTGCCCTATCTCAGGGTCAGTTGAGTGTCTCTGGAAGTCCAAGAAACCTAAACATTGGAAATGTGGGCTTAGAGACTTTCTATAAGCTCTTGTGCATGTGGTGGCTGTGAGAATGGAAACCGGAGGTAAGTCAAATGCTCTGGTTTCCATTCTAACTGTCACCAGAATAAAAAAAATGACCTAACTGTATTTTGGGCTCCCAAGCAGCACTGAAATGACATGCCACCTGCTGACCTACTCCATTTCATTGCTGGTCTAGGATTGCCAAAGCAATTTACTCAATTTGCAATTTATTTACTCTTGAAAACAACAACGATTAGATCTAGTGTTAAAATCAAATACTTTATCACAAATGAAAACTTTTAAGGATAAAAGTAATCCTTTTGGAAAAGAAGGGATTTAAGTATGGTGTGCGTCCCTCGGAGACTATACTTTTAGAAATGCACCCTTCACTGCTCTTCCAGGAAGGACAGACTGCCGATGAGACCCAAGACAGCAGAAGCTGAGTGCAGCAGAAAATTAGGCACTGCATTTATCTTTAGATAAAATTTGCAATTTACTAGGAGGAAAAAAAAACTCTGAGTACCATGCAAGAGATGAACTCACGTTAATCCAACAACCACTTATCTGGTGCATGGTGTATACTGATTCGGGCCTGTGCATTCAGGTATGGGACACACTGCCCAGACTGAGTGTGCCACGAGACCATCTGTGGGTGGCTTCCTTCTCCTTCAGTTTTAATTTCAATAAAACTATTATTTTTCTTCATCAAAATGAAACAGGACAATTAAAACTTGCAGATTACAGTTTCAGGACTCTGGTCTCGAACTCTGTGCTCAATAGTCACTGTAGAGCCACAGCTGGCAGATAGAGCTGTTGCGGAAGCATCAACCCCCGCTCCCACCCCAGAGATCCTGACACCAGTAAGTACCAAACTGGCAGAGTGAAGGTGTCTGCTTCCAATTCCACCCTCTTCTAGTTCTCATTTCTCTCGGGATTCTCTAGCTGTGGAATTTGCTTCCCTACATGGGCTGCTCAGAAGCCAGCTCTCCTGCTTTGCCCAACACGCTCGTAGTCAGCAGAACAGGAAATCTGATCAGTACACTGCTCTGATGATCAAAGGAAGTCAATCACTTTTCTTCAACAAGACCCAGCGGTATTAGTCACTACGCCACTGGAAGGCTGCTGGCAGTGAGTCTGTGAGTGTTGAGAGCAGGCGAGCAGAGGAGCGAAACACGGTGACAACCGGAATCTGTCCCGTCTGGTGCTTGGGGGATGTGTTTCTTTTCGGTGGCAGTCCCTGGTGCAAGTCCTTAACTTTCCTAGGAAAAAAAAACTTCATGATTTTTTTTTTTAATTATATAAGAGCAGAGCCCCTCAGCAAATTGAGCACGGGGTGACTGTATGAAATATATGATAAAATATGGTTTTTCTTTGATTGAGTTAATCACAGGTCTGACAAATTATAAAATTTAAACAAGCTACATATTTTTTAATACTTAGTCTTGTGGTTACATTCTTTTTTGCAGTTTACTGGGTAGTCTTGTTATTTTGTGGGGAACCTACAGGTCTCAGTGCTAAGTTATGGGATATAGGTAATAGTGCGCTATTTGTGGCTCTTACCAGTATATAATTTTTTTCCTTGTAAGCTGTTGGCATTTTAGTACAGTTTATAATACGGAACATGGAAGGGACCCCCTGAGTAGGACAGTGGCTGCTCTCTGTCACCTGCAGCTGTGTTTGCAAGGAAGCATGCTGGCAGTCAGTAAGGAGAGTGCTGTGACAGGTGGAAGAGCAAGAGCAGAAATGCATTTGCCTTTCTCCTACTCTCTCTAGTCCTCCTTCTCTACCCTCTTCTACCTGACCTCCTATCTTGTTTTTCTTTTTAAAGGCCATCTGCCCGCCCCCACCCCCATTCTGTTTGGCTTGTAGGAGCCACACTATGCTAGAAGCCAGCCTGTGCTTGGCCTGTACTGAACATAGGTACTGGGGCTGGGCTTAGGCTGATGTGCCCACTGTCATAGAAGATTTCATATAGCAGTTTTGGACAGCATATTTTATTATCTGGATCCGAGGACTAATAGAGAACTTTTAAATTCTAACAGTGAAAATTCTGTGGTACTTTGTGTTAGAGATATTCTGTGTATAAAGAAAGCTGCTTCTTTGCCTTGGTCTAGGCTTGAGTGTAAGGGAGTGAGGAGAAAAGGAGGGAAATGCCTCAACAGTCAGTATCTCCTAAAAGGGAAGCTTTGCCATCCCTGCTGTGAGTGATGCATGTCGTCAGCGACACAGCTTGCCATCGGCTGAGCTAGTCGAGCTGTTCCCGCACAGGCATCCAGCAAAGGGTCTTTCTGTGGTCTCCTTTCAGTTATCTTCTCCTCGGGCATTATTGGTGGGGATATAAAATGGTAGAGTCACTTGAAAGACAGTAGTCTGGCACGTTTCTCAAAATGTTAAGCATGGAGCTGCCATGCCATTCAGCAGTCTCACTTCTCAAGAGAAACACAAGAGAAACTTGTGTACTCAAGAGAAACACAGCGTGTCCAAGCAAAAGCTCCAGCATGAGTGTTCATATCTTCATTGTTCAGGATAGCTCCATCAGATGCACCCCATCAAATGAGGAATGGCTAAAGAAAATGTGGTATATTCAAGGAAGGGAATGCTGGTTAGCAGTACAAAGGAATGTAGTACTGATGCATGCTATAGTGTTCATGAATCTTGAAAAATTTTAAATATAAGAAACCAGTCACAGAAGGCTGCACATTAAATGATTCCATTTATATTAAATGCCTTAAACATACAGATTCATAGTGATGGTGATGGGAAGTTGATCAGTGTTGCCTAGGGACTGTTGGGGTGTGGGCAGTGTCTGTTGATTCATTCAGGGTTTCTTTTTGGGGTGATGAAAATATTTCAAAGTCTATTGTGTTTATGATCACATCACTCTGAAGGTGCCTGAAGCTATTGAATTATATACTTTAAATGAGTGTATTTATTACATGTGAGTTATCTCGTAAAGCTGTTAAATATTTCATTTTTTTAAAATCTGGGCAGACACTGAACTATCTTAAGGTCGCAGTGGTGGACACCACATTCTCAAGAAAGCCAAGGTGGTGACATACGTCACTTATTTGTGTAGTGTCCTTGTTTGCAGTGTTCACATGCTTTATCCAGGCTGATCCTGGGCAGACCCCATTATGCAGATGAAACTGACACATAAGAAAAAATGGCTTTTCAAGATTGTACAATCTAATGGGGAACCAAGCATTCACTCTCAGGCTTTGTGCACGCTAGCCGCTGCCCTACGGTGGGTTGCAGAGCAATAGTGACCTCAGATGCTTCTCAGATTGGTTAGCCATTTTGCTTCTTTAATGGAAGTAAAAAAAAAAAAAAAAAAGTCACTTTTGATCTCTGCATTGCTTTCCTTATCTGGAAATGGAGATAATGATACTTTTCACTTCAAAAGTCATTTTCTCCTTCTCCTGGGAGTTGGGGTGTTCCCCGTACTGAGGCCATATTTAAGGGCTGCTAGAAGATAGTTAAAACCTGCCTGACTGGACAAGTGCCTCACAGTAACCCACTGAGGAGCATTGTTTTCCTCTGATTTATGCTTTTCAACCATTCAACCTCAGCAGGATTAATAATAACCACTTATGTCCCTGTTCCCTGAGGAGTGGAGCGCTATACCAATATCATCAGATCAGCCCCTCGTCTCTGCAAGCTACATAGGAACTGATGTCCCAGGAACTGGAGTGGAGTAACTTGCCTGGAGCTCTGTTTCAGGCTGGCTCTGGACTATACCAATTGCTCATTTATTTGTTCCTAGTGGTATTTGTTTGGCCAATTACATTTATTTCTATGGCTTTGTTACTTGTTAAACATGAAAAAAAAAGGCTGAAATGGTGTCACTAAGTGAGCTTAACTCTATTGAAAGTAAAGCTTTTTGCTCTGACCCAACCGTGTCCTCCTCGATCCAGGCTGCACACCAGTTTAGAACTCCTGAATGTAACTTTAACTCTGAGGAGCAGTGCCAGGCTTGTGTCTAGACAGGAAAGGTGCCCAATGAGTGTAAATGATTCTCGTCTGTACAGACACTTGTCTCACAGAGAAGGCCGACTTCCAAGTCCTTGAGCTTTTCATTGTAAGTAGAAAGTTCATGATTGACTTCATCCCTTACCAGACTTATTGATAGAGGGGACCCCAGAGTTGACAAGAAGGACCTTTGTGCAACTAACTGCCTAAGAGCAGTTGCTCATAGCCTACCAGAAAGCAGTGGGAAAGACTGGGAAACATGGGATTCTGGCTTTCTGCAGCCTGATGTTAAGAAGCACCAGTTTCTTGATGAGGCAGCTTTGCAAGGTTTTGTTGTTGCTGTTGCTATCAGGTTTGTTTCAGTTTTCTCTTGCCATGGCTACATCTCATCTTGTTGGCCCTCTTTACGCCAGAATGGAGCTCACCTTACTGAATGGCCTTGTTGGTGTGTGTGGCCTCACAGGAGAGAGCCCCTCCCACAGGCACTGCCCGCTGCAGACCTGGATTTCTGCTGCTGCTGCTCACTGATGATGTGAACTGAGTGAAGTGCATGTGTGTAAGCTTAGAAGCACACATGGAAGCAAACCGTGAAAAGTGTAAAAGATGGGAGTTGGGGTAAAGCCTTCCGCTTTTAAATAAGCTTGGTAATCTGACTAGCTGAATGCCAAGCTTACAAAGCTGAGAATTGCATTTCTGAAGATAAGATAGGCCCTTTTTGTGTTTTTATCTTTCCTCCCAAAATGTATTGAGTTTTAATATGGTTCTTTATCTCTTTAAGCAAGGAAAGAGAGCTAATGGTGAATTCATGTACTACTAAGTCCAACTCTTCCTTTCTCTGATGACCACGTCCCAGAAGATAGACCTTGTACACATTCCTCCTCCTAAAACACCTGGCTGTCATTTCTACAATGCAGCAAAAGCAGTGGCTTAGGGACTCGTAGAGGGCAAGGAAGGTTTTCAAAAGTTTGATGCACGCCAGGCATGGTGTTGCATGGCTTTAACCCCAGTACTCTAATGTAGATTTTCTGATAGTTATTTTTATATTAGTAAAAGCACATTTGATAATAGTTAAAAGCACATTTGGATTTAATTGTGTGTACTTGTGCATGAGTGCATTCTACAGTGCTTGTGTAGGTAAGAGGACAATGAGCAAGAGTCAGTTGTCATTGTTCACCATGTCGGTCCCAGGGACCAAGCTCAGATAGTCAGCTAAGTGGCAAGTGCTAAGTCATCTCACTGGCCCATATTTTGATTTAATAATTTAATAATAATAAACCCCGAGTCACCTGTAGCTATACTGAATAGTGGCTTATTTGTCAGTTGGTTTCCCTGTGTCTTGTTTTATATGCTGTTGCTTGTCCCATTTAAGCATTAGTACTTGTCTTTAGACTCCATTCCAATGAATTTCATTATGGTAGGTCTATCATCCTCTCAAGTGCAGTGCACCTCTAATGCATTGTCACTATATGATGAAGGCAGAGACAAATACACAGCTGTTCACCAAAATCCCAACCTTTCCTCCATTTGCTTGACTTACTACAAATCAAATTATGTTATGCTCAGTAGAAATCATTAAGGTACATAACTTAAAGCAATTGCTGGGATCCATCTTTTGCCCTTACATCCAAATGTAGAACTTCAAATCTGAAAGGTAGAGAAATGGTTAGAAAACTGCCCTTCTGGAATTCTAAGTGAACATCATTTCTATGCTAGTGTGTTATGTTGGGTTCTTGGTGCTCAAAGTCAACAATGCACATCCTACATTCAGGGTAGAGTGCTCAATCCTTGACTCGTTTGCCTGGTTTAAATATTCATGCTTCATCAGAAGGAAAAGCTGCTGACTTCTAAAAGTGGGCCAATTTTTTTAATGGCCCCTTTGGCACTTTGTACCGTGTTAATACTGCCTTAGAGAAGGGGATAGTTTGGCAGGACTCATCCTTATCACTTCAGGGGCCGATGGAGGGGAGAGTGTTGCAGATATTAATAACTAATGGACTGTGATAGGGCTTTCTTTGCTCATCTGCTTGCTTTTCTGGTTGTGGGTTTTTGTATGTCAGCCAGAAAGCATTTGTTTGATGTGTATATGGGTGAGAAAGGTGATGGTGGCGGTAGGTAACTGTATACTCTGTGTTTCAGAACAGGGTGCACAATTGTGTGCATTTATTTCATTTTTCTGTTTGGATGTGAGAACTTTTAAAAGCCATCTTTGTGTTCATTGTTTGACTGTGAATCTCATTCCTTTATTGCTCATTTCAGCTTAGGGACTAGAGTGTACTTTTTAAAAAGTTTTTAAATTTTATTTTATTTTATTTATTTGTGTGTACCTGTGTGAGTATGTGAACCACGTGCACGGGACCAGTGTTAGACCTGGAGTTTGTAGTGAACTGCCTGATGCAGGTGCTGAGAACTCTTAACTGCTGAACTATCTCTCCAGCCCCATGAAATGTACTTTATATATACTGATTTGACTTCTTACATCTATAAGAGACATATGGAACTTATAACTTATATAACAACTTACATGTTGTGTTTTAATCATTACAGAATTAAAATTTTTCATGTCTTTTATGAAAAGGAAGAGTAAGAGTGAAGATGTGAGGAAGCAGAGGTGACAGCCATCTGAGGTACTGAGTAGAGGGATCTGGAGATCCTGACTACCATGTGTTGTGGTGCATGGGATGGCCACAGCAAAGCACCCTAGTGAGCATAGTTTACACATCACAGGCCCACAGGCTGGGAACCCAAGATCAAGGTGCCCTCACATAGCAGAGGGGACAAACAAGCCGCATCAAGTCTCTTATTAGGGCACTAATCCTATTTTTGAGGATGGGCCCTCACTATCTCTACCTCCTAAAAGCCCCATCTCTTGATACTTTCACATTGGAGATTGGGTTTCAACAAATGAATCTTGGGGGGATAACTATTTAAAACATAGCCCTTTGCCTTAGTCATAGGACTTAGATGAGAGTGAGAGAGTTATGCAGCTGAGATGCTGCCTGTTTCATTATTCTTTCTTCAATTCACAGAAAACATCCACTAGGTTCAGGGCAGCCTTAACGTGTGTCCTTGACCCATCCTGTACTGTTGGATCAACTCTGGTGGTGAGGAACTCTTCCAGAGTTTCCTTAATCACACAGACTAACATGGATCCTTCTATACATTCTTTATTATTGTCAAGTCATATCTCTTAGTATAAAATGGCCAAAGACCATCTAGTGCCCCCAGTATCAGGTCTGTTGAGGAATATGCTTCGTTATATAGTGTTCCCATAGTTCCATTTTTTTTCATATGAACATACATTATGTTGCCTGGAACCCTGAGAAATAGCCAAAATATTGTTAAACTGGTACTTTTTAATTTTTTTTTCTGTTTATTTTTTTTATTAAAAATTACCATCTCCTCCCCTCCTCCTCCCCCTTCCCTCACCTCCCCTCCACCCATACCCCCACTCCCTCCCTCTCCAGGCCAAAGAGCCATCAGGGTTCTCTACACTATGTTGAGTCCAAGGTCCTCCCAACTCCCTCCAGGTCCAGGAAGGTGAGCAACCAAACTGACAAGGCTCACACAGAGCCTGTCCTTGTCGTAGAGACCAAACTCATCACCATTGTCCTTGGCTTCTTGGTCAGCCTCCACCATCAGCCACTTTCAGAGAGTCCGGTTTGGTCGTATGTTCCATCAGTCCCATTCCAACTGGACTTGGTGATCTCCCGTTAGTTCTGTCCTGCCGTCTCAGTGGGTGAACGCATCCCTCATGGTTCTGACTTTCTTTCTCATGATCTCTCTCCTTCTGTTCCTCATCAGGACCTTGGGAGCTCAGTCCGGTGCTCCAGTGTGGGGCTCTGTCTCATTGCCAGACATAAATTGGGATCTTGGGGGTGGGGTGGGATGGGGGCAAGGGGAGATGGGGGGAGAAGGGCGTGAAGGGGAGGATGGGGAGAGCTTGGGGGAAGGGGATGCTTGGGATATAGGAAGGGTGGACATGGGAGCAGGGAAGCAGATATCTTAATTAAGGGAGCCATCTGAGGGTTGTCAAGAGACTTTACTCTAGATGGGTTCCCAGGTATCCAAGGAGATGCCCCCAGCTACTTCCTTGGGCAGCTGACGAGAGGGAGCCAGAAAAGGCCAGATCCTATAGCCATACTGATGAATATCTTGCATATCACCATAGAACCTTCACCTGGCAATGGATGGAGATAGAGACAGAGCCCCACATTAAACTGGTACTTTTGAGGAATTATTTGTTTTCATTTATTAGACTTTACTTGTGAAGATTATTTTATAAAATAATGTTAAATGTAGCAGGAAAGTTACATTCTAGGGCCTGTGGATTTGATTTCATTGGGAAAATGCTTGCCATATAATCAAAAAGACCCAAATTTGGATCCCTAGCACCTATATAAAGTCTGGGCATGGCGGCACATGCCTGTTCCCAGTGTTGGCAGGAAGATATAAGGGATCCCTAGACTCACTGGTCAGGCAGTCCAGTCAGTAGGTAAGCTCTGGTCCAGTGGGAGTCCCTATCTCCAAAAATAAGGCGGGCGTGATGAAACCATGCTTATGCTGATCTCCTGCCTCCACACATGCACACCAGCCTAAACACACATGTACATTTTTCAAGTTATTTTATAGTCCTGGAGGCTGAATCCATGACTTTGCACACATCAGTGTAGAAATCACTTATTTTTTAATAGATAAGCAGACATCTAGAATTTTAGAAATATGTTAGATGAATCTTATTCTCTAGGATCACAGAATGCAGGATTTTAAGAAATTCAGGGCCACAGTTTTATTATAAAGCATAGAATCCTTTCGTAATAGGAATGTCTCCTAATGAGTGTCTGAGAGCTAAATGTCATGATGTCTTACTGTTTTTTTTTGTTTTTGTTTTAATGATTTATTTATTTTTATTTATGGGCATTGGTATTTTGTGAGGGTGTTAGCTCCCCTGGAGGTAGAGTTATGAGCAGTTGTGAGCTGCCATGTGGGTGCTGGGAAGTGATCCCAGGTCCTCTGGAAGAACTGCCAATGCTCTTAACCGCTGAGCCATCTCTCCAGCCCCTGATGTCTTATTGTTAAATTCAGATGGTTCATGGGAGAAGAAAGCTGTATTACCCATGAAGAGTAGAAATATATGTGTGTGTGTGTGTGTGTGTGTGTGTACACACACACACACACACACACACACACACACACACAGACCAAGGTAGAGATAGAATATAGGTTCATCACAATGATCACTATACTGTTCTTTGAATGTTTCCATATGTTTGAAGTTTTACAAAGAATCATCAAAGTCACATTGCTTTCTAGTTTGTTTTCAGTCAGAGTCTTCATGTCCTGGGTGTGCTGTAAAGTACCAAACCAGGCAGCACTCGTACCTTGGACACAACGTCCTTGTATGCATCCTTCTCCAGGTAGATCATGTCATCCAGAAGAACATAAGAACCTTGGTAGTTAAAGCTAAGGGGAAGCAACTCTGAGTTTGGGGTTGACATAGCATAACTCTGACCTAGATGATGAAAAAATAATCTATTTTTAATGTATGGTATTAGTGTGTAGTAGAAATTGTTGCTGCTCGGAAGAAATGATGATCCAAGCACAGTGCTTGGATCATTATTGGCACAGTTGTTTCCTTGCATGTCATAATGAACCTATCTTCTTACTTTCTTTTCTGGTCACGTGATTGTGTGTTCCAAAAAGTGCTTATATGGATTGAAAGAATTTAGATTTTTGCTTCTATAATGTGCTGTAGGCTTTGAGAAAGAGAAAGAGCTAGAAAGTTAAACTTTTTTTTTTTTGTTTTTTTGTTTTTTTGTTTTTTGAGAAGAAAAAAAAGTATTTGTATTTCAGGCTTGCCACACTATCTTCACCAGGAGAGGGAATCCTGTTTATTATGGTGGTAGGGTCACTGGTGCCTTTTAATGCAGATGGAACCAACCTGGAACTCTTCACTGGCTCCACTAAGAATGTTCATATGGGTGCATGTGTGTGTGTGCGCAGTCTTCAGTGACTCGATCAAGAGCATGTGTGTGTGCAATCTTCTATTTTGAGTTCCAAGGCTGTAGTTCTTCAAGTGAATAGATTTATATTTAACTAAAGGGAAAGGAGGAGCTATTCCTGGGCTGTTGCTGTTTAAATCTCAATTCATGAGAGAGAATCTGAGCTATAATGGAAAACTGAAGTGAAGTTTAAACTTGAATCTTCTACTCTAGCACAGTACACAGTTTTGTGTAAGATAGTTCAGGATTGAGCAAGTATTTGTTAGCAGCAAGACTCTTAATACAGTCATACATTCTTTTCAGTGTGTTGGGCTGTGGTAACTGCCGAGCTCTGGGTTTCTAATATACAGGAATGAGTCACCCACTGTTCTCTTTTTAGACATTCACTTTGGCTAGAACAAGAGCAACAGGGCTCCAAGAGCTTACCCCCGACCCCACCGTCTACAGTTTTTATGCAAACATTGTTTCTTCTCTTTATAGTTGTCTTGCTCTCATTTTAGAGCTAGAGAGCGCTTTAAGCACTTCATTGTCAATGTAATGTACTATTTCTCTTGTTTATTATGCCAGTAGTGTCCTCATTGCAGTGTTGGGATTTCGGTCCACTTCTACCCCACTTGGTCTCTGTTTTTCCTCCATCCTTTACTGAAGTAGGACCACTATGTTTAATGAAATTCCAATTCTTTGTGACTTGTGTTTTATTATTTCTGTCTGCATAAATCTAGTAGTGGAATGACTGCTGCCAAATATTGTTCAGAAGAAACCATATCTAGTTAGCCTGTTATCTGACATGCTTCCTACTCAGAAACTAGCACAAAGAGACATGGCAGGTTAAGTGTTGGTACTGTGACCGTTTCATGTGCCTTTGAAAAGGGTTATAAAAGGTCTAGTCCCTTACCAGTGCTGTTTGCTTTATATAAAGTAAACTCAGTCACGGACATTCTCATAGTTTTAGTCATAGGGAAACTTTCAAGTTGTTCCTGATGTTAGTCCGGCAAGGGGAGCTGGAGGCTCTAGTTTGGACCAAGAACCTGACAGGGATCTGAACTTTTTGATTGCTCCTTGTGGTATTGACCTTTTGCTTTTACTGTTTAGAAAGATGAATTACTGAACTAAATTCAGTCGTGTTAGAACTAGAATTGAGCCTGTGCCTATCCTGAGTTTTGAGATCGTATTGGTTCATAGAAAGAATAGACTGTTAGATAAAGGAACTCTAGGTTTGAGCTGGTCTTCCCCATACTGATGCCTACAAGCTCCTGAGAGTTAACCCTGCTCTGCCTGCAGCCTTTCCCAGAGTGAATTTTGCAGTCATTATCCCAAGACAAAACCTTCTGTTTCTCATATGTGATTGACTAAGCCAGACCTTTATTTCTAACTCTAAAGAGGCAAGCATTACATTTGTTTATGTGAGAGGTGGAGTGCCCACCTGCCATGGCTGTGTGTAGTGGTTAGAGGGCAGTCTGTGGGAGTCGGTTCTCTCCTTCTACTATGTGAGTTCCAGGTAATGAACTAAGGTCATCAAGTTTGATGGTAAGTGCTCTTTCCTGCTGACCCAGCTCTTGGGTGGTTGGTTGCACAACTAACTCCTTTACCTCTTTAAAGAACCTAAAACCATATCTAGCACATGGTAGATGTTCAATAAATGGCTTTAGAGGATTGGGGGTGTATCTCCATGGTAGAATGCTTGCCTGTTGTGCACAAGGCTCTTTCTTGATTTGATCCTCAGCACCATCCCAAGAAACCAAACCAAACAATAGTAATAAGAGTATGCAAATTAAATACAACATGGGCGGCTAACAGAATAGACTTGGTGTGAAGATAAGTTAGTAAACTAGAAGAAATCTGATGTGGCAGCAGGGTCAGAGATGGAAAATAAATGAGAGATAGTGAACATGGAAACTGGATATAAGATTTGCATTTATAGGATAAGTGTCTCAGAAGACAAGTGGCCATCAAATTACAGGAGAAGAACTACTGACTCAGGAAAG
This sequence comes from Arvicola amphibius, assembly GCF_903992535.2. Lineage (NCBI taxonomy): Eukaryota > Metazoa > Chordata > Mammalia > Rodentia > Cricetidae > Arvicola > Arvicola amphibius. The sequence goes on along the minus strand of NC_052051.1, from coordinate 83,048,630 downwards.
TCTCAGCATTAGAGAAAGTTCGTGTCAGCCAAGGGTTATGGTAAGGGTAGATGAGAGGGACTCTTCCTGTTGTTTAGAATGTTAAATTCTCAAGTAAATAAAACACATCCTGGATTTCTACTCAGTCCAGGATAGCAGCTGAAAAGAGTTATATATAAAGGATTATGAGTCAAATCCGTAGTACATTATTTTCTGCACTCTGTCTGAAGGAAGAAGAAGATGAAAACAGGAGAGTGTGACCCAAGGGCTCTGGACTTAGAAAAGGAATTGTCATGGTGTGAGGATAATAGACGGACAGCTCCAGAGTTCAGGACATGCTGTGAACACGGCCTTCTGAGACACTGGGATCTTACCAGTCAGAGTAGTCAGAGAATCAGAGAACGTAAACAAAGCCAAGTCAATAATTTGAAAAGATCATCAGACTTAACAAACTGTTAGCTCTTTGGGCTAGAGAGATGGCTCAGTGGTTAAGAATCAATAAGAACATCCAAATTATGTGATACAGTGAGATACTATACTACAGTTACAAAGAAAAATGAGCCAACTGCAGATTTGTTAATCAACATGGGAGTTTCAGAATATTGGAGGAAAATGAAGGTTACAGAAGAAGGTTACTTAAAAGCTAGCAAAATATAGTTGGGTGTGGGTCATGTACTTGAGTAGTGGAATATTTGGCTAACATGAGGATATGAGGCCCTGGGTTCAGGCCCTAGACTCAGAGAGGGACGGAAGGAGGGAGGGAGGGAAGGAGGGCTACAGATGGACAGATGCATATATAGTAAAGTTATAAAGAAACAAGTGAGTAAAAAATTCAGAATAGATCTTGACATGTGGGCCAGAGAAGGTCAGAGCTGGAGAGAAACAGCTTGTAGAATTCACAGATAATGTTTCTAGCCTGTCCCATTAGAGATGATGCATGTACGCATGCACTCCCCCACAACCTGTCCAGAGATAAATACACCCTCAGCCTGACCCTTATAGATAAATGTGCAAGTACATATACCCGTCATTCAGTTTCTCTAATCTAAAAATAATAAAATAATAATGGAATGGATATTTTTTGCCCATGAAACTTAAAATGTGAAGGTGTCAGTTTGTTATGCTTGTCACTGGTCCCAGTACTTAGGTGACTTAGTCCAGAAGTTAATTGAAGGCCAGCTGTGCTACATAGCAAGCGTTGTATAGAGCGGTCCTGTCTCCAACAAGGCAACCATGTGAAGTTCATGTACCTGGAGAACAGCAGTGCTCATAGATGCAGCCTCTTGACTAGTAGAAATACAAATTTTAAACTGGTCTCTGTGTGTGCGTGCATACGCATGTGGTATTGTGTTTATTTTAATTGAGGGTTGGGAGTGTGGTGCACTGGAATTCGTGCATTTCTGGTGTGTGCAAGACCTTGAACTCAGTCCTTGGTACCAAAAGAAAAAATTAAATGAAAATACATTTTTGTTTTTCTTGTGAGATGGGCATCATTTTATGTAGCTGGGCTATCCTAAGGACAATGGATGATGCTCTAGACTCTGGTACCAGCCTGTCCATGTTTGAGAAATTGATAGAGAATGGCACAGTTCCCACTCTTCTTTCTTCGAAGTATACACTATGGAGTGGTCAAACACTGAGCTGTGCCGCTAGCCCCAAACATTTCTCTTCACACCAGCATTTATGATCGGGTTTTGACTGACTTAGCAATCGACAAATAAAACTGTGGTTTTCATTTTGGTGTAGAAAAGAATAAAAGATTGTGCCTTTGGGGAAATTGGGTAGCTGTATGACCCCAGTACAATCTAGACCCTGAACTTGCTGCTGGCTTTCATCGAGCATTCCTGTCTCATTCTGTGAGAGTTACTTCTGAGTATTTAGGGGTACTTTCACTTTGAATAGAGTGCTAATAAAGTCTGTTGGAAGAGAAAAAAACTTTAGTTCTTTCTGAACACTATTTGGCCTCAGAATTAAAACCAGAGGAAAAGAGTCCAAACCAAGCACTTTTGATTTGACCTGCCTCTGCACCTGTTAATCTGCAGAGGGCCTGCTAACCAAGCAGTAGAGACACACAGACTTCTTCTGCATGTTGCTATTTTAGAAAGAGTGGATTTAAGCCGGGCAGTGGTGGTGCGCTCCTTTAATCCCAGCACTTGGGAGGCAGAGGCAGGCGGATCTCTGTGAGTTCGAGGCCAGCCTGGTCTAAAAGAGCTAGTTCCAGGACAGGCTCCAACGCCACAGAGAAACCCTGTCTCGAAAAACCAAAACCAAAACAAACAAACAAAAAAAAAACCAAAAAAACGGAAAGAGTGAAGTTGTACTGCTTTGGTGTATAGTTCTCACTAGCCTTCCCTTCCTCTTGCAACACACGGTCATTAGGACACGGTAGGATATGATTCCGTTTGTTTGGTTTTGTCAACAACAAGTAATATAACCCAAACTTTGTTTTTGTTTTGCTTTTTCCTTTTTTTTAAAATTATTTTTATTTTATTTTCCGAGACAGGGTTCTTTGTGTAGCGTTGACTTCCTGGAACTCACTCTGTAGACCAGACGGTCCTTGAAACCACAGCTATCCTCCCGCCTGGAGTGCTGGGATTAAAGTTATGGTGTCCCTGTGTCCGTGTCCGTGTCCGTGTCCGTGTGTGTGTGTGTGTGTGTGTGTGTGTGTGTGTCTCGCTCCCTCCCCCGCCCCGCCCTGCCTCTGGCCCAAACTTTGGTTTCTTAATTTTGAATTTGGCAGACAGAAGGTAGGCATTCCAGTCATTTAGTGTAGTTGAAAGCTGAGACAGGCAAAGAAGCAAGAGGCTTGGGGAGGAGCAGTTGGAGTGGACATTGTTACGGAACAAAGTCAGGGCTAGGTGTTGATTGAAATGGTCATATGTCATGAAGAAATAATTCTGAGGCTTTGAGCTGTGTGGTTAAAATAAGCTGCTCAAGGACACTAAGCTCTCAAGTACTCCCTGACATGTTGATCCTCAAGAAGTTTACCACCTGGAGCTCTTCATGATTCCACTGGATTTGCTCCTGTGACAAGAGTTACTATGGGTGAGTCATTGTTCACTGAGAGTCACTCGCACCCCCCACCCCAGGAGGAACTGCTCTTAGGAACTCCCCCTTCTCTCCCCCTCCCTTTTCCTTCCTTCTAATGTTTTGAAGAAATTATAATCAAGTTCTTAAAAATCTGAATTTAAAAAGATTTAAAATAGTTGAAGGAGACAAATACCTGAACACTTTGTGTGTGTGTGTGTGTGTGTGTGTGTGTGTGTGTGTGTGTGTGTGTGTGAGAGAGAGAGAGAGAGAGAGAGAGAGAGAGAGATACAATCTTACTCTGTGTACCTCTGTCCTAGAACTCACTCTGTAGACCAGGTTGGCCTTGAATTTACACCTGTCTCTGCCTGCCATCTTGAATGCAGAATTTGAGGTTTAGTTTTGTTTTGTTGAAAATTGGTTTTGTTGTCTATGCTACCATCATTTTAAAATGTTAAATTTATATTTTTGATTTTGAGTTCAAGATTGTTTAAAAGTTATTTTTAGGTACACTCAGAGAGTAGACTAATAATAAATATGTAGCAATAGAAAATGAAAACATGGCTGGGGTTTGAGATACATAGAAGGTACAAAGGAGCAAATATGTGGAATGAGGTTAACAGTTCTAATATACATGAGCACTATAGTTCATAACTAGTATATGCAGGATTGTCTGACAACTCAGCCGATCACTGCTGTTGTTGGAGGGAGGTGGTAACTAGATGACGGCTGTGCTCACGCTTCATCCCTGGCGTAGCCTTTTAGTGCATACATGTGTTTTATATCATGTACCTTAAATGTACACAGTAAAATTCATGTTTTCACAAAAGTACGTCAGTGAGATGGCGCAGCAGGTAAAGGCACTTGTTGTGCCAGTCTTATGATCTGAGTTTGGTCCTTGGAACCCATGTAAAGGTGGAAGGAGAGAACTGGAGTCACAGAGCTGTTCTTGGACCGCCACATGCAAATGTGTTGTGAATGTGTGTCTTCACCGTCATAAATAAAACAAGGCTTTAAAAGGTAGAGTAAGGAAAAGTGTCTGTCTCAGGCTAAGGAAGAACACGCTTCTTATTGTGTATTTTTAGATTTCTTTTCACAGATGTTAGTATTGAAATCAGGTGTTAATCTCTACGGGTTTAGAGAAGAACCCCTTAATGAAAATATATATCTAGCAAATCATATGGCTAGAAGAAAAGATAATGCCATGTCTTCATACAGTAAAGGAAGAGTTTTTGATTGGAATAAGAACTCATAGAGATTTAAAAAAATAATTCTTGGTTGTTTTGACACTTGCTTAAAGAAATTGGAGAATAGAAGCCAAAAATGTACCTTGGTCATATTCTCCACAGAGGGTGAGATTCTAAGCCTGCAGTCTTTGAATGTCGTAGCAAGATGCTGTTCAGATGCAGGCAACAGTTTGCTCTATTGTTAAGTATTTATTCTTTGTCCAAAAGCTGTAATGCACAACAAACCCCCTCCCTGTTAGTCAGGGCCTCCTTTCTTTCTTTCTTTCCTTTTTTTTTTTTTTTTTTTAACAAAGGGTAGTGCGTTACTTTCAGTTTTAAGAATGCACTTCCATGAGAAGGATAATTATCAAATCAAGTTGTAAACACCATCCAAAGAATAAGTCTTTGAAACACCTTCAGAAATAAAATTATTTTACCTCCCCTTTCCTACCATTCTTAACTTTCTTCTTGGCCTTTGTTGTTATTTTTAATAAATACAAAACAGCTGAGGGGGAGGAAATTTTAAATAATTCTTAACTAAAACCACTCCGTGGCCATTTGTTACTTTGCATTGGATGTGCTGCTGGAGATGATGTGGAATGGATTGCTAGGTTTTTAAATTGTGTTTCAGAAAAATGTAAGGATGAGTACTGACAGCAAAGAAATGTTTGGATCTTAAACTCAGAAGGAAGTGTAGCATAATCACTAAGCTGTTTTCAGAATGGTCACTTAATTAGGGCTCTAGAAAAGAGTAGGGTGTTGTTTGGAGGGAGCTTTTATGTGAGGGAAATTTCAAGTTGAATAATTGTTAGACTTGATGAAAGTCAGTAGTAAATATTGCCAACTGGTCAAAGAGCGTCTTCAGCTGCCAAGTGCAAAAGAACGCCATCATTGACTTCTCCAGTCAAGCCCCACTTACCTCCTCCTGTCACGACAGCCAGGACCCTTTGACAAGCTACACTGTGTATAAAACACAGAAGTAAATGGATAGACCATGATTACAGGGGCATGAGATTTGGGGCTCAGTCCTCCAGGACTGAAAGTGCACCTGACCGTCTGTTCTCTGTGTGCTCATGTAGTCCTTAGTAGATGTAGAAAGACTTGTTAAAGCAAAAGAAGAGGTATAAACACCCTGAAAGGCACACTTTGAAAATGGAAAGAAGTTCTTCCACATGGATGGCAAGATCAGCATTATAGCTGAATCAGGAAGCCTTAGAGGAAGAAATTTTTTTTCTCAAAATGCAGTAGATATAATTGTTATTTTAATTATAAAGTGATGTATATTTATTGTATAGTCCTCTGCCAAGTCACCGAGGCAAAAACTGCCTGCAAGCTCACCACTGTGCACGTTTTGATGCACACTGTGTTTCATTTCCATAGGAATTAATGTGATATTGTTCCAGAAGAACCAAGAGGGATAACTGTGTGCATATGCTTAAAAATTGAAATGATTTTGCAACATGACAACAAATAAACTCTGGGAAGTTGAAGTTTGGGTGGATAATTAGGAATACAGAGTCTGGAGAGATGGCTGAGCAGTTGAGAGTATAGAGTGAGTGCTCTTGTAAAGGACCCAAGTTCTGGTTCCTGCACCCAATGCCTGTTACCCCAGCTGCAGGGATCCAACTCCCTCTTTTGGCTCCCTTGGGCACTACAATCAGGTTCACAAGCCCACACTCAGACAACTTTTTTTTTTTTTAGAATACAAATAAAGTTTTGGTACTTTTTCAATTCTTTTTGGGTTGTATTTTACAAACCCATTTAAAGAAAAAATACTTTTATACCCAAGCTACTTCTGGCTCAGGCCTTTTGTTAGCGTACCATCTGCTAACTCGCTCCAACTCTAGCCAGTGTTGACCCCTCATTAGGCTGGAGTGCAATGGTGATTGACTGACACCACTTTGACTCAGCACAGTGAAGGCTCATGGTGCATCGGGAATGACGTTTCTGTGATGGCCAAATAAAAATTCTTAATGTCCTTCATGCAAATAGGAAAGCAAAATACTGGCGACTGCTTGTTTCCTTCCCCCATGTGAGCTACATGCCAAAAGCAGGCTGGAGAAGATGGGAATGGTTCTCTAAGAGGTGTGTCCTCAGCCCTGATTTCTGGGAAAGCAGCTTTCTCTCAGGAAGAAAGCAGCTCCTCGTAGCTTCGGCAGTTAGCCCTCACGTGCAGGAAGGTGAGTAGTGAATTGCGCTGGGGTTAAAGATCGTAAGCATTACATTTAGTTGATTGGCTTGCTACTTTCTTGAGAAGGAGTTGTATGCATTAAAGACTTAATCAAATTGCATTGTATTTTGTGTGTTTCCTGTGCAGGCGTCTGCATTCAGGTGTAGGTATTACGGTTTTCCAAGCCCAGAAAGGGCAGGGTGCTCAGTTGCCTTTATAAAGGCAATTTCTTGGTTGACTGCAATTGAGTGCAGAATTATAATACCGAGAGCTTAATTTATAACAGAAAATGCAGGAGTGCAAACCTGCTAAAGCCCTTCTACATGTATAAATACGGTAAACAATGGCAGATTAGCATGGAATATTGGTTGATGTGAATAATCTTAGAAATAAATTTCCTTGGCCTCTGCCTGTCATACCTGTTGGCATAATGAAAACTTGTAGGAATCAGGGCATCATCTTTGAAATACAAAACCAGAGTGGAAAAGCAGAATGATAAGAGACAGCTGCTGCCTGGATTGGCAGCCTATTTATAATCCGAGAGGCTTGTCGCTAGATTGCTGCGCTGTGTGCTGTGCGCCTGCATCAGATAGGAATGATGATTTGCCTGTTTGTGTGCATGCGCACGGGTGCTCCTGCTCCCAGACTTCTAATTTTTCAGCAAAGGATATCTTCCTGCACAGCAGTGTAGCATGCCAGCCAGAGCAGATTTGGAGTTGCAAACAGTCAACAGTCCCTCCTCAGGACCTGGGCATTCTTTTTGACACTGGGGAAGAGCTCTGGTGGGCCAGGCCTTCCCTGCACTCTTCACCAGGCCGCCTCTGCTGAGTGAGTCGTGTGGGGCAGGATGTCGCATTTCAGTACCTTTTGGCTATCTGTGCACGTTAGACGGTAACCGTTGCCAAGCCAGCGCTTCTCAGTTTTTTAATTACAGATTTAAATGCCCACAGGAGCTCTGCTCATATGTTAATTCACTGTTTGACTTTTAAGAATTCTTTCTTCCCTCCCTCCCTCCCTCCCTCCCTCCCTCCCTCCCTCCCTCCCTTCCTTCCTCCCTCCCTTTTGTATTTTCTAATTCCGATTATAAAAGGTAATCAGCCATTCAATATGAAGACAATTGACCATGTAAACTTGTTTTGGAGGCAAGCAGGTAGGAACAGGTACCTGAAGCCTTTTTTACATTTTCAGTTTGAGAAGGGGAACAGCCTCACTCAGTGCTCCCCCTAAGTCTCATGTTAACGTGTGTCAGGAGACAGACCCTCGACACTTGTTCTCACAAGCAGCCTGTCAGCTCTGTATCCTGTGTGCTGTCTCCTGGTGTCTACATCATAGATTGTCTACAGGGGACTTTTCCTCCCAGGCAGTTTCCCCTAAGGCATGTTTTACCTCAAAAAACATCCTGTGCTGCTGTGCTGAGGTGTTTCAGAGCATTCTTGTAGAATTCTAATTTTAAAATATCAAAAAAAAATTTTTTTTCTTTTCTTTTTTTTTTTTTTTTTTTTTTTGGTTTTTCGAGACAGGGTTTCCCTGTAGTTTCTAGAGCCTGTCCTGGATCTAGCTCTTGTAGACCAGGCTGGCCTCAAACTCACAGAGATCCCCCTGCCTCTGCCTCCCGAGTGCTGGGATTAAAGGTGTGCGCCACCACCGCCCGGCAAAATATCAAAAAATTTAAAGCCAAATATAAGAGAGTGTGGGGTATTCTGGTGTCTGGTGTATCCTTAGCCCAGATCTCTCACATATGAATTGCCACAGACATCAGTTTCCTCTGACGCCCCGTCAGAGACATAGAAGTCAGAATGTGTTTACTAAGAAGGTACGATCTGGGATTTTCTTTTGTTTAAAGGACATTATTGGGGTTTAGGTAAAATCTGAAGAAGGTTTATAGGCAATATCCCTCTATTGGTATTGAACTTCTCTTTCCCCCAACACCGTATTTTGAAAAAAGTTTCAATGTCCAACAGAAGTTGAAAGGGTTTGCAGTGAACACCAAAGCAGTTGTGGGATGCATTGCCAGTGAAATGCATCACACAAATCTGTTCACACCGCGACCTGGTTTATTTATTTATTTTGTAGAATGGGCAAGTTTGTGTAACTTGAAAGTGAGTCCAGAGGAGAGTGGTTGAGAAGAGTGGCAGGGCAGCCCTGATAAGACAGAGCACAGGCTGGCACCTGGAGAGCTGGCTGAGGAGCCCCTGGGACTTCCATAAGCCTGAGAGTATGTCAAAATGGGTGTTTGTTGATCTGAGCAGGGTCTTATGGAGCCATGCTGGCCCCCCTAGGATGGCCTTGAGCTCTTGGGTTGCTGGGGTACTGGTGTGTACTATCACATCTATCTCAAAATGGATTTTTAAAATATATATGGTGAAAATTTAATTCTGTTAGAAATATTGCCAAGGTTCTAGAGAATCACCCCTCAAATTGAAGGAATCTTTTATAGAACACCAGCTGGCTAGGGTTTATTATGACTATCTCATCAACTGGACACCTCTGCTAACTTAATCCATTGCTGTGGAAGATCCAGACTTGGTGCTCAGAATCATTTCACTTTTACCTAGAAAGTAACAAAGACTTCGCTTGACTATCAGACCTGTCTGTGTAAAGAGGACACGGGGTGCTTGAATAGAGAAGAAATTCTGTGGTGGTGAGGCATGAGAAGACCACCATACCCTTTTCTTTTGAGTGTACCATAACCTATTGGAAGAAAAAAGGTTTAAAAATAAAATTCACAGGGGCTGGAGAGAACTCAGTGGTTAAGAGTGCTTGGTGTACAATCATGAGGACTAGAGTTTAGATCGCCACACACATAGAACAAGCTAGGCAACCTGTGCAAGCCTGGGACTTCAACTCTGAAAGAGGCAGAAACGAGAATTGCAAACTTGCACACTTCCAGCCTAGCCAACAAAATACAAGTCCCCGACCTCTAAGATTCAGAGAAAGACCCTGTTTTAAAGGAATAGGCAGAACATGATAGGAGGAAGACATCTGATGCCCTCTCCTGACCTCTGCACGCTTGCACAGATGTGCATACCCACATGTGTATGTACACATACACTCACACAGACATATACATACAAATATATAAGTTAGTCTTTAAAAATATACCTGTGGACTGGGTAGAGGTGCCGCACACCTTAATCCCAACACTCTGCAGGCATAGACAGGTGGATCTCTGTGAGTTCGAGGTCAGCCTGGTCTACAAGAGCTAGTTCCAGGACAGGCTCCAAAGCTACAGGCTGGTTTGCAGTCAGATCTTATGGAGGCATCTTATTAATTGAGGTTTCCTCTTCTCAGAATATGTTAGTTTGTGTCAAATTGACATAAAACACAGCTGGGCATTGGTGGCACACGCCTTTAATCCTAGCACTTGTGAGGTGGAAGCAGAGGCAGGCAGATCTCTGTGAGTTCGAAGACAGCCTGGTCTCCAGAGCTAGTTCCAGGACAGCCAGGTGTAAGCAGAGAAACCTGTCTCATTAAACAAAATGAAGAAAAACAACAACAACAACAAATTACCTAGCACAACCTGTATGCATACACATTTAAAAAATAAAAAGTATAATTTAATGTGCCTTAGAGAAAATTCTTCCTTTTTCTGTGATCTACCAGTTATGTCTTTTAAAGAAAATTCTTTGTGGGTGAGCAGCATATATTTTCTTTCCCTTTGCGGCTGGTGAGTCAATTTTGTGCTTGGCCAGTTTTGTGCTGTTAAAATAGAATACCATAGACTACCGGGTTGATGATGAGCAATAGAAATCTACTTGACTTGTGGCTCTGAAAGCTGGGCAGCACAAGATCAAGGGGCCACAGCTTGTAAGGGGTGGCAGAGAACATCACGTGGATGGGGGCAGGGGATACTAATCTATTTACCCAAAGTAGCAAGGTCCCCAACAGACCAAAGAAAAGATCATATCCATCTTGGTCACCCATCAAGGTTACTGGGGCTTCTTACAGAGCCACACCACGAGGAATTCCCTTCTGTCAGCTGTTCACCTCTGTGTAGTGACTGTTGGAATCTCAGGGAGGTGACATTTCAGGAGGGTTGTGTATTTCTTGAGTTTCTCCTTCCTCCGTGAGGGAGTGTTGATATGCTGGACATCCTGAATGTCTCATTTGGATTATCACAGCTGCTGTGCTGCAGTACAGCCACAAGTCTGTGCAGCTCAGGTGCACGTGGTCTCTCCTCGTGCCCTAGTCACCTCTTAAAGGCCCCACCTCTCAACACTTACGTTGGAGATAACCTTTACAGGATAATGTTTAAACATAAGAAATAAATCATTGGTAGAACCAAGAAGCAAGTGAAACAGCATAACAAAATGTTGATCTTGAGGCTAGCCCTTTGTGGAATTATTCATTTGAATAAGGGATAATAGCTTCCTAGACTAGTCTGGAAAGAGGAAGTCACTGTGGTAGAAGAAGGAAAAGAGAAATTGAAGAATGTGATTGGTTTTGAGGTAGGGTCTCACTCTGTAGGCCAGCATGGTCCTGAACTCATGCTCTGCCTGCCTTGACCTCCTTAGTGCAGGTGTGTGTGCTCTACCATGCCACTGCAAGCATTGCTTTGGTGGAAGGAATATGTCATTGCTTAAAACAAGTGGACAACAACAGAAAGCACTTTTGTAGAAGGAGGGTATTACCAAGAAAATGAAGCAGAAGGGGAGAAAGGGAGCAGAGGAAGGCAACTTCTTAGAGTTGAGGTATGAGTAGAAGTAGGAAATACTAATTTAGTGGGAAGTAACTTTATACCTAGATTAGACTCTTGTGGTGAGAAGAACAGGAGGAAGACCCGTGACCTAGTGGTCACAAAGCTGAGAAACACCCTATCCATCACCTGCCCTTTACTTGGTGCCACAGGAGACAGGTGTCCCTTTGAGTGTGGCAGTGCATTCCATGAGAAAAGCATCTTGTGGATAGAGAGAACCTTTCAGATGTGCAGTTGGGTGTTTCTTCATGTAAGACAATTGCCTTGGTGTTTGGTGAACTCTGCAGTCTCCCTTTTAGAACAAGGCTCACACCTCAAGGGACATCAGTATTCCACACGGCACCCTGTCTGAAAAGAGCAGTTTTCCCTCCTAGTGTCCATATGTGGTATTGGAAATGGATTTCGATTCTTCCCAAATGTTAGTCTGTCTCAGACAGTTGCCTTATCTCATCTAATTAACAAGCCCTCTTGTTCAGTACAGAATAGTCCAGTGCGAGGCAGACTCACTGACCATTTAAAGAAGAGGGGCCTACGTAACTGTCCGTCAGTTGTTGCCTTCTTTCCCTTATGGAAGGCTCAGACCACTGCATAAGTACATTTACACGGTGGGCTTCACAAAGCCCTGACTCCTTTTCCAGCCCAAAAGAATATAAATTTCTCGGGCTGGAAAGATGGCTCAGCGGTTAAGAGCATTGCTTGTTCTCTTCCAAAGGTCCTGAGTTCAATTCCCAGCAACCACGTGGTGGCTCACAACCATCTGTAATGAGGTCTGGTGCCCTCTTCTGGCCTTCAGGCATACACAGAAACAGAATAAATAAATATTTTTTAAAAAAAATATAAATTTCTTTAACTTTTTCATTTTGTTCATATTTGCTAAACTGTCTTTTGCCAAGTCATGTGATACATACTTTAGGATAGCTGTTTCTCTCAATTGACAAGAGATGAGGTCCTTAGGTTTTTTTTTTCAGTCTTATCAAAATTTGGTATTTTTCTCCATAGATTTGCTCTGCTGGCTGTATATACCAGAAATTAAATTTGTACAGTAGAGAAGAGGCACTGAGGGCTGGAGAGATGGCTCAGAGGTTAAGAGCACTGACTGCTCTTCCAGGGGTCTTGAGTTCAATTCCCAGCAACCACATACTGGCTCACAATCATCTGTAATAAGATCTGGTGCCCTCTTCTGGCCTGCAAGTATACATGCAAGCAGAACACTGTATATGTAATAAATAAATAAATCTAAAAAAGAGAGAGAGAGAGAATTGGCACTGAGAGGGGAGATGGGACCCAGCTGTCAGGATGTTCTGGAGCGGTCCATTTTGCTGCTTTTAAAGGGAAGTATAGGAAGCATGGGAATGGCCACAGATAGTGGGAGGGGATGGGGAGAATCTAATAAAACAGCACCTTTCTCTGTATGTGCCATTTGAGATCATAAAGGTAAGACATTTTGGAAAGATAACAACATATAATGTGGGCATCTGGTGGCACCTTCCTTCTGTTCGATACTACATTAAGTCATTTTCCATTATTGTTGTAGTTTACCTGACATAAACCAATTCAGAGGGAAATCGTTGATTTAAACTCAGAGTTCCAGAGATTTCAGCCCTTGGTCCATCTGATCCCAAGTCCATTGTGAGGCAAAAACCCATGGTGCCAGGGCCCTGTTGCAGAGATTCACCCCATGGTGTGCAGGAAGCAGTGAGGCGGGAGGACCAGGTATAACCTTTAAAGATTTCCACAGTGACCACCTTCCACCCACAAAGCTGCGCCTGCCATTGCTCAAATCCGCTCCCCAGACAGCACCCCCAGCTAAGGACTGAGCCCATGGATACGTTGCATCCAAGAGCAGGTAGTTTTTTCAGTTGAACCTGGGTTCATTTTTAAGACATAGGTGAGTTGTATTTTTTTAGTGTCAATCTGTACGTTTATCATAGTTTTCAGGGATAAAGCTATGTCTTTTGAAGCAAAATTGAAGTATACTAAATAATAAAAGTTCAGGATTTATTAAGATAATATATTTATACTTCAGTGCAGTGGGGGAGAGGGAGGGAGACACACAGAGACAGACAGAAAGACAGAGGAAGACAAACAGATGACCTTAAAAAAAGGTAGTAAGAAGTGTGCCTTCTGGCTTCTCAAGAAGGAGGCACTACTCTTTGCTTTGGGGCTTGCATAATCTTTATTAATTTTGTAGCATCTAGGGAAACATTATCATGAGCAAGGATAGTAGCCCTTTTCTCAAGTGGTTTTGTTTGAAGAGCAAATCTAGATGCTCTGTGAATCTAGAAGAGAGAGAAATCATGTGATAGGAAAGCTTTGAGTCTGCGTCTTCAAGAATAGACAGTGTTTAACTCCTGGATTTTACCCAAACCCCCAAGCCCACATCCCTCAGAGTACTTTTTCATCCACGTTTATGGCAGTGCTCTTCACAGTAGCTAAGCTGTAGAGTCAGTCTAGGCGTCCATCAGCAGAGAAGTGGGTACACCGTGTGGTGTGTGTACATCACAGAACTTCCATCCATGAAGAAGAACCAAATTGTGATGTCTGTAGGAGACACGGAGCAGTCAGAGGTAACCGTGTCAGTGACTAAACCTGTCACAGGAGCACGGCTCTCTCCCTCCGCGGTTCCTAGGCTCGCTGTACAGAGCCCTGTATCTGGCATTGAAGTCGAAGTGAAGCTTCCCAGGGGAACAAAGGGACTGATGAATATCAGCATTCATTATCCACTAATATGAAAACCTAAAACATGAATCATAGGGGCCAGCAAGGAAGCTTAGTGGGGGGTAAAGGTATGCTGCTAACCTATGTTTGCTCCCCAGAATACACACAGTAGAAGTAGGTTGTCTTCTGACCTACACACAACTTTAATCTTGGGAGGCAGAGGCAGATCTCTGAATTCTGTGGTCTACATAATGAGTTCTGGGACAGCCAGGGTTACGTAGAGAGACTCTGCCTCAAAACCCAAAACAAGGGACTGGAGAGATGGCTCAGTGGTTAAGAGCACTGGCTGCTTTTCCAGAGGTCTTGAGTTCAATTCCCAGCAACCACATGGTGGTTCACAACCATCTGTAATGAGATCTGGTGCCCTTTTCTGTCCTGCAGGCATACACACAGACAGAATATTGTATACATAACAAATAAATAAATAAATAAATAAATAAATCTTTTAAAAAACAAACCAGTTATTTTAAAAAAGGAAGAAAAGGAGGGGGAGCATCTAGAGATATGACTTTGAAGTGAAAAACACTTGCTGCTTTTGTAAAAGGTTCCCAGCATCTACATACTATCTCACAATTGTTTGTAACTCTAGTTCCAGGGGATCTGATGCCCTCTTCTGGCCTCTGAGGGTACCACACACAGACTTGGAATACATGCATATATTTATACATAAGAATAAAAATAAATCTTTTTAAAAAGACTGTGTAAGGTTTAGATGGGAGAGGTGTTTAGTGGTAGATAAGGAATGCTTTAAACAAAGGTCCAGGTCAGGGATGAACATTTCATATTCTGGGTGTGAGTGGACCTTTGGGGAGACGAGGTACAGTTGTGAGGGCCTTAAACATCTTACCCGTGAGTTTAGGCTTTGTTTTGTTACTAAGGAGATGCTGGGAAATCTTAAGCAGAAAAATGACATGGTGAGGTTTTTTTCAGAAGGATTGTTCTGCCCTTCCTGTAGAGGTGCAGTTAGGGCCTTAGAAACCATCTCAGCGTAAAGCTGAGCTGTGGTGTTGGGTCAAGAGTGCCCGGCAGTAGATGTATCTGAGTGAGGGATGACGAGGTGACATGCCTGTGATTTTCCAGTTTGAGTCTCAGGAGTGCTGTTAAGATGAGGAATTTTAAGAGGGCCTGAGAAGGCCAAATTGGGGGAGTTGACGGGACATTACGGTAGAAATGTGAGGGTAGATACAGGAGAGGCCAGGCTGGAGGTACAGACGGGTTCTGCAAAGCTCTTGGCCCTGTACTGCCCTTTCTGTATTTCCTCCTCTCTGAGATGGATACTTCTACAGTTGAGCACTCCAATTTGAAACCCCCAAATCTAAACATCCCATAATCTGAAATTTGAGGAGCGATGTGGCACATAAAGTGCTTTAGATGTTAGACTTTTTAGATTAGAGACATTCATCAAGTAAAATCTATACACATATTCCAAAATGCCAAAGCTCAGTATCAGAAACATCTCAGAGAGCAAGCATTTTAGATAAAGGATACTCAACTTGTATCTCCATTTAAGGTGTTTGTAGGGAGCTGGGTAGTAGTAGTTCATGCCTTTAATCCCAGCATTAGGGAGGCAGCCTGGTCTACGTAGTGAGTTTCAGGACAGCTAGGGCTACAGAGAGGAACCCTGACTCAAAACATCAAAATAATGAAGTGGGTAGGGACTGCAGAGATAGCTCAGCAGTTAAGGGCACTTACTATTCTTTCAGAGGACCCGGATTCAGTTCCCAGCATCCATGAGGCAGCTTACATCTCTCTGAAACTCTAGTTTCAGAGGATCTGATGCCCTCTTCTGGCCTCTGTAGACAGGAATATGATATAATTAGACAAAAGCTGATGCACATAAAATAAAAATTAAAAAAGTCAGTGAACTAAATAAAGTTAAATAATGGTCTGAGCCATCCAGTCATGAGGGCCAATCTTATCCAAGTTATGTCCTCTTCCATAGTCCATGATGAAAATAACTGTAGAGTTGTAGGAGTAAGATTATGGAATGGGGCAGGGGAGGTGAGAACAGAAACTTTAGAAGGATCTGGTTCAAATAGTTCCGAGGTAAGTTGACAAAGAAGCACACAAGGGTAGAAAGGAAGGTGAGATGGAGGAGCCCATGGCTGAGGAAAGGACTCTTTCCACCAGTGATAAATGACTCAGGTGGGGACTGTCCGTCAAAAGGAAGGCATGTGAGGGAAAGCACAGTAGTTTACCTTGGGTACCACTTGGACAAGAAGCAAGGAAACCGCAAGTCAGTGATGGAGTGGAAGAACTCGAGTGGGCAGTTTGTTTCTGCTTCTTACATGGTATTCTAAAGTTATTATAACTAATTTGTAAGAAGCTCTTCTTGTTTCCTTTTGTCTTGGTATTTGCATATGCAATTTCAAAGTTAAAGTAAAGCAAGATTTAAGAGGGGTTGCTTTTAGTTAGTACATAAAGCTGCTCCTGGGATGGGGTGTGGCTTGATCGCAGAGTACTGCTTAGAGTGGCGAAGGCACCGAGCGCCATTCTAAAGCTATCCCTGCTTTTGCTCTGCAGGGGTCTAGGATAGTCCTAGACCAGACTTCATGAGGAGAGGATCTGATTGGTACCAAGTGAGAACTGTCTTGAAATCATAGTTTTGGAGCCAGAAGATATCTTAGAATTATTTTTACTTCAACAGTTGCGCTGTTGAAGTCTTATAAAACAGACTAAAAACTGGAGTTGCCATTAGAAAAGTTCATTCTTGTCCTCCAGGAGCCCACATGCTAGAATAGTGGTTCCCGGCCTATTTGGGACTAGCAACCCTTTCACAAGGGTCGTCTTGTAGCAAAATTATAGTTAGGAAGTAGCAATAAAAATAATTTTATGAGCCGGGCGGTGGTGGTGCACGCCTTTAATCCCAGCACTCGGAGGCAGAGGCAGGCGGATCTCTGTGAGTTCGAGACCAGCCTGGTCTACAAGAGCTAGCTCCAGGACAGGCTCTAGAAACTACAGGGAAACCCTGTCTCAGAAAAAAAAATAATTTTATGGTTGGGGTCACCACAGCATGAGGAACTGTATTAAAGGGTCACAGCGTTAGGAAGGTTGAGAGCTCCTGCTCCAGAGGGAAGATCAAAGCTCCGACTCTTTGCAGAAACTTAGTGATAAAAAGTATGACTCTGCTTTCTTTGGAAGATTCAGGGAGAATGAGAACACTATGCAGGGAAACTGCGAGCCAGGTCACCCTTGGAGGATGGGTCAGAGGTCAGCACCACTCTTGCTGCTCTCTTCACTCTGCGCCCAGCACTCCTGCCCTAGCAGACCTGACCTGAACCCCTTCCAAGAAGCGGGGCAGAAGTGGGCAGAAGAGGGGCGAGAAAACTGTGGGCCTGCCTTTATTTCATATCTTCTTGCTGTCTGACTTCTGGGCCAAGGCACTTAATTAAGAAGCCTGCTACATTTCCAAAGCTAAGAAAAACAGTCAGAGTTTTGTGTTGTGATTGTTGTTGGCTTGTACTAATATGAGATATCAGGAGATGACAGTCCCCCAGATACACTCAGGTATGTCCATACCAATATTCCCAGCGCAGTAAGTCAGAAGAGTGTGGGCATTAAAAGTAGAAAACAAAGATTTGTGTCCTGGTTCTGCCATTTACCCAAGTCACTAATCTATGTGAGCTTCACTTTACCCTTCTGCAAAGTAAATCTCTCCACAGGAGTCTTATAAGGCATAAGTAATGCAATGTATCAAAGAAATGCTCTGTACACTGTAATGTCAGTTGTATTTATAGAATGCTGACATTTGAAAAATAGTTGTATGTCTTAGACTAACGCTACACCTGTTCCCAGGTGACTTAATCATTGAATTATTAAAACTTCCATTATTAATTCTTAGAAATGCTCGAGAGACTTTATGCGTATGAGACAGAATAGAGCATTAGTTTTTGTCTTTGAATGATCTTCAGTTAATTCTCAAACTAGGATATTTCTCCACTCTTTCTTTCTCTCTCTCTCCCTCCCTCCCTCCTTTTTCTGTGGGGAAGAGGGAGGATTTCACCGTGTAGCTCTGGCTGTCCTGGAACTCCCTCACACTGCTGGGATTACAGGCGTGTACCACTGTACTCAGCCACTTGCTTTCTTTTAGGGCGACACTGCTAGGTGACTCTGCAAGTGTTTCTTAGACTTCTCAAAAGTTTTTGATTCTGGCCTAGAAGCAGGAATAATCTTTGTCTAAAAGCAGGATAAATTAGGATTTTTATTAATTTTTTTTAAAACACTATAAAGTGACTAATAACATGTCCACTTCTTAAAAATTAATTTTTACTTTATTTTTTGAGAATTTCATACATGCATATAGTGTATTATGATGCTATCCACCCCTACTTTCCCTAAACTCTATCTCACCCCCTTCCCACCTACATTTTCTCTTTCTTTTTTACATCCCCTCCAGTTAGAGTTGTTCATATTCACATGAGCATAGGACGATCCAAAGGACCATGAGTGTCCTAGGAGAGGCTCTGTCCCTGACGAAAATGGGCATGCCTCACAACAGCCTGTCAGCTGCCAATAACTCTTACCTAGGGTTGGGGCCTCATGAACCCCTACTCCATCCAGAGTTAGGAGAAAGACATGTATTCCAAGAGGAGTATCAATAACAAAAGCTTAACCATGGGAATCAGTGTGCTTTTTCAAGAGCAGGGAAGGAGTTGGGGGGATCTCAGTTGGTACAGTACTTGCCTAGCAGCTTGAAGTTCTGGGTTTAATCTCTAGCAGCACATAAACTATGTATGGTGGTGCACTGTGTATTCCCAGCACAGGGAGGTGAGGACAGGAGGAGAGGAAGTTCAAGGTCATCCTCTGCTACACAGCAAAGTTGAGGCCAGCCTGGACTACATAAGACCCTATCTCAAAATAAAATTAAAATAAATACATACATAAATAAAAGTTTCTTTTTAACTTGAGAAGTAAAGACCAATTTACTGATTGTAGATTCTAATTAAGATCAGTCATGGAATGGAGGTAAATAAGAACGACAAGTATATTAGGTTGAAAATAGCATTCTACACTTGAAGAATTTGCTTACATCTAACAAAAATTATTTGTTCAATGAATTTACTTATATGGGTAAATAAACATCCTTTTTCTGTTGTTGTTTTCTTTTTCAAATAAATAAGCTATTCTGGCTAGATTTATGTCAACTTGACACAAGCTAAAATCGTCTGAGAGGAGGGAACCTTGGTTGAGAAAATGCCTCCATAACATCTGGCTATATGCAAACCTGTAGGGCATTTTCTTAATTGGTGATTAATGGGGAAGGGTCCATCCCACTGTGGGCGTTTCCTTTCTGCATTGGTGGCCCTGGGTTCTATAAGGAAAAAAGTTTGAGTATGCCGTGGGGAGCTGAACAGTAAGTAGAACCCTTGCCCCCCACTGGCCATAGCCTCTGCGTCAGCTCCTCACTCAAGGTTCTGGCCTTTTCCTCCCCGAGTTCCTTTGCTCATAGTATTTTATCACAGCAATAGAAAACCTAGCTAAGACATGAGCTCAAAGAGGTGTGGCTTGCCCATAGAACTAACATTAGGTTTACATGTGTCTGTCTGTCTGTCGTGGCCCATGTATGAGATCGGAGGACAACATTTGGAAAAGGGTTTCCACTCTGGGACCTGGGGACTGAACTCAGCTCGTGAGGCTCCTATGACAAGTGAGTGCTTTTACCTGCTGAGCCGTCTTGCCCGAATGGCATTGGGTTTTGTACTCTAGTCTCAGTCCCATTCTCACCGTGTCCTGCTGCTTCTCTTCCTTTTCTAGTCAACCCAACCACTACAACATAGACTTCCCTAGTGTTCTACCATTGACATGTGGAATTACTGTTTCTAGTGAAACAGATCTGGGCAAGATGTGATGTATGCCACATGTTTTCTGACTCCTCTGGGAAACCAAGAAGGGAATTGTTACGAAGTTTAGCTAATCTTAGAATCCAGTCTTCTATATGGTCCATAGTAGCTTGAATAGGTCCACATGGAGAATTGACATTTTCTTTAATAAAGATGCCTACACACAGGAAATTTCAGTTAAAGATCCCACAAATATTGCAAAGTTTTATTGAATTACTATCTGTACATTCTGTGTTGTTAACACACACACACACACACACACACACACACACACACACACACGCTGATACTAAAGCGTGTGATACTAAAGAAGATACTAAAACATTTAAAGTTTGCCCTCCCCAAAAGGCACTGGGACTGAAATTCACTGACAGAGCACTTGATTCCCCATCTGCAGCATGGAAACAGAACAACACCAGCAGAGACAGAAAGTGGAATGGGCTCTGGTTACTTTCTGCACAGCATTCCTTGTTAATTTTCTACCTGCCAGTCAGTGGATAGGAAAACAATGAACAGGTCTTACTCAAAGCTCCTCTTACCTCAGGCATGGTAAGCCCAAGAAATAGAAAGAGAAAAAGTACAAGCCAGTATGCTATTAGGAACACAAGTAACGTAAGGGAGATTATTGTGATAGATCCTTGGATATTCTTAGCAAAATGGCAGACTTGAAAATAAATCCAATTCATTGAAATGTTAAAGAATGTGTACATTGTTATGTTATATAAAGGGTACATATCTTTCTCATCAATTTTTGCCTTAAATAAATGGAACTGATTAAAATAAAAACCTTGGTAGATATTCATGTTAGCAACTTATTCTTGATATGGATAAAATTTAAAGTAGGATTCTGATAAAAGACATATCTCCTGTAAAGAGCCACCAGTTGGTGGTGCTTGGGCTGAAGGCCATGTGGCCCTTCCTCCCTTAAAACCCCAATACTACTTTGTGTGTTGTTGGGCATGTAATATGTATACACTGACCTCCAGTTTGATAGATGGAATACTCACATTGTGTTAGGAGTAAGAAAGGTCAGTATGTCTGGAGAGGTGGCTCAGTGGTTAAGAGCACGGACTGCTTGTGCAGAAGACTGGAGTTGAGTTCCTAGCACCCATGTTGTTAGATGGCTCACAATAGTTTGTACTCCCAACTCCAGGGAAATCTGATGCATCTGGTCTCAACAGGCACCTGCACTCATGTGCATATACCCCCACACAGACACATTCACTTTTTAATAAAAGAAGAAACGTCATCATTTTGTTTAGGTATTGTTATTTTTTTTCCTCCGTAGGGAATCACCTGTGTGATACCAAAGTACCCTTAGGATTAAAAAATATATGGCATAGACAAGACACATAATCAATAAATAATTGGTTTTGTTATTGGTGTTGTAATACTTTCATTTACTGTTGTTTTGATTTTTGAAATATTCTGTACTCAAAATGTACATATTGTAGGTATGCATTAATTTCTACTCTGTACATTTGAAGAAAAGGATAGAATGCTGTTTCATTATTCATGAGAACTGTTTGTTTTAAAACATCTTATATCATTTTTTAATGTAGGAATGTTTGTCACA
The DNA here is from genome assembly GCF_903992535.2 of Arvicola amphibius. NCBI lineage: Eukaryota > Metazoa > Chordata > Mammalia > Rodentia > Cricetidae > Arvicola > Arvicola amphibius. The sequence goes on along the minus strand of NC_052051.1, from coordinate 83,027,398 downwards.
TTAGTGTAGTTCTTTGATTAATACAAGTGAGTTGATTGAAATCAGATATTTGACCACATGAAGAGATGGAATAGGTTCAGCTGAAATTTCACTGCCCCCGCTAGATGGCGTTAACTCATTAAATGAAACCTTCATCCTGCCGCCCAGGCAGACCTAGACCTAGGTTCTGAGCATCTGGAAGGTGAGTGGCAGTGGTGCGGGGGTGAGCTCAGTTGAGTGGCATGTAGCTTTCATGGACGTTTGGTGTTATTTATTCAAACTAAAATGCTCCAGTAAACTACAGTATTTTGTTAGGTGCATAGTAAGACTGACTTTAATGTAGGCTTTTCTCTAACTGTATACCCTGCATAAACTTGCTGTTTCTCTTAGTTTGTTGCCATATTATCATAATTATTTCTTGGGTTTCTGGGAATGTTAGAAAGCCAATGAAACCAGGAAGCAGACGTAAAGTAAGCAGGCTGTGTCAGAATTAATTTTAAGTAACAAAAAAGAAAAGCAAACATTCCAGCTTTCTTACTGAACTAAAGGCTGGTGTCGTCTACGGGGATTCCACATTAGATAACCGTTTTCAGTTTGAAGTTGTGCTTTCATACTTTTTTTGTCGGTTATGTCTGTGGGTCCTAAATAACTAAGCCATTTTTGTTTTTGTTGTTGCTGTTTTATGAGTTCTAAAGTTGAAGTTTTTAATAATATTTTATTTCTTAAATTACAATATAATTGCATTATTCCCCCTTCCCTTTCCTTCCTCAAACCCTTCTCATGAGTTTCCTTGCTGTCAAATTCATAACTTTTTTCTTTAATTGTTGTAACACATATAGAATGCTTTCCATGTGTAAAAAGGTTGCCACATTTCATTAGAAGTGGTTTTTTTTCCCTTGATGATCAGACCCACACATCAAGAAAAAAATGTTTTAGAGTTGTTAAGATGCTTGTTTTGAGGAATGGAGACTTAATTGTGCTACAGAAATTATTATTTTAGTCATTGCTCATGAGTATTGTTTGCGGCTGATGGCTTCCTTCATGTCTGCTATGCTATTTCAGTGAAAGTTAGTTCAGATTTCTTACTAAAAAGATGGATAATCAGTTCATTTGCTCACATATAATTAAAATCTGAGAAGAATCAGGGGCTTTTGCCAATAGAGTCAAAGTAACTGGATTTTTAAGTCTAACTAGGAAGGTCTGCATTCTGTTAATCAGAATGTCTTATGAGGGTTTGCTTTTATATACCCTTGGATGAGAAAACCAACAGTTGCTTTTTTTCAACCATTAGTTTATGCACAGAAGGACTACTGTGAATTATAGACCTGTGTCTGATCACACCAGTGCACACTAATGCTTATGGGTCTCTATGTTAATGGTCTGCCATGCGTTAAAACTGAACTGACTGAGGGGCAAGAGTACAGGAGGAGTTAGGAGAAGACATGATGATGAATATGATAAAAAATGTGGGATATGTATGAAATTCTCAAAGAATTAATTAAAGGTTATACTAAAAATTGAGCTCAATAATCTCAATTTCCGTAAAGAAGTCTGCACAGGAGAACTGGTGTTTTAGGGGACAGCACTCAAGTTTGTCCCCTGTGGGTTTGTTTGCGTTTTGTAGGCAGTAGGTGGAAGAAAGGATGTGAATACACTTTGAATGACTATAGGTGTATGTATGTATGAATGAGAGAGTGGGAGGGAAGGAAAGGGTGTGTTCTCAGAACGTAGTAGCTGTTTTACAAGCAGGTCTTTGAGGAAATAGTTTAATGGGGAAAGCTACCCAGTCTTGGTGGGATCTTGTATGCATCCATACATGGCAAACTGTAAGACTGTAGCAAAGTAAATGCTTTTTCCTTTAAAAAAAAAGTTAAATGTAGCCCAGGTGTTCCTTCATAGGATATATAATCAAGGTTAACCTTGAACTTTGATCCTCCCGCCTCCACTTCTGAGTGCTGGGGTCACAGGTGTGTACCCAGTTGATGAAATTCTGGGGGTTGGACTCAGAGCTTATGTATGATAGCCAAGCATTTTGCCAAATGAGCTACAAAAGCAATGTTTGTGCACTGTGCAAGTAGCATAAAGGAAAGGGAGTTTGTGTAGGATGAGTCAAATGAGCAAGCACGGTTCTCCAGACCTACTGAAGAGAAGCGCATTTGATATTCTCTTATTAGCCAGATTGTTTAAGAAATGTCAACACTGGACTAGCCAGATGGCTCGGCCAGTAAAGGTTCTTGATACCAAAACTGAGTTTGATTCCCAGGACTTCGATGGTAAGGAGAAAAATCAGCACCCTCGAGTTGTCCCCTGGCCTCTGCTCACACACACAGTGTACTCCATTTGCTTGTGTGTGTGCTTGTATGCACACACACACAAATGTAATAAAAAAATTTTTTTAAAGAAATCGTATAAGTGCCAAGCAGTGGTAATGTCCACCTTTCATCCCAGCACTCGGGAGGCAGAGGCAGACGGATCTCTGTGAGCTCGAGGCCAGCCTGGTCTGCAAAAGCTAGTTCCAGGACAGGTTCCAAAGTTACAGAGAAACCCTTTTCTCAACACGCCCCCCCCCCCCAAAAAAGAAATAACATACATAATCTTAGAACAATAGCTTCCTTCTGTCTCCCTCCAGTGTCTCATTTCTTACCTATTAAAAGTAAGATGTGGGCTGGAGAGATGGCTTAGAGGTTAAGAGCAGTGACTGCTCTTCCAAAGGTCCTGAGTTCAATTCCCAGCAACCACATGGTGGCTCACAACCATCTGTAATGGGGTCTGGTGCCCTCTTCTGGCCTGCAGGCATATACACAGACAGAATATTGTATACATAATAAATAAATAAATATTAAAAAAAAAAGTAAGATGTTTTTGTTTGGTAAAATGCAAAAATGTGTTTCTGGGTCCAAGATAATCTAAAATCTATTTGCCTTGTTATACAGAAATACCATCTATTAGGTCAGGCCATTTCTTAGAAAACTGTTGTAGTCAAATGTGGTGGTGCACACCTGTAATCCCAGCACTTGGGAGCTAAGGCAAGAAGATTGTGAGTTCCAGGCTAGCCAAGGCTACTTAGCAAGGCCCTGACATTCATAGGTAAATGACCAGAGAGAATTTTGCCTATAAAGTTCTTCAGTGTTTAGTTTTTATGAAAGAGTAAAGATGGATAATCTTACCAGATATGGAACTGAATTAAAAATATTTTTAATTAAAACATTAAAAAACCATATGGGCCACAATGTGTCATTTCAGTACACCTGTACCTTGTGTGATATTCAAATTAGGGCAACATAGTTATCTTCTGAAAGAAACATTTTTCATTTCTTTGTGACAAGAATAAAGTCCTTTTTTGTAGTTTTTGTGGCATGTATGGTTCATTAACATTCTCTAACCTTGAAATATAACAGCAGCTCTCACTTCTCCATCATTCAAACTTGCTCACCCTCCACAACCCAGCTACCCCCCAGACTCTCCTTTTTTTTTACATACACCATACCAAAAAAGGAGAGAAAATATTTATTAATTGATTTATCTTTTTAAATTTTTTTACTGTATGACTCCACTTTAAAAAAAAAAAACAACTGTAGTTTTGAAGCAAAGATTCTGAAATTATCACTTTTCTAAAAATACTACTTGAGGCTGAAACTACCAAAGCATTTTTGTTCTGGAAATGGTACATGTTTTTATAAAGATGTGTTCCTAAATGGAAACAGCACCAAGACTCTAAAATAGGGAACCTTTCCAAAACAAGCTGCACTTGACTGGGGGAAGAATATTAGGTTGCAGCACTCAGAAAGGCGATCTTGATGAAGGGCAAATGTCTGCATGGTCTAGCGAAGCTCCAGTGTTCTCCCCTGCGCTGTGTGCACTGGGCCCTACTCAGACCTCCATGTTGCTGCTGTTGAACATAACTTATTGTTCTTACTGTTGGTCTCCTCTCATCCTGGTGAGACTCCCAGCCTTTTCTCACTCTGCCCTTTGTGAGGTGACGTCGTAGCACTGGGTCCTGGGCCAGGTCTGTGGGACTTTACAAGTCAAGGCCATTGGTATTTTTTTTTCAGGTTCTTCAAAACAGGGTTTCTCTGTAGCTTTGGAGCCTGTCCTGGAACTAGCTCCTGTAGACCAGGCTGGCTTCGAACTCACAGAGATCAGCCTGCCTCTGCCTCCTGAGTGCTGGGATTTAAGGCATGTGCCACCACCACCCAGCGATCATTGGTATTTTTAAACTATCAGTTTGTAATTTCTGTCACTGTTAGTTCTCTGGATATTGACTATATCAACTTTTTAATGTTATAAAGGTATTATTTTAGAAGCCATGGGAGAGCGGCTATCATCCCAGTCTCATTGTAGAAACCAACACTAAGGTGGCCTAGTGATGACTGCATTCACAAAGGTGGTGTGAAAAGAAAGGGTCCTATGTGGTTCAAACACAATTGTATTTTCTTTAGCCCAAGCTCTTTCCTCTGAATAGTATGCAGAACTTCCTTGGCTCTCTGCTTAAACAAAACCCTTCCAATACAGGTTCTTCTTTCAAAATAACAAATACCTTTGCTTTACACAATGTTTTGTTGAAGAAATTATTCTAAGTAACTGTATAATCTCAGAATGTTTCTAAACAATTCTAAATAAGCTCATGCCATTTGGAGACAAGTCATAGAAACACACTGAGTTGCAAGTTGAAAAGAGTTTGGAGTCTGAGTACACAGTCCTCGTTCCCTCTCTGAAGCAGGCCCTCTCTGTGTAGTCACTTAGCTTAGCCTGCCCATCAAGCTACAGAGTAATAGTGTCAGTCTCCTTAGTATTTAAACATTGGGTGCCTCATTTGGGGGACTATATTTTCTGTTATTAAATAGCAATTTTGAGTTTTACAAAGAGACTTGAGTAAGTATATAAACCAGGAGCTCTGGCCTGTGTATGTGTGAGTGTGTGAGCATGTGCATGTCTGCACTCATCTGTTTGCATGTTTGCGCTCTTAGAGCATTTGGGGAGAACATGTTCTCTTAAAATTTTGTAAAGGTATGCATCTCTCCTTTGCCCCAATGGTAAACGCTGTCATTAAATCAATTCTTATGCTAACTTTGACTACAAAACATTTCCCAGCTCAAGTGGTAAGTTTACATGGTGTTTGTTTCTTATTTGTTTTTCACAAACCATGTGTTCATTGGGGGGGAAACTCAAATCACAATTAATAAATGGAAAGTGATAATGATAAATTACTGGTGAGGAATAGCAATAAGTAAATTTCACAAAATATAACGAAGTTACAGATTAGTTTCTTTCTGGAGCATTGGCATCTCAGTGTTTTGAGCTATGAAGGTCAGGTACAGAAGCAAACGATAAGGATGAAGCAAAGGACCACATCCCTCAGAGGAGCTGAGCTCGGTGTTAGCTAGCACCGTGTGCCAGGTTGTGATGATTCACATCACTAATGAAATCCCTGTTATCTGGGAGGGATTTAAACAAAAAAAGAACCAATATTAAGTGAGGTAGTAATTTTCCAGTAGTCAAATTTTAATGAAAGCATTTACTCATGTAAACTGGAGTTTTATTTTTATATATTAGTTTTGGTATCTTATTTGTTTATACTAAAAATAGTTACTCTGTATTTTTTTTTTTTTTTTTTTTTTTTTTTTAATATTTTATTTATTTATTATGTATACAACATTCCTTCCATGTATGCTTGCATGCCAGAAGAGGGCACCAGATCTCATTAAAGATGGCTGTGAGCCACCATGTGGTTGCTGGGGATTGAACTCAGGACCTCTGGAAGAACAGTCAGTGCTCTTAACCTCTGAGCCATCTCTCCAGCCCCTACTCTGTATATTTTCTTGTGAAATCCTTCAGAACCACTTCTAGAAATGGCATCATTTTGCCATAAGTATTTTGTTTTCTCCCCATCTAGTTTTTATGAAGTAGTGCTAACTCTGCCTTAATTTGATTTGGCATCCCTGCAATTGAACATTTGTAAGTATCTTGTATTATGGCCCATCTGGGTTGTCATAGAAACCAAAGACCTCCATCCTCTTCCCTCTAGTTAAAAATGGAATGCAAACAGGGCTTCAAAGTGACGTTCTTCTAATACGAGTGACAGCCCTGTGAATCCTTGTGAAGTACAGCAAGGTTGCTTATTGGTTTTATTCTCCCATGGCCTATCATTCCAGTTAATTCTGATGCATGCAACTTTCCTCTTGAAATATCTGTGAGATACTAATGGAATTTTTAAAATATAAGCATCAGAAAGAGGAAAATGTAGTTAATTCCTATCCTACCCTGCTAAAGAAGTGCAAAATTGACAGTGTTTTGTTCTTCCTGGGTTGTCTAGTCTGTTGACACTACAGCCATGTGCATGTGGCAAAAGCACAAACAGTTGTTGCAACTTCAGTTTTCATTGTTGTCCCATTATTTATTTCCAAGATTATATCAATGTGGCTTTCTTTCATACACACCAATAATTTATTACACTAGAAATTTATTAATATGCCAATATATAGTGCCCTGACAGTGGATCTAGTGAGAATATATCTTTTTTTTTCTTCTCTAGAGATAAAATTTTATATAGGCCAGGGTGGCCTAGAACTCACTGCTTCCCACGTGGCCTGGATGCTGACGACCCTCTCTATGGCCTCACTCCATTAGCCATAGAGCCCTGGCTGTGCCTGCTTAGTGTTCAGCCCACGTTGCCTTTAGCTTCTTTTCCAGAACCATTAATGACTCTAGTTTTTTTTACTTAAATGTCTGATATTTCTGCTTCCAAAGCAGCTATGTTAATTAAGTACAGTGTATTTTTGCAGTAGTGTTTGCAAAATATGTGTTTATTATTGATATGTGTTGGGTTATTGGTATGGTATTATTAAATTTGAAGTGCCAAATTCTCATTTTTTTCTTTCTAGTTTTAAATTTGTTGGGGTTTTTTTAAGGCTTTATTTCTCTGTTTAGCCCTGTTCTGGAACTCGCTCTGTAAACCAGGCTGGTCTCAAACTAAGAGATCCACCTGCCGTTGACTCCCAAATGCTGGGATTAAAGGTGTACAACATCATAACCTGGCTAAATTCTCATTTTAACATAGTTTTTGGGAGGATGTGGGGATTGGGGTTGAGACAGGGTTTCTCTGTGTTGCCTTGCTGTCTTGGAACTTGCTTTGTAGATGAGGCTGACCTTGAACTCATAGATATCCACCTGCCTCTGCCTCCTAAGTGCTGTGATTAAAGGCATGTGCCACCACTGTCTGCCTTAACGTAGTTTTAAATATAGAAAGTGGCACAAATAGTGATCTGTGATGTGAAGTAAGTGAGCATCTCAACAGAAATGCTCATAGAAGGTGGAGTGAGCTGCCATTGTCTGCTGTTTAGAAGAGAGTGTTGTAAAGCCTTCAAGTGGCACGCGCAGTTGGACTCTGCCTAGGCTGTGGTAACTGCACTTACTTACCTCTAATCCCATATCTCAACTAATAGCAGCAACTCAGTGAGTATTAGGAATATTACCTCATGTTAGTGAGAGACCGGGAGACCCCTTTGGCACCAGGAAGGAGCAGGATCTAGTGGCTGCCATCAGTAGAGATAAGAGGACATGTTTCTATTGTCTTTACAGTCTGCTGCCTTCACTTACTATTTTACTAGTGCTTTTTGTTTTGTTTGTAAATATGAGGCAGTTGAGAGGGGGTTAAGTAGCCTTGGCTTTCTAACCAGGTAAAAATTAGAATCTCTCTTAGACTGTTATTCCCATTTATCAGTGTCTGTTTAATAAGTCTAGAAATGTTGCTAGTTGTTCAGCAAATGTCACGTTGCCACCACCCTTACGGAGGACTGTGACCCTGAGTACCGTGTAGGGCAGGCCTTTCTGTTCACACTGCATGACTCACTCCTGAGAGAAAGGCACAGTGTTGTGAACACTGAGACTTGAAGGGCTTGAGAAGAATAATATGATGAACTTCTCGCTTACTGACATGCAGAAATCTCTGGAAGGCATCAGTCTTCGTGTACCCGTGCTTTGCTATTGCCAAGTAAGGAAGATGTGGCCCTTTCAAACTTGTTCTTTTTTCTGCACATCATCAGTATAGACTCCTGAGTAAACTATATTTTAGTCTTCTACAGATAGATTTCTAGATTTCCCTTCTCAAATAAGCTTCATTTTTATACAGAGCAGAGTCCAGGGAAGTCTTCCGTTCCTTGCGGGTGTGCATAAATGGCTGATCTTTAGAATGCTGCGCTCACCCACTATTGCAAGAACTTACCTTTCCCTAAAGTAGTAATTTTCAATTAGTGTTGATAGCCTGCATTTAACATTTTTCTCAAGAACAAATTTCTTTGGATTTAGTATTGCTTAAAACGTGTACTCCCCCATGTTTGACCTTGTCTTTTGTTTGAGACCCCACTTTCTCTGTTTCCTTCTCTGCTTACCTAGAATATGCCAATGATTTTGCTGTTAACATTATAAAGAGTACAGTAGTTTTACTACATGAGCATCGTGTGTCCTCTGAAGCGAAGAGTCTTCTGACAGAACAGGCACATATGCTTCTTTTTATTACTGCATACCAGTAGGGATATTTACTGAATATTGCCCCATCCTTGTTCTGCCCACCCATCTATTCATAGCTCTTACATCTTTAAAATTAAGACGAGAGGGCGATTAGCGGGGCACATGTAAAACAGCAAGCAAATGAATAGTTGTGGATGATTCACAGGATGTTCCAAGAGCCTTTCCTGAATTGCATTAAACGTGGGGGGTAATATCACAGATAGAAACCCACAGAAGACTGGATGGTTTGTATTTGCAGTTCATATTCTTGTCCCCTGAGATTCAGCAATCTTTTCAGCCTCCCTCTGAATGTGCATGTATATTCCTGGGTAGCAGGCTGATTGCTGCTGATAGGAGCAAAACTGTACTGCCTTCTTCCTCGTGAGCCCAGGGCTGAGATGACCTGTTTGCACATGGGCCTGTGGTGTATCATTTTTTCTGTACAGGAGCAATAGAATAAGGTCTGACTCTAGGTGGTTGAAGTGTCAGTTTTAGATTTCAATAAGAGGACCTATTGCCGGTGAGGGAGGTTGGAATTGCAGAATGAGTTTGCAGCATGAGGCAGGTCTGCCCAGCAGCAGGTTGATTTGCACTGTGTGACAAGCAGCACACATAAACAGATGGCCCAACGGTGAGTCAAAGCTACAGATCCTGGACAGGTACAGCACACATAAACAGACGGCCCAACGATGAGTCAAAAGCTACAGATCCTGGACAGGTACACTGGCTTTTGCCTGATTCTTAATATGATTCTAGAGAGTAGAATTTTATCCTGCCAGTCTGAAAGCTAAAACCAAGCATGTAATGAAAGAAATTCGGTTCATTGAGAAATGAAAAGCATGCACTGTTAGGCAGAAGAGAAGCCTAACTGTCACTGTATCTGGACACTGAGAAGCTCACATTTGCAGGAACTGTTTCTTACAGGCATGAGCTGGCTTTATCTTTTGGCATGTGCACATTCAACATAATTCTGCTGTAAACACACCAACATGTAACACAGAAAGAAAGAAGTAAAATAATGTCTCCAATACTGGGTTTTAAAGATACATACACAAGTCTTTTATTGTAAATACATATCCCATTTTGAGGTTAAGGAGAGCTTTCTCCAAAAAATACCTTTGTGGTAAGCATTTTAGAAATATACCACAAGGTAAGTTTGTAATGGTTTAAACAAGAATTCGTGGTGGATTTCACTCATCTGTCTTCAGCAGACGAGGGTTCTGCAGGACATCTCTCTGCCAAACACTTTTATTTTTTTTTCTCATGGTTTTTTTTTTTTTTATATTTAAAAATTTCCATCTCCTCCCCTCCTCCTCCCCCTTCCCTCCCCTCCTCCCCCCCTTCCCTCCCCTCCCCTCCACCCATACCTCCCCTCCCTCCCTCTCAAGGCCAAGGAGCCATCAGGGTTCCCTACTCTATGCCAAGACCAAGGTCCTCCCAACTCCCCCCAGGTCCAGGAAGGTGATCGACCAAGCTGAGAAGGCTCCCACAGAGCCCGTCCATGCAGAAGAATCAGAGCCCAGCGCCATTGTCCTTTGCTTCTCAGTCAGCCCCCGCTGTTGGCCACATTCAGAGAGACAGGTTTGGTCGCATGATCCATCAGTCCCATTCCAACTGGAGTTGGTGATCTCCCATTAGTTCTGTCCCACAGTCTCCATGAGTGAACGCACCCCTCACGTTCCTGACTTTCTTTCTCATGTTCTCTTTCCTTCTGCTCCTCATCAGGACCTTGGGAGCTCAGTCCGGTGCTCCAATGTGGGGCTCAGTCATTTTCTTCATCTATCGCCAGATGGAGGTTCCCTCACGGTCCTGACTTTCTTTCTCATGTTCTCTCTCCTTCTGCTCCTCCTCAGGACCTTGGGAGCTCAGTCCGGTGCTCCAATGTGGGGCTCTGTCATTTTCTTCATCTATCGTCAGGTGGAGGTTCTATGGTGATATGCAAGAAATTCATCAGTATGGCTATAGGAACTGGCCTTTTCAGGCTCCCTCTCCTCAGCTGCCCAAGGAACTAACTGGGGGCGTCTTCCTGGAAACCTGGGAACCCCTCTAGGGTCAAGTCTCTTGACAACCCTCAGGTGGCTCCTTAAATTAAGATATATGCTTCCCTGCTCCCATATCCACCCTTCCTGTATCCCAAGCATCCCATTCCTCTGAGCTCCCCCCATTCTCCCCTTCACACTTTTCTCTCCCCATCTTCCCTTGGCCCAGTCTCGCCCAACCCTCAAGTTCCCAATTTTGCCTGGCGATTGTGTCTACTTCCAATATCCAGGAGGATTACTATATCTTTTTTTGGGAGTTCACCTTCTTATTATCTTCTCAAGGATCCCAAATTTATAGGCTCGATGTCCTTTAATTATGGCTAGAAACCGATTATGAGTGAGTACATCCCATGTTCATCTTTTTGGGTCTGGGTTACCTCACTCAGAATAGTGTTTTCTATTTCCATCCATTTGCCTGCAAAATTCAAGATGTCATTGTTTTTTACCGCTGAGTAGTATTCTAGCATGTATATATTCCACAGTTTCTTCATCCATTCTTCCACTGAAGGGCATCTAGGTTGTTTCCAGGATCTGGCTATTACAAATAATGCTGGTATGAACATAGATGAGCATATGCTTTTGTTGTATGATTGGGCATCTCTTGGGTAGATTCCCAATAGTGGAATTGCTGGGTCCTGGGGTAGGTTGATCCCGAATTTCCTGAGAAACCGCCACACTGCTTTCCAAAGTGGTTGCACAAGTGTGCATTCCCACCAGCAATGGATGAGTGTACCCCTTACCCCACAACCTCTCCAGCAAAGGTTATTATTGGTGTTTTGGATTTTAGCCAATCTGACAGGTGTAAGATGATATCTCAAAGTTGTTTTGATTTGCATTTCCCTGATAGCTAGGGAGGTTGACCATGACCTTAAGTGTCTTTTGGCCATTTGAACTTCTTCTGTTGAGAATTCTCTGTTCAGTTCAGCGCCCCATTTTTTAATTGGGTTAATTGGCATTTTACCGTCTAGTCTCTTGAGTTCCTTATATATTTTAGAGATCAGACCTTTGTCAGTTGCAGGGTTGGTGAAGATCTTTTCCCAGTCAGTAGGCTGCCTTTGTGTCTTAGTGACAATGTCCTTTGCTTTACAGAAGCTGCTCAACTTCAGGAGGTCCCATTTATTCAATGTTGCCCTTAATGTCTGTGCAGCTGGGGTTATGCGTAGGAAACGGTTCCCTGTGCCCATTTGTTGTAGAGTACTTCCCACTTTCTCCTCTATCAAGCTCAATGTGTTCAGATTAATATTGAGGTCTTTAATCCATTTGGACTTGAGTTTTGTGCATGGTGATAGATATGGATCTACTTTCATTCTTCTACAGGTTGACATCCAGCTATGCCAGCACCATTTGTTGAAGATGCCCTCTTTCTTCCATTGTGTATTTTTGGCTCCTTTATCAAAAATCAGGTGTTCGTAGGTTTGTGGTTTAAGATCCGGATCTTCTATACGATTCCATTGGTCAAATTCTCTGTTTTTATGCCAATACCAAGCTGTTTTCAATACTGTAGCTCTGTAATAGAGTTTGAAGTCAGGGATGGTAATGCCTCCAGAAGTACCTTTATTGTATAAGATTTTTTTGGCTATCCTGGGTTTCTTGTTTTTCCATATAAAGTTGATTATTGTCCTCTCAATCTCTGTGAAGAATTTTAATGGGACCTTGATTGGGATTGCATTGAATCTATAGATTGCTTTTGGTAGAATTGCCATTTTTACTATGTTGATCCTCCCAATCCACGAGCAGGGGAGATCCTTCCATTTTCTGGTATCCTCTTCAATTTCTTTCTTCAAAGACTTAAAGTTCTTGTCAAATAAATCCTTCACTTCCTTGGTTAGAGATACTCCCAGATATCTTATGCTATTTGTGGCTATTGTGAAAGGTGATACTTCTCTGATTTCCCTCTCTGCTTCCTTATCCTTTGTGTATAGGAGGGCGACTGATTTTTTGGAGTTGATCTTGTAACCTGCCACGTTACTGAAGGAGTTTATCAGCTGTAGGAGTTCTTTGGTGGAGTTTTTGGGGTCGCTTATGTATACTATCATATCATCTGCAAATAATGAAAGTTTAACTTCTTCCTTTCCAAATTGAATCCCCTTGATTCCCTTATGTTGTCTTATTGCTATTGCTAGAACTTCAAGCACTATATTGAAGAGATAAGGAGAGAGTGGACAGCCTTGTCGTGTTCCTGAATTTAGTGGGATAGCCTTGAGTTTCTCTCCGTTTAATTTGATGTTAGCTGTCGGCTTGCTGTAAATAGCTTTTATTATATTTAGGAATGACCCTTGTATCCCTAATCTCTCCAAGACCTTTATCATAAAAGGGTGCTGAATTTTGTCAAATGCTTTTTCAGCATCTAATGAGATGACCATATGGTTTTTTCCTTCAGTTTATTTATATGATGGATTACATTGATAGATTTTCGTATGTTGAACCAGCCCTGCATCTCTGGGATGAAGCCTACTTGATCGTAATGGATAATTTTTCTAATGTGTTCTTGGATTCAGTTTGCCAGTATTTTATTGAGAATTTTTGCGTCAATGTTCATGAGTGAGATTGGCCTGTAATTCTCTTTCTTGGTTGAGTCTTTGTGTGGTTTAGGTATCAGGGTAACTATAGCTTCATAGAAGGAGTTTGGCAGTGACTCTTGTGTTTCTATATTATGAAATACCTTAAGGAGTATAGGTATTAGGTCTTCTTGGAAGTTCTGGTAGAATTCCGCATTGAAACCATCTGGTCCTGGGCTCTTTTTGGTAGGGAGGTTTCTGATAACAGTTTCTAATTCTTCGCGACTGACAGGACGATTTAGAGCATTTACCTGGTCCTGGTTTAACTTTGGTATATGGTATTTATCTAAAAAACTGTCCATTTCTTTTATATTTTCCAATTTTGTGGCATACAGGCTTTTGTAGTAAGATCTAATGATTCTCTGAATTTCCTCTGTGTCTGTGGTTATGTCCCACTTTTCATTTCTGATCTTATTAATTTGTGTGTTCTCCCTCTGCCGTTTGATTAGTTTGGCTAAGGGTTTGTCAATCTTGTTGATTTTCTCCAAGAACCAGCTTCTTGTTTCATTGATTCTTTGGATTGTTTTCTGTGTTTCTATTTTGTTGATTTCTGCCCTCAGTTTGATTATTTCCAGTCTTCTACTTTTCCTAGGTGAGTCTGCTTCTTTTTTTTCCAGAGCTTTCAGGTGTGCTGTTAAGTCACCAATGAGTGCTTTCTCCGTTTTCTTTAAGTGGGCACTTAGTGCTATGAACTTTCCTCTTAGCACTGCTTTCATTGTGTCCCATAGGTTTGAGTATGTTGTGTCTTTGTTTTCATTAAATTCAAGAAAGACTTTAATTTCTTTCTTTATTTCTTCCTTGACCCAGGTGTGGATCAGTAGTTGACTGTTCAGTTTCCATGAGTTTGTGGGCTTTTTGGGGGTAGCATTGTTGTTGAATTTTAATTTTAATCCATGGTGATCCGATAAGACACAGGTGGTTACTAATATTTTTTTGTAACTGTGAAAGTTTGCTTTGTTACCAAGTATATGGTCAATTTTCGAAAAGGTTCCATGAGCCGCAGAGAAGAAGGTATATTCTTTCCTATTTGGGTGGAATGTTCTATAGATGTCTGTTAAGTCCATTTGGTTCATTACCTCCATTAAGTCTTTCAATTCTCTGTTAGGTTTCTGTCTGATTGACCTGTCCATTGGTGAGAGAGGAGTGTTGAAGTCTCCAACTATTAGTGTGTGTGGTTTGATGGCTGCCTTGAGTTCTAGAAGTGTTTCTTTTACATAAGTGGGAGCTTTTATATTAGGGGCATAGATATTCAGGATTGAGACTTCATTCTGATGGATTTTTCCTGTTATGAGTATAAAGTGTCCCTTTCCATCTCTTCTGATTGATTTTAGTTTGAAGTCAACTTTGTTGGAAATTAGTATGGCCACACCCGCTTGTTTCTTAGGGCCATTTGCTTGATAAACCTTTTCCCAACCCTTTACTCTGAGTAGGTGTCTGTCTTTGTGGTTGAGGTGTGTTTCTTGTAAACAGCAAAATGTTGGATCCTGTTTTCGTATCCAGTCTCTTAGCCTGTGCCTTTTTATAGGTGAATTGAGTCCATTGATATTAAGTGATATTAATGACCAGTGGTTGTTAACTTCGGTCATTTTTTGTAGTAGAGTTTGTGTGTTTCCCTTCTTCTAGTTGTGCTGGTGAAGGGTCGCTAGATGCCTGAGTTATTGTGGGCATTGTTGGACTCCTTGGTTTGTGATTTTCCTTCTATTACTTTCTGCAAGGCTGGATTTGTGGCTACGTATTGTTTAAATCTGTTTTTGTCCTGGAATATCTTGTTTTCTCCATCAGTGGTGAATGCAAGCTTTGCTGGGTATAGTAGTCTAGGCTTGCATCCATGTTCCCTTAGTGTCTGTAGCACATCTATCCAAGCTCTTCTGGCTTTCATGGTTTCCATTGAGAAATCAGGTGTAATTCTGATAGGTTTCCCTTTATATGTTACTTGACCTTTTTCCTTTGCAGCTCTTAATATCTGTTCTTTATTCTGTATGTTTTGTGTTTTGATTATTATATGGCGTGGGGATGCTTTCTTTTGATCCAGTCTATTTGGTGTTCTGTAGGCTTCTTGTACCTTCATAGGAACATCCTTCTTTAGGTTAGGGAAGTTTTCTTCTATAATTTTGTTGAATATGTTTTCTGGGCCTTTGAGTTGTAATTCTTCTCCTTCTTCTACCCCAATTATTCTTAGGTTTGGTCTTTTCATGGTGTCCCAGATTTCCTGAATGTTTTGTGTTAAGAATTTGTTAGATTTGTTTAGTTCTTTAATCTGTGAGTTTATTTCCTCTATAGTATCTTCAGAGTCCGAGATTCTTTCTTCCATCTCTTGTATTCGGTTGGAAATACTTGTCTCTGAAGTTTCTGTTCATTTACTCAGAGTTTCCATTTCCAGTCGTCCCTCAGATTGTGTTTTCTTCAATACCTCCATTTCATTTATCAGGTCTTGTACTGTTTCCCTTACCTGTTTGATTGCTTTTTCTTGTTTTTCTTGTTTTTCTTGGGTATCTTTGAGAGATTTATTTATTTTGTCTACCTTTTTGTTTGTCATCTCCATTTCTTTATGGCAGTTTTTTACCTCCTGTTTAAGGTCCTCTATTATTTTCATAAAGTACTGTTTAAGGTCGGTTTCTTCTATATCTTCTGGGGTAGGGTGTTCAATTCTTGTTGTTTCGGGATGTCTGGATTGTGGTGATGTCATGTTGCCTTTCATGTTGTTGGAGGAGCTCCTGCATTGGCGCCTGCCCATCTCTTCCTTCAAAAGGAGCCCGGAGGCGCTTGGTGTCCTAGACCAATCTTTGCTGTGACTGAAACTGGTTGGATCTCCCCAGTGCCAGAGGAGGACCTATTCCTTGCGTCACAATCTGAAGAAGCCCGCACTCCCTTGCAGGAATCCTCAGACCTGCCTGGAGGCCAGAGTCTGACCCCTTTGGGTGGATGGCCTTAGAACAGGAGCAGGACACCTGAGAACACTAGGGAAAGCTTGGGAGAGACAGGGACGGGAGAAACAGAGACAAGCCTGCAGAGGGAGCTGGGGGGAGGGGGTCTGTGCTCTCTTCCAGGGCAGGTTGCCCCAGGGTCTGCATTCACTCACCAGTTCAGATGGAATGTCAGTGCACAGGATCAGGGATTCCAGGCAGCCCTGCCAAACACTTTTAAAAGTACTTACGTGCCTGGGCGTTGTGGGTGATGCCTTTAATCCTAGCACTCAGGAGACAGAGGCAGGAGGATCTTTATGAGTTCGAGGCCAGCCTGAACTACACAGAAAAACCCTGTCTTGAAAAAACTGGAAAACAAACAAACAAAAAACACAGCAACTTAAGAAACAAAAAGTGCTTAAGCATCTCACTAATTTTCAAAACCAAGATTTTGTGAAAGTTGTATATACTTGCAATCCCAGTACTTCAGAGACTAAGATATGGGGGATTGCTGAGAAGTTGAGGCCAGCATGGGCTACATGGTGAGTTCCAGACCACTCTGGACTACAGAGAAGAACCCTGGCTTTGCAGATGCCTGGAGAGTGGACTGATGTGCTGGTTGGACTCCAGCCCTTCTGTTGGCTCACCATCAGGTTGTATCAGATCTTATGCTTGTGTCCCTTGTGCACAAGTGTCCCAAGAGGCAGAGCTAATAGTGAGCAGCCTTGTTGGGATGATCATTGATATTCCTAAGATCTCTGTAGTTAGGGTTGCAGAGATGCAAGATTCCGTGGTGGAAAACTTACTCTGAAATGCTGAGAGCCACGAAGTCATTGGTTAAAGAGGTGCAAATATAACTACCTTTTGTTTCCCAAATAATTAGGATCCTATTCAAGATTAATTGTGCCAGCACCTACTTTCTAAGCTGGCTTTCGTTTTGTCTTCTCAAGCATGCATACCTAACCTTTGCTGAAGATGGAAGGGGCCCATCTACCTCTGTGCATATGGGAAGGAGTGCTCCTGGAGCATGCGTTAATAATGGATTTCCTTCTCTCACTCCCCAAAAGGAAATCGTTTATGGGGCCATTGTCAAGAAGGATGCAAATGGACTTTTTATTTTTTTTGAGTCACTGAGCAGTACATAAAGAGAAATAGCTTAACAACTAAATACCAACCCTTTACCACATGCAGCTTGTAGACCCAATGTGATTTAATTCTATGTAGGTCACCTTGGAATGGTGTCACCTTGTAAGTTTTAGTGTATCTGATTCTGTGTTCTGTGTCTCCTACCACTGTTAAAGCCTAAAATAGTAAATAAATAACACCAAAGTGATTGTTTTAATACTGTGAAGATTATCAGAAAATCTTCAGATCACATTTATTTAAGTTGGTTCCTGTCATTCTAGTTTTCTGGCTTTGGTTTGTCTTTGCCTCTAGCTGAATATGTGAGCCAGTAACAACTGCACACAGCTCTGCTTAAGTCTGCAGCATTGAAGTGTTCCTTTTGTGGCTGTGCTGTTCTTGCAGACTTGGTAGAACCTTATCAAATGCAGCCAGTTGGTGCTGCTGGTATGAAAGCACAGGAGAGCTTTCATGCATAAGGTTAATGGGGTGTAATTATAAAGAAAAACGAACTGCTCACCTACTCTATCTCCCTCTACCTGCACCACAAGTGACAAGTGCTCTGATCTTTTGTAAACTCAGGAGCAGAGGTTTAACCATCTAAAATTATGACAGTATAACTGTCACACAAACAAGCATCTTGTGAAGTATGGGTGCACACCCCATGTAGGATGATGCTTTCCTGCCACAGGAGCCTTGGTTAGGAGAGGGGCACCTTCAACCACAAGGGTTGTGGTTGTTAAACATTGTACTTTTGTGTCACTTCTTCATTTCCACTCAGTTTGTTCCATTTTCTCTTCCTAAAGGAGCTTTCTCCCCTTTCTGATTAGCGGCAGAGCTGATAGCCTGCACAAGTGGGTCTGTCTCACTGCCGCACTGTTAGACAGCAGATAGCCCTGCCCTGTCCTCCAGTCTTACCTGTTCGCACCATCCTTCAGCTGGTGTGAGGAAGGGAGTGAGCACATGGCCTTGAACGTGCTAGGCAAGTGTTTCACCAGCAGGCTGCACTGCTATCCCCCAGCCCTAGATTCTTTTTAAAGGACATTGAGATAATCCCACCTTGTCACTCTGAGCATCATGGGCAGATGTAGGGAGCTCAGGTCGCATCTCCATGTAATCCTGAGATTATGTGCATTTCTGTGAGTTTAAGACAGAAGTAGATTCTAATGTCCTTTAGTTGAAAATATCATGGGACATATTTTTAATAGGGAAAATGTAATGAGATGGGTCAAGAATGGAGAAAGAACAGGAGATGTTCAAGGGTTTGATGAGTTGAACATATCTGTTACTAGCGTCACACCACCAGGCCATGTTGTAAAATTGCCCCGCTACCAGAACATCTAAAGGATGAGCTGAGCAGTGCTGGGCTGCTGGGCTAATTGAGTGCTTTTGCAGGCTCAGCATAAAATTGAAATAAGGCGTTGCAGAATGATGCAACTACACACACACACACACACACACACACACACACACACCCGCCGACATCTTGTTCTTACAAAGCCTGAAGCATAGCACTCTTGGTGAGGCTGTGCTGCCTACAGAGATAAGTAAACCCAGAACTTCCACATTAGGCCTGTGGAGGCTGAGCAGAAGTGAAGGCTGTGGCATTCTCATGGCATTCCTGCTGACTGAACCCTGGGCTTGTGTGCTTGCTGGGGAAGGGGCTACAGAACCCTTAGGAGCAGTTCTGAAAGCCAGGGAGGGTTAAAAACCTCTTTGTGTGGTTTGTAGTGTTATACTCCAGCCAATATGCATATTGGTTTTGATCATCCACACTCTGTTTTGAAAGAAAGGAAGAAAAAGAAAGGAAGGAAGGAAGGAAGGAAAGAAGGAAGGGAGGAAGGAAGGAAGGTGGTGGTGCACACCTTTATCCTACTACTTGGGAGGCAGAGGCAGACAGATCTGAGTTTTAGGACAGCCAGTGCTATACAGAGAAACCCTGTCTTGAAAACAAAACAAAGTAAAACAACAACAAAAGGAATCTGCTTCTCCTCTGGCAGACCTTTTCCCCTTTCCCGTTGCTGCACCCTCCGACTTCTCTCCTGCTCAGTTTTTCCTTGGATCCTATGAACTTGACCCTGCTTCCCAGCACTTTCTTGTATCTGGAGACTGATGACCAGCAAAGGATGCCACTCCCCCATAGCCTGGAGCTCCATACCACTGTGCATTCTGTCAGTCTACTTGGATGTCACCCAGCTCCTGTCAGCCCCAGAGACTCTGGCTCAGAAGAGTGCGTTTCAGTGGTTAAATCAGTGGAGTTTACTGCAAACTAGATTTTTGAGGCAGGGATTCCATATTTTGGGTAACCCCTTTCCCCTTTTTTAAATTATCAGATAGCTGTAACTTGATTGGCATTAGCCACCATGTGCTTCTATTTCCTCACTGGAATCAATTACTGTTACTTTAATTCACCCCACAATTTCAAGAGGCGTATTTGATGTACATAAGTGGAAAGTAATGCATTAAACACATGGGTACTTAATGTTAAAGATGGCATCATTAAGGAATTTTTTTTAATGTTTCATTCAAAATGCAGGTTCTTGCCAGGCATGGTGGTACATACCTTTAATCCCAGCCATAGGGAGGCAAAAATAGGGCAGATTTCTATAAGTTCCATGGCATCTTGATCTCAATAGGGAGTTCCAGGACAGTTGGGGCTCTGTAGTGAGACAGGTCTCAACAAAAGCAGCATACAAAAACCCAAAGACAGAAATATCCAAGTACTATGAGAGAAGAATTATCAGTGCTTAAAGTTACTTGTAAGTGTTGTGATTGGACTCCGAGTCCAGTAGTGTATCTGCTTACTGTGATAACGTAGGTAGCTTCAGCAAGAGTCTTCATTTCTCAGACCTCTAGGGTCTGAGACAGCTGCTTTCTCCAGCTAGAGACAGCACTATGCAATAGTAGAGAACTGGATTCCATTTATGCTGGTTTCACATACTGGGAGGTTATGTTTCTGAAAGGTGTCTGAGGCTGCTTTGGTAGGGAGGCATTGTTTTGGATCATGTTACTATTACTCTTTCATTACCACCTTGGTGTTTTATGTAGTTATCCTTTTCCTCATGTTCTGGCTTGTCTTGTGGACTTATTGCTACTGGCAGCTTGATTCTTGGGTTTGTAGTCTTTGTTAAAATCACACTCAAGTCCCTTTCACTATAGCAAAACTGTGGTTACCCAGAAGGCCATTTGGATTTTCTGGTTATCTAAGACCCTTTTGACTAACCTCTTGTGGAAAGTTTTCTGTGCGATGATGAGGTCTTCTGTCACTAACATGATAACTACTGTCTTCAGGTTAGGAGTTGATGGCCCCTGGGTATCACCTAATAGCAAAGACACTCTGACTCACAGTATTGAAAGCAGTTCTTTTCTTAGTGTCTTTGGTCCTGTTCTCTGCTGCCTGGCTGGCTTCATTTCTGCTCACTGCTGTTCTGGTAACAGGTAGTCATCAGTAACTGTAAGCAGAATGCAATGGTTAGTTTGCACACAGGGTGAGTGGCTTGGAACTCTCAGTGACTGTACCTCAGTAGCTTAGATTTGCATGGTGCATCAGGCTTTTGAATGTGAGGGTTAGGTGTCTGTGCCCAGAGCTGGAGAGGAGGAGGGGTACCCCAGTACCCCAGGATGTGACTGCCACAGGGACTCTGCATTTCAGCAAAAACCGCAAGAGCCGAGACTGATGGGCAAATGACTGCCCTGTCGCAGGTCTTCTCTAGTGACAGAACTTAGGCTGGGATTCTTCATTTCTCCTGAAGCAGCGTGGAGGGAAAATGTAGTTTATGAGAGATTATTCCTGCTTTGCTACTACTGAATTAAGGTTTCTAGTGTTATAGATTTAAAACAAAGGTTTCTTCTGTTTCTGATGTAGAAAACCGGAGCTGAACAGAGCAGTGCAGTCCCCTTGTGTCACATGTCCCAGAAAATGAAATCGCTGGGAGTTAGGTCTCCATCTCCACAGCAGCCTGCGCACATGATAGACATGTGCCTTCTGAGTTGTTCTGTGTGGGGTCTTGACCTAAAGCACATTTGTAACATTGTTTACTTTTCTCTTTAAATGATTGTGAGGAATAAAAAAATATCTTCAGCTACCCAAGCCTAGAAGGCTTGACAAGATGCTGCTGACTCAGTAGCTTTAGAATCTTTTTTTAAAAAGTATACTTCTAGTCTTATCATAGATGATGAAAATATGTTTTGAAGTACTAAAACTATCATGTTCAGGATGGTATAAGTTTCAGTGTTTGTGAATTTTAATAGTTACTTTTGTTTAAATATCAAGAAAGTGATAATTTCACCAGTCTATTTTCTGTAAGATGTTTAATGCCCAATATGGTACACATTTAATACTGCTCTCTTTTTTCTCAAGAGAAACTTTAGAATTGAAGTTTGTTGAAAGGTGGTGTCACCTTGGGAAATGTCTCATCTATGACTTGATAGATGTATTCTGCATAAACTTGATCATTTCATCTACTTACCTCTTCTTGCATCTAATTTTGTCCAGTGTTTCTGTGAAGGAAGAATTTCTTACATTATCTCAAGTGATTTCCCAGGAATAGGCAATATATTTCATCTCACTAGTAATCCTTAAAATGACAGGAGGGTTGCTTTTGTTCCCCTTCTAGCTTTAGGACCATTGCTGTGCTTTTTTTTTTTTTTTTTTTTTTTTTTTTTTTTTTTTTGAGTATCTCTAGTTAACCCTGGGTTGTCCTGGAATTTGCTGTGTAGACTAGGGAAGGCTCAAACTCAAGGGTCTATTGTCCTCTACATGGCAAGTGCTGGGATTAACAATTTATGCCACCACACCCAGCGATCATCGCTGTATTTAAAAATTGTATTTTTGTCTTCAACTTGTCAGGACAGCCATTGTGTAATGATCTCAAGTCATATTTCTTTTGTAAGGAAATGAGTAGCAGCTTTAGGGCAGAGGGATGAGACACTTTCAGTAGTGAATGAGACAACACTGGCATTAACAATGCAATTCTGCCCTTAAGTGTGGGAAATAGCTGTGGAATTTGGAGTGACGAGCTGGTGGTGTGTGCAGCAGTGCTCTGTAAACAGCTGGTTACAGAGAGACGAGCTTCTGCTGAGCTGAAGCTTTAATTTACAAACTGACGGCTTCCGTGTCATAGCTCATTGTAGGACACAGTGAGTGGCTACTTTCTCATGTAGCAAAAAGCTAAATTGTTGCCGGGCGGTGGTGGCGCACGCCTTTAATCCCAGCACTCGGGAGGCAGAGACAGGCGGATCTCTGTGAGTTCGAGGCCAGCCTGGTCTACAAGAGCTAGTTCCAGGAGAGGCTCTAAAAAAGCTGCAGAGAAACCCTGTCTCGAAAAACAAAACAAACAAAAAAAAAAGCTAAATTGTGCAGATTGTGAATAATTTTTATTAATAATGGTTTTCTGCTCTCCTCATTACTGTGTCTGAGGTCACTTCATGTTTAAATTAAATGTTATTTTATATGTTCTAACTTATGAACCTCCATAGAGCTACAGAGTATCTTGGGCCAGATTTCAATACAAAGATACATTTCAGATTATGTTTGGTTTCCGAGATAAAAAGGCAGTAAATAGCATTCACTCTCTTGATACCGTATTTTTTTGTTTATAATTTAAAATGACAACAACAATAAAAAAAAATCTCGCCAGTAGGTAAAGATGTTTACTGTCAACCCTAAAGATGTGAGTCCCACCCCCTGGATCCACATGGTGGATGAGAGATTGTGCTCCTCCAGGTTGTCCTCTGGCCTGTACATGTACACTGTGGTGGTATGAAAGTGAATGGCCACATGGGCTCTTATATGTGAGTGTTTAGTGCCCAGTTGGCAGACTATTTGGGAAGGACTAAGAGTGGGTGTGGCCTTGTTTGAGGAAGTGTGTCACTGGAGGTGGGCTTTGAGGTTTCCAAAACCAGTGTCAGTCCCAGTCAGTCTCCTCTCTCCTCCTCTCCCTCTCTCTCTTCATCCATCTTGCCAATAAGATGTAAGCTCTCAGCTACTACTCCAGTACCAGGCCTACCTGCCTCCCACAGTGCTCCTGGTCATGATGGTTATGGACTGACTGACCCTCTGAAACTGTAAGCAAGCTCCAATTAAATGCCTTCCCTTATCAGTTGCCTTGGTTATAGTGTCTCTTCACAGCATAGAACAGTAACAAAAATATGCACGTGTTCTAAATGTCCTCAACACATACATGTGAAATAAATAAAGCATATTAAATTTTTTAGAAAGCTAACCACTTAGAACTAACATTAAAATGGTTGGTGGTACCCACCTTTAACCTCTGCAGAGGCAGGTGGAGCTCTGTGAATTTGAAGCCAACCTTGTTTACACAGTTAATTCCAGGTCAGCCGGAGTTACATAGCGAGACCCTATCTCAAAAAAATCCAACAGCTCTTTTTGTGGCATCCCCTCAGCAGTGACTGTGTCAAGATGAAGCTGAATAAATATCTCCTTCCCAGCCACTGACTGTCAAAACTCATTGAAGTGAATGGTGAATGGTGAATACAAGCTTCATAGGTTCTATGAGAAGCGCATAGCCACACAAGTAGCTGCTGATGCTCTGTGCGAGACTGGAAGGGTTATGTGGTATGAATCAGTGGCGGGAATGACTAACAAGGTTTCTCTTGAAGCAAGGTGTCCACACTCACATGGCAGAATGTGCTCACTGTTGAGTAAGGGCATTCTTGTTATAGACCAAGAAGAGCTGGAGAGAGGACGTGCAAGTTTCTTCATGAATGTCAATCTAACTCAACTTGGTTAAAGGAAAGGAAGATATTCCTGGACTGACAGATACTACTGTGCTTTGTTGGTTTGTGTCCAAAAGAGCTGCAGGATCTGAAAGCTTTTTTAGTCTCTAAAAGAAGGCGATGAACACCAGTATGTTGTCAAAAAAACCCTAAACCAAGAAGGTCAGAAGCCTCCTGTTACTCCACATGTCCTACAGCATAAACACCCATGTATTGCTCTGAAGAAACAACACACTAAGAGAAACAAGGAGGAGGCTTCAGAATATACCAAACTTTTGGCCAAGAGAATGAAGGAAACCAAAGAAAAACACTAGGAACAGATTGCCAAGGGATGTAGGCTGTCCCCGCTGAGAGCTTCTACTTCTAAGTCTGAATCCAATCAAAAATAAGTCTTTAAGAGTAACAAATTATCAAGACCTTTAATCAAACCATTTAATTTGATGTTAAAAAAATCTTGTGATTGGAAAATAATTGACATTTGAAATAAAAGTAGCATTTAATTGTTGACTTGAGTTGAAATTTTACATCCTCAAATTGTATTATTATTAGTTCTGTCCCTTGTTCTCACACTTCCCTAAGCACTCTCCACTATCAATATGTTGAAGCTACCAGTATTCCTCTTCTTCCTCCACTCTGCTGGAATTATCTCCTGTACTCCCCTGCGAACATTCTCTCCAATAGGGTCACTGCAAAATATCGACTTTTCTTACTGTATTAAGTGGGGGAGTTTACTGTGAGCTTACTGCTTTCTTCCCGTATTTTTGCTCATAAAATGATATTTTGTGTTTCTATTCACACAACGGTTGAATTCACTTAATTCTGTTTCTTTAAGCAACACACACCTTCGCTCAGAATTGTGGTCTCCTCACTAATGTCAGTAGCACATGCAGATTTGCTTCATGTTGAAACAGGGTCTGTGCTTATTCTAGGCTGGCCTAGAGTTGTCCTGTCTCCATTTCCTGAGTGCTGGCTAGGATGACAGGCTGTGCCAGCATTCCTGGAGGGCAACTGCATGACACTTTCTGAAGAAGTCGTGTCTGTCTGCTGCATCCTCAGTGTTAATGAATATGGTTCATTATAAATGCGATAGTTGAATTTCAGTTGAGCATCAGAACACCCCCTCCATCCCGGAGACACTCACTCCCTCAGTGCCATTTGATAAATTCTGATACCAATGAATACAAAGTTTTCCAGGTTAGTTTTCTCTAGTCACATAAAATTTAATACTCTGGTTTCATTTTGAGTAGTGGATGAGTCTGAAGACCTGGACATGTGCTCGTTGTATCTTAGGCGTGAAGATAAACGGGACTGGTCCTTCATATTTTAGTTTCAAAACTTCCCTGTCAGCCTCTTGTTTAAAGGTTAAGGCCACATTTTCAGACTAGAAAGGGTGAATGTTTAAGGCATTACTTTGAAAGAAGATTTTTGAGTGGGTGTGGCTTTCTCATAGTTGATTCAGAATGGATGATGTTGCATAGAGCACAAGCTAGTTGAGTGACTGTGAAAAGCAGTGATGTGAAGCACCATCATCCAGCTGTGAAGAAAACGGTCCAGTGCCTAAGTTTCTTCTGAGAGATGCGCCCTCGAATCTGTGCGCAGGCGTAATGGGGACGATGGGCTGGCCCTCCCGTTCTCCATGCCCTTCTGTGTTCTTGGCCAGGGAACTTGGGACAGCTGCCAGCGATAACAGGAATTCAAACGTATATTCTGATTATTGTATTTGTACAATTCTGAATTTTTCTTTTGAACCCATCTTGCTGTCATGTGGACATGTCGATAGTATCACTGAATGTCATAGTATTGATCACCGAGGCCCTGTGAACTCTTCTGCCTGAACAAGCCCAAATGAAACTATGTGATGGAAGAGTCAAGGAGGTGAGGAGCAGGCATAGACTAGGTTTATGGAGCACTTGTCAGGATCGAGGGCAGGACCAGCCCTTACGGAAGCAGGCCACACAGGCCTGTTGTTTGTAGAAAATATACCGAGAGAAGTCTAGAACTTGTTTACTTTCTCCCTCCCTTCTACCATCATTCTTCCTAAGTCTTCTTTTCCATTTCCTTCAGGTATCACTTTTTAAAGCAACAACAACAAACCTTTATAAGCTGAGTATGGTGGCACAGGCCCTTAGTCCCAGCACTCATGAGGCAGAGGCAGGCAGATCTCCGTGAGTCAGAGGCTAGCCTGGTCTACATAGTAGGTTCCAGGATAGCCAACACTATATAGAGAGGCCCTTTCTCTAAAATTAACTAATTAATAATACTGATAATAATCCTTAAAAACCTTTTAAAACTTTTTGGTAATGTCAAATGGCCAGTTTGTGATATTTAATCTTTTCTGAGAACTTCAGGATAATGGACTGAGATAATTAGCCACATTCAAAGATCTCACTCATATGTGAACACCATTGGAAATCTATTTATACTACTGTTACCTCCAATAATGGCTGACAAAAAAAACTCCATGATTTCTTTGTTCAAAACATGATGGTAAAAGTGTAGGCTTATCTCCTGGGAGGTGAAAGGGTATCCTTTGTATGGGGCATTGAGAATACTGCCTGACCACACTTGGTAAGGACTTCTCATATACTATTTTGTGTCTTCTCTCACTTTTACCCAGATTTTATGCTAACCCACGACCAGAGCCCTCTGAACTGCTTTTGTGTTTACCTGAGTGTTGAGACTGTGGGTGTTAGAAAATCCACTCTCAGACATGCAGTGCTGCCTCAGGGCACCTCTGCCCAAGGAGTGCCTCTGCAACAGAGCTTTCTGCTCTCCACCCTTGGGCTTGCTTCTGACTGCACTACAGTGACAGGAAGCTTTTTTCAGACAGACATGGCCACATGCCTGTGGTGTTGCAGTTGGTGAGTATAGCAGGGAGAGGGGCTGGACTGTTCTGCTCTGGGCAGTGCTTTGAAATACCAGAGCTGTCTTCTAAGGAAAACTTTACCCAGTTCATGTGATCCAGACTGTCCAACCCACAGGCTTTTTCCTTCCTTCTAAGGACTGGCGCAGCTTTACAAGTGTTTGGATGTAGGTGCCCCTCCTCGCCAGCAGGTTCTGTGTAGGAACAGTTATGGATGCAGTAGGACTCACTGGACTCCCACTCTGCCTCTGGTTCCGGCTGGCCATCACCCTGCTCTAGCCATCTGACTGAGGAGTATTCTAGCCTGCATCTCTCTAGTTCTTGCCTCTGCTCTTCCTTGCTGCTGCACACAACACTGCGAGCAGGTCCTGGACTTGGTGTCTTCGTTGTAGTTCACTTCAGTAGACAGTAATCAAGAGAACATACTGTAGTTCCTAAAGATGCTGTAGAGGAGAAAATACCCTGTCCTCTGTGCCTGGTGTACCACATAGTTTCCTGTGCTGTTTCCTTCACAGTTCCTCCCTACCCCACCCTCTCTTTCCCTTTGACAACTGTCACTCTTTAAATTTCCTCTGTTTTTTTTGTTTTGTTTTGTTTTGTTTTTTTTAAAAAAAAAAAAAGTTTTAGGAGTTTCTTTCCCTGGTGATGCATACTTGGTATTTGGTGAGAAGGAAGACTGAAAGCAACTCTAATAATTATTTAATTTTAAAACACTAAGTGTTCAAACAGGCAGCCAGTGTTACCATCTCTGTGCGATACTCAGAATTACCTGCAGGACCCTCTCCTGTGAACCATAGCACTTCCACCACAGTGCCTTTTATGCTCAAGAAATACAGTTTGAAGACTTAAACATTATTTTTGTAAGCATTTTGGTATTTTTGTAAGCATCTGCTGTGTCTTCTCCAAAAACCTTGAACTGCATTAAAAAAAAATTTTTTTTTTACCAAAAAAGGCCATGCTAGTATGGGGTGTAATGTATAGTTGGTTTTCTCCCCAAAATTGGCCTTTATATGATATTTTAATTGTCTGAAAAGAATCAACAATATTTAAAAACTTTTCAAGAATGTATTTAGTATTGACTTAAATGTTTTAAAAGCCATTTTGTGAACACTTTACTATTCCAACATGCTAAGTGAGGTGGCTTTCAGGTTCAGGTTCTTTAGAGACTATTAGCGGCAAAGTCAGTTAGACCCACATTAGTAATTTGCAAATTAACCTGCTGTTCTTAATTTCATTAGCCCTTTATTTACAGCTTCCCTTTGAGGGCAGGGCGGTGTAGTTCGGTTGGTAGACTGACTAGCATGCGTGAGTCCCTGGGTTCAGCCCCCCTGCACTGCATATACTAGGTGTGGTGGTGACACATAATATTTCCAAAACTCCAAAAACGATCAGTTCAAGTTTATCCTTGACTACACAGTGAGTTCGAGACTAGCCTGGGAGAACCTTGTGTGTGAGGCCTTATCTCAAAAAGTTAATCAAAACTACTAATCTCAACTAGCACTAAGCTTCATTTTCTTCAGCATAGTCTATATCAAAAAATATCAGCCTTTATTATCAGAAATAGCAAGCTGCAGCTGATTGAATTCACTTGAAAGGAAAAATCATATTTTTCTTTCTGCCAGCCACCAAGACAGGAATGTCAGAGTCCTACCAGGCCCCAGATGGTGGGGCAGATCCTCTGAGCCAGTGGCGGGTGTTCAGTCCTATTGCTTTGCACACTCTGTGCAGAGAATGGGGACATTTGCTTGGCAGCACAGTGCTCAGTAGAGTGGAGCTGTGAGCACAGTCGTGCATCCATCACAGCTCTTACTTAGTGAGGAACTGTATTCTTGTATAGAGTCTGGTGGTATATCTTAATGACAATATTCACAGGTAAGGAGGGATAGATTATTATAATGAAAATACCCAAAATACATTCTTTTTTAAAAAAAAAAGCATAGTTCAGGAAGTTTATAAAACTTGACTTTAGATTTCCTCCCTTTGTTTACATTTTTCTTTGTTTTGTTTTGTTATTTTGAGACCAGATCTCACTATGTAGCTCTAGCTATCCTAGAACCCACTACCTGGGTAGCCTGGTAGCTCACAGAAGTACTCTTGCCTCTGCCTCCCAAGTGCTGGGATTAAAGACACACATCGCTATGTTTAGTTTAACTTTAAATTTCTTCTCTGTTTAATCAAACTTTTACTCTGCCTAAACAGATAGCATATGATTCTATACATATATTTCTAAAATCTGTCCCAGCAAAGAAGCCCTACTCAGTAGTTATACATTTCAGTAATTCAGAATGCTTTTTACTTATATAACATACAGCAGTTTCTTTATTTAAAAACAAGGGTGGGAGAGAGAGTGTGTTACTATAGATTGAATTGGGGGCCTTGCAAATGCTATGCAAATGCTGTACCACTGCGCCAAGTCCTGAACCCTATTAATGTTTCAAACTTGGATAGATACATGATGATGATGTGTGCTTGAATAGTTAAATATCAGACACAGTTAATCATGGCCAGTAATGCACTGGTCAGTTTTGAGTACTCCGTATAGATTGATCTGCTCAGTTGTTACTCATAAGAGGTACTCTGTTCTTGTTCTACAGACCAGGACACTAAGGGACAGGTTAAAACACCTGCCCAGCAGCATATAAACTGGGTGTGTGTTTAGACAGTGTAGCTCCAGAGTTAGGCTTCTGCTGCTGTGCTGTTCTGCGCTTCCAGCCTCACATGCCAAGAAATCTGAACTGGCTCTAGCAGCTCATCCCTATAATCCTAGCATTTGGGAGGCTAAGCAGGACAGTGAGTTCAATGCCCGCTGGACTACATAGTGCAGCTACCTCAAGGAAAAGATGTTGCCGGGGAGAAAAGAGAAGAAAGGAGATGGGGGGATGAGGGAGAGTGGGCTCTACTTCACTTTTTAAATCTGTATGTGTCAGTTTCCTTCATATATAAAGCATTTCTTATAGCAGTGGTCTCATATTAAATAAATTACCTATAAGGGTTTGAGTTGCTCATGTTAGAGTCTGTACATTTTGTTTTCATTTGGTAGAAAAGAGTAGTAGAGCAGCTGCGGAAGAACCTGATAGTCAAGCAAGAGCAGCCGGACAAGTTCCAGATACAGCCATTGCCACAGTCTGAAAATAAACTACAGACAGCACAGCAGCAACCACTACAGCCACTACAGCCACTGCAACAGCAGCAGCAGCAGCAGCAGCAGCAGCAGCAGCAGCAACAACAGCAGCAGCAGCACGCCCAGCAGTCAGCAGCACCGCCCAGCCTGACTGCTTCCCAGGTAACCGTGTGGGTGAAGCATCCCAGGCTGAGTTCTGGGGGTTGGTTGGTTATTGGTCACATAGCACTGACTCCTACGTCAGCTATCCTAAACTCAACTAACACCAAACAAAGTTTTCTGGGTTTGTTTTGGATTTTAACCATCACTGGCATAAGGATCAGTTAAGTGCACTGGCAGAACGAAAGAGCCTTCTAGGGAGCAAAAGTTAAATGACTGAGTTGGGAGTGTGGCTCAGTTGGTAGAGGGTGCAACTAGGCAACTAACATTCATGAAGCATGGGTTTGATTCTCAGCACCACATAAAACCAGGTGTGGTGGTTTATGCCTATGATCCCAGCACTATAAGGTAGAGGCAGGGGGATCAGGAAGTCAGTCACCTTTGACTACATAGGCAGTTAAAGTTGGAGGCTAGCATGGGTTTCATGAGATCTTATCTTAAAAAAAAAAAAGATTGAGGGGGGAAAAAAGCTAAATGAGTTCCATTGGGAATGGAACTCAGCAATAGAGTGCTTGCCAACTATGTCCAAGCCTAGCAACACGCATGCACACACATGAACACACCTATCTGTGCATACATGCATGCTAAATGATTTTCTACTTGTCTTCAACAACAAAGACAAATCACTGAGCACCATGCTGAGTTAGAGTCTTACTGGAGACTTCTGGGGTGTTTATTTGGATTTGTTTTTACAGTGATTTCAAACTCTTCTGGAATGGTTTTTCTGAAGTTTGTAGCAGTTAGGCATGTAGCTGTTCCAGTGTCACTTTTGGGACCATGTAGAAAGAATTATCCAAAAGGGTGGTATGTTTTTATTATCCATAGAGATAACATGTTCACGTCAAGTCCACATTCTTGAGAATGTATGCGGGTTCTCTGCTGGTGGAGATTTGGAATGAGGGTGCAGGTGAGACTTAGAGCTAAGTGGGGCTTAGTGTTCTAGCCTGATGCAACTGTGGAAATGTTTTACTGGAAGGGGCATTTAACCTAACACGCTGAAAGGACATATTTGGAATTGATATTTGATTAAGAAAATTATTCAGACATGACCTCTACAGACAGATATATATTATGAATGTACTTTTTTAAGAGGAGCCGATGGGCCTGAGGAGATGGCGCAGTTGGAAAAGTGCTTGCTGTATAAGCATGAAGGACTGCGTTCTACACCCGACACCTGCATAAAAAGAGTGGTGCATGGTCATGTGTGTTTTCTATTATCGGTGCTAGGGGAGCAGAGATAGGAGGATGGAGCTTGCTGGCCAGCCAGCCTAGCTGAATCTGTAAGTTCAAGATTCCAGTGAGTGGTCCTGTCTCAAAACACAAGATGAGGGCTGGAGAGATGGCTCACCAGTTAACAGCATTTGGTGCTCAGTCCTGGGCTCAGTCCTGGGCTCAGTCCCCAGCACCCACGTCAAGGGCATGCAACAATTTGTAAGTCCATTTCCAGGAAATCAAGTTCCTCCTTCTGGCTCTCCAGGCACCTGTAAGCATGGGGTGCACATACACACCGAGGCACACATGTGCACACACTAAATGAGTAAGTTTAAAAATAAAAGCAAAGTTGATGATAACTGAAGAACGATACCTGAAGTTGGCCTCTGGCCTCCACAGGTCTGCACATCTGCACACATACAAATTTATCCAAATAAGTGGATAAATAAGTAAACACACCATAATAAAATAGGGGATGCAGAGGCTTGGAAGTTAAGGAGTACTTACTGATCTTACAGAGGAACCCAGTTTAATTCTTAGTACCTACATAGTGGTACT
Source organism: Arvicola amphibius (assembly GCF_903992535.2). Classification (NCBI taxonomy): domain Eukaryota; kingdom Metazoa; phylum Chordata; class Mammalia; order Rodentia; family Cricetidae; genus Arvicola; species Arvicola amphibius. The sequence continues at coordinate 82,995,641 of NC_052051.1, read as the reverse complement.
GCCTGCCTTCCATAACTCTAAGTAGCAGCAGATGGATGGCTTCTTCTGGCCTCTGTACACACCAGGTATGCACGTGGTGCACATATATACCTGCAGACAAAACCTCATACACATAAAATAAGTCAGTTTTTTTAGGAGTCTAGCTGCACATGGTGGCAAACATTTTTAATCCCAGCATTCTGGGAGGCAGAGGATGGAGAATCCTGTGAGTTCAAGACCAGTCTGGTCTACAAATTGAGTTCTAGGACAACCAGGGCTGTTACAAGAGAAACAGTGTTTTGAAAAACAAAGCAAAACAACAACAAAAAGATTCTAATGTGTTGGGTTGTAGCTTAGTAATAGAGTACTTGTCTAGCATATTTCAGATCCTTTGTTCTATCCTCAGTGTCTTAGTTAGGGTGTCTGTTGCTGTGAAGAGACACCATGGCCATGGCAACATTTATTGGGTGGTTTATAGTTTCAGAGGTTTATTTCATTGTCATCTTGGTGGGACTTAGCAGCAGGTAAACAAACATGATGCTGGAGAAGGAGCTGACAGTGTAAAGGAGCTACATCTTGATCCCACAGGCTGCAGGAAGTGGTCTGAGTGTCACAGTGAGTGAAGCTTGAGCATACATGAGGTCTCACAGTGGCACTCTTTCTCCAACAAGGCTACAGCCACACACCTCCTAATAGTGCCTCTCCCTATGAGATTATAGGTGCCAGTTACACTTAAGCTACCACACTCAGCATAACAAAAATAATAATGAATAAATCTTAAAAATTTTAATTAAAGTAAAACAAAGAATTTTGCCATTAGTGTTACTGCCTGTATGTCTGCATGAACTTCTAGCTTGTAGACTACAAGTTTTATCATAATTAAAGAACTTTATGGAAGTATAATATCTGCTACCTTCTCTTCAAGATCATCAGGCTCGAACAGAATTAGCTAGCCAGTTCCAAACACAACTTCCATGAAAATCATTGCCTTTGATTCTTCTCTTCTTCCTTTTGGGACAGCTGAGACATTTTTAGTATGTTTATATGTCAAAGTCCCCTTCTCATCTAAACCCTAGCACTCCAAGAGTTTGCTTCATATCCCCTAATATTTGGAATAGAGTAGCAGATCAGAGTGAGAACTTAAATAGGTCGTGAATACATTCTTTAAGAAGCTATCACTGAGGCATTTGCACTACATCTTTGGTCTATGTGTTATGTAGAATTACATGGATATTAGAATATATGGAATGAAACTAGCCACAATTAAATACATGTAAAGGAGAATAAAAATGCTTAGTTACAGTGTCAAGTAACTCATCAGGTGTAATGTTATAGAAGCATTGAATTAATGGTAAGTAAATAATTTAGGTGTATTTGTGTTTTTATTCAGTATTTACTATAATAATCAGTTTTGAGTTGATCCAGTATTAGTAATGATTTGCCTCAACTAGAGGTGTTTCACACAAGTGCATTGACTTCATTTAAAGCAATATCAGCACACAAACTGTTTTAAAATCTGTGTCATTGAGTTCTGCTGACCACAGCCTCACATCCACAGCCTGTGGCACACCAGGATTGAAGGCCATCTGGTCCAGCTTGCTCACTTACCACTTCAAAAGCTCTTTGTATTTAAGCATTTTAAATTGAAAGATGAGGCTGATAGTATACTGTGTTTAAAACTCTGCAAGGACTGGCTTTGTGAGCGAGCCTGTGCTGCTACATTCTCTAGCGCTTCAAGTGATAAAATGGCCTTTGGCTGTTGTATGGCTTTCAACCCTGACTTGCTGCCCAGGTGCCATTCCACATTTGAGAAGGCAGTGGCAGATGGCATAAGCTGCCCATGTTGTGCCTTGGAAACTAAAGCAAAGATTTGGGGGCTTTTAATTGTAGGATTGCTGATTAAATTGTGGGATGGATGAGACCACATTATTATGTGTTGTTGTTGTTGTTGTTGTTGAAAGGAGATTTTAAAAGCTGAATGTGTGTGTAGCATGCACATGTCAGGCAGAAGAGGTAAGTAACTACACACACTCAGTAGCTGGATACATGGTGCTCATACGGCATGGAGGTGAAACTCCTTCAGGGAGGTTTTCCAGGGGTGTGGAGGAGAAAGGGCTCCCAGTGGACTTCTGCAGAGCTGGGCATGCTCTCACCCCACTGTCCAGCTGCTAGTTTCTTGCCACATGTGGCTTAGAAAAATATGATGAGTACAAGTGCAGGGCTGACCTTTTAATTTTTTAATTAAAGTTTATAAAAGTTTATAGTGGCTGCCAAGCTGTAGAGTATATTTTAGAAGGGGAAATTAAAGCGGAATAAATATTAGAACCAGTGAGTTGGAGATGAATGTTTGTGTTCCTAAAAGGTCTGCATCTTGAGTGACTAGTAGCAGTGCCAGGTAGATAGATGTGTGCGCCATGTAACACACATCTTTAACAGACACTGTAATTGTTGTAGTAAAAAGTTAGGCAAACGCAGCTTCAACGCCTTGGAACTAGGTGAGAAGCACCAGTCAAGTCCTTACTAAAGCTCCTCCATTTCTCAAGGCCTTGGAAACCCAGGTGTTTGTTCCCACCTTGTTGGTTTCCCTCCCTCTCTGATCACTTCCACGTCAGCTCTCCAGAGGGAAGACTGTAGGCAGTGGCACAGCCCCCTTTGGAACAGAGAACTGGTGTTTCCTATGCTCGTTGGCAGCATAATTATCTGTAACTTGGGGTTTACTACATCTGAGGCAGAAGTTGTGCCGATCCTCCTGTGAGTTTCCCTTCTACTTCTCCAGGGACCCTTTGCTTTGTGTCGCAGGTGGCAAATAGCCAGACTGGTGAGGGTATAGCAATCGGGGCTGGAGACAGTGTTCAACTTAGATATGAATTAACTGACTGTCTGCAGAGTCAGAAAACCCAGAAGCGTTAAGTGCACTCATGTTCTGTACCTGTAGGTGTGCACAGTCCTTTGCTTAGAACTTTCCTGTTTGCAAGTGATCCTAACTTGAAAACTAGAGATTGTCTTTCTCTATAGTAAAAAGCATATTCTACATCACAAATGTTCATTTTATAGACCAACTTGGTTACTTTGTTTCCTTTGGGAGTTCAGAAGCATATCGTTCAGTGGGATCACATTTCAGTGTCTTAATGTCTGTTCTCCGTGTCTCCTAGAAGACTGTAACCACAGCTTCTATGATTACCACAAAGACACTACCTCTCGTCTTGAAAGCAGCAACTGCGACCATGCCTGCCTCTGTTGTGGGCCAGAGACCTACCATTGCTATGGTGACCGCCATCAACAGTCAGAAAGCTGTGCTCAGCACTGATGTGCAGAACACACCAGTCAACCTCCAGACGTCTAGTAAGGTCACTGGGCCTGGGGCAGAGGCTGTCCAAATTGTGGCAAAAAACACAGTCACTCTGGTAAGCCAGTAGCTGCTACTCAGTGTGTGCACATGAGAGGGTTCAGGTTGTGCATTGTAGAGTGTTTCCATTTTAAACTCCTACTGGGTTTCTGAGCTCCTATCATTTTCCTAGCAAAGCGAACTCCCCTATGGGCCTGTCAGTTAACTACAGAGGTGTCCTGATATCAGGAACCAGATTTAGTACGTTGTCTGAGGTCAAAGTAGGACTTGGTTTTGGAGGAAAACTACCCTTCACAAAGACACACACTGTTTCATTCTCTTTCCCTCCATTCTGTCCACTGCCACCTCCCCCTAACTCCCATGGATTCTGAGTGCTGAAAGCCCCTGTGCTGTGTTTTGTTTGAGGAAACCCTTTACATTCTTTCAGTTCATTATCACTCTAATTTGAATGCAGCCCCTGAAGTACTTAGAGTTGGTTGGGGCACACTTTAAAAATTTTAAAGAAATTCAGAGGTTAATGTGCCAACGGCCAAGTCCTGCCAGAGGGAGGATGCCCTGGAGGGAATACCTGAACAAGACTGTCGATGAAGTTCCAGGGTCGAGCCATGTAGGCACTGTTGTTCTTGGAAGTTTATGAGAACCAGGTCCAGACTGTGACACTCAGTTATCTTCTTCCCATGACAAAGCTCTTGGTGACTTTTTGAATATTGGCCAATAATGAGTAAAAGTAGCAACGAAGTGAAGCTTTGTCATTTACCCAGCAGTCCTTAGAAATGCTGTCCTGTCGCTCAGCCAGATGCTAGGGTTCAAGAGTTCTCTTTAGGAAGAAAGCCATTCAGCCATTCTCTGTTGGGTAAAGCTTAAATCTTGCCAGGGGAGGAGGGATCCAGACAGACAGCAAGTTTGATTTTACTTTATAGTTTTGAGACGGAGTGTGCAGATGGGAAAGAACGAGCTTCTAAAGCCGTGTTAATTCGCATAGTGAGCTGCAGGGCAGGAGCTGGTGGGGATGCCGTGTGATGTGGGGAGCAGGCACCTGTGTCTTTTGAATGTCTGCCTCTAACACTGAATGTGACTGCCCCTCAGGTTTATTTATCTTTCCTGTTTTTGTTTGCTTGTTTTAAACAGGTTCAAGCAACACCTCCTCAGCCCATCAAAGTACCACAGTTTATCCCTCCTCCTAGGCTCACTCCACGTCCAAACTTCCTCCCACAGGTGAGAAACCAGTGGAGAGCAATGGTGGGTAAGGTGGCGTGCAGTCCTCATGTCCCTGCCCTTGTGGAGAAAGTGAAGCAGAACTAAATGTAAAGCACCAAGAGAATGCCATCATGGTACTACTACTCGCTTGGGGGAAATACAGAACTGTTCTGTCTCTAGGGAACGGAGATGTGCACCACTTTTGATGTCTTTTCCCTTTGCTAAAAGGAGTAGAGACAGCCAAGCAAACCCCTGTGACCTTGCTTACGGAAGATGGAGTGTTCTGCTGCTTCTCACCCCTGACAGTTCTCCCAGCACCAGCCCAGCCCTGGTGGTCTCCAGGTGGTCCCGCCAATAGAAAGGCCAACAGTTACTCTCTGAGATGCAGCTTTCAGGCAGAGAAGAGAACGGAGTCTGTGAGGAGTTGTACAGTGCTCGCATGAGAGAAGGCCATCCTGTTATTTTTCAGATAGATCTTTAATAAGTCCTGTGGGTAGCAAAACATTGTACTAAGTAAGCTTTTGTTCCCTGGATATGCTGTTTTCAAGATGCAGCTCTCAGCTGTCCGAGAGCATCATCAGCGGTACCTATAGGATTAAAGTGTCCATAGGGAAGCATGGTAGGCGAGCATGTGGAAGGGACACTCACCATTCTGGACTGATGGAGAAGGTCTTTTCATGATTTCCTTGAAGAATATGTTCAATGGGAGGCCTAAATTTTGATGAAGAAATTTAAAAACTGCGTGTGAGTGGGGACACACGTCTGAGAGGACAGTGTAAACTGTGTGTGCAGTGAAGACACACGTCTGAGAGGACAGTGTAAACTGTGTGTGTGCAGTGGACACACGTCTTGAGAGGACAGTGTAAACTGTGTGTGTGCAGTGGACACATGTCTGAGAGGACAGTGTAAACTTTGTGTGTGCAGTGGACACACGTCTGAGAGGACAGTGTAAACTGTGTGTGTGCAGTGAAGACACACGTCTGAGAGGACAGTGTAAACTGTGTGTGTGCAGTGGGGACACACGTGTGTTCAAGGAACCAAGGAGATTGCTGTGGATGTGCAGAGCCCATGAAGCTGACCTGGTTAGGCTTAGAGAAAGAGCCTAGAAAAGTGTACTGGGAAGAGCCTGGGGCCCTTGCCACTGTGCTGAGATATAGGATATATCCCAGCAGCAGTATAAATCAGTGGAAGGATCTTTGGGCAAGTACATGACATGATCACACTGAGTGTTTTAGACATTCCCTCTTTTGCTATGCAAACCACAGGTTGGAAGTACTTAAAAGTGGATAGAAAGAGTTGTCAGGACCTTAGCGGAGATGACGTGGAGCCCGCTGTCGCCTACACACTTCATACAGGCTAGTTTCATTCCCACAGTAGCCCGATGAAAGATTTCAATAAAGAATTAAAGATTGGCTGGGCGGTGGTGGCGCATACCTTTAATCCCAGCACTCAGGAGGCAGAGGCAGGTGGATCTCTGTGTGTTCAAGACCAGCCTGGTCTACAAGAGCTAGTTCCAGGACAGGCTCCAAAGCCACAGAGAAACCAAACCTGTCTCAAAAAACAAAAAACAAAACAAAACAAACAAAAAAAAAAAAGGAAAGGTTTAGTCCATGTTTCTCCTGTGGTGCATCAGATTTCATGAAGCTTTTATGTTTTAGGGACATAGATCCACAGGTGTTTATAACAATGTTAAATGTAGTTCTTACTACTATCTCAGTAGCAGCCATCACAGGATTATCTTAAGCTAAATATTCAGACTTAGAAGACTGTCATGAGCCACACCTGGCACCAGTCTGCTTAGAAATGTAAAGGACTTAGCCACCTCCAGTAATGCAGTATTGTTCTCTCTCTCATAGGTCCGACCCAAGCCTGTGGCCCAGAATAACATTCCTATTGCTCCAGCGCCTCCTCCCATGCTTGCAGCTCCTCAGCTTATCCAGAGGCCTGTCATGCTGACCAAGTTTACACCCACAACCCTCCCCACATCCCAGAATTCCATCCACCCCGTTCGTGTCGTCAATGGACAGACCGCAACCATAGCCAAAACGTTCCCCATGGCCCAGCTCACCAGCATCGTGATAGCTACTCCAGGGACCAGACTCGCTGGACCTCAGACTGTACAGCTTAGCAAACCAAGCCTTGAGAAACAGGTATGGACAGAGTGTTTACCTGCCTGCTGTGGCAGTAGCCTTGGCTTTGAAGCAATCGCTGCTAGACGCTTTCTAAGTATGCCTTGTCAAGGGTTCTTCATTTCAGCACCAAATCAACATCCTATTGCTTTGTTGTATGATAATTCATTCACATCCAAGAGCTGTTTGTCCAGAAGAAAGTTGGGTTGCTTTCCCAGGGTTGCTGGCTTCAGCGTCTTGTGTGAGTGAGCTCCCCCTTCTGGCTGCTGCAGAAATTCACAGTAAGGAAGCCTGTCTCTCCTACTCCCCACCACCCCAATCCTACACCTGAAACAGAAAGCATGTCTTGGCTTCACCCAGGAAGAACGCAGGTGTGGACCTGACGGTGTAGGTCAGTCAGGGACAGTAAGCAGATCAGGGAAGGACTTCATCTCGGGGACTTCTGCCATCATTCCAGATGATGTATGCCAAACAAAGTTTCACTTTCCAGAACTCATCCTTTGAGCTCTAGACTAGATGCAGCAGACATTTCAGTTCAGATATTGGAGCCCTGCATTTACATTTTCTAAAGTCAGATTGTTCCCATACTTGAGTGAGACTAGAGTAAAGCTAGTAACCTCCAAAGAACCCTTAAAGGTGTAACCACAGAGAAGGGGTCTCTAGACAGTCACTTCACCATCTGGAGAAAGACCAATGACGAGAAGGAGTCCTTCAGATAAAAGCAAGTTTTCAAGAAAGTTGCTTTAATTAATCATTGGCCTGCCCAGCATGGTGGGGCATATTTGTAAGCCCCATACCCAGGAGCCTGAAGCAGGAAGATAGTCACAACTTGGAGCCAGTCTGAGCCAGGACCACCCTACTCAGCTTTAGACCTCCAAGCTCCTTGAAGTAACTCACAGTACTGTCACTTTCTGTCCCTAAATCTCACTTTTCTTAGGAAGAAAAAGCTTTTTGTCATTTTTATTTTATTTTTTCATTTCTTTTTCTGATCATAGAGATATGTGATTTTAAGAAATACTAACATCACAGAAATATAAATTGTAGGATAGTCTGTCCTCCTAATTTATTTATTTCCTGAAATTTTAATAAAAATTTACTTTTAGTACTTATTATTAACCCTTTCAATTATGTGCCTGCCTCAAAAAGTCATTATCTTGGTCTGTTTCTAATTGCTCAGACTTGACTTCCCATTTATGTGAAAATAGTCTCTAGCTGGGTAGTGGTGACGCACGCCTTTGATCCCAACACTCACTCTGTGAGTTCAAGGCCAGCCTAGTCTACAGAGTGAGATCCAGGACAGGCTCCAAAGCTACTTAGAGAAACCCTGTCTCAAACAAACAAACAAACAAACAAAGTCTCTGGTGGATCTCAGTCTTCTGCCTGATTGGGTAAGCAACCATGATTCAGAAAGGCTGGCCCCTGGTGGGCGTAGCACAGGGAATGCTTCTTTGACCTTCTTGGACAGAGGAATCTTGCACATAGACTCCCAAGTCTTAGACTCAGACCACTCATCCATGCAGCAGAGTTGAATCAAGAAACACACAAGATGGCTCATCACCATTCCTGCAGAGCTGCCCAAACACCAGCAAGTGCTTCGAGGGACTTGCTAGGATTTTTTTTTTGGGGGGGGGGGGGTCAAGACAGGGTTTCTCTATAGCTTTGGGGCCTTTCCTGAAACTCACTCTGTAGACCAGGCTACCCTCAAACTCACAGAGATCCACCTGCCTCTGCATCCTGAATGCTGGGATTAAAGGTGTGTGCCAGCACCACTGAACTAAATTATTAGCACCAACTTTAGATTAGAGGTTTTGAGACTATTTGACAGCAGTCCTTCAGTGCTCAAGACTTAGGGGACAAGACCTTGAGGGATGTGCTGACCCTCAGAAGAGATGGCTCAGTGGTTAAGAGCACTGACTGCTCTAACAGAGAACCTGGGTTCAATTCCCAGCACCCACATGGCAGCTCACTACTGTCTGTGACTCGGATTCCAGGGAACCCAACACCCATGATAAAACACCAACGCACGTTACTGTGGGACCTGAGAGCCTCTCAGAAAGTGCCACTTCCCATCGCTTCTCTATCACCTTTGGTAAATAAAGAAAAAACTTACTTTCATTTTCATCTTATTTTTTCATTTATTTTTCTGATTATACAGATATTACATGTGATTTTAAAATGTAGACATCACAGAAATATAAGTTATAGAAGATGCTCTCCCCATAACCTATGCACTTTCTGTAATTTTAATCTAACTTTAACATCAGTAGTTCATTGCTATTAGCATTTTCTATTATGTGCCTCTAGATATTTTATGTTTATACACTAACAGAATTGTAAAGCACACCATGTATTTAACCCATTCTTCTCTAGACTTTAGGCATCTTTTTATGTCTTGCCCTGGCATGTTGATGGTGTTTTGCGGTTTGATTTGTATAACATAGAAGTTCTAAGTTGAAGGCCAGTATGTCCTGGCATCCTCTCTGCCAGAATATAGGAATCCAGTCGTTGCTAGTTAAGTTGGCAGGCCATCTGGCCTAGCAGCCCTCAGATTAGCCCGGTTCTTGGGATTCCCTTCTTCGGAGCTTCTGCTGAGCTTCTCCTAGGTGGGCTAACATAGGAGACAAGCAGTCACCTGTTCAGAGATTTACTAAGCCTATGTGTACAGGGTTTTCAAGGCTCACTAGGTTTGCTGTTTCTTCAGTTAACCTTCTTCACTTCTTGAAAACATGTCAGTGAGCACTAGGATGTAGCCCGGTGATGGAGCTCTGGCCTGGCATGTACAAGGACCTGGGTTTCATCCCACAAACAAACAACAAAACAGACAAGTGCCAGCTGATTTGTTCCTCATGCTGTTTGTATATAAAGATAAAGAAGGAAAAAAATCAAAGCCCATACAACACGGAGCTCAGTCTCTTGGGCATTTGCAGCAGTCATTGAGGTTTTGCCCAGGTAAGGAAACATCCAGACTATGTTGACCCCCACGGCCTCTCTTTCTTTCACGTAGGAAAGAAGGCAGTAGAGTTAAACTAGCAGTGGGTTCACTCTGTCTGTCGGGAGTCTTCTTACCCACCCTCACTAGAGAGCCTCTGGTGTCTGCCTTACTGAAGCCACATTACACTGTGATTCTGAGAGAGGAGAGGAGGAGTTTACAGAGCCTGAGTGCTAACGACACCAGGATCACCATAAAGACACCGTGGGCTTTGGTTCTAGCCCACCGTGGTTAAGCAAGACATACAAAAGTCCAGGTCCACAACTTGCTCTCCCTGGTACATTTAGAGTCATGTGTACATTATGCTACAGTCTCGGGCTACCGTTACATATCTCAGTTTTAAAACCCTCAGCAAATGGTCATGTTGCAGCTAGTTGAGAGTCTTGCTCTGATACTGACTGGTGGCTGTTGAAAGTTGAGGTGACTGCTTTATGAGGGATTTCTTTGTAGTGTGTGATTAGTTTGGTGGCACCTTTTTCTTGACAGGGCTTCTTCAAAGAAACAGAACGAATCTCTAATATTCTCTAGATAAGATTCCATCTCAGAAAGCATTTCCTTTTCTCGTCATGGGGAACAGCCCCTCTCCGATTAGAGCTTAATCATCACGGGATGAGTGCGGGGCCACTACATCCCCCTGCTCCGCTTCTGACTCTAGTACCTGCTGCTTCTACCATCTTTGATTGATGTTTCAGTTTAGTGTTTCTGTTTGTTTAAGCTTTACTGTCTCATGTTTGGTCAGCTTGGGTAAGGTATTTCTAGAGATTTGTCCATTTCTTTTATGTTACATGTTTGTCATACAATTATCTGATGTATTCTCTTAAAAACCTTATACATGCCTTTAATCCCAGCACTCAGGAGGCAGAGGCAGGCGGATCTCTGTGAGTTCGAGACCAGCCTGGTCTACAAGAGCTAGTTCCAGGACAGGCTCCAAAGCTACAGAGAAACCCTGTCTCGAAAAACCAAAAAAAAAAAAAAAAAAAAAAAAAAACCTTATTTTATTACTCTAAGTAAGATTAGGAATGATGCTCTCCTGCTTTTTCATTATTTCATCCTTTTCCTTGGTCTCTAGAAGTTTATAGCTTTGGTCGATGTTTTTTTCCCAAAGGACCACGTTTGAGGTTTTTTTGTTTTATTTGTTTTGAGACAAAATCTCTCTATGTAACTCTGGCTTGCCTTGGACTCACAGATTCCCCCTGCCCCTGCCTCTGAACCTGTTCCTGCTATAGTAAAAGCATGTAGGATAGTTATATTACACCAAGCAAAGTCAACTCTAAGTTTAAAAACATAACAGGCATAGATGTTTCTTGTGTCAAAACACAGGTATAAAAGAATTGATCTGAAAAGGGGGTATAAGAATTTTAATATATGCACCTATCAAGAAAGTCCCAAGATTTATGAAGTAAATACTGGTGGAGTTGAAGAGACAGACTGTCCTACACCAGTGGCTGAGAGTATTACTTCCCTGGTTTAAATAATGGCTCCAGCACGTAGAGGAAAACGTGTAAATAAGGGAACTGAACAGACTGTACACTGATTAGCCCTAAAACATACAAAAGTGCTCTTTTAGCATTTTCCTTTCAAACCTTTCCTACCTTCCACTCTGCAGTGAGACTCGCGCAGGAGCTTAATATGTCCATCCTGCAACTCTCTGCCTTTCAGTTTTAGGCTGAGTCCAGGTAGACTCAGTGGTCACAGTGATGAGATACTCGGCTGTGTTGCTGTTTGCATAGCTTATGCCTTCTTCTTCCCTGTTCCTTCAGCACTGCCCTTTTTTGTGTTTTTGTTTTTCCTAGTGTACATTTTCATGTCTTTATCACATCCTTCTTTTCCATGTATATTTCATTTTCTTAGACGTTACCATGGAGACTACAGTTAGCTTTAACAATCTCATTTTAATTGATCCCAGTTCAGTTTCAGTAACATACAAAATTTCTGCTCCTGTGAAATTCTGTCCTGCTGTGCATGTTATATCATAATTATATCTTTATAGTGTGTGTCCGCTAATGCAGACTTAACTGTTGTCTCATACAGTAATCTTTCATATAGGAGCAGAGTGAGCAGTTACTAGTCGAAACTGCTGCGATGTGGCCTTGACTGGAGTTCTCCTTGTGGCTCAAGTAATGGTCTGCTGTCTGCCATTTCATTAAGGCGGGTGTGCTGGCAGTGCTTTCGTGTCTGAATCTCTTAATTTATCCTTCATTCTTTCAGAATAGTTTTTAGCACAATATAGGATTGTTAGGTGATGGCTTTGATTTTTCTGGGTTTTGTTTGTTTGTTTACCCATCCCTTTAGGAATGTTGTTCCTCTGCCTTCTGCTTAGCTGGATAGTTTGGGCTCCAGGTCTCTTACAAGTTTGTAGTCAAAGTAGGTGGCCAGAGCTGCGGTTGTCACCAGCCTAACTAGAGTTGGGTAGTTTACAACTAAGTTCAGTCAAGTGACTTGTGGCCTCACTTTTTGCTGGTTGTGGGCAGGAGACTGTTTCATCTGACTTAGTTCTCTTAGTTCTGGACACATGACAGTCTCCTCCCAGAGCAAGAAATCCTCGAGAGAAAGTACCACACCCCAAATGTTTTGACTGTTTTCTTTTTGTTTGGATGTTCTTTTTCCAACACTCAGTATGTTCTTCTTTCCAGAGAGAGAGAGAGAGAGAGAGAGAGAGAGAGAGAGAGAGAGAGAGAGAGAGAGAGACTTATTGCACAAACACATAACATGTAGTTTTAAAATGTTTAGAAATGTGGGTGTGGTAATCCTCGGTGCAGAGGGACTTGCCTCTCCCAGGAGCATTGCCACCAAGTGTTTGTTCAACCATGGAAACGTGAGAAAGGCTCTCAGGGAACTGTTTCACGCAGGAATGGAACACAAGCCCTATGGGTGACCGTCTTCATTCCTCTATCCTTTCACGTTCAAGTCACAAAAATAAGCTAATTCTGATTACCCCAAACCTTAGTAATATCACTATGAATGGCGTTCCAATTCAGGTTTCCTTTATGGAGGAAATGGGTCCTTTGGGGACTAAATTTAAAATTATGTTTGTAAGGAAGGAGAAGAAGGGAACTGAGACAGAGATTGAAATGTGATTGATTCTCCCGGAGGCCAGTCCTGTATTGATGCAAGTATGACGTGTCATGCTGGCTCAAAGGACTACAGTAAAGGACTACAGGAGTGTGCAAGCAGCCCTGCTCGCATGGCATATAATACAGATGGAGACGTATGGCAGGACTCTGGTTAGAGCAGTGAAGGCAGCAGCTGGGCCCCAGGACAGTGGCTGTCCTCATATTGATAAGCAGGTTGTACATTTGCCTATGTAACAGCGTGCAAAGCCAGAGGCAGAGTATGGGAATAGACAGAAAAAAAAGTAAAAGTTTTTTCAGATCTCATACATTATTTTTCATTATACGGTTTTCAAGAACTTTTGATGTCTTTTTTTATGGGTCTAAAGTCTTGCACTCAGCTCCTGTCTATCAATAATCAGATTTTGTTCTAATTACTTAATCACTTGTTGTTACCTCACAAAAGACCATTGCACCTATAATTTTCATTAGTTTTTTAAATGTAAGTTTATGTTTATGGTTTTATGTCTTCTGTTCTAAAACGATTTTATTTCTACAGAATTTATAAAAGAGCTAGCCATTGCTCATAGTGAGAACAGCAATGCAGGCCTGCCCGGTGCCGGCTCCCGTTTGTGTCCGCAGATGCCGTGCACTGGTGTTGTGTGTTTCCGTAAATGCGTCAAGTCAGTTCTGGGGTTGTTCAGAAGAAAACCTTGGGATAGACTGCACATCTTAAGCACATGTGGACAGAGCTTAGCCCTTATATAACCATGATGGGATTTTTCCATGAAACCTCTACATTCCACAGCCAAGGAAAATAACCTATACTTCAGTTTTTATTTGCCTTTAGAAAATATTTCTAATCACCTTTTAATTTTATATGTTTGAATATTTTGCCTGAATTTATGTCTGAACACCATGTGTGTGTCTGATGCCCAAGCAGATCAAAAAAGGGCCCAGGGATTAGAGTTACAGATGGTTATGAGCTGCCATGTAGGTGCTAAGGACTGAACCCAGATCCACTGCAAGAGAAGCTGATGTTTTTGACCTCTGAGTCCTTTTTCGCCTTCTTTCAAAGCATCATGTTTCCTGGGCGTTGTGTGTGCTGTGGTGCATATGTGGAGGTCAGGAGACACTTAGGGAAGTTAGTTGTCTTTTTCTGCCAGGTGGATCTTGGAGACCAAACTTCATGTTACTGGCTTGGCAACAGGTGCTCCACCTGCTGGCACTTCATCTTTCATGCAGGAACTGTTCCTTTATCTGATCGTATTTATAGGTTCATATTACTCAGACATGCAGTCCAGGGTCTCCAGCTGGACTTCCACATTTTTTTTTCCTCTTCAACAAATACATCATATGAACTTGTCTGGTAATGTTTCAAATTTGAGTACACTAATTTTTCCTGACTATAGTTCAACTGTTTTCAATTCTTTTAATAAAAAATTAATTCTGAATTTTTGCTTAATTGTTCTCTCCTAGACAGTTAAATCCCACACAGAAACAGAGGAGAAGCAAGCAGAGAGCTGTACCGTCACTCCACCTGCTGCACCAAAACCAAAACGAGAAGAGAACCCCCAGGTAGGGCTGCCTCTGCACACTTCATGTGTCCCAGGACTGTTGATTTAGCCCCTCAGTGCTCCTTTCATTCAGCAGTGTGGTTACCAAGTCAGGTCAACCTGGGGCAGGTTTTTTTAGCACAAAGTCCTGAGGGCCCAAGTATAGGTGTTGAAAGGAATGAGTTCTGACATGATGTTTTCATATAAACCCTGTAAACTTGAAACAGAAGATTAAAGATGAACTTCCCAGGGTCCTGCAGCATTCCTAAGGAAGGCAGTGCTGGGCTTGGCTCACACAGCCTATGTAAGCAGCTGATGGTTACATTGTGGGCTACCATTGTGTGCTCAGTTTATTACATTAGAGCAACAGATTCCAAAGGACTTAGTGGCTCAAAAGTAGTACATAGAGCGTGAAAGTGGGTTGGCAAAGGTAATGTTCACACTGTGACATAGCCCAGCAAAAGCAGCAGATTGTGTGCCATGGACAAGAGGGTGTTCTCCCTCGACGCAAACGCTGGTGTGGTTACGACGGAGTGTGTCGGACCCTCCGTCCTCAGTGCTTTTTCATAGAGAAGCCCTACCAGACAGTGGCATGAGGATGATGGCATTGTGCCTTTTTTTTCCCTTTAAATGAACAAAGGAAAGATCAGCTGAGCGGTAGTGGAGTACACATTTAATCCCAGTGCTCAGGAGGCAAAGACAGGCAGATCTCTGAGTCTGAGGCCAGCCTAGTCTACAGAATGAGTTCTGGGACATCGGGGCTACACAGAGAAACCCTGTCTTGAAAAAAACAAAACAAACAAACAAACAAAAGAAACAAAGGAAAGATCTACTGAACCAGCCCAGTTTTTTTTTTCCCAAAACTAATATCAAATGTTCTTCTTTCTGAGGTGAAATCAGTTGTATTTTTTTAAAGGACTGGAACTTGAAAGAAGCACTTGTTACAAAAATTAATGAAAAACTTGTAGCTCATTCACAAAAAGTACTTAAGGTCTTTAAAAGTCATGAGCAGTGCTTCAGTAGACAGTGAAGACATACTTTTCAGATCACAGCCAACCAGAGCAAAGTATACCAAATCAGTCCATTCTCTTTCCAGTCTAAAGATCTGATATTCTATCTCAGGGGTTCAGCTGCAGGGAAACTGTCCCATGATATTTAGCTTTCATCTTTAACTGAAAGTTAGGCAGAATCACCTACCGGTGTCCCTAAAAACATTAGCTGGTGTTCCTACATCCCAGTGAAGAGTGGCGTGCTTAGAGCCTGAAGCTTGCTTGGCCCTCTGCATGCATCTCCACTATGGGTACTTTTTAAGAGGATTCTCTGGGCAAAAGAGCCAGACAGCAGTCAGTCCAGATGCTGATGTGTGACTTCACAAAAGTGGGAAGTATTGGCCCTTATCAGAACAGAAAGCCTCCGTGGTGGCAGCTTTCCTGCTCTCTGAGATCCCACACTGAAATAGATTCTTTTGTTTCTCTGCCACAGAAACTTGCCTTCATGGTGTCTCTAGGGTTGGTAACACATGACCATCTAGAAGGTAAGAGAAGATATTCTCCACATGTCTTTTTCCTAGCTTTGTTCCTAAAAGTGATGTTTGTGTGAATTCCTAGAGCACAGAGTATTAGTCAACCAGTATGGACTGGATTTCCATACTATCCAGGCCCCCCTCCTCATGGTGCCATTCACACTCCTGTCCTGGGAAGCTCCCCAGCTTCCTGAGTGAAGGTGGCTCCTGCTTTTGTCTCAGCGCAGTACCAAGTGCTCCTTTGACAAGTCCTTGTCTCTGCCTCCCAGCGGCTGTCTGTCAGGACCCGAGGGCAGTGACAAAGCTCCATGACCCTTGTTGTTTAGTTCAGGGTGGTGAACTTTTGTTGGTAGTCTGTAGATGCAGCTCACGCAGACCTGTGTGCACAACAGTCTAAAATTCAGTGAGAATGGCTGTCTGCAAATGTGGCCATCAGTGCTCTTATTCACAAAGCAGTGCTCTGAAGGGCCCTGGCCCTACCTGCTGAGAGGCTCAAGCAATGTGCCTGCTCCAGTGGAGGCCTTGGTAAGACAAATCCTCGCCCTGCTCCTTATTGGTTGCAGGAAACCCAGCACATTAAATAGTGACCTGTTCCTTACCTTCTTTGTTCCTATCTTCTAACGAAGCCTTTTCTTCCCAAGAAATCCAAAGCAAGAGGCAGGAGCGAAAGAGAAGAACAACAGCGAACCCGGTGTACAGCGGGGCCGTCTTTGAGCCAGAGGTACTCCAGCCAGCACGGGCCCTCCTCGTGCTCTGGCTTCATCTGTGACTTAGCCCCTCCCACTGAGAGCCTGCAAAGAGCAGCACGGCTGTACTCAGCTCCTTCAGCTCTGCCAAGCCATAGATAGGCTTCTCTCTGCTCCTAACTCCAGTGTGTTATCCATCACTGCTTGCCTCTTAAGGTTTTGTTTTGCTAAGTGTGAGTAGATACAATCCTATGTTTTTGTTCATCCTGACTTGACTACAACTGTCATGGAGCAGAGACAGGCCCCTTTGTAGTATTCTCTCAGAGTCAAATACATATAATAAAATACATTAGTGCTGAGACCTTGATATGATTGGCACAGACTGGTTAGCATGTGGTAGACATGTTTGTGGTGTTCTTGATAGCCATGGTATTCAATAGTCACCTCTCTCTCTTAACTCTCTAAAGCGTAAGAAGAGCGCAGTCACTTACCTTAACAGCACAATGCATCCTGGGACGCGGAAGAGAGGTGAGTTCCTTTTAAAAACCCTGTCTTGCTTCTGCCTCTGCTTTCTGTGTTGTTTTCTTTTTCTCCTACCTTCCTCTTTTCCATTGTCTTAGAACCTAGCTCCTCTAGCCTTGAAAATAGTTTTTGTTGTTTCCTGAGAACATGGAGGAAAAGAGAGATCTCTTAGTGCTCTGAGCACAGGGCTAAAAACTGACTTTTCAAGTCCTGGCTAAGCTGGCTCAGAATGGCTTAATGCAGCCTTTCTGCCCCAAGCATAGTAGACCATCCATGAATAGCTCAGTGATCAGAACACCTGCTGCCGCCTAGGCCTTCCTAATAGTGTTTCCTCTTGTCAGTGAGCGTAGAACAGGACTGAGTTTCTGTGATCTGCAGAGAACTCAGAATCTTCTATCATGAGCATCTCCAGCTAAGGAAGAAAAGATGCTGGGAAAACTCCTCACACGCTATTCCCATCTTCCAGCCCAAAACAGCAGCAACTCCCATCACGCGGGTCTAAATAGGTCTTCATAACTCAGGCTTTGACTCATAAACAAGGTACTGAAATCACCATCTGATGTTAGTAATATATCCCAAGATCCCTTTCTCCATGTGGTAATGTGCCCCTGAGTTGCAGTTGCAGGCTGGAAAGGTTGCCGAGTGAGTGGTCCTTGAGCAAACACTCAGACTCTCAGAGCCTTTGGAGACTTTGGAGGTCACCCTGACCTTTGTGTGCCTTGGACAGAGCTACCAATGTGCCATTATATTCCTGAGGCACAGCCAGCCTCAGTGACATGTGCAATCTTTCATCAGTCCTGTCCTGCAAGTAACCAACCCATCTAGATGGAAAACCCTTAAGTTACTGCTTTGTACCAGCTCCTGGGCCACAGTCATAGTTACTTTTTGGCTTTGTGGTCAGCTATTTTTTAGTGACCACACAGTTCTCAGATAAGAGGTCCCCAGCCAGTGCCCTCAATTAATAGTCCTGCTGAGAGGTAGTATCTGCTTAGAGAAGAGGGGTTAAATAAGCCAGAAAGATCAGAGGCTAAAGCCTGCATTCGCGGTGCTTTGAACATGTCTTGCATGGATAAGTGAAGAGGATTTGTTGTCAGTTTGCTTCCCACAGCACTAGGTTCTTTAGGAAAGGACCAGTCAAATCTGTCTTTGTAACACACGCTGTCTGCCTGACACAGGCAGCGCTTCTGTGGCATCTGCATGACCCTGACATCAGCCTTCACCAGTGCTCGTAGGCAGATGAGTGCCTTTTCCTGACTTTGGTGGGTTGGTTTGTAGTCAGGATCACTGGCAGCTCTCAGGAGATGTAGGTGCATGGTGAGAGGGACAGCCCTAGACTGCCCATGACCCTGCGCTCTGCTTTTTTAGACTGCTTGTAGATTGCTCCCGACTGGACCTTTCACAAAAATGCCCCATTCTGTTCTTAAACATGCAGTCCTTGCATGTTGATGGTGTGAAGCAGCAAAACTGATTGATACCCGAGGCTGGGAACCTGTGAATTCACTGGTCCTCTTACATTCCAGCTGTTCCTAGAAACTCCCTCCCAGAGGTGCTGACAGCAGGGCCAGAACAGTTGACTGGAATTCTGCCTCTTCACATTGCCTTCCTCCACTCTTGCCAACTGTAAAGTTATAAACTGTTCACAACAGAGACATGGAAAAGCAGAAATGCTGAATAAATCCATTCACGAGAACAGAAGATAGTTAGGAGTGCCGGCAGGAAAATCCTTAGTGACTAATGCATGAAACACATGAAAGATAAACTCTGTTCTGGCTTCAGGCTCTTTTGTTTCTTGAAACCTGGGCCCTCCTGTTAGAAACCTCAGACTGTGATCGTCCAGGACCGGTCATGCTCTGCCGAGATGGCATCTCTTTACAGATGCATCACCTTTTACCACTCTCTGAGGCGCCCTTCTCCCCTCTTCTCTTAGAGTTCGTGTAGTTGTTTCTAATGGCATTGAAATCTTTGCTTCTTTTCCTTTCTCTGGCCTGTGTATTAACCTTCTGTCTGCTACCTCACTTCCTTTCCCATGCTAGCCAATGAGGAACACTGGCCAAAGGTATGTAAGAACCATTTTCCCCCTGTCTTTCCCTCCCCCTTTTCCCCTTTTGTTCCCTTCTCTTGGTATATAGGTCGTCCTCCAAAATACAATGCAGTGCTGGGGTTTGGAGCCCTTACCCCAACATCCCCCCAATCCAGTCATCCCGACTCCCCTGAAAATGAAAAGACAGAGACCACATTCACTTTCCCTGCACCTGTGCAGCCTGTGTCCCTGCCCAGCCCCACCTCCACAGACGTAAGTAACTCGGGGGCCTGCACTCTCTCTGAGAGCTCACCTGGGAAAGCCATTGTCCTGTACTGTCTCCTCGCCAGCCCTGGAACAACAATAGACCCTGCATGCTGCCTGCATACCATGCCAGGCAGCTTTCTTCTGGGATCCCAGCTGTTTCTTGTCCTTGAGAGTCATGTTCACATAAATCCAGGGATCCCAGGGTTTAAGAGTCTGGGTTTATCAGCTGTGAATGAACTCTCAGAGGAGGGTGGGAGCATGGATTTCTAAGTTGAGAGTTCTCTGTCACTGGTGCACTGGAGAGAGCATGAGCAGAGCGGATGTGTCTAGCAGCCCTGCTGGTGTGTTAGGCGCACCTCTAGAAGTGCAGTGTTTTCTGTTTGGGGGAGCTGATCAGAAGCAGGTTCCAGCAGCAAGTTCACTCAGCAGATCCTCACTGAATCCTGTTCTGCTGAGCGAGTGCTGCTCATTAAGCTGCGGATACAGCAAGGAACAAACCAAGCAAAATATAAGCACTGGGGGCTTGTGTTCTGTAGGAAGAGGTAGGCAACAAGGGAACAAATATGTAACCCATTAGGCAGAGATGAGCACCAGGAGGAGAAGTGGAACAGTAGTGTCTTCCTTTACATGCTTGGACCCACATACATGTGCAAACATGTACACATGTGCACACTTCTTTGTTTTTAGAAATTATGAGAACTTAACATTGCTTACATCTGATCATGTAATACTCAGTTTATATTCCAGTTTTTTCACTTGTCCCAGTAATTGCCTTTGTCTAAGATCACTCTTGGCACTTATTTCCCTGGTTGAATTTCTTTACCCTCCTTTATTCTGAAACAGTTTCTTAAGCCATCTTTTTTTTTAATTAAAATCTATTCATTTAGAGTATGTGTATCTGTGTCTTTATGTATGCACCCATGCCGTGCATTTATGTGGAGGTCAGAGAACAGCTTTGGGGAGTCAGTCCTCTCCTTCCACTTTGTGGGTCCCTGGTATTGAACTCAGAACATCAGGCTTGGTGACAAGTGCACTTGTCCACTGAGCTGTCTGACCAGGCCCCCTAGCCTCCACTGGACTATGTGCAAGAATAGACTGAAGTATGCATTCTCGAAGGCACCTAGAGTCAGGATGACAGGTTGTGTATCACAGCCAGAGGCATGTGACGTCAGCCAGGTTCCTCTCTTGAGATGATCCCCATTGGATTTTTTTTTTCACTTGTAAAGTCTGTTTTCATTCTGGTTAGAGATAGCATTGAATCCGTAAGTATCTAGTAGTTTTCTAACAGACTTATTAACCAAAGACTTAAGCCTCCTTGGAAGGTTCCTGGTGCTTATAGTACCAGCTGGATTTTGAAAGGAGCACTGCAGAGAGAGGTACATTAGGAAGGGTGGAATGAAGCAGAGAGGCCATTAAGAAGGCTGCTGTGGTGGTCCAGGCAAGAGATAATGACACATAGTCCTGATGGAGTGGTAGGTGCAGAAATGGAGAAAAGTGGCCAGTTCTGTTTGTATTTTGAAGATTTGGGTGGATTAAATTGAATAATGAGAAAAAGAGAATTATCAAGGATAAATCTAAAGTTCATGGCCTAAACAACCGGAAGGCTGAAGATGACAAGAGGAGTAGGCCTGCAGTAACAGAACAAGAACTTTTTTGTCCATGTCCTCATCGCTTAGGAACTGCGGGGCTTGTGTTAACCATCTTCCGGTGAAGTGTTCCTTGCAGTCGAAGGCTCTCTTGACTTACTAATGGCACAGTCCTCTCCGCAAGAATGCCACCTGAAGCCCTGAGTTAGAATTCTGGAGGCAGCAAAGTACTGGGGTCATAGGAGACCCAGAAGGTTCCATTCCTGCTGTAGCTGGTGCTACAGACTCGTCCTGTTCTAAAGAGTTGGCATTCGTCCATCCTTCCTACCCTTTGGCCCTGGGAACTGATGCAGGTTTTCTAGCTGTCAGGCTAACGTGCACCTGGAGTCCCTGCCAGAAACCATGTTTGCCGATATCAAAGACTGTTCCAGCTTTTCCCCAGTCCAGGTGTGACCAAAGAAACCAGCACTCACTGACTCCCTGTGCCTGGTGCACAGTGCTGGGGGAGGTGACTTTCTTATACCCTGTGCCTTGGTCTGGGTTCTTTTGTTGAGTCTATGCTTTTCTTTTACAGCCTAGACCTAAAGGTTCTGGCCAAATCACAAACTAAAAGCTTTTTACCAGATTTCATCTTAAAGCACAAACATAGTTCTTTGCAGAAATCTAAAGACAAAATAATGCTTTTCTGAAACCACTAAAAATATTGAGAATTTCCTGAGTTAAACCCAGTGGGATACATTTTTTTTTTTTTTAGAGATAATTGACTTCTACTTTTACAGCACCCAACAGCAGCTGTGATTAAATCAACACACAGGGTTCTGTGCTTGCTGCTGGGTAGCATAAGCCTCGACATTAATTAGACAATAACAGTTGAGAGCCAAGCATTTCCTGGGAATCAATAACCATCTAGAAGGACTTGGTAATACAAGACCCAGCCAAAAAGTAATCCTCAGGATGTACCTTGTTGATGCTGTCATTTTCATGGGAAGGGAAGATATGTTTACTAATTATAAATTTTTAGCATGCAGCGAAGCTGGAGTTGGTAGAGGCCGCATGTCCTCAGCAATGTCACAGCCAGGCATATTCCAGCTGAAGTTTGCTCATGACCTATCACCAGAGTTAAGCCTGTTGAGCTCCACTCTTTAGGCAAAGACTGACGTTGATGGATGAACTGTCCCTGTATTTTATATTCATTCTGACATACTTGGAATTTTATATTTAAACTGTTAGTCTAGATAGAGCAGTTCTCAAAATTTGGTCTAGAGTCGCTGGCGCTTTTTAGGGATATATAAAGCAAAAATTGTTTACAAAGCACTACTAATGTATCAGGTACCATCCTCACCCTCTTCCTCAGAACTAGATAGGATTTCCAGATACAACATCCCATGTGATATGGTGGGTGTTTAATGCTTCTTTGTGTTCTTAAGTTTTGTTTCAGTGTACTGTTGCTATAACTTTCTATGATTCTGTAATTAACGCAGAGGTCCTCAATGACTTTCAGTACATAGAAATTCTAATACTTGGGGGCTGGAGAGATGGCTCCGGGGTTAAAAGCACTGCCTGCTGTTCCAGAGGTCCTGAGTTCAATTCCCAGCAACCACATGGTGGCTCACAACCATCTGTAGTAAGAGCTGGTATCCCCTTCTGGCCTGCAGAACACTGTATACATAATGAATAAATAAATCTTTAAAAAAAAAATCTAACACTTGGGCTGGAGAGATGGCTGCTCTTCCAGAGGACCTGGGTTCATTTTCAAGCACCCACATGGCAGCTCACAACTGTCTATAACTACAATTCCAGAGGATCCAACAACATCACAAAGACTTAAAGACATACATGTAGGCAAAACACCAATGGACATAAAATAATAATAAATTACAAAAAAGAAAGAAATCCTGACACTCAAACACTAGCTACTTCTACTGTATTGTATGTAAATATGAAATGTGAAAGATGGAACTGGAGAGATACATGGACATGTGCACACGCACGTACATGTGCACACAAAGGGCAGTTTCCTGCAGAGAGAAACAGTTTGACTGGGAAAATGCATTCCCTCAGTGGTGTGGTGGCGGAGGAGGGACTTGGCATCACTCTCCGTCTTTCTGCTTCTCTGTAGTACTATGGAAGACTTTCTAGCAGAGTGCCCCGGACATCTTAAAGCAGTGTCCTCCAGCCTGTCCCCTCAGGTTTCCTTTCCCTGTTATCCTAATCCATGGGTGGATTCTCATCCACACAACAGATTGCGCATCAGCTTGCTGAAACACACCTCTTCAAAAACTCTTGGTTTATTTTCCCCTGTGTTCTTCCCTCCAGATTTTAAGTAGACCTGCCATGTTTTGGTTTGATGGTGCATTCTGTTCTGAGTGCCCCAGATGCACCGAGCACTGTAGAGGGCACTGGGGCTGCCTGTCTTCCCCACTAGTGAAGTGTTTGCTGCTCAACAGACCTCCCACTGGATGGTCTGTTGAGCAGCAAATGCCAGTGCTACAGAGCATCATTGGCTGCTACTGTGGCTTCCCCAGTCCCACATTAGAAGCTTCTGTAAGGTTTCTGCTCCTGGCTCACTGTACTTTGCCCACGTAAGCAAGAAGTTGAGATTATTGTATGCTTGTGTTTCCAAATTCTTCTTAAACTCCCCCAGATGGCAGATAATAAACGCCACTCCTGTCATAGTGTGAATGGCTTTGTCAGTGATTTTTGTCATTGGAGGTGCCAACTCGTTACCTAAGCCATTGATTTGGGCCCAGAGCTGTAAACTCTGACTTATAAGGTTAAATTCTCAGTCTGAATTTGTAAAAGTCCTTAATGTTTCAATTTCAACTTAAATTGCCAACCCATAAGCTGAGATCTGTGGAGCAGGCAGGGTCTGTGCTATTGATGATCCCTGCTTTCATACACCGATGTGTTGGAGCCTGTCTCTGGGCCATCAGCTCGCTGTCGAAAACACATGTGTGCAATCACAGTGTGCAAGGTGACACAGTTCTTCCTTGTCATTTTTCTTACCCTTCCTCTCCATCTCACAGGGTGATATCCATGAAGATTTTTGCAGTGTTTGCAGAAAGAGTGGCCAGTTACTGATGTGTGATACGTGTTCCCGCGTGTATCATCTGGATTGCTTAGAACCGCCTCTAAAAACAATTCCCAAGGGCATGTGGATCTGCCCCAGATGTCAGGACCAGGTACTGGGCGTGGGCCGAGGAAGAGAAGGGCAGTGGCATGGAAATTCCTCTCCCCCATTCTGGGGAATAGGCTTCTCTTCTCTTTTTTTGGTTATTGTTCTGTAGGTCCCATCCTCCTAGTTCATGGCACAGCATGCAGACACACAGCAGAGCCTTTGTTCACTCACAGGCTCCCTAAGATGTGAATCGCCTCCTTCAATGAGAAATGACTTCTTCCCTTTGAAATCCAGACCCTCCGCCCCGCATGGTGGCACATAACTATAATTCTAGCATTTGAGGGGCTAAGCTTAGAGCTTTACAAGTTCAAGAGCAGCCTGAGCTGCATAGTAAGACTACCACACACACACACACAAAAAAAAAAAAAGGAAAATAGAACAAAAATAAGTTAAGATCCTTAAAAGCTCATTCTTGGCCGAGTCTGGTTGTGCACACCTTAAGTCCCAGCAGTT
Source organism: Arvicola amphibius (assembly GCF_903992535.2). Classification (NCBI taxonomy): domain Eukaryota; kingdom Metazoa; phylum Chordata; class Mammalia; order Rodentia; family Cricetidae; genus Arvicola; species Arvicola amphibius. Next base: position 82,971,161 of record NC_052051.1, on the reverse strand, counting down.
GGGAAGCTGAGACTGGTGGATCTCTGAGTTTGAGCCAGCCTGGTATACATAATATCTCACTTTCCTAGTCAAGCCAGGGCTACAAAGTGAGATACTATATAAAAAATAAATAACCTGTCTCGAAAAATCAAAAAATAAATAAATAAATAAATAAACCAAAATAAATAAAACCTGATTTCCAAATTTTGGGGGGGAGGGTGGGTATGTTTCTTTTGTAATGCTGGGACCCAAACCCAGGGCCTTGTGAATACTACGTAAGCTCTCTGTTGAGCTGCATCTTAAGTCCATTGCATTGAGACAAGATCTCTCTCTCTCTCTCTCTCTCTCTCTCTCTCTCTCTCTCTCTCTCTCTCTTCCCCCTATCTCGCCCCGGCTGGCATTGAATGTGTAATCTCCCGAAGTGCTGGGCCTACATGTATGACCACGCCTGTCTTGGCCCTCATCCCATCAGCTCCAGTGTAGTCAGGGTGCCCTTCACCTGCTCTCTTCTCTTCTCTCATGCGGTCCTCCTGACTTCAGGATTTAGAACTGTATTCACCTACTTGGAGAAGGTGTTTTTGAGGGACATAACAAAACTAAATTTGGAACAAACAGCCCATGCGAGCTCAAAGGCAGACTTGCCTGAGGGGACTGCATCGTGCTAGCATCGTACCAGCCTCCAGCTCCATGCTGTTGGTTCTGGCTCTAGGGTGGTTGGAGTTATGTGGTTTTGTTTTCTTGGTTGAATGGATGTTTTTATTTTTGCTTTTGTTTTGAACCAGGGTCTCACTGTATAGCCCTGGCTGACCTGGAACTCTCTATGTAAACCAGGTAGACCTCAGACTCACAGAGATCCACCTGCATCTTCCTCCTGAGTACTGGGATTTAAGGTGTACTCTCCCATTTCCCAGCTCATGTGGTCTTTTTTATATTTCTATGTATTCGTTTTATGTGTATCTGTGTTTTATCTGCTTGTGTATCTGTGCACCGTGTCCTCAGAGACCAAAAGAGGGTGTCAAATATCCTGGGGCTGGAGTTACAGACAATTGTGAGCTGCCATGTGGGTGCTGGAATTTGAACCCGGTATGTCTGGAAGAATAGCCAGTGCTCTTAACCACTTCGCCATCTCTCTAGCCCCTCACATGACTTTGAAAAAGATACAGGGATGCTCCCAGGTCTCTACCTTTTCCTTGACTTTGGGCAATCTATCCACAAGCCTCTCTGAGTCTTGTCTATAACCAGACACTGGTGCTTGCTGTTACCTTGGTTCTCAAGGGAGAATTCTAAACTCTTTTCAGATGCTGAAGAAGGAAGAAGCAATTCCATGGCCTGGAACTTTAGCCATTGTTCATTCTTATATTGCCTACAAAGCAGGTAAGGTCTGCCTTTCCAGAAGAAAATGCTACTAGAGGGTGATGTTGGTTTTGTTTTCAAAGGAAAATAAAAATGCTTTATTGAGTGAAGTTGAAGGTGTTTGAACCACCTTTTCAGACGGAAACTGTGAAGTGTGGTTCCGTACCTGTGTAAAACCTGGCCCAGTCCACCAAGGCCAGCATACACTGAAGAAAGAAAAGTCCAGGTGGTCAGGTTCTGTGTCCTGGCTGTGTGACCGAGGGGCACTTTCAGGGTGGGTGTCTGGTGAACACCCAAACCAGGTAAGCTTTTCAAAGAACTGATCATTTAAAACCTATTTTCTCCCCCAGCAAAAGAAGAGGAGAAACAGAAGCTACTTAAGTGGAGTTCAGATTTAAAACAGGAGCGAGAGCAACTAGAGCAGAAGGTGAAAGAGCTCAGCAGTTCTATAAGTGTAAGCCACATTCCGTCCTGGGTCCAGTCCTTGTGTGTACTAGTGACCAGCGTAGGCAGCTGGGTGTCTGCCTTTTGAGTTAATGTACAGCGCTCAGGAGCCATGGCCACATGGCACGGGACACCTCGCCCAGCTCTGAGGTCCTGTGGCTGCTGTCTGATGGGTTTTCAGTCTCCGTGAGTAGCGGCAGCACCATTGGAGCAGCACCCAGTGCCTGTGCAGTTTTGATTGCTTTGGAGGAACATAGAGCCTCTCCTGACCCTGGGAAGACCTGGGCCCCCTTGAGTGACTCTTTTAGAGACCTAATTTACTGGACTAAGGGAAGGACTACCAGCTGGTAACCCAAAATGACCAAACCAAACCAAAACGACCTGGTTCACTGACCAGAGTCTTTTGACCTTGGGTCTCAGGACTCTTAAACATGACTGCCATCCAGGCCCTACCTCTAAATTACGAGTGAGTAAATGATCTTCCAGGGACCTCAAGTCAATTCCTGTGTCTCTCACTGGCATTTTAACCACCTATGAACATGGCAGAAACATGCTTCAGGGCAGTTTTTGTGGTGAATTTTTCATAGTATCTTTGTAAGCTCTAGTGTCCAATAGTTGGCTTTCACCCTACCCATTGACCCCCCCCCCAACCTTTCACATCCTCCTTTGATAATGTCTGCCCATAACAGGTGGAACAGCAGAAGTTGTGGGGTGCACACCAGTGCACAGGGGTTGGTTTGTGGGGTCACTGGGCCCAGGCGGCTGAGTGTCCATCCTTGTGATTGGCTGCAGAAATGTATGGAGATGAAGAATAGCATCCTGGCCCGGCAGAAGGAGATGCGCAGCTCCTTAGACAAGGTGAAACAGCTCATCCGCCTCATCCATGGCATCGACCTCTCCAAACCTGTAGACTCTGAGGCCACCGTGGGGGCCCTCTCCAATGGCCCAGACTGCACCCCCCCTACCAACGCCGCCTCCACACCTGCCCCCTCCCCCTCCTCACAGAGCTGCACAGCGAACTGTAACCAGGGGGAAGAGACTAAATAACAGAGCCCTCGAGGAGATGCCACAGTCTCGGTGGTGGTGAGGAGACTCTAGAGAAGCAAAGCCGGAGTTCTTCTGGAAAGTGCAGAATTCTTTTGGTTCTTTGGTTCCAGAGAGAGAAGATGCTTGTGCCAGGTGCACCGAGTTTGCCAATTGATTCTTCTTATTCTGTGTACATGCGAAGACTGGACCACGTTACATGAGATAGTGCCAGCTGGAGGTTCTTTGCCAGCACCATGCCAAGTGAAATAATATATTTACTCTCTCTATTATACACCAGTGTGTGCCTGCAGCAGCCTCCACAGCCACGGCGGGTTTCTTTTTGTTTTGTTGGGTGGGGAGCAGGGACGGGCAGAGGGAGGAGAGCAGGTTTCAGATCTTTACTGGGAGCCGTTTGTTTAGGTAGAAAAGACAAGTCCAAAGAGTGTGTGGGCTTTCCTGTTCCTAAACTTTCACTACCATAAAACAAAAAAAAAAAAAAAAAGAAGAAAAAAAGAAGAAAAAACGGAAATAGAGGTTTAACTAACCCAGTGCCCGGAGGAGGGCCAGGGAAGGCTGGGGGGGAGCAAGGGTGGGAAAGTATATGACATAAGCAGTATTTAATGTTTCTGGAGTGGGCCTAGTACCAGGAGAGCCTAGGTCCCCTCCCCAGCTCCGCTCTCTCCCACAGCCTCCAGCAGCCTCTTCCTTCCTTCTGCTCAGTGTAGTGCACAGCCCCAGGTGGTCCCCAGGCCTTGCTGAAGCAGGGAAGGGAAGGTGTGTGTGGTCCAGGGAGAAAGGCGGATCAAAGGTTTTACTTGAAAACAAGCTCCATCCTTTTTCTATATTTATAAGAAGAGAAGGTTCTGAGCAGAGCAGCAAGACCCAGGTGTGTGGCACGACCAGGTGTGTGTGAGTGGAGACAACCCTTTTCTCTTCTTCGAGCTTTTGTTTCTGTTCTTGTTTTGTTTAAACAACATTTTATTTCATTGTTTATTTTATCTTTTTTGTTTTTGTTTTGTAACAAGAACTAAAATAAGGAATAAAGCAGCTGTTCCCAGGCTGACGTCCTGTTAAGGTAGCAAGACCTTGCATGGTAGAGTAGATGTCATCGTGTCAGTGAGGTCAGTGAGTCTTCGTGGGTCCCGTGTCATCGTCCGGCACTGTTTTGCTTTTGGTTTTGGTTTTTTGGGTTTTTTTGTTTGTTTTGTTTTGTTTTTTTAATGCAAGGGCAAAAAAAATCTTTGTACCTGGGGAAAACAACAGCAACTTGCTTTTTTTAATTAAAAAGGAAAATAAAAGATATTGAGGTCTTCCTAGTGTTACTTAAATTAAGATCAAGGTAAGAAACATTGTAAAAAAAATTACAAAAGTGCTATTTGTTTCCTAAAAACAGTGATTTATATTAAAAAGGTGTCAGAACTGGAGAAAATGCCGTGTAGTTATAATTTTTTAGCACAGAACCTGCTGATCACAATGACATTTTGCTGTGTTTGTGTCTCTAAACTGGTGGGCCAATCGTCAGGATGGCAGGTCCTCCCACCTCCTTTCTCCTCAGACTGTGCTGTCTTTTTGGTACAGGGATCACATCTCCTGTTTGAAGCCAAAATGGAGTGTGCATGGTGTGAGGGCTCCCCACGGTCTGGGACCTTGCTAGAGTGCAGGCTGGTGCCCACCTAAGACCTTCCTTTGGTGCTGCTCTCAGTCTTTCAGCCACCAGCATTACGTATGCCTTGGGGGCACCTTTGGGGGCCTGACCAATGGGGTGGGGTGCAGGCTGCTGCATCAGAATTAAGGGAGGAGATGCCTTGAGGGTCCATATGTCTCAGAGCCTAGGTAGCCTTCAAGCCCATCTTGCATTGAAGAGAGAAGACTGAAGCCCCAGCTGTCCTCTGCCTACCGGCACCAGGGTCAGAGTTCACTCCATTCCACCCACCCACATGCTTCCTGGGTGTCCCTGGGCTAGAATCACTACACTTGCCTTGTTTGGCCTATTGCCTTTTCTTCCTGGAAAACTGAGGTTCTGCAAGACTCTTAGTCGTCTCCCTACAGTGCCACGGGGAAAGTAATTGAGATTCGTGTTGCCACTGGGAACCTGTGTCTATGGTCTGTCCTTGACTGAAGGGGCAGAAGGCCGAGGCTCTGCCCTCAGGTCCACAAGCAGCATCTCTCTGGGGCCCACTAGGCCCCCAAGTCTAGGAATAGCAGGGAAAGGCCCCTTTGCTTCTTCCTTGCCCAGAGCTGGATCCTGACAGTAACTGCAGCAGACAAGGGGTACTTCTGAGAGTGAGCAAGGCCCATCCACACCAGCCATCCATTCCTCTCCCCAGCATTTGAAAAGAGGCGCCCTAGTTTGGCCATGCAGGCCTCTGGCTTCAGGTTGACTGAGGGAAGCAGAAAAGAGCCCTCTTTTCTTATTCAGAAGCTAAGGTGCTAAGTCTAGTTGGAGATGCCTGGACTAGTTGGAGGAATCTTTGGCAGAAGATCAGAGACCAGCAGCAGGCTGATGCCCTGTCTTGGCTCCCCCAACTTCCCAACCCCCTCTTGAACTTGTCTGGGCCCATAGGCTAGGACTTGGCACACAGTTCCTACCTGTGATGGAAAGAGGTTGAGAAGCCATCATCAGCCACTACAGGCCTTTGCCCCAGAAGAGCTGCTTGCTGGTGACCATGCAGGAACTGAGCAGCATAGATTCCTTCTGATAATTGGAAGTGAGCTGCTTGCGTTGATTGCCCTGCTCCAGGCCTCCACGCGGGCCCTACCCCTCCATCTACAGGCCCTTCCCTGTGTCAGCACAGCTCCTTGTCCCCTGTGACCATCTGGGATCCTTCATCTTCCCTTCCCTCTACCTGCACAGCCACATGTGTAAGACCTGCTGGCTTTGGTGGTTGCTTTGGAGGGCCCAGGACTGGGAGTCCCTTTGTCCCCCAGACTAGGTTGGCAGGTGCAGGCTGTAGTGGTCGCCTTTCTTTTTCTGATCCTGCTGTCTTGCCTTCCCCTGCTGACTTCATCATTTCTCATCTCTTCCTTCCTTATCTGTTTGCTGATGGCACCCTTCAGGGAAGACCCCTCTAAAGGCAATCCCTGGATGGACTTACCTATGTGGGGCCTGTCTCTGGAGCCAGTGAAAACCACCAGGCAGCCTTCGGCTAGCCCCTGTCTTGGTGATTGGTATCCTGTAGGGCCACCTCTCTGGCTGCTGCTGCTTCCTGTCTGGAGCCCAACAGGCAGGGTTAAGGGTCATGTGTGCCCAACACTGACCCAGGGTTTCCAGCTGTCTATGTGCATGTACAGCTGCCCCTCCGCCACCTTCCTCTTAGGGCTACTGGAGCCTTCTTGACTCTCACCACCAGCCCCCCCAGCTACACCCTCTAAGTGGTCTCTTCCATTAGGCCCTTCTTAGATATGGACCTCCTCTAACCAAAGGGCTGAACTTTTGAGGACATTCCCTTCCAGGAGCAGGAGTAGAATAGACCAGTGGCCTTCTCTGGGTTCTCCAGAGCCCATGGCTTCTGATGTGTCTTCTGTTGAATGCAGGCGACTTTGCTCTGTGTAAGTGATTGTGGGCCTTGTCCCACCCCTCATCCAAGCACCCTTGGCAGAAAACAGGAGTCTCAGCCTATGCTCCTGTCAGCTCCTCCCCAAGCAAGATGGGTAACCTCTGGAAAGATTCTGCTGACCCTCCCTGAGGAGTGAAGAGTCCTGAGAGCCAGGGTGGCACTCTTTAGCAATTCCACATGGCAGTCTTGGCCCCTGCACCCCTCTCCAGTGTCCTCGCTCTTAGCCCAGGGTGACTTGCAGTCTCTGGGTGGGCTGAGCAGACCAGAGGTCAGCAGCTCTGAGACAGAGCCAGATAGACCCAGTCCCGTCTGTGTCCATGCCCTTTGTGATTTCAGTCCTGGTAGAATTTGTATTTGGAGTTTTGTGCTTCAAACTTTCTGTTTTGTTTGTTTGGTTTTTGTTTTGAGGGGGTGGGGGATACAGAGCAACCGATCAATTTGTATTTATTTATTTTAACATTTTACTAAATAAAGCCAAATAAAGCCTCTCAGCCTCTTGGTGTTGAGTTTGGGGCTAGGGTGGGAAAGCGTGGGTTAGATATCCGTGTCTAGTCTGTGGCCATGGAGGTGCAGACTGCCCTCCACTCCCCCTGCCCACCGATGCCCTTGATTCCCCAGCGTGAGTATACAAAGTGGTTTTTAAAACTTTACTGTGGGGTGAAAGAAATGACTCAGGGGTTAGACTAGGTTTGGTTCCCAGCACTTACATGGAGCTCACAGCTACCTATAACTCCACTTCCAGGGGATCCAAAGTCCTCTTGCACATACATACATATAGGCAGGACAGTCACACATAAAAAGAAAACCCCAATTAAATTTTTTTTATTACGAAAGGGGATTGGGGGAACTAGCCCCAAACCAGCTGGGGCAAAGAAGGATTGAACCCCAATGGTGGAACAGCAACAAGGGAAAATCGAGGAACCCCCACAGATGCTCCACCCCAGCCCCTCTGACAAACCTTAAAATAATTTAAATAGCAGTAAAGGTGGGCACCCACCAGGGTTCTCCAGTGTCTGCAGGGAGTGTGTGTGAGAGCTCCGGGCAGCCCGGCAAGCTCAGGCCCGGCTCTGGGACGGCTGCAGGGCAGTGAGGTATTTGAGGGCTGCAGCCCCATAGCGCCGTGACAAGTCCTGGTGGAACTCCTCCTTGAAGGCCTGGAGACAGTCCCGATAGGTGGGGCTGGAGCGGAAGCGGGAGATGTCCAGACTTGGAGCATGGGGCAGGTGGATGGAGAAGGCCTCAGGCAGCACCAGAAGTTCATATTCCTGGAAGAGTGGGGACAGAAGCCAGGGCTGATCTAGGGAGGAGCAAGTGAGGGCTCAAATGCAAACTTGTGCCATGGCCCCCCAGGAAGGGGCAGATCACAGCCAGGGCAGCAAGGCACCCTCCTCACCTGAGCATCCAGCTCTATGATGTGGGCCACCTTGTTCCAGCCAAAGCCCACAAAGCGAGGATCATAGCGGGGACAGTCACGGGGTACCACCACATAGGGCTCATAGTCAGCTGCCCATTGCACACGGTATGGTGCCTGGGCCTCCCGCCAGCGGGCATAGTCTGTGGGCGCGTGACCCTGTGGCCACTCATGGTACCTGTGTAACAGCATCAGGTGGGAGCAGGGCTGAGGTTAGGAGTTTATGAGCAGGGTGTGCGTGTACGTGTGCGTGTTGCACCAGCATGGGAACAGTGCGGGAGAACATGGTCTCTCTTACCTAAAGGTGTAGAGGGAGCCTGCATCTAGTAAAGTCAACAGCTCTGCCTTGGAGTTAGGGAAGTTGAAGCGGTAGTGCAGGGTCTCAAATGCAGGCACCACCAAAGCAGCCTTCCGCTGCAGACTGCTCAGCTCCAGCTGCTCAATAGAGGCCCTGGGGAGGGGCATGTGGGAAGAAGGAACACTTAGCCCACGGGTCTCACTCCTGCTGAGCCACAGCCTCTTCCTCCCAGGTAGCCAACCCAGTTGTTTCGGATAGCCTTTCCAGCCGGGTGGTGCTGGCACACGCCTTTAATCCCAGAGGCAGGCGAATCTCTGTGTTCGAGGCCAGCCTGGTCTACAAGAGCTAGCTCCAGGACAGGCTCCAAAGCTACAGAGAAACCCTATCTCAAAAAACCAAAAACCAAACAAACAGCCTTGCCATACAGGAAACTGCTGTTTGAAGTAAGTGGCCCAAAGAAAAGGCCCAAGACAAGCCCCATCTTGCAGAAGCCATTGAGCCTCAGAAAGAAACAGGGACACCACAATCCAAGATACCCTGACCCTGACAGTGTATACCCCAAATGCTGCCCCTCGCCTACCCTTCAGGCCCACCTGAGGTAGTCATAGAGGGAGTAGGCAGGTAAGAAGTCAATGTCACTGAGGAAGACGTAGGGCGTGAGAGCCTGGGCCAAGGCCACATTGCGGAGCTGGTTGACCGGATAGAGGGGGCCCTCCCGGTACACTATATGGTAGGCTACATCCTTCCTCGTAGAGAGCACTGGCGAAGTTTCCACGAAATACAGGAACTGCTGAGCCTCTGCATCTGTCAGGTACAAGGCTAGGCTCATGGGGCCTGGCCAGTGCCTGCACAGGGCTTCCAGCATCTGCAGCCTGGGGTGAGGGGGGTGGTCAGGCCTGCACAGGGCTTCCAGCCCTGCTCGGACCCTCACGCACAGAAGCACAGGATGGCTAGAAATCCCTGCAGAGCCCCTCCCGTGACTAAGCACATATAATCACATAGAGCTGGTCTCTTTTAATCCTTACAACAACCCCATACAGCATCCACATTTGACAGCTGCCTGAAATACTGAGGCTTATTCATGGTCCCCAGCACCCGGGACAGTTCTAGGTGCTAGAAAGACTTCCAAAGCCCAAGTTTTTTCCATCAGATCCAACGTCTCCAACTTCGGGGGCTCTTCCAGGGACCATTAGCTTACTACCACACCCCTCGGGTCTCTCAAATCCCGTCTCAGCCTATGCCATGCTATCCGGATCTGCCCTCCACACCCTCACCGGTCCATAGAGAGCTGGGCCACCAAGGTGACATCATGGGGACGGGGAGGTGGCGGCCGGTGGGGCAGGAAGGTGATATGCACCCGATGCATAGTGAGCTGCTGTTGCCGGAACTCAAAGCAGGGTTCTTCCTCATCCAGCTGTGCCATGGCCTGTTGCAACTGAGCAGGATCCAGGGAAAGAATGAACTGGGCTGGTGCAGAACAGCATGCCCTCCAGCCAAAGACCACTTGAGTACAGAGGGGCGAGACCTCCCCAAGGCAAGGTGGTATGGCCCCTCTCACCTGCTCGGCTTCAGGAGGGAGCTGGCTGGCGCAGCCAAAGAGCTCTCTCCGCAGCAGTTTCCCGTCATATCCCAGGAAGGTCAAGTGCAGGTTTCGGAAGAATTCTGCATGCTTGTTCTTCACGCGAAGCTTCTTTGGTGAATTCCAGTGGATCACCTGTGTTTCAGGTGAGCAGCAGGGATTTAGAACGGGGAGGGAGCAACAGTCCCCCATCCTGCCATCTCCACTCACCTTGAGATCAGCTGCTTCCAAGTAGCAGCGCTCGGCCAGTGTGTGGTCTGACAACTGCACATTCCAGACACAGGGCAGGGGATGCACCAGCTCAGGATGCTCCTTAATGACAGCATTGAAAACATCCTACACAGCGACAGATATCACATCTTAGCCCCCAGCCTGCCCCTCAGCTCTGCTCCCACAAAGAAGCCTCCAGACCTGGTCAGCCAGAGACGTGGCCTGCAAAGTAAGGAGCTCCCGTTTGGCCATCAGCTTCCACATCTGCTCCCAGCCAGATTGCCGGAGCCTGTCCAGCTGCAGCAGGATCACACCTGCCAACGGAGAGAGAGGTTGCCATGCCCACTGGAGACATTCAGATCCCGAAGCTTTTGAAATATTTGTTTTGCAGTACTCGCAGGGAGCCCAAACCCTCATATGTCCAAGACCATCATCTGTCAGGCCCTTTTTGAATTTCATTTCGAGGGACTGGAGAGATGGATCCGTGTTTAAGAAATGTGCTGCTTTTGAGAGGACGTAGATTCAATTGCCAGAATCCACATGGTGACTCAGAAACCCCCCTAACTCCAGTTTCAGAGGATAGAACAGCCTCTTCTGACCTCCACTGCGTCAGGCATGCATGCAGTGCACATACATATATGCAGACGAAACTCTTCATACACATAAAACAGATTTTCAAAACAATTATTATTTTCAAATAGGGTCTCACTAAGCTTCTCAGACTGGTTTCATACTTGCAATCTTCCTGCCTCAGCCTCCCCAAAACCTGGGATTACCAGCAACAACAGGCAGCACCACACCATGCTGCACGGTTTCCCTGGTTCCATCTGGCCAGCAACAGAAGGCAAGCGCTATAGATGGTGCATGAGGATGTGAGGTGAAAGTCACCGCCTGGGCCAGGTATGAGGCTCGGTTGTAGAGCTTGCCTATCGTGCGTGAAGCCCTGGTTTAGAGCCCCAGGGCGGCATAAACCAGGTAGCACATATCTGTAATCCCAGCACCAGGGAGATAGAGGCAGGAGGATCATCCTCAGATACATGAGTTCAAAGCCAGACTGGATTACATGAGTCCTAGTAAAAACAACTAATCCACAACCTAGTATTTTTCCTATGCTTCCTCCATTTTCAGCTCCACAAATGCTCGCCACTGTATCACAGTTGCCTGCCTGTCACTAAGCACTCAGTTCAGTAACATGCCTGTCCTTCCCAGACCACACCACAGCCTAGAGAAGAGTGAGTTACTCCATCTGTGTGTGTGTAAATACACCCTCTGTGTGTGTGTAAATACACCCCCTGGTGTTTGTATAGCAATGAAATTGCCTAATGGCAAATCTCTCAGAACGTGTCCAAATTGCTAACACGGGAGTTGAGGGTTCCAACATAGTCACCCATAATTCCCTTGGGTAGAGGAGGAGAAAAGCCCCTCCCAGCCTCTCAATGGTAATGGCAGGACTATCTTAACTCTTTCCATGATACAGACCAGAAAGCAGAGTCTAAAAGGCCACAGTCATTTGGTACAAACACACTAAGCGGGAGGGTTCTCTTCATCCAGTGTCCCGTCCACAGCACCGGCGGAGGTCTTGGGGGCTCCCTAGCATTCTGTGCCCATCCCACCACTGAGGCCCAGCAGCCCACCCTACCCTGCTTCCCTACACTGCCCCCACCTGTGTTAAATCCCCTGCCCAAGGCAGGCCACGGCTTATGGTTCTTCCATAGGTTGCCCAGGTACCAGTCGCTCTGGTTCTCCACGAGACCAATCACCTGCTTGTCTGGGAGGGAAGGGCAGGAGGGAGCTGCCTGGGGATGTGGGCTCAGGGCTAGTACACAACGGAGGCCTGGGCAGGTTGGGGAGGGGGCAGGCCAGGGCAGGGTTGTGGGCGCCTCACCGGAAAAGTGGGCGAAGAGTGCCCACAGCTCGGCAATATCCGAGGAGAAAGTGACGTCAGTGTCCAGAACAACCACTCGGGCCAGGCTGAGAGGCAGGATGCTGGGAAGCACTAACTTCATTAGCCCATAGAGGCCAGAGTAGTGCTTGTTGGGGATCCAGGAGATCAGCGGCTGTGGTGGGGAGGGGGAGGGAAACGGACATACTAAATGGCACAGTGGGAACCAGCCATGGTCCCTGCCAAAAGGTGAAAGATTTGGGTTCCAGGAAGTTTGGTAGGACAGGGCCTCTCCTCTCTGGCCACCCACTGCTGGGGTGAGGAGAGAATGGGCAGGAGTGGGGTTGCAGGGAGGCCAGGGGGAGGGGGGCGCCACAGGGATGGGGAGTGGACTCCTGCCTTGAGCTCTTCAGCGTCATAGAATCTGATGGTCACAGCCGGCACCATCCATGTTCGGAAGAGTGTCTCCAGGATGCTTCTGGCTACAGCATCAGTTACCAGGTGGAGGTGCAGCGGATTTTTCCTTTTGGATGGAAAGAGTCAACCTGGTAAGGCTGTGCAGGAACAATAGAGGATTCTCGCCACGGGAGGAGGCCGTGTCTCCCACAAAGAGTTCCTCAGGGTGTTCTGATACCCTGCCTCCAGCCGGCCCGCACCACCCTCAGGAAGGGGACTTCAGTCTCCTTGGATGAGGAAACAAACTCAGAAGAGTGGTGTGGATTGTTTCGTTGTGGGTGGCTTCCTGACCCTCATCCAGGGGGCCTGTCTGTACCTGTAGAATAGCACGGACTTCACAAGGGTGATGACCTCTCGGCTGGAGTTGTGCCCGGCACACACAATGGCCACATGCAACAGCTGGGAGGGAACACCTAGGTCAGAAGCGGTCCCCAACGTCTACCGGCCAGCGGAGCCAGCCTGGTCTAGAACAGTATATCTATCCCCCACTAGACATCAGAACTGGGGAAAGGGTTGCTTAGAGGCACCGCCTCAATTTCACAACTGGAGAAACTGAAGAGTGAAGGGGGCGTGCATTCTAAGCGTCCTCAGGTGTCCCAGCTTGGTGGCCAGATGTCAGGTGCTTTGATTCTTGTAGATGCCCCAGATGGCTGGGCTTGGGCCAGGAACCCTGGGGGTGGTAGCCACCAGAGGCCACGCGCACCTACCTCGCACTTGGGTGGCAGTAGAGGCCGCAGATCGGAGGTGGAGCGATTGAGGCTACCGTACGGATCTCCATCGAGGGTGGCAGCTGCCTGTAGTCCGTCTGAAAGGACACGTGGCATGAGCAGGCAGAGGGCACACTAGATCCCCACCTCGCCTGCCCAGCTCGCGGCGCTCACACTCGGGGTCCCGGCCGAACAGGAAGAAGCCAACCACTACCACCACCACCAGCAACAGCGTGGCGGCCCCCAGTGCCCGGGGGCGCCCTCGGGGCAGCATGGCTGTCTGAGGGACTCAGGGCGGGGCGCGACCCCGGGCAGCGGGCTCCATCACGGACCCTGCGGACCAAGACCAGAGGAGGGTCAGCGCTGGGCTGCGGGGCCCGACGGCTGCTCTCCCTGCCCGGACATAGCCGCCTGTCTCACCTGCTCCGGAGGCTCCAAGAAGGCCTTTTTCCTCCTACGACCGCCCGGTAGCGGGGACCGGGGCAGAGCTGAGAGTCAGCCCCGCCCCCAACCTGGGCTCAGGTTTCACCTTAGCAAGTCTGGACTGGAAGGGGCGGGGAGACCCCGGCAGGGTTCCGCCCTTGCCCCCGTACGGGACAGCTCCGAAAACGGCCAGGAACCTATAACCCTCTTTTGCACCAAGGCACGGGAGGGCTGAAGGCCACTGGGACAGCTATCCAGGATGGCCCTATGCCCGCTACCTGAACCCTCCTGGCTCTGGGACCCCATCCCTCCCTCTAAGGGGAAGGACCCGTGACCGGGAGCTCAGGTTCAAAGGATTGGCCCGGTCACCGCGGGAGTCCAGGCGGAGGGGGGGCGGGGAGTAATAGCAATGTCCGGAGACACCTGCTCAGGTCGGGGACTGGAGGCTGGGCCTGCTAGGGACACCTGTAGCCTGAGCGTTCTCCCTGGCCCTTAGTTCAGGTGGACCAGCCCGGCCCAGCAGCGGACTGAAGAACACGGGCACTGCGCCTTTTTGAAGGCCGCCTCCCCTCCTGCACAAGAGCTGGCAGAGGGCCTCAATGCCGCCTGGGCAGGGCCGTGAATTCCCCCGCCCTTGCCTAGAGTGCGTTGATCGTGCCAGGCTCCAAGGCCTGGATCCCTTCCTCTTCTCTCCTCCGCCCGTCAGCAGGCCTCAGGCCCTATAGGGGCTCTGGGCTGTGAAAGAGACCTGCCATGGTCGGTTGAACACGTACCGAGTGCCAGGCCCTGAGCTAAGTATTTGCCAAGCCTTCACTCAGTTAATCCTCACACCACCCCGAGGACACAAGATGAGATTGTTCCTGAGAGTGACAGGAACCTGCAGCCTTCGGCCATTGGCTGTGGCAGGCAGCCCTCTACTGCGCCTGCACGGACTCCCAGATGTGACTGCTTTCTCAGTCTTCCCTCCGGGTCTTTCACCTCAGGACCTGTCCCTGCCCTTCCTTCTCCCGGAATGTATATCTCTCCACATCTCTTGCTTAACTTGCCAGCTTAAGGGAAGCTGAAGTTGCCTGTTCTGTGGGTCACCCCCTCCCCCAATACCAGGTATTCAGTTTGCACAGAAACTGGACCTGCCCTCCAAGGCCTCCACCAGGCCTCACCAGGAACACAGGCTTGATCTTTAGCCCAAGATCAGTTATATAAAATGAGGCAGACCCATAAACAGCAGCCTGGGGCTGGCTTCTCCCCTGGCTTATCGGAATGCCTTTCTCTGGGAGATGGGGGGGTGGGGATCAGCCTGTGGGCCTTTGGAGGTTGCTATGGAAACCGAAAACTGCCTCTTGTACTTGTAGGAACTAAGAGAAAACTCTTGTGTCCAGGCTTTGAATTCCAGTGCTTTGTCCCCATTGTCAGCCTAGAGTGAAGTTCGGGGTGGGGGTGGGAGGTGGAAGGGTCCCTCCCCATAACCCTCAACAGCTCCAAGTGTGTAGGAGCAGATAGGGTCACAGGCAGAGCCTAGACCAAGCTAAGTCTTCCATAAAGAGGTGTGAGTTAGTGGACACATTGTCGTCTCTCATCATGGTGACCCTGTCTCAGCCTCAGCACTGTGGGTAGGGAAGTGTCTGCTGGACCCTCAAGAAGCCCCCTGGAGCCTTCGGAGGAAAGGGAGACGCAAGTGAGTCTAGTCCCCTGGAAATGAGCCTCCATTTGAGCCAGATCTGCTCAGGACTTCATTTTCTGAACTTGGATCTGTCCAGCACCCTCTCTGGGTCTCTGGTGTCCTTATCTGGGCCTGTCCAGCTGGTCTTTCTTCTCCTGTGACTTGGAACAGACTAAAGGAGAGAGAGGATCCAGACCAATTCTCCAGAGGCCTTTGCAGCCCAGCCTTGCTGCCAGGTCCAGGCAGGAATCCAGCAGGGAGGGGCCTCCTTCCCGGCTGCCAAGCTTGCACAGGCCTCTGCTCTAATCAGGCTCCGGTGCTAGACAGGAAATTCAGGCATCCCTGCCGCTGCTGGTCTGGCAGGGCCCAGCCCCCTGCACTGGAGAGAAAGACCCTTCACTGTCTGGATATGAAGGGGAGGTGGTGTACCACCATCCTCAGGGCCTCTCCTTCCTCCCCAGAACAAAAGACCATCTGATAAAATCTTGCACACTGTATTCGCCTGCATGTACACACAAGTACGCACACACACACACACACACACACACACACACACACACACACATGCTCACTCCAGCTGCAGCAGAGGGCTGCTGCAGAGGAATGGTCCAAAAGGCAGTAAAGTCACTAAGATCCTGAGCCTAGATCTTAGCCAAGCCTGTCTCATTATGTCCCTGCTCATGGTGAGCTAGACAATGCTGCCAAAGGCCTTTTGGTCAGGGCCTTGCTGTGCTATCTGGGACAAGTAGTCGGGCTTCCTTGGGCCTCATCTGTGGGCAAGCATTCCTATCAATCTGACAAGGCTGATGTATTAGTTGCTTTTCTCACAATGGTGACAAAATCAACCCTTGGCAGAAGCAAGCTTAAGGGAGGGGATTTATTTTGGCTCACAGCTTGAGGGTATAATCCATCATAGTGGGCAGCAGTGGTTTCGGAAGCCTGAGGTTGCCGGCCACAGTCAGGAGATGGAGAAAGATGCAGGCTGGTGCCCACGTTGCTTTCTCTTTTATTCAGTTCAGGACTCCAACACAGAGAATGAGGAGACAAGCATCCAGGCTGGGTTCTCTCAACTGCAGGCACACCCATGCACACACTCAGAGGTACGTTTCTACACGATTCTAAACCCACCAAGTGGACAGTGAAGATGGACCAAGTGAAAAAAACAGGGTGAGGAGGGGCACTTGGGATGGCTGAGGAACCACTTCCACGGTTTCCGTACCACGGACTCTTCTGAAGTTCAGAGCACCTCTCCCTGAGTTTTTGTTGGCAGGCATTGGCATGAGTATGGTTGGCAACACTATGGCTCCACATAGACAAAGAAAAGGTAGGAAGGAAGTGGGCGTGGCTTGTGAATGTGGTGTTTGAACACCACAGAGCTTGGCTCCGGCTCACACTAAAGCAGCATTCCAATCAGGACTAGACATAGTATGCACTTAAAAAAAAAGATTTATTTGTTATATATGCAGCATGTTTGCCTGCACACCAGAAGAGGACATCAGATCTCATTACAGATGGTTTTGAGCCACCATGTGGTTGCTGGGAATTGAACTCAGGACCTGTGGAAAAGCAGTCAGTGCTCTCAACCTCTGAGCCATCTCTCCAGCCCAATAGGCACTTTTTAAAAAATGATTTTAGTTTAATTTTTTAAAACGAAGTTTTATTCTAGCTAAGGCTAACCTAGAACTCACTACTCGGGCAAGGCTGGTTTTGTACTTGCAGTGATCCTCTTGACTCTGCCTCCCCAGTGCTGGAATTCCTTACAGGAATGTGCCACCATGACCAGTGTTTTATTTTAGGACTCACTGCATTTTATGTGAGTTTGGCCTGCATGTCTTACTGTATACCCACATGTGTGCCTGCCATGTGCTTACAGAGATCATAGGAAGGTATTGAATCCTCTAAAACTGGAATTACACATGATTATGAGCTACCATGTGGGTGCTGGGGACCAAACCCAAGTCCTCTGCAAGAACAAATGTTCTTTTACTCCAAGCCCTCTATCCAGTACCACACCCAGCTTTTTTTTTTTTTTAAGTTTTTGTTTTTGTATTTCGAGACTGAGTTTCTTCGTATAACAGCCTTGGCTGCCTTGGAACTCGCTCTGTAGACCAGACTGACCTCTGCCTCCTGAGGGCTGGAATCAAAGACATGCACGGCCACCACCCTGCGTTTAAAAGATTCTTTTTTTTTTTTTAGTGATTCATATATTCTGCACACTGTGCAACACAATTCTTTATTGAACAAAATGAATCTGAACTAAGAACATGATTTGAGTTTACTTTCCTCATTAATCAAAAGAACAACATAACAAGATGGGATTATTTCTTTTCAATGAGTGATCCCTGATTTTCCTGTTTTTGTGGTCTTCTGTTTCACAGCATACCTTTACTGCATGCTGTTAAAAGATTCTTAAAATGAGCATTTCTTAAATCCTGAGCCATCTCTCTAGCTTCTTTATGAACATTTTCATTTGTGTTTATTAATTGTACAAAACAATGAGCTTCGTCTATCATGATGGCACGAATCTTTAAAATCCCAGTATTTAGGAAGCAGAAGTAGGCGGATCTCTGTGAATTTGAGGCCAGCCAAGCAAGGGTACATAGTGAGACCTTGTCTCAAAACAAACAAACCAAAATAATGAAATTTCCGTACATGCTTGTGATATACTGGATGGGCTTATTGGGAAGATAATACCTGGCATGGTACTAAAAAAAAGTATCACAACTCAACGGATACCATAAATTCGCGGGCGGAGTCCACAATGGCGCAGAGTTGCCACGCCCCCTCTGCCCACAGCCAATCAGCTGCCTCCCCGGAGCCGTTCCCTCCCTCCACTTCTGCAGCGCCTTGACTTTAGCAGCTTTGTTGCTGGGTTCAGGAGTGGATCCCTAGGTGTTACCCCCAAACCCTTGGGGCTCAGCTGAGAGCCAGAAGATACATCCAAGGGCCAGAAAACGCTGACATTCGTTCCGAGTTCAAGGTCCAAGTCGGCCCCAGATAATTTTGTAGATGGGGAAACCGAGGTGCAGATGAGGGAAGCGTATGCACAGGTTCATCTTAAATGGAGAGCAGAAGGCTAGGCCAGAGTATTCTCCGCCAAAGTAGTCATCCGGCTACGGGTTTTGGGGGTCCACCCTGGAGTAGCTGGAGCCGAAGCCACAGCACTAAATCTGCTGGCTAGGTTTGCCTCAGTTTCCCCGGCACTGGCTTTTGTGGGGAACTGGAAACTGACGGTTGCTGAGATCCATTGACGACAGTTTCTAGGTTCCTTGCGCCTTAAATCCCAAGTCCTTTGCTGTCCTGCCCTCCCGCTCGAGCCTCTCGGCGATCTTCTGGGAAAGTCTGAGACTTCGTGGTCCCGTCTCCAGAATGAACTGTTCAACCTGCAGCCAAGCTGCAACTGCGCAGGCGCCAAAACAGCCAACCAAGAAGGCTAAAGAGTGGAAGCCAGAGGCTCTAGGAGCTTCTGGGCGGAGAGTGAGGGAGCCAATGGTTGGAAGGAGGAAGGGTGGGAGCTCACGGTCTCTAGGAGGAGGTGCTAGAGATGGGGTGAACGGGCGTCTAGCTAGCCCTGGGCTGCGGAAGTTGAGCGACTGGGAGGCGGGCTTAGGGCCGGAAGCAGGAAGGAGGGCGCAGGACACAGGGCGCCGCGCCAGCTGTGCTGTCGGCCGGTGGAACTGTCTGTGGCTGGAGCAGAATGGAGAAGCTGCGACTTCTGGGCCTCCGCTACCAGGAGTACGTGACTCGTCACCCAGCCGCCACGGCCCAGCTGGAGACTGCAGTGCGGGGCCTCAGTTACCTGCTGGCAGGTGCCACACTGACCTTTGACCCATTTCTTCGGGCCCCTGACCCATGACTCCTAAGGCCCTCTCCCTGCGGACTCAGGGTTGTGGTCACTGTGTTTGAGTTCCTGTGGCATATAGGAAGTTGAGGGACCCAAAGCTGCTGGGCGAAACAAACGCTCACCAACGCCTCCTGTACCTTCTTTCCCAGGTCGCTTCTCCGATTCACACGAGCTGTCTGAGTTGGGTGAGTTGGGGTCTGGGGAGGAGGAGTCTGGGGAGGAGGAAGGCTTCCAGAGAACATAATCGTCCTGGCTCCAGGGCTTGGACCGCCCTTTAGATTGATGTACCATGCTCAGTCAGACTAGTTCAACTGTGTACTGTGAGGACCCTTGGTGTTCCGAGTTGGGAGACCTGTGAGGGGGGACCTTGACTGGCTATTCACTCCTGGTTTGGCTCAGGATTAAACAACTCTTCTGTCCTTGCTGGTTCATCCATCTTCTGAGTATGCGGAGGGCACTGTTGTTCTGTCCAGTGGAGGAAATAAAAGGTCACCGAGGCTGGGGAATAGTCCCTGATGGCAGGGCTACATTCAAATGCCACAATCCCCATACTATAAATGCCTCAGCCATGTTTGCTTAGTTTTGGGGGAAGTGATGGTCATGAAAGTTGTGGTAGATTTTAAAAGGTAGTTGTGATGTAGACCTTCAGGGGGACAGGACAGTCTGCAGAGAGAGCAAAGGTGAGAGGTGGAGCCGCACATTTGGCTGTTCTGAATAGCTCAGGAGCCAGCCGTGTCCAGCAGAGCAAGGGCTAGCTTGTCTCTGCAATCAGATCGTTATTATTATTGGTTCAGATGTCAACCTCAGGAGAGCAGGGCTCTCTAAGTGGGAGAAGAGGCATGTTAGTTTCCCCACAGGCTGTGGGTAGCTGAGTACGACTTGTGACCGGTGATCCCTAGAGCTCTGGGGTAAAGGCAAGGGGTGAAGGCCGCACCAGAGCCAGCCTCTCAGGCCCACGCTCTGTTTCTCAGTGTACTCCGCCTCTAACCTGCTTGTGCTGCTCAATGACGGGATACTTCGGAAGGAGCTGCGAAGACAGCTGCCTGTGGTGAGAATTCTGCTGGGAGCTGAGGGTGGGAGCTTGGGACTCTGGGACTTGGGAAGAAAGCGGTAATGAGCAGCACGTGTGTGGCACATGTTGCAGTCTCAGAGTGTGGGACATGCCTGTGTCCCTGACCGTCTCAGTTGTCCCTGTCTCACACAGCCAGCCTGTTAGCAGTGCATGGGGTCTGAACTCAGGTGTTAGGCTTGGAAAGTGGGAAGCGTCCCCCCCAACCCCCCCGCAGAGAAGCCCTCTTTCTCCAGGACAGCACTTGGGGCTAGGGGAGCCCCTGACCTCTGGGCTTCTTGCAGTCGCTGTCCCAGCAGAAGCTGCTGACATGGCTGAGCGTGCTCGAGTGTGTGGAGGTGTTCATGGAGATGGGGGCTGCCAAGGTGTGGGGTGAAGTAGGCCGTTGGCTCGTCATCGCTCTCATTCAGCTGGCCAAGTAGGTTGGGTTGTGGAGGGGACTCAGGTGGGGTGACCCAGGCCAGCTTTGAGGGTGCCCGCTTCTAGCCATCTCCCTCTATCTCAACTCAGGGCGGTCCTGCGCATGTTCCTGCTCGTCTGGTTCAAGGCTGGCATTCAGACCTCACCCCCCATTGTTCCGCTGGACAGGGAGACTCGGGCACAGCCGTTGGGTAAGCTGCTTCTCTGCCCTGAAGTGGAATGGGGCATGGGACTGCTCTGTGGATTTGGAGCATATTTCCCATGAGCTCAGCACCCATTGTTCTGTAAGAAAGAACAAGAAAGACAGGTTTGGAGAAAATCAGAGCTTAAACTTGGAAGCTTTTGTTTTTTCTGATCCTAAAGATCACACTCAGAGCCCTGGGCGTGTGAGGCAAGTACTCTACCACTGAGCTACACTCCCATCCCTGAGCCTGAGCTTGTGGTACCAGAGTCCTCCTCCTGTCTTTTGGGCTTTAGGAGCTAGGATGAAGTAGGTATCCTGCCAGCATTGTCTCTGGGCCTGGTTCTCTGTCATGAACCTTAGGCTGCTTGGGCTCCTCTGTCAGCCTTGTCTCTTCCTTCACCTTGAGTGGGGACGGTGATGGCCTCCCACATGAATGCGTTGACAGCAGAAGATTGAGAGAATATGGCCTCATGGTCCCGTAGCCCC
Source organism: Arvicola amphibius (assembly GCF_903992535.2). Classification (NCBI taxonomy): domain Eukaryota; kingdom Metazoa; phylum Chordata; class Mammalia; order Rodentia; family Cricetidae; genus Arvicola; species Arvicola amphibius. Next base: position 82,950,173 of record NC_052051.1, on the reverse strand, counting down.
GGTAGTTACGGTTGGGCTGGGCCTTCCCTTTTCTTCTCTGGGTTCTTGTTTGGCTGTGACTATGGGCCAGGGTAGGTTTCAGAATGCTTCCCTCTGTGGAAAGGTTTCTTGTTGAACCACAGTCCCTGGGTGCGATTACCATGGCTTAACTACTGCCTCAGGACAGGCTCTTGTGTTCTCCAGGTAGCTCTCCAGGCATTCACTGCACACATGTTCTCTGTGGGCTCTGCTAGGAATGTGTCCCTCCTACTTTGTGTTCTGTCTATACCTGCTAGATGGTGATCACAAGCCAGGCAGCCAGGAGCCATCCTATGTGGGGAAACGGTCAAACAGAGTGGTGCGGACCCTCCAGAACAGTAAGTGCACGATGTAGCTGGACTGGGCACCAGGTGCTGAGCTCAGTGTGGGCCTGAGGGGCTGGCTCCTGCCAGCACTCCCTTCAGCTCCGGCTTCACCTGCCTGTCCTTATGTCCTAGGCCCGTCCCTGCACGCACGACACTGGGGAGCCCCCCAGCAGTGGGAAATTCATCAGAAACAGCAGCAGGAGGAACTGAGCACACCCCCAACATCTCTGGGGCTGCAGGAGACCATTGCAGAGTCTCTGTATATTGCCCGGCCCCTACTGCACTGTATCCTTAGCTGTGCTGGAGTCAGGTTGGGGAGGAGCTGAGCTGGACCGTGCACTGGAGACATCCTTGACACCTTGACTGTCAGTGCTCAGTCTAGGCTTCTGGGGTCAGCGGTCATGGACACCCTGGCTACTATCTGGTGTGGTGGATATGACTAGGTGAGCATCGGCAGGGACTCCATTCCTCCCGTGGGCTCTCTGCATGCTGTTTGGCTGTCCTCTCAGGGACAGAGGCCATCCTTGTTCCTATGTCCCTGCTCCACAGCCTGAGTCTCCTGAGTAACAGAAAGAGCCTGACTCGAAGGGAGCAGCTCGAGCTAAGGCGCCGCACGATCCTGCTGCTGTACTACCTGCTGCGCTCGCCGTTCTACGACCGCTTCTCTGAGTAAGGCGCCCTCCTCAGCTCCCTTCCTCCCCTCCTATCAGCAGCGCTGTGCATGCAGAGAGGGCTGGGCTCAGCTGAGTCCTTGCTGCTGATGGAGCTGTCCAGGATGCAGCCACCAGAGCCACCGCCCTCGTCAGGCCTGTGTGAGCTTGTGTGCTTGTTGGCACAGAAGCCACCGTTGAGGCAGGCCACCTATCTCCAGCTCTTTGCACCGTAGGCCGTCAATTTCAAAGGGGCCAGCTGAGCTGTCACTGCTGGGCCCATCCCACAGTGACACCCCTGAGGTCTCAAAGCCTCTGCCTTAGCCAGAGAAGTCTTTCAAAGAGGCCTGCAAGGGTACCTGTGATCTATGGTGGAATTTCTGAGCAGGAGCTGGGCTGTGAGACTTATGGGCTCAGTTCCTCACCTGTAAAATGGAGATAGTGATGGCACCCATTTGCAGGGGTCAAATAGGGGTCAAGTGTTTGGCCATGCTTGCTATGTAATGAGCATGTGATACATATTAGGTCTTTTTTTTTTCACCAGTGTTTGCTGGTGATCCAGCCTAAGGCTTCAAACATGCTAAGCAAGTATTGAACCCTGAACCACACCTCCACCCATCCATGTTCTTTCCCTGCTCCCAACATCGTTATGTCCCACCCAAGTCCCATGTCTTACACAACAAGCATCTCCTTGAGCCAAGGGGGTCCTTCTTCGGCCCGGCTGCTCTGACTACTGGCATGAGGCACTGTAGCTCAGCTCTCCTGCCAGTTTACCTCCCCAGAAACCTCTAGGGCGCAGGCCTTGCTACCAAGTGGCCTTAGGAAGGAAGTCTGTTTGTTGTTGAATGCCGGCATAGCAAAGGCACAGAGAGGGTAATGAGGCAGCAAAGGGGAGGGGGAGTGTTGTGCTGGTGCCGGCTGATGGGTGGACAGAGCCGTGGGCACTGGTGCCTGGTGGTCAGAAAAGTTCTTCAGCTCCTGATATGCAGGAGTCCACCCCACCATGCTGTTTCTCTTTCCTGTTCAGAGCCAAGATCCTCTTCCTGCTCCAGCTCCTTGCAGATCATGTCCCTGGTGTTGGCCTAGTAGCAAGTAAGTAGGTGGACAGCGTGGGTGTAGAGTGTCCCTGAGGCACAAACAGCCTCATCTTACTGTGTGCTCTGTCTCCTTTTGGTTTGATTATTGGGCAGTCAAGAGTGAAACCTAAATCAGTATTGGGAGGTGACAGACAGCTCCAGGGCCTAAGTTCACCCACGGAGGTGGGGAGGCAGCTGTGTCTGTGTGTAGGATTATTAGGGCACAGCAGGTGGCAAGCCCTCTTCTGCCTCTGTGACCTGAATTATAGGAGACAGGCAAGGAGGGGCCTTGGGGCCTGCTGAGTACCTGACCATAAAGACCTGCTGCTCATGCTCCCTGGCTCCTCTGAAGCCAGGGGTCCTTGTCTGTGAACTTCATCTCCGTCATCGTGGCCGAGGCAGAAGACACAGTTGCTGTGCTGGTGGCAGTGCCAAGGTACCTGGCTTGGCCCTAACTCCTCCTTCCTTCTCATTGCAGGGCCACTCATGGACTATCTGCCCTCCTGGCAGAAAATATATTTCTACAGTTGGGGCTGACCGACACGCAGGAGCGGGTGGAGTGGCCATGTGGTGTGCTCCGTTGCTCTGGGCCTGCCGCAGCCCTCCAGTCCCCCAGGTCCCTCTTCTCTAATAAAACTGACTCTGGTGTCCCAGCATGTGGCTCCGTGTCCAGCAGCCAGCACCTGCCCTGGCAGGTCTTCTTTTTCAGCCCTGATCACCACACTGTTCCTTTCCACGCCTTCCTAATATGGAGCACTGCAGCCGGCTCCTTGTCAGTGGGCAGGGAGCCTCCTTCAGGTCCGGGGCAGCTTCATATTGGCATAGCAGACTGACTTAGCCTCCTCCGGCATGGGTCATGATCTGCCTCAACTGCGTGACTAGATGCTGCTTTCTCACTGGCCCCTGGTGAAGACGAGTGAAGGAAGCTAGGCCACGGATGACCACGGTCTAATAAGCCTTCTAGGCAGGACCTGTTTCCCCTTTCGCTACAGGGCTAAACAAGCCAGCCTTGCTTCCCAGGAGAAGCTCTTCTCCGTGGCAGAGTCAGCTCTGCCAGGACTGGGATGGGACAGAGTGCAAACTGGGTTTGTATGAAAATGAGCAGTTCCTGTGTGTGCTGGAGTTCCCTCTCGCTGACACTCTCCCAGCAGGCTGGCTCTGGAGCTAGGCAGGCTATGGTGGAGAAAAGAGAGCCTGGCAGGGCTGTGTGGGCCTGAACTTTACTGTCCTCAGTGTTTGTCCTCCCCCCTCTTCCTTTGTCCCTCTCTGTCTTTTAGACAAAAGTCTCACTGGCCTCAAACTCATGGCCGTCTCAGTGTGCGACTAGAGAGTAAGCTGTCACACCTTCCTTGCTCCTGTCCTTCCTAGCAGGTGCCTCTTGACTTTGGAGAACACTGTCTGCACCTGTCCTTCAAGGCCTCGCCTCCTCCACTGTGCTCTCATAGCCCAGCTCAAGCGGACATGCTTGCAGTGGGATGCTGAGAAGCACAGCCCTGGGCTCTGAGGGGGAGCAGTAAGAAGGGCAGCCTGGCAGCCTGTGGACTCTGAATCTGTGACCCTCTGCTCAGCCTCACAAGCATGAGTACTTACACTAGCAGACTCTGGCGCCAAACAGCACGTGGTCCCTGCCTTGCAGGCCCTAACTACCAGGTACATCCGTGTACGCACTACACTGGGATCGTGAAGATGGAGGTGGTGTTGCCTCCTGCAGTGATGGCAAAGGAGAAGGAAACCTTCCAGCAGCTTGTGAAACGCAAAACGGTAGCAGTTATGTCAGGTTGGAGCTGGATAGAGACTAGCCACCACGCCACACCCCTCACCCAGAACATGTGTCCTGCCTGCAGCTGGGGCAGGGGCTTGGAGCACAACGCTCAAGTGCCGTGCTGCAGGGACGAGGAGTGGATGGCATGAGGCCCAGGAACAGTCTGGCGGGCAGAGATAAAGGGACATGGGAGAGGCTCAGTCAAGGTAGTGGGGTAGGGGATGAGTGACTGCAGCAGACCACGGGGACTGTGGGAAGGGAGGAATATGGTGGCATCCAGGAGTCAAGAGTGATGGATGAGGCTTTGGAGTTGAATAGCATGTGGGATTCCAGGTCCCTAGAATTGAGGAAGGGAGGTTTCCTGGCAGGGATACAATACTAAAGCAGTTGTATGGAACAAGAGTCTTCTCCAGGCCTGGCGGTGGTGGTATACATCTTTGATCCCAGCACTCGAGAGGCAGAGGTGGAGGCAGACAGATCTCCGAGTTCAAAGCCAGCCTGGTCTACAAAGTGGGTCCCAGTATGGCCAAGCCTACACAGAGGAATCCTGTCTCAAAAAAGTCTCCAATCCTAGCACTCTGGGAGGCAGAAGTAGACAGATCTCAGTGAGTTCAAGGCCATCCTGGTCTACAGAGCAAGCCCCAGGACAGCTAGGACTGTTAACACAGAGAAACCCTGTCTTGAGAGAGAAACAGTCTTCTCCAGGACGTAAAGAGGTAGTGCTGGTGCTGAGCCCTGGAACTAATGTCCTTTGTGAGGTGGCCCTGAGAATTGGCACTAAGTTCCATCCTGCTGGGGGAGGGGCAGGCAGAAGCCACTGTGGGAACTGTATACAGGAGATGGTTCTTGCCATGCTGGGGGCTCTGTACCCCAGAGCTGGGCTCAGTCTCTTCCTTTTTTACCTCATCCTGGCAGGCGCACTCCTTCGACCTCAGCCCCAGAGGTAAGGCCAGAGCCTCAGGGCCTAGAAGGCTCTGGGCAAGGCTGACCATTATCCTGGGAAGGGTTAGTTTATGAAATTTTCACACTAGTCTGTGGCACAAAGCAAAGTGGCAATGGCTTTTGGTGCCAGGGCTCAGCTCAGCACAGCGATGTTTCCCATAGGTCTCAGCGATCCGTTCCTGAGGAATTTTCAGCCCCGCTGGAACTCTTGCAGCCGCTCTCAGACCTAGTGGATGGTAGTATTTCTCTCTCCTCTCCCACCCTCCACAGCCTTGTGTCTCCTACTCCCAGACTGCCACTTCAGAGCTGACTACAACCCTATTCCAAGTCAGGAGCTCCTCCCTCCACCATTATCCTCTTCTCTCTTTAGACTATGGGGTCAGACCCAAGCACCCGTGGCCACGAGAGCCCCGACCCCTTCTCTCTCAGGCCCAGCAGCGCAAGCGGGATGGGCCCAACATGGCTGACTATTACTATGACGTGAATCTGTGATGGGAACCCGCATAAAGCTATTCTGGGCAGCGAATGCTTGGCTTGCTAGCCGGTGTGTGACAAGAAGGCCCAGCAGGGGTCCAAGTAAATACACCCACTGTGATCCAGACAGGAAATGGCACTTTAATGGTGGTCGCCAGGTGACAAGACAGCATGGGATTGGCGGGGGCCAGCTGAGAGACTGCCTTTCCCTACAAGGCAGGGCTTGCTGTAACCTCTCCTTCCTTGCGCACACAAGCAGGCCAGGACCAGCAAGCTGGCCAGGCTGGAGGTCAGAGCTGCCCGGAGGCCCCACGATGCCAGCTGAGAACAGGGTCTTTGCTGTCCTGTATGTCATTTCCTTACTGGAAAGTCCTTGGGAGGCGGCTGGGTTCAGCCTGAGCTCAGGGCTCTAGGTGAGGTGGGAACAGGATGATGGGCACTTCCAGGTGGAGTGGGCTTTGTCAGGGCAGGAGCCAAGTCCAAGCCAAGCCAGAGAAGCCGCAGTCCCTGGCAAAAAACAAGGCCCAGGACAGGGCAGTACGTCTGTTCCTGACCTCCCAGCCCCATCCTTTCCCGGCCCCCAGAGAGCCTGTACTGTCCTCCATAGATGAATCTAACCCCATATATTACAATAAACTGTACCTGCCTCTCCCCACCCCCGCCCCACCCCCGAACAGCCCTCATTTCCCCATTCTCTTGTGGCAGTGCCACGTCTTGTCCGTAGCCAGCTGTCCTAGTACTGGCCTGGGGTTGGGGGCTGCAGAGGGTGGGGGCGCCGCTACTCCAGGTAGATGTCTTCTGTAGGACAGGTGTACTCCACAAACTGCTTGTAGAACTGGTGAAATGCACGCCTGGAAAATGGGGGATAGCTGGGGTGACCAGGGCCTCAACCCAGGTTCTCCCAAAGGCACTTTAGAACTCCAGGACAGCGTAGCCCTGTGCTGTGGGCAGTCATCTCCCAGAGAGGAACAGGCTAGTCGAGAGTGCCCCACACCCTGTGCTTCTCAGGACCTCCCAGCCTTTTCCAGGACAGGGTGACAGTGGCGCCGCACAGGAGAAAATGCCAGGGTTGTGACAGGGCACATTACCTGGGCAGACCCTTACCAACACACACACACACACACATATGCACACACACTTACCCCACGGACTCTGCCAGGGCTTTGGTGGAGTCTTCGGACACAAAGACATGGCAGGCAAATCGGTGATCAGCAGGGTGCTTGGTGATGAAACCAAAGTACCTGTGGGAAGGCAGGCATCTGTGAGACAAAATTCTTTCCCTTACCCCACGATGGCCCAAGCCTAGCACTGGGCTCTTCTGTCTGCCTCTCCCACTTACTTGTTGTTCTTTGGATGGTATCCACAGAAAGAGATGTTTTTTAGCTGGAAAAAGTGGCTACATTTATTTCCCTACAGGAGGGATGAGAGAAGACAGTCAGTCAGCTTGCAGGGGAAGCAGGCAGGAGGGGCAAATAGGGAAAGGGTGGGCACACGGGGAGGGGAGAAGCATATGGGGCAAAGGGCTGGCTGGGGCTTGCAGGAAGTCACCTTGGCCTCCTGAGCATCATCGGCTTTGACACCTATCTTGACACCCCTGACACTGATCTCAAGAACACAGCTGGAGGGGGGGTTAAAGTGCACGGTGAGCCGGCGGGTGGTGGCAATCTGCGTGAGGGACAGAAACACAGGATCCCTTACATCACAGCACCACCTCCAGACCCGTGTCCTTTTCCCCAGCAGAGGGGGCTGGCTGAGGATAGGCGTCCCCAGGAAAAAGCAAGGAGTCAGGTTTGGGTACCTTTTGCATAGCGGCACAGAGGACATCATTGCCCTTGTGATAAGGAACCTGGACGGAGCCCAGGAACTTCACCCGGAACTGGTCAGTCCAGTCGCTGTTTTTGGCAAGGGCTGGAAAGCAACCATACAATAAGAGAACCTCAGCATGGGGCTCAGAGCCAAGCCAAGAAGGGAGAGTGCAGCCTGTGGAGTCACTCAGGCGGGGGTGGGGGGGGGTGGGGGGGGCTACTTGGCAGAACTGAAATGACCTCTGCTCTCCTCCCTGGTTAGCTGAGACCTGGGGTGCATGTTCACTTGCAGTCAAGTTTGGTGGGGAGATGCAGGGGTGGGTGGGACCAAACTGGAGGGAAGTACTACCTGCCATGTGCTCGGGCTCCTTGGCGACCTCAATGGCATAGTAGGCAGGAAACACACCTCGGGCTCCTGTGCGCATGTTATAGGCCTCGTACCAATAGTCTTCTGCCTGCAGCTCCACCAGCAGAGGGTCATCCACTTCTAGCTCAAGCTCGTCTTCATGCCGAGGAACAAACCTGTCCCCAAGGGCATGTGTTACTGATCATCAGGGTTCTTTACCCATGTGCCTGTCACACTGCTGCCTCCCAGGGACACATGGCACTCAGATACGCATCTGCTACCCAGGATCTCAGAGGCCAGGGAGGAAGGGAGTGTAGACCTTGATAACTAAAAGAGGCCAGAGAAGGTGAGCACCTTGCCTACAGGAGGCAAGATGGGGCAGGCAGCTCTGGCCCCTAACCAGGTTCAGCTTCCTCATAACACCTCATCATTTTGTCTCTAAGCTGAGCTCTACAAGGGGATACTGTCCCCCAGCAGCTGAGGGGATGCCAGTGACGGGCTGGTAGAGGCATGGAAGCGGGCAGCCCTCACCTGAATATGGCCCGATGGGATTGCTCATGCTCCTCCCCGTTTATGACACAGGAGAACAGCCCGAAGGACTCGGCACCTGTAGGAAGTCAATAGGCTGGAGGAGGTAGCCTCGGCTTAGGGCAAGCAGAAAGCCCTGGCCTGCTCTCAGTCAGACTATGTGCCATCTGAGGCCTCATTCCATCTCAGCTTTCCCTGGCCAGAGCCCCCACCATCCCATCCCCTGCTCACTGACTCACTGGAGGAGCGAGAGCGGCCACTCATGAAGACGTTCAGAAACTTCTTCGAGAAGTGCACATCAGGCTCATCCGGCGTGGAGTCCTCTGAGAGGCAGGCAGGGGGCCGGGGCTGAGGAGCCTCCTCATACTCCTCCCCAATGGCTGACTCGTAGGGCGAGGATGCAGAGGCACAGTTGTCATACACGGTGGCGGAGTCGCTCTCGTCGCTGTAGTCTCCGAAGCACGGCCGCAGGCTCACCAGCTCAAGCTGCGCATGCTCATCCACCACCAGTGTGTACTTGACCGAGTCGTAGGACAGGGCGCTGGTGTCCGAGCTCAGTGAAGCCCGTGGAGGCGGGGGTGGCTCCCGAAGGCTTTCCCGCCACCCTCCTTGTGGCTCAGCTCGCTCTGGGGATGACAGGCAGTCGAAGCCCTCATCCTCTTCACTGATGGAGGGGTGTGGCCGTCCTGCAGTTGCCGAGTAAACAGCTGGGTCTGGATCAGAGCTAACTGACATCCGGCTCTCCGTGGGTGGGAGGAAGGAGGAGGTGGGCTCTGCAGGGTCTGGGGGCCTCTGCACTGGGGTCAGGTAAATCTCCTCAGTTGCCTCAAGCCGCACGTCTGCCTGATAGTGGATTCGGTCTCGATGGGAGTGGCCCCGGCCACCGGGTGCAGTGGCAGGAGGACCACTCGGAGGTGCCATCTGAGTGGCGGCGCTGCGGCGGCAAGGGCTGTCGGTGGAGGTGCCTCGATCCTTGGTGGGAAGAGGACTGCTCTGGGGTGGCAGTTCATCACTCAGGCAGATGTGTTCATGTGGCGGTGTCTGCTCCCCTAGAAGACAGACAAGTTGGTACTGAGAGCCGGACCCACTCCAGACACCTGTCCCTCCTCTTCCCTCTGCAGCCAGTCTCTGGCTCCCGGGTGACCTCAGCCCAGGTGGGCCAGGTGAGGACCGCTGGGTCTCTAGCTCAAGGAAAAGCCTCACTTACCTGTCTTGAGAGGGGAGGATGATCGAGACACGCGGTCCTGCCAACTGTGCTTTTTGCCTAAAGAATTATTGTTCAGCGTGTCCTGTGCAGAGGACAAAGGGCTCTTATGAAGAGGCGGCCAGCAGTGCCCGGCACTGGGAGGTCCTGGGCCTGCCCCCATCAGGCCACCCCATCTGGCCTTGCCCAAGGCCTCTCTGCCAATCTTCCCCTATAGCAGGCAGGGTGGGAAATTACTGCCCTCCCCCAGGCCTGCTAGCTTGGGGACAACCCTCAAGAGATGCAATAGTGGTGCTGGCCAGTGTGGGTGCTGAGGAGCTGATCCGGGGGGGGGGGGGGGGAGCAGCACAGCTCCCAGGAGCGTCAGACAGCAGCCCCCTACACTGAGGGAAGCCATGTTCTGATGCTCAAACCCAGCCTGGTGAAGGACAGGGTGACGGACTCAGAAACCTGGGGTCGCCGGGCGGTGGTGGCGCACGCCTTTAATCCCAGCACTCGGGAGGCAGAGGCAGGCGGATCTCTGTGAGTTCGAGACCAGCCTGGTCTACAAGAGCTAGTTCCAGGACAGGCTCCAAAGCCACAGAGAAACTCTGTCTCAAAAAACAAAAAAAAAAAAAAAAAAAAAAAAGAAAGAAAAAAAAAAGAAACCTGGGGTCCAACAAAGTGGTGGGTGCAGTCTGGCACAAGGAAGGGTGTCCCCAGAAGCTGGCCTATGGGCCTGGATGAATCACTCGAACCATGACTCCATAACACTCACCCCCACTTCACCCCATGTGACTAAGGAATGGCAGTCCTACTTCCTGGATCTCTCAGAATGCTCACACATCCCACATCCTTAGCCTCCTGGGACCCCTGAGCAGGGCTCCCTCTCCAGGGAACACCAAAAGCAACACACACATTCATGAGTTGAGCTGCCAGAATCCATGCCAGAGGATACTGGGAAAGGGAGTAAGCTCTTCCCTGAAACCCCTGAACTATCCCAGTAGCTCCACCTCCCCAGCTCCTTCCCTCTCAGTACCTCTCCTGCCTAGGCATACAAGACAATGGGTCAAGGCAGCCCTCTTTGGCATCCAGCCACCTGCCAGGGGCCCTAGGCTCCCAACTCAAACAACTCCATCCCCCATCTCTAGTGTTGCTTTCTGGAATGCCCAGCTGCTGAGATGTCCAACTGGCTGCAGACCCTGAATTCCCACTCCCGGCTTCATCCCATTTCAGATGCTCTTTTCTCCAGGCGCTGTTGCTGCCTCAACCTTCACAGAAGCCCCCAACCCAAAGATGACCTTGTCACAGCCGGAGGAACCCAGCTCCTTTGTTAGGTCCCTGGAAATCTCCCCACTGGAATCCCCGGTAACACCTTCAACCCTTTCCAGGCTCCACACCCAGCCAACCGGACAGACTTCTCAGGACTTTCCTGCCCCTCGTCAGGACTTTCCTCTGGCCCTCCCTGCAGAAAACCTGTCCTTCCCCAGGCACCGTGACAGGGTCCTCGACCTACCACCACCCACGCCCCTCCCTCCATCTTCCCTGTCCACCCCGGGCGCCGCCCCCTCAGTTCTGCCCCGCTGAGATGTGCCTCACCTGAGACCGCGGCACCTGCGGGAAGAGGTTGAGGGTGGTGGGCCGCTTGGGCCGGTAGGTGTCCCCGCTGCCGGTGCCCGGGCCCTGGCCGTGGCTGCGAGGCGCCGGCTCCTGGCCGGACTCGGTTTTGGGAGGCCCCACTCCAGGCCGTTGGGCGGCGAGCTCGTCGTCGTCCTCCTCGTCGTCCTCGGCTCCGGGAGTGTCGCCTGCTGCGTCGATCAGGTCCATCTGCAGCATCTCCGCCTGCAGCCGGCTCCCCGCGTTGCCGCTGCCACCGGCAGACAGCAGCCCGGCGCGCGGGGGCTGCGCGGCGCGGACGGAGGGGAGTCAGGGGCGGCGCCTTGGGAGCGGGGGAGGGGTCTCTCGGGAAGGGCGGGTCTGATGCCGTTGTGCCCCGCCTCCACACCGGACGAGTCCATTTCGCGGCCGCGAGGGGAGGGAGACAGGGAGCCGAGCAGAGACCCGAGCACTAGACCGCTCCCCCTCGCCCCTCAGCGAAGCCGCATCCCCAGGCCAAGAAGTTCGCCCACGCCTCTCCGCTCCCACGGTCCCCCCTCCCGACTCCTTGCACCCTTCCGTTCCCTTGGCAACGGCCAGTGACCTCACCCGGGTGGTAAGCCCAGCCCAGAGTGAAATCATCACTGTTGCCATGGAGACCTAGGGGTCGCCCAAGAATTCCGGCCCCAAAAGGGATGAGTGAGATAACTGGCGTTTGAAGGGGCCATTTAACCAAACTGGGAAAAGTGCTCGCTAGCCAGGTGAGGAAGATTGCAGTGGGGACTGGAGGTCCTGACTGGACCAGAAGATGCACTCTGAGGGGGAGCTTTCCCAGTCAGTTCAAACCTGCACACTTCCTCATCCAACCCTACCTTTATAGCCCCCAAACTATTTGCTACTTTCATTGCTGTCACTAACTCCTGGCACCTTGGACAGATCCCCTGACTCTTTGTCCCTCAAGAGCTAGCTGGGCCGATACTCCAGGTTACCAGAGAGGAGAGGACGCGGTAAAGTGTGCGGGGGGGGGGGGGGGGGGGGGGGGGGAGTCGCTGAGACTTTGACTAGGCTCCCACAGGGGGATCTCCCTAGTTAGTATAGCACTACTAGGGTAGGGTGGAGGTGGCTCTGGCTAATTGCAGAAGACCCTCTTGAAAGGAGACAGTTTCAAAGTCCAGAACAGGTATGGGGCCTTAGAGAAGTTGTGACCCAGGTCTGGGACCACTCCCCAAGCCCAGAAAAAAAAAAAAAAGGCTTCTGCCTCCATCCTTTCTGGCCTAGCCCAAAGGTACAGGATTGGGTATTGGGACGGAAAATGGCTTGCTTTCCTTTGCCTTGAAGGTTTTTTGTTTGTTTGTTGAGACAGGGTTTCTCTGTGTAACATTCCTGGCTGTCCTGGAACTCACTTTGTAGACCAGGCTGACCTCGAACTCACTGACCTCGAACTCTCCTGAGTTCTGGGATTAAAGGCGTGCGTCACCGCTGTGTGGCTTTCTAAAAGGGCTAGGAATAGCAGGAGGTCAACACTAAGACAGATGCCCTTCCCTAGCCGCACCACAGCTATCTAAATGGTACCTCTAGCTACTTAACTACCTGGTTAGATAAAGTGATGGGCTCTGACACCTAACCCAGTGCAGCTGCCTTCCATATCCTGCAAGCAAGCCCTTGGTTTGTGCTCTGACAATGGAATGGGGATTCCCATCTATCCTGGGTATCCTGGCACTCAGAAGGACAGGAGGCAGCCTATCACTATGGTAAAGCCAAGATGCGCAGAGCAATACCAATACTGGAACAAGCCCTTGGCAGGCACCACTGAAAGCCTAAAATGTTGCTAGTGTGTTCAGGGTGGTGCAGTGGCCTCAGGAGCTAATCCAGCAGCACCCTGGCTCCCTTCCCTGCCCCAAAGAACTGCAGATTTCTATCAGACTCCACCCTGTACTGCTGCAGGCCTCTGCCAAGAAGCTCCTGAAAGGCCCCTCCCTTCACTCTGGCCCTCACTGCCTCTGTCCTGCATCTCACACCCTCCTGCTCTCTCTCTCTCTCTCTCTCTCTCTCTCTCTCTCTCTCTCTCTCTCTCTCTCTCTCTCTCTCTCTCCTCTCTCTGAACAAATGAAGGAGCTGCTCCCTGCTGTAGCACTGAGAAAACAATACAAAACAGTAGGATTTTGGACTGAGCACCCAAGATGTACCAAACATTATACCAGATGCTTCTGGCATTGTTAATCCTCTTTTAGGGGTGCCACACATACTGGGAAGCTCCTTTGTAACTCTAGGGGTACTTTTGTCCCCAGTCCCCAGCCTACTCAAACTCTCCAGACCTAGCCTTACCCTGAGGGACAATGTGTCTTTGCACTGCAGGCTGATCCCACACTCATCAGTGATCTCTGAAAGGTCTTCATCCTCAAACTCCTCCAGACTGATGTCGTGGGTGAGCCTGTTGGGGACAGAAACCAAAGTTACAACCCAGGGGGTCTAAGCCTCAACTAAGCTTGCTGCTATCTTCCTCTTCCCATGGGAAGCCTCTGGAAGGCAGGAGACAGCTCCCGGATAGAGGATTCAGTCTGTCTACAGCAGTGGCAGAGGAAGGATCTGGGTTGGAGCCAAAAGGCATTCCACCTAAGGTGGCGGAGGAGGCAGCTCTAGGCTCCAGCATCACCGGATGGGAGTTCTCCATCCTGCTGCCAACCAGAAGGCAGTCCTAGAAGACCCAACTGTCCAGAGCTGAGGCTCTGTTGGAGAGATGTCTCCATGGCCGAAGCAAGTGCCAAGGCTAGTTCAACCCCAAGAAGTACCCAGAGCAGAGAAACCTTTGTACTCCACAGTAACAAGAACCAAAGGGCTACCGGAAGGCACAACCGGTACCCCTTTCTCTCACCCATAAAAATACACGCCCTTGAGCCAGGGTAATAGTGAGGGGGACCTGGGATGGGCCTGTTCTAAGAAAAGCTGAAGCTTCCTGTTGTGTTCTTGGTCTCCAACCACGCAATCTCATCTAGTGCAAAGACCCTGGCTAAGTGGGGTCAAGGGAGGCCTGGGCCTGGGCTTGTGACACCCCACAAAGAGCACGGGTACCAGAACACGGGCACCCGAACACTCGCAGGCTTCCGGCAGCCCAGCCAGTCTGTGTGCCCACTGTGGGGACTGCCTGTCCCCTGTCCCCGCTCACCCTAACCCTGGCACTCTGTCTGGCTTAGTGTAAGGGGGACATCTGGGGAGTTGGAGAGAATGCCTGGGCCTTTTCCCAGAGACCAGGAGATTAGGCACAGAGCAGAGGTACACAGCTCAGCCAAGGTCACCCAGGAGAGGAAGGGCGGGAGCAGCTCCCAGAAACCTAGAAGACTCATACCTTTGCCATCTACCTCACTCAGTCGGAACAGTGGCCCTGAGCTCAGTGGAGCACCTCCGGACTGACTCACCCCTCCCCCACCCTGAGGTCAGCCCCCAGGACCCTACCAGCGCTCCCACTGGTCCTCCAACCAGCTGTCATTGTCTGGGCTTGAATCCATCTTCAGCACCAGCTGCATGGAGAGCCCTGCCCGGCCAGGGGGCTGCGGGGCTCCAGGACTGCCCTCTCATGCCCAGACGGATGTGGGGGTCAGAGCTCAAGGCAGGCCTGGGGCTCCTGGCCTCCACCAATTGGGCCTGCCTTTCTGCATCCGGCCGGCTGCAGAAGCCTGGGGAGCTCATTAAAAATAGATGGGCCGGAGAGGAGGCCGCAGCTGCCGACCCGGGCCCCAGCCCCAACTCTTCCTGGCCCAACCCTCAGATGCGGGCAGCTTCCTCCCTAGGCGGCCCGACGCGCTGCGATGTCGCCGCCTCCCCCGCGAGATCGGGTTACTGCAATCAATGCTACTGGCTCCACCTGCCCTTCCCATGCCCCTGTCGGGGGCTGGAGTGACCCTCCTCCCAAGGCCAGGCTTGTATGCAGACGGCAGAAATCTGGTTTTTTTCCCCCTCAAAGCCAGACACTGATCGGCTTTAAAGGGCCAGCGCCACACTCAGGCTGCCAAATGGGAAAATGGAGGGGCTTCCAGAGTGCCCCAAGAATGGACACCCAAATCTCCACAGTCACAGGCTCCGCCTCCACACAGTGTCTGCGAGGCTTCTGCAAGCCCGCCCAGAGCCAGGGAGGTTGGGTCGAGGGACGGGCGCAGGCGCGGGGAGACAGTGATGACCCCTTTGGAGCAGGGTTGGGAGTCATTTGGGAGTGACTTTGACTGAGCCTGGAGGTCCCTAGTAGCAACTGCCCTGGAAGATTTTGACCCCAAGGGTAACAGGTTTCCTGGCATGGGGGTGTGGCCGCCAGCTGGTATGGAAGTAGTGGGGGTGGGGGGGCTGGTGCAAGACCAGAGCTTCCTCCTCAGTCTGCCTCTTGGATCTGTGGCTAACCTTAGGTGCAGCCTGCCTGTGAGGTGTGGGACTCAGGCAGCATGGTTGTTCTTGGGTCCCACTGGGCATCTTCTCTGAAAGTATCCTCGGATGCCCCAGCTCTGCTGGTGTCTTCAGCACACACCTGTCTCCCTATTGCCAAGCCCTGGTCCAGTTCTTGTATCCTCCAGGCAAAGAGGTGCCCTTGCCTGCTGGCCTCAGACTCCCCACACCTGTATTGCCCTTCTTGTGTCCATGAGGCAAAGTCTCAAGGGACACCACCATCCCTTCCCTCCTCATTCAAAGTCCTCCCAGGCTCTCTGCAAGGGGGAGACTGCAGCCTTAGGAGTAATTACCTATTTACTGAGCCTTGCTCCTCAACAGCGCCCAACCTCGGACTGGCATGGTACACGTGACAGGTCCTTAAACTAGGCCACAGGAATGCTCAGGAAACCCTTCCTCCAGGAAGTCCTCCTAGCTCCTCACAGGGCAGGTGTTAGACTCTGGTTGGATGCAATGGAGATGCCCTACCCATCCTAGAGAGTTGGATGGAGTGCACCTCCCTTGGCCCCCATCTGGACTGGGTGCCCCTGGAGAGCAGAGCTGGTGGGGGTGTCATGTACACACAATACAGCTTCTGTCTCTGTCCTTCTCAAGCTGCAGGGTTTGGAGTGCAGCTGCAGGATGCTATATGGCCAGAGATGTGTCTCTGTGTATCCATGGCCCCTCATCATGACTTGAAGAGCCACTTCCCTGAACAACAGGTCTGAGTGGGGCCAGGCCAGGTGAGGGCACTGAGTTAACTGGACAAAGATAAGAAGAGCCTGGGTTAGGGTCAGGAGTCCTCCATTAATCCTTATTTGTCTTGGGGGGGAGGGTTGCCTTTTCTCTCTCCAGAATTCACACAGGTAAGAGTCCTAGGAGATGAAAGGTTTCATCCATTTAAAAACCTTGCTATCATTACCCTTGTCTTCCTTTGGGGTGATTCTTCTAAGCAGGGTGGGATGGCAGAATGACCCTACGTCAGGCCTGGTATTGAGAGCAAATCCTCCCTCGTCTTCCAAGGTGCCACCAATGGGGCCACCAACCTTGCTACATTTCTTTACCACCTTGGGATAGAGTTCCAGGCCATCTCATAGAGGAGGCCCCCTAAAGCACATGTGTAAGCTTCGGTTTCCTTTCTGCCTGCCACCTCAGGATGAGATGGAGTGCCTGAATTACAGAGTGCGGGGAGGAGGCCGCTACCAAAGGAGGAGAGGTAGGGCTGGCCAAGGGCTGCCCTCTGTTGGCACCAATGGTCTCAGTCTCCCCAGCAGAGCCAGGAGACACAGAACAGAAGCGGACTGGCAGCTCTGTGTTCAGGGACACCAATAGTGAGGCAGAGAAGGCTGGAAACAGGAGGTCCCTCATGACCTTGCCTAAGGCATTTTCTTGGGAATCAGCCATGGTCTGGGCAGTGGCACAGGAGAATAACAATCACGCAGCCCTGAGGGTTCTCAGCTTCTTCCCAGGGCTTGGACCTTGGGCAGCCTCCCAGGGTAGTAATCCTACTTGCCCGAGTTGTGTAGACACACAGCACAACCATGCTTGGTGGTCCTGTGGCCGAGTTTGGTCACTGGATGCTGCACTGACCTTGGCATCTGTCTTCCTGCAGTACAGACCCTCTTGCGTGTTGGCTCCCAGCAACACCTTGCACAGGTTCTGGCCATGACCACACCCCATACTCCCCACGCTGTCCTGGACTAGGCTGAGTTCTGCAATCCTGCTCGGAATTCTTATGTGGCTTCAGGCTGCCCTGCCACCTTGGTTCTCTTGTCTTAGTGTTCCTCTGTGCCACAGGTCCAGCTGGTCCTCACTTCCTCATTTTTGCAACCCAGGAACAGGCTGAGGCGCTGTACCCAGGAAGGGAGAGCCAAGTACAACACTGAACTTTCATTGACTAAGGCCAGGTGCCAGCTGTCAGAAGCCACACTTGAGCGTTGGTCTTCCAGCTTCCTATCTACGTAGAAGAGACTAGCTAAGGGACATTTGGCCCCAGTCATGGCGCCCCCACCGGCTTCTTGTGATAGAGTCCACCAGATATCCAGGGGTCCGGCCTGTTCTGGCAGCCATAAATCTTCCTGAGGGAACCCCACTGTCTAGCCTCCTGCCCTACCTCAACAGGGCACTCCACCTTCCTGGTAGCTCTTAGCCCTGCCCAGTGGCAGTTATGGAATGACTGAAGCTTTCCCTTTGGGTTGTACGACCCATGCAGGCCCCTCAAAGGGCAGCTGAGCAATACTGTAAGTTGTCACTGGGTCAGGGTTCCGAGTGTTGAACAAACTACAGTAATCCTGAGCCTTGACATTTTTGCCTTGCAAATGTCTAGGCGAGTTCCCTTTAGGATCCAACCTCCTGTGTTCTCAACAGAGCATCTAGGGCAGGCCATCTGGACCTCTGGGAACACAGCCCTGGCTGAATCTGGAAGGCAGGATAAGCCAGGTTCTCAGGGTACCCTCATCCCCATGGCCAGTGGACCAGTAGTCTGGCTGCTTCTTTATCTAGAATTAATTCCCTTCCATAGTGGAGTTACTACCACCACCACCAGCAGCAAAATGTCAGCCAGAGAAATGAGTTCTTCCACGGGACAGCCCCCACTCAGGGTTGACCTGCTAAATTTGTTCAAAGTGTTCAGAGATATGTGGCAAGGATTCTGTGAATAGTGGGGTGACTCAGCTTGGACAAAACACCCCCAAACATACAATTCCACATGTGGAAATCCCTTACACACAAAAAGTATATGATGTACGGGGTTGGTTCTGCGGACCCAATTTGTGGGACCCTTTAGGCACCAAGCTAGAACTGGGTTGCTAGAGCCATGGAGGAGAGTCTAGCCCAGAGTGAGGTCAGAAGAGCGGGTCAAGGCATTCCAGGTTATGCATCTTCTGAAATGAACATCATAGTGTCTGTGTGTGAATGTGGAGAGGGACGACCAATAAAATAAGCAGAAGGGTAGGCTGAGCCAAAGACAGCTCCACCCACAGAGCGCTGGCCTCACAGCAATGAGGTTCTGCGCTGGATCCCCAGCACATACCTGTAACCCCAGCACTGGGAAGGTGACAAGAAGAGGATCAGCAATTCAAGGCAAGTTCCAGGCCAGTCTGGGTGACATGAGTCACTGTCTTTTAAAAAGATGGGGGTTGGATCGGGGGAGGCAGGCTGGATGACCCATGGCTTCCCTGGGAAGACACAAGACCCACAGGGATGGGAGTTGTGGGGCAGGTGAAATCTGACGAGTTTGCCTTTGCTTGCTGGGCAAACTTCTGGCTATATCCCCCACATCCTAGCCCCAGACTCCTAGTCTCTCCACTGCCAGTTTCTTGAGGGTGAGGCCAGGAGCTAGCCTCAGTCTCCTGACCTCACCCCAGCCAATGCAAGCTATGCAGACACTAAATGAAGACCCTCAGATGACGGAGGGAGGCCTTGGCTGCCTGGTTAGGGAGGCCCCAACACAGCCAGCACCCAGTAGAATGTGAGCAAGGCCAGGGGACAAAAATGACATTCTAGAAGACCCCTGAGCAGGGGCCGGGGTGGTAACACAATTTATAGGAGTGTTTAGTTCCCAAGGCAGAATTAGACTGTGACATTTCCCAGGGATCCAGAGACCCAAAGGAGGGCTGGGATGTCAGAAGTCTGGAGTAGAACTCCCTCCCTGGCTACAGGTGGACTGTGTGAGGTTAGCCATCTCCTCTGGTCTATACCACAGGTTTACCAGAAGCTAGGCCAGAGGCAGCAACTGCCATTCTGCCTCCTACCCTCGCCATACATGGTCGGTGGTTCCCAGCCTGGCTGCTGGGCCACCTTGTTCTCCACCATCTCTGGGTGACAGCCATCTTCTCGAACACTTGCACTTCCAGGACCATGGTTCTAGCCCAGTACCACCTGTCCTCCCCCAAGCACACCCCAAGCCAACCACCCTCTTGACTCCACAAACTGGGTCACAGAGATCACCAGTCTGAAGTCTGGAAGATGCCAAGGGGACTGGACCACTGCCTGCCTAGCTCGCATCACCCAAGGAGCCCTGGCACCAGGTGATCACCACTGTGTCTTCTTCAACCTCCGACTAAATTCCTCCCTTCCAGTAGGAGGATCTGGTCTGTCCCATCCTCTATCCTGACCCCAGGCCTTCTCACCTGCCTGCAGGAAGAGCAGGATGGCTGGTTAGATCACTAGTCTCCCGGCCATCTCTTCACCCTGTCCTGCAGCCAGAGGGAGTGCAGAATACCCACCTAGGCCAGCAGGGACCGCTTATGGCTGAAGAGTCCAGCATCCTAACACAGCCTCCAGCTTCCTGCACAACTTTGCTCTCCACACTGCCAAACAGGTGTCACCCTGCATGCTGTCCTTCCCAGTGTACCTTCCTCCTCTGTGAGGATTGCTTGACCTTCTCCTGTGGGACCTGAACCTATAGACCACCACACTGTCTGTCTCTCCCTACATTGTTGCCTGCATGGGGATCAAACCCATGTCAGGACCTCCCCTACTGCCCTCCTGGTGAGCCTGGCCAATGAAGGTCATGCAGACAGCTCTGCACAGAGGTGATGAGCCCCTGCCATGAGCGTCTCTCACACTCAGGCAGTGCAGGAGGTCAGTACACACCATACAGGGACTCCGGGTCCTCTACTCCATCCCAACTGTCTCACTAACCTGCTGTGTGTTCTTGGGGAAGTCACTGGACCATTTTCCTTTTCTCATTTCATTTCCTTCCACAGTGGCAGAGTTGAAGTCGATGCCCCTCTAGCACACCAGGCAAGCACTCAGCACTCTATCATACCCCAGCCCTGAGGAGTCGATATGTGAGGTCTCCCTTCTCCACATGAATGCCCCTTTGTCCTGCCAGTCCTTCCACCCCTTCATTCCACACGCCCAATGGATCCATTGTGTTAGGCTCCAAATTCTTTCCCCTAAAGTTTCCTTTATGAAGAACATGGACCAGTTAAAAATATCTTTTTGCTATGCCGTAAGTAACTCAGTAACTTCTACACATACTAATCCAGACATAAAAAGCCAAATGGTACCCAAACAGGTAAAGCAAAAAACAAAAAAGTTCTCGCTCCACCCTGGATACAGACAAACCACTAGGGACCAGATGGAAGATTTCTATAATCAGAAAAACCACCCAGAACACACTCATTTAAATTAGCTTCCCACAGGCGCTCCCTCTTTCAAGTCCACACATGCTTACCCCTCCAAAGGTGCTCCCTAGTATCTCAGGGTGCTCTTGTTTGGTGGCAGGGCTGAAATCAGACCTTCTGGATTCACATCAGCTCCACTACCTTCTACGCCTTGGTTTCCTCATCTGAAAGCAGGGGCAACACTAGCCTGTCCACGTGGTTACAGGAAGACACACTCTTGTATACAAAGTTCTTAGTATGTTGCTTCCCTCAGGCCAGCATTCACAGTACTCTGCTCTCTGGGAGCAACATGACCAGGACACCCATCCTTAATTCACTAATACACCAGTGAGGCTGCTCTAGGAAGAGTAGTGGGGACAGCCAAGTGTAGACATGCAGCCCTTACACATTCCAGAAGCTCACAGTAGCCACACACACACACACACACACACACACACACACACACACACACACAGTTCTAGGACCATCCTGAGCAGAACCTAAAGAAGACATTTGGAAGAACAAAGACTCAAAGGACTTAAGGGCCCAGTCTTGGAGCACATGGCTAAAAAGAGCAGTTGAACCCAGAACCCTACCAAAGAATCATAAGACAGCTCAGGGTTGCATGGAGCTGGACCACTGGCTGCTTAGGTAGGACCGGAGAAAGGGCAATGGAGCTGCTTAAGTAGGCAACAGGCCATGCAGGGCCCAAGCACTGCCCAGTATTCTTCCCACGAGCTTGCTGTGTCTCACAGGCAGGCCAGTGTTCTGGAGGGCCAGCTCACTCCTCCACCTTTTGGTACACTGTTGTCCTCACTCCCCATAGTCCAGATTTGGTCGCAGAGTTCCTTGCTGGCATCCTCCTCCTCAGCTTCTCAGTTAGACCTGTGTACTAAAGAGTGGGGGTGTGATCCTGTCCTAAGCCAGAGGTAGGGCCTGTAGGGAGGGGGAACTGAGCAGGCTCAGACCTGGTCTCAGGGTCCAGTCCTAACCCAGTTTCACTTGTCTGTGGTCCTTAAGCTAGCCCCTCTGCCCTCCTTGTTTTCCAATGCCTCAGCAGGACAAAAAGCAGACCAAGGTCCGCCCTCAGGGTGGTTGTGAAGGCCCAGTGAACGACAATGGAGAAACACTTTGACAGAAACAAGGTGTGCAGGCCCCTGCCAGTGTGCACAGTTAATGCTGAACAGTGACTTCATATGTGCTATCATCTCCTTCCCAGGCTGGAATCAGTACTAATTTAGCCTACTCAACAGATGAGACCAAAGAAGGCAAAAGCATGCTTGGATCAGGCAGCGAGAAAACAGCAGAGCTAGGATTTGAACCCATGTCCCTCACAGTGAATTCTCTTGCCCTGCAAAGTTCTGACCTGCTTGGGGAATGGAATTCTTAGCCCAGAGGCTGCAGCCCTCCAGCCTTCCTTCAGGTCTGGAACCTTCCTCCAGCCCCCTCCTTCTGGTTCTCTCATCTGGGCTCAGAGCCTTCTTGGAGGACTCGGGCTGATTACACGGTTTGAGATCCCTGGGGGTCTCTGCCTACCTGAGGATCTGGGAGCCAGAGACCCCTTCGCAGATGATGAGTTGGCGCCAGAGCCCAGCTGGGGCCTGGCTGGGGCAAGGGCCCCAGGAGAGAGAAAGGCACCCTGCTCCTGATACGGGGAAACAATGAATATGTCTCAGCTGCTTTCTCCTAGATTCTGGAGCTGTGACATACACTCTTCTCTTCTTCCTCATTCACACTCTCTCCCTCACCCCCCACCTCCCCCACCTCTCTCTTTCTCCTTTCTCTGTCTCTGGCTTGCTCCTGTGTGTGTGTGTGTGTGTAAGCGAGAGTGTGTATACGTGTGTAAGAGAAGCCATCACTGACCCAACACATTACACCTTATGTCTCTGAAATTTACCTGGTCTGATACCAGATTTGAGAGTGGACAGAACCAGGTCAGTGTCCTCCGTATCTATTACAGTAGGGACCCCCAACGGTATCCTTGGATATTCACAGGCAGATTCCCCTCCCACAAGCAGGTTGATACCACTGGTTGAGGCCCATCCTTCTGCCTATACAACTGACCAGGTGGTAGCTGCCCAAATTCAGAAGACCTTGCCCACGAGAGCCTAGCAATCTGGCCAGGCAAGCTGGGGGAGGGGCTCATGACTCGCTCCTCTGGCCAGAGCATCAAGGTTGTTACTTGAAAGAACTGGGGCCCACGGACCCCAACCCCTAGTCTGCTCCCACCTTGGGTCAGAAACCTTGGGTAAAGTCTGGGCGGGTTGCTGCACCGGGAATTTCATCCAAACCCTAAGCCCATTCTCAGCGTCAAGGTAGAGGGGAAAGGCGACCTCTCCGGTCTCTGTTCCAGATCCATCCGAGCATCCCGCTCCAGGACATGGAACGGTGAAGGAAGATGCGGGGGAGGGTAGATACGCGGTGGCCACAGCCTGGACCAACCTGGGTTGCAGGGGTTGGTGGCTCGACCGGGAAGTGAAGTCGCCCTCGGGTCCCCCCACTGCCCCCCTCTCCCGGGATTCCGAGGCTCCAGGCCAAACCGAAGGGCGGGGCGCCCGCGGCCGCTATCCTCACCTGAAATTGGGAGGCGACGCGATGTGCAGTCCCAGGAATGGGGAGGCGGCTGGCGGGGACGCGGCGCCTCCGCCCAGGCCGCTCTCTCGCTCCGCCATTCCCGGGCGCAGCCCTGGCCATCCGGGCGGAGCGCGGCGCGGGAGGCAGCGGCGGCGGCGGCGGCGGCGGCGGCGACTGAGGAGGAGGCGCGGCGAGGAGGCCGCCGCCGCCGCGGGGCTCGGACTCTGCTGGGGCGGGCGCGGCTCCGGACCGCGCGCCCCCGCGAATGCGCCCCGCGCGCGCCCCCGGGCAGGCTGGGGTCTCGTGGCCCCGCCCCCGCCCCGCCCCCGAGCTCTCCGAGGTGCTGACGCTGGGTCCACCCGGCCACCCGCAACATCCCACCGGACTCTACAGGCACCCGCAAAGCTTTGCTCGCCAGAGAGCGGGACCTAGATCCAGGACATTAGGTGGCTAATGGTAGGGTCTTGCTCCCCAAGTCCGTTTTTGGCCTCCTCAGCAATGAGAGCGGGAAGGAGGGTTTCGGAAGATAAAGGAGAGAGGATAGTGGAATCCAAGAGTAGTCAGTCAGCTTTGCGGCCAGGTGGCCTAAGACCACAGTTTGGTTCCCCCAAGTAAACAGACAGCGGGGACTTGCATTGGTGACCTCACAGCTCGAACGAAGGCTTGTCTTTTCCACCTGTGAAACGGGGCATGATCCCTCCATGACTGTGGTGAGGAAGAAACAGAACAGAAATGCTTCTAGGAACACTGGGATCTAGTCTCACCGCTCCCAGGATTCTCCCTAAAGGGGCACCTCTGTCAAGACCCCCTTGAGCCTCATCTACCCCCGAAGTCTCTATGCCAGCACTCAGGTTGTCCCTGACTTTGAACCGGCAACAATCCTCTTGAGTGTCTTGCTAAGCCTGAGGATTAGCGTGAACTCCCGCGCCCAGTTCCAGTTCCCCAACACATGTCTTCACAGGCACACATTCCTGAGCTGGCTTCTCCCACCCTAAGGCCCAGGACCTTCCTCTTGCTCCCGGAGCTGGCTTCTTGGGGAGGGGGGGCTGTTGGTTGTTTCTGTTCCCCACACCCACTCTGGGTTGAGCTGTGATTTCTTCCTGGCCCTGTATTAGGTCTTCTCACACTCCACAGGCTGCCAAGGGCAGGGACCCAGCTTTGGCGTCTCCCACCCATCTTCACTATTTCTCTGGCCACAGACCGGCCCTTAAGATAGGTAGAGCAGGAGAAACTGGGAACATTGCTTCCTTTTTTTTTTTTTTTTTTTTTTTCTGGAAGAGGCTGCAGCCCTGAGAACATTCAGAGGCCTTGGCTGCCTCTCCCCTCCCTGCCATTGAGGCTTGAAGAGGTGGTTTGGCCACTTTAACTGCCTCTTCTGGCCCAGGCCTTTTACACTAGGCCCTACCCTAAAAGTCTGCTGTTATGGAGCCTTCCTTCTTCCCAGGAAAGCAGTCTTGCCTAGTTATTGTGGCTGGTGTGTGCTTGTTTCAGACGGGCAGCATCCCCAGGAGGTAAGAAGCATGAGTATGTAGGGCAGTTCTCTCTTCAAGAGACTTCTGTCAAGAACAAAGGTCTCTTAGCTTCTCCAGCCCAGTCAGAACTACATGAGAAGCCCAGAGAGGGAGGCCAGCCCTGGACTTGGTAGGAGCAGGCCAGCAGGCGCTGGAGGCAGAGCCAGGGATGAGAGGAGTACTGAGTAAAGCCCCTCTTCCGTCTGTAGAGCAGACTGTGGTTTTCTTTGGCTTTGCCTGAGCTCCTCTCCCACCGGGAACACCCATGTGCACAGCACTCTGGCCGGATAGTCCAAGATGGAGCCAGCATCCAGGCCTTGGCTTCCATAACTGTATCCAGAGGACACATATACCTTCTTAGAATATCATAAAGAACAGATGCCGGGCCAGTGTGAGGTGACGTTCAGGAGCCCGTCTCGTGCCCTGTATTGCTTCAGCTACCTGATTCTGACCAAGGTCAAGGGCTGTGCCAGCCTGCTACAGTAGCTTACACGGCCTCCTCTAAGGGGAAAGAGAGACTGGACTCCAAGAGAACCAGCTTAAAGCTTCACCAGGTTCAACCTCAGCAGCCGCAGGTCCCAGACCTCCCACAAGATCGACTACACAACACAGCTTTCTCAGACAGGATCAGATGTTTATAAAACGGGAATATTCACAAACAAACTGTGGGAGAAACACAACCTTCCCAACAACAGGGAACACTGTAAAGTGCTTCTTGCCTGCGACCATCTCTTCCCCATTCTAGGTCACAGGAGGACACAGGGTACTGCTCTGTGTGACAGCCTCAGAGCCACTCAGGCTAGGCATGGAGTCACCCCAGGGCTCCAGGCCACTCCATTCTGTAGCTCTGGAGTGGGTGGTCTGCTTCCTTCATTGGAAAGCTATCCTGAAAATGGGCCAGCATGTCAAGGCAGTGGAGGGGCAGGTGATCTTGTCAACTTGTACCTTGAGAAGAAAGCCATCCTCAAAAGAGAGGGCACTGTCCCCATAGCTGAAAGTGTTGCAAAATAAATCCTGGACCCAGACTAGCTTTCGACCCTCTCAGACCAGCTCTCCAGGCTCACTCTACTTCCCTCCAGCAAGATCCCTTGGCTCTTTCCTCTGAGCCTGGGGCTCAGGAGCAGGGAGGCCAAACCCCAGGGCTCTAAATACACATCACTTGTGCCGTTTCTCCACTCGATCATAGGTTGTTTATAGTCAGAATGATGGACTAAAGGCAGCTCTCTGCTGAGAAAACCTGAGGTCATCTCAAAAAGAAGCCTGTCAGATGTGCTGGACAGCAGACAGCTGGAGGAGAGGGGAGCCTGGCCCCAGGTTCTGGTCTGACACAGTGAAGGCCAGGGCCAAGGGCATCAACAACTCTGAGGCTTGGCAAGGTCACAGGGGAGGTAGAGAGGAAAGGGCACAGAGGCCAGCTTAATGATACATGTGAGGACAAAAATTCAAACAGACACACACACACACACACACACACACACACACTCACTCACTCATTCCACACGCATACACTGTGGCTCATGTGCATGCCACGGGGGTGGAAGGAAGACTTGCTCAGTTACCCACAATCCTTCTTTTCATAACTGCTTTCTCCACATGACCCAACAGCATCCCCAGGAGGTCAGAAACGTGAGTATGTAGGACAACATGGGAGAGGAGGCTCCCCTGGAACACAGGCCTGGCTTCTCTGGGCCAAACCTTCCACTGCCACTCTGGGAAAGGGGATGGTGTGCCAGGTGTCATCTCTATTTGACCTTTCACCAACTGCCTGTGGTAGTGCCCCAGCCCTCATGAGGTCCCTCTGTCTAAGTTCCTTGAAGCCCAGTCCTAAAGAGCTGACACAGCAGCATGGGTGCTGACTAGTCCAGGGTGGGCCCTGGAAGCCCGCAGAACACAAACTGGCCAGCTTGCCTGGCTGGGTAGCAGCAGTACTTGCTAGAGCATATGCCTGGGAATGTGGCCAGAGGAGCTACGGCCTTTAAGCCATGGGACCTGGTTTCCTCTACCAGCCCTGACCCTGGCCTGTCTACAGCTCCTGGGAGGCCGAGGCTGGGCCCTAGCAGCTAGGGAAAGAACAGAGGACTGGAGTCTAGTCCTCACTTGGCTTCTAGAAGGTCCTACGCAGACAGATGAGTGGCATGGGATTTAAAAGACTGGTCAGGCTACTCCAGCTTGCTCAGGTTCTAGTATCACAAGGTATGGATCTAAGCCAGTAGGACTCTGGCTACCTCTGGAAACTCACACTTTAGGTAAAAGTCAAAAAATGCGGTTCTCCAGCTATCTGAGGGGAGGAGGGAGAGTCTGGGGAGGCAGAGACCAGAATTCCAGCTAGGGTCCTACCACCACTTTCTACTGGGACAAGAAAGGGGTCTCCCAGGAACAGATCTGGGCTGAAGGTCACTGCTGTGGCTTCTAGTCCTGAGTCTGGAGATGAGGAAGCAGCTCTGGTGACAAGGATGATCCAGAGAGTCTTTCAGCGGAGGCAACATTCAGGATCATGAGAGTGTAAACAGATGCATGCACACGCAAACGGCACACCACTCGTCCGCTGTCTGTTGGTGACTGGGTTCTCTGTAGGCCGTGGCAGTTCAGGCACCCGGGCTTTGTCACGGAGTGATGACTCTCTGGCTGGAAGAGAAAAACACATGCAAAAAGGGTGCTCAGGAGGCTGCTTAGTCGCCAGGCACCACTCCTCTGGCTGCCTCCCTGGAGATTCCCAGCCGGCGAGTGGGACAACTCAGTGAACACGCTGCTTGGGCCACAGTCCCTAGGGCCAGGCTGTTGCTGAGCAACCATGGGGTAGCTGAATACTGGGTCTCTAAGCCCAGCACTATTGTTCCCTGCACACCTTTTACCAGGGATGAGAGCAGCAGAGGACAGGGCTACATGGCCACCACTGGACACCTTGAAGGATATTTGCTCACAAATGACAAGTACAGCCGCTGCTTCAAAGACGGAGGGCCAGGAAAGCAGCTGTGTGGGGAGTGTCCTGGCTCTGTGGTTTCTGAAGAATAAGGCGATGACTGGTTCAGAACCAGCAGTGCGAACTTCCACACACCAATCACAGAACCTGGCACAGGGCTATAACGGTGCGGGAATGGGCGAAGAAGAAAGGAACACACGATGACTCATTTTAAAGATTTGGAACATTCTGGATCTAGGGCAGAGAGAGATACCAGAGGATACGGTAAGCTCACTGTAATTACTGGGCTGTCTGTAGCAGCAGGCTGATGCAGTGGCATTTATGTGGCTCACGTCCTGACTCCCAGCACCTTAGGTTGTGACACTATTTAGGTAAAAATGAGATGACTAGGGTGACCTAAAATGGAAAAGGAACTTTGACCCAGACAAAACAGAGACCATGATCTTGAACTCCCGACTCCAGAACCAACGACTGCTTCTGTGGAGCTTTGCTCTGATGGCCCTCACAGACCCTCACAGGCCAAGACAACCTGCTATACCTCCATTTTCATAATGAGAAACTGAACTGACATGAGTGTCCACACAAGGTGCCAGGATAGGAACCCCAGGCTCTCAGGATGTGTGAATTTTGCCTGCATCTATGTCTGTGCACCACATGAGTACCTGGTGCCCCCAGCAGCCAGGATCCCTGGAGCTGGAGTCACAGACAGTTTTGAGTCACCATCTGGGTGCTGGGAATCGAACCCTGGGTTCTTTACAGGAGAAGCCGAGGCTTCTCTGAGCATCTCCTTCCGGCCCTTGTTGTTTGGATTTTAACCAGTAAGCGAACTTTGTATTATTCCTCACCAAGACTATTTATAAGATGTAAAAAGAAAGAAATTCAACACACTGGCATGGAGATTGATACTGACACAAAATAAAATGGAAGGTGTTAGAGATGAGCAAACACACTCTTAAAAGTCAGACGTATTTGCAGACATGAATTCAAACTCAGCCTTCTAGCACATTCCAGCCTATTTTGGGTATTTATCTTATGCAATTGAGGCAGCCTGGACTCCCGATCTTCCTGCTTCCACTTCCTAGGTATTAGGACTATGGGGGTTCAGAGCTCAGGCAGTTCTTTTAGGGCCACACACTCCATTGGAAGCCGCCTGCGTCTGGAGAGTGATACTCTGTCATATTCTCTGGATTAGAGAAGCTGGGCAGAAGCGGATACATGTGCGGGCAGTTCCCGGGGCCCTGTCCTTTAAACCAAGTGTAACTGCAGCCATCCACCTTCCCCTTGGAGAACATGCTGCAGCAGGCAGCCATGCTCTTCCGTTAGGTACACTGTGTTTATGGAAATACTTCTAAGTACAGTTTCCAAGCAGAGCAAGCCTGCTGTTAAACCTGAGATGAGCTTCCCCCGAAACACCAACTCCAGTGCCATCTCCATTTTGTTTCTTTTGCTCTCAACTCTTGGGGTTCACGGAACTATGGACATATCTTTTTAAAATTTAAATTCATTTTAAGTGATGCATAATGGCATATCATGTGATTTTTAAAAACTATTTTTTGCTCCTTCCCTCTTCATTCATAGACAGGAAGATTTCATATAATCAGGCTGGCCTTGAATTTGCTATGTAACTAAGAACCTTGGACTGCTGATCCTCCTTCCTTAGTCTTCTGAGTGCTGGGATTCCAGGCAT
Source organism: Arvicola amphibius (assembly GCF_903992535.2). Taxonomy (NCBI): domain Eukaryota; kingdom Metazoa; phylum Chordata; class Mammalia; order Rodentia; family Cricetidae; genus Arvicola; species Arvicola amphibius. Next base: position 82,921,257 of record NC_052051.1, on the reverse strand, counting down.
GTGTCACTAGGCCTAGTTGACCCTGTGCTATTCTAACACATGTACACATTATGTATTCCTGAGATCAATTCAAACCTAGTTCCACCAACATTGATCATTTATGGAACACACTCAGCTCCTTTCTTATGGCTCATTTCCATGTCAGGAGCTAAGAACCAGAGCTTAGAAATACCTGAACATTCTCAAGCCATGAACACAGGCCTGGGAAGCAGAGCCAGGCTCTCTGGAGGGCTAGGCTACCTCCATCTTCACACTGGATAGGCTTGGAGTAAAACGGGGGATTCTGAAAGTTGCGGTCTAGGCAGTGAAACCTCAGCACTAACAAAACACAGGCCAGTGAGGGACGGCTCCGTGACTGGCCCTCTCTGCATGGGGGGCGCTCACTAGAGCGCTGCGCAGAGCTGGAGTGGGAAGCCCATGTGCAGTCCACTGTAAGATCATGGATGAAAGAGGAAGCAGTGCGGAACTGGACAGTGACGGAGCCGACCCTGTGTGTCAGCAGCCGGGGTCTCGTGACCTGCCGACATGACTGCTATTTGGAAGCTCACTGTTTTCTTTGTTCAGTTTAGTGAGCTTTGTAAAAACTATGTAGAACATTGGGCTGGTATGGAACCCAATGATCTTAGAGATGTTTTTCTACATGCTGACAGCAAGTGCCAGAGACAGCCAGGTCACAATGCCAATAGCACAGAGCTAAGAGACTAGAAGCAGGGAATGATTGCTCAGGCCTTGGCCTGCAGCCCAAGACATGTGACTAAAATGGACAGGGATGGGCAGGAAGGGTACATCTTCCCATTCACACAGCTCTGGCTGCACCTACAGCCTCCTCTCTGTGGCCCACCAGTCAGGTGATTAGAAGTCACCCGGAAGCACATGCAAAGACTGTGCCCGTCTCCGCCCGGTGTGCTCCACTCAGTCAGACCTTTCTCACAAAGGGTTTTATTTCCCTGACATACTGATATATGTGTCCCAGCAGCAGGGCAAGTGACAAGAGCTACCAAGCATTTCACAGCTGTGAGGGTTAATCTTGGTTGTCACCTTTCCCAGGGCAGCCCCTGCCAGCAGCAGCCCAGTGGAGGAGTCCCAGAGAAAGGCAGGCTATTCCTGTCTGTCTGCCTTCACTCCTTGCTGTTAGCGCATTTATCCTACTGCTGCTGCCCTTCTTCTTTGACATGAGAACCCTTCCTACCCTCCGACTCATACTGAGGAGCAGTGTTCTCCAGGAGTCCCTCTGGCCTTTAGCACCAGCCTTGCAGACTCTGCAGTTCCTGGGTTCTTAGCCTCTTTAGTGTGCAGATGGCCATTGCTGGAATACCTAGCCCACTATGAAGATAATCTACTACTTTCTTCTGTCAACATGAACATCCTGTAGGCTCTGTTCCTCCAGAGCACCTAACAAAACAGGTGAGGCCTAGACGCCCTAGCCTGCACACAGGAGGCACTTTTCTTTTGGGGTTTCCAAAAACATGGCGCTCCCACTCTGTGTCTTGGAAAGTGGTCTGTTCCTGTCACATCCTCTGACTTCCTGGCTCCTTTCCACCTTCAAGAGCTTTGCCTGGCTTAACTACCTAAATGAAGATGCAAGGCAAAGTCATTAAAAACAGCCCCCAAGATCTCCACAGGTGATACATGGGTACCTAAACTATAGGGCAAGAAAGGCACTCTGCATGGCTGGCATCACTTGGCATCAGCATCAGTCTCCCAAGTGGCTCTTGCGCACCTGATTCTCTGTTAGGGCCCCATCCAGTGTTTAGTTCTCCTCCAGATGCAAGGTAGACCATCCTATTCCATAGGAGGCTTCTCTCCCAGAACTCCCTCAAGGGGCCCCTCTGCTTCTAGGAGCATCAGACTGCACAGACAATAATCCCAATAATGCCCATCCCAGCAGGGAGTACCATGCTCCAGTGCTTCTGAGCTAGCCCAGGCTGTGAGGCCCCCACACTGTGTGACACTGCTGATGCCCACCAGGATCCATACTTCCTAGCTAACTGTGCCCCCGCGCAGGCCTCCGCCACAGGCCTGTTCTAGACACAGTCCAAGCCAGTGATCCTTAAAGCACAGCAACCCCTTCGTGTCCCTGCCTTCCTTTCTTTCTTCTCAGGCAGGAATTTTTTTTCTGTTTAACACTTATGGCCCCTTACTAAAACACCTCTGCTTCACTGTCTCCTCCAACCAATATCTCCCAAGGTGGAGGTGGGGCTGCCAGTCCAGTTCACAACACGCCCCGAATCTAGGGCCCATCGTGGGAACATGAATGTTTATTAACAGAGTGAGTGAGCACAGCCAACCCTGTCGTCCTGTCCCCGCCTTGAAGAGGCACTGACAGCTGAGTTGGAACAGCCATCTTCTACCTGCCAGACCACAACCCATAAGCCTCACCTTTGAGCCCCCTGGAAAGTAAGAAAAATGTTCCTATCTGTTTTAGCCAAGCAGGGGGCTTGGTATCACAAGCTGAATGTCCATTATCTGACTTTCTGAATTTAGGAATATCCGCACAGACTCCACTGCTGACACTCAGACAGCTATTTTGGATCTCGGTGCTTGGATTACAGGACGCTCACCTGCACCCGCACTTCCACACGTCCGTGACTGACCGACACCTGCATGCTTTCTTGGGAACAGCAACCACCGTCCGAGAGAGTAAGTCATTTGTATAAGATCGGGCAAACGCTGATGTTTCTGGTGTTCAAAACACCCCTGAATCCGGTTCTTCTCAGGTTCCCTGGGGTAGAGTTCAGTTTCACGTTCCTTGATCACACAGCCCCCTCCATAAGCTGAAGGTCTCACTGTTTCGTTCTGGGAACTATAGGCTGTTAGTCTTCCTCTCCTGAGCTGCTCTGCTGTGTTCCACACTAATATGACTTTACATGTCACTCTCCCCATATATCTGCACACAACAAGCCCATGTTGTACCATATGTCATCAGCTTACTGTGTAGTCTGGACGCACACACCTAACCTTTCTATTTGTTAATCTTTCCTCAAAATCAGGGCATTAACGAAGCAAGTTCACGAGCCATAACATGCTATGCTTAGCAGCACACACAGACAGCATGGCATCTATAGCTTAGCAGCACACACAGACAGCATGGCATCTATAGCTTAGCAGCACACACAGACAGCATGGCATCTATAGTGGGCAGCACAGCCTTGTCCTCCTCCTCGCAATGTCTAGAGGGAAAAGGCACCAAGTGCCTGCCATCTCACTGAGCACACAGACTGAGAGAGACACCCCACACAGACAGACCCAGAGAGGCCTTGAAGTGATTAGGACCAGAAAAAGAACCAGACAGCTCTACAGTGAAAAGCCCCCTCCAACCTACTGATGCAGATGTATGGAATAGCCTGACATAATGACTAAGGGGGGTGGCAAGCTACATTTCTCCAATATTGGCATACAGCCTTTCCTGCCTCAGGGAAGGAGGAACAAGGAGACAAATCTGTTTGTCAGTCTGTCTGATGTGAGCCCTGACTGGGCTGTGCAAAGCTACAAGGTCTGTGAGAAGACCAGAGACCCTGGAAGCAGAAGCAGAGAGACAGCTGGGCCCTCTGGTCCTTCCAGGGCTGAGCTCTTTCCTGGCGTCTGAAGCTCAGTGTTGCCCTCATCTGGCCTGACTACAGAACACAGCCTCCGCCTGCCAGCTTCACATCTGGGTATCAGATTTGACTCACATGAGCAAACAGAAAAGGCAAGCAAACAAACCAAAACAAAGCTAACCCCCTTTTCTTTTCCGCTAGTCAGAAAACAAAGGACTTAAACTTTTAAATTTCTTTCTTCTAAAATAAAATCTTCTTTCCTTAAAACATAATAATCTTCCTTTAAATTTTATGAAGAAAACTGGACATGCTGGCTCACATCTGAAATTCTGGCACTCAAGAGGATAAGGCAGGAGAATTGCTACAAGTTCAAGATTGTCCTTAGCCACACAGTGAGGCTCTATCTCAAACAATGGTTCTCAACCTATAGGTCTCGACTGCCTTGGGGTCACATATCAGACATCCTGCATATCAGATATTTACATTACAATCATAACAGTAGCAAAATTACAGTTATGAAGTAGCAATGAAAACAATTTTATGATTGGGGATCACCACACCCTGAGGGTTATTAAAGGGGCTTCAGCATTAGGAAGGCTGAGAAGAGAACCACTGGTTTAGAAGTTATGAAAGTCAGACCAGTGGGAAATCCTCCCCCTTAATCTGACTTGCCGTTTGAACCTCCAGTTGGCAAGCAACAGCTTTCCAATCACGTCACCTCCTTCTCAAGGACTCACCCTCAGGCATCCTTGCTTGGTGGCTCTTGGGCAGGCATCTCTGTCACCCTAGCCCGCTTGCTCAGTTCTTCACCGGGAGGCTCCTCAGCTGCTTCCAGCTTGCGTTTGGGGGAGGCTGGGCCACTGGCTATGGGTCTGGGGCCTGCGAAGAACCACAGAGTCAAGTATAGTTCCGCTTCACAATGGTGTCATGCTGTGCAATGCCTGCTCTTTAGAGACAGGGAGCCCTGCCCTAGCCTCCTTTTCAGCAGTGACCTCACTTGGGAGCGGTGTGAGGAGGGCCTAGCCTGGCCTGCTGGCAGCAGGGCCAACTTCTGGTCTTGAGTCCCTGGCGCCAGGCCAGAGACTAATGCGGCATATCTGCTGTCCTTGCTCTGAAGCCCTGGGAAAATCCCGGAGTTCTGGCCATTCCGCGTTATGGAGCATCACCAAGTCAATCAGCACCTTCACTCTCTCCCTGCTCCTCCTATCCAGACCCCGTGCCACCTTCTTCTGTGCCCCTATCCCTACACTGCTACTCCCTGTTCACTGATTATGCAGCGGGCAGTTTTAGAAGCTCAGTGCCCTGCCCTGCTGCCTCCCTTCAGTGCAGGAAGTCAGAGCAATGGGGAATATGAGCGTTCTGCTCCACTTGTGGCCTGCTCTGGCTTCCTTCAGTTCCTACAGTGGGCTCTGCTTGCTCCTGTATCTGGGACTTTTCTTGCTATTTCCTTCCCTAGTTCTTATAGGGACATTGCTAAACAATATTTACAGAGATGCCCTTGGCAGCTCCTATTTAAAGTGGTCCTAAAGATACCCTATTCTTAGCCCCACATCAAGCCATTCAATGCCCTCCAAACTTCTTATCTGAATGCTCGTATCTGATTGTCTTACAGCATGCTTCATCAGGCATATGCTCATTTTGGCCTTGGCCCTGAATGACTGAAGTGGTGGCACAGGTCACAGAAGGCCAGGGAGGTGAGAGGCCAGTGTAATAACTCACCTGTGTTGCTGATGCTCCCAGCCTGGCTAGAGCTGGGATCTGCCACTGGGTGACTGAGGTCTTCCACACAGGAAGGGACAGATGCTAGAAGACCTTGGAGACAAAGGGATGGTCAGATAAAGAGAGCTATAGACCATGAGAAACAGAGGGGCCAGGAGGGCAGGACCAGGGCACAGCCTCCACCTTTTCCCAGCACCCCAAGCTGGTCAGGGAGCCCAGTCTGGCCTAGTCTGCAGTGTCCTCCTCAGGGTGAGTGAGATGTCAGTGGGGTAGGAGCTCCTTACAGAGTCCCCGGTATCGTGACAGCTGCTGGTAGATCTGCTTCATGCGCTCGATGTTGAGCCGACTGGTCTCAGCATGGTTGACGATGGGTCGCGGGTAGTCTACGCCAATGATGCACTTGGCGGCCTTCTGAACCGACTCGGGGGCATTCCAGGGCTCGTAGATGTAGCGAGAGGGGAACCCTTTCAATTTGGGCAGGTATCGCCTGAAACACATACGGGGTGATGTGTCAGCACACTGTGGCTCTTCTTAAAAGGGTCCAGAGTACCAAAGGAGGTCACAGTGGTTCAAAGCCAGACAGTATGGCTTGCATCCTCACCGAATGTAGTCCCCACTGGGGTCTGTGCGTCGGCCGAAGCCCACAGGGCAGTAGCAATGGAAGAACTGCTGGAAGAAAGCACTGCAGGACAGCCACATCCAGCTGCCCGCATTCACGCTGAAATCTGCATCCAGGAGCAGTTCATCAAATACCTGGACAGGGGACAACCAGCCTCCTTGGAGACCTGACGCTCTGGGTCTTTCCAAGGAGCCAAAGTTCTTCTGCTGAGGACATAGGATCCTAGACCCAGGGATCCCACCCCAGCCCCCAGCCTAGAAGGGGGCTGACCTTGGCTAGGCCTGGTCACAGGGTACAGGCCAGCTTGCACTCACCCGGACCCCGCTCTCCCAGCTGACCCAGAGGTCCCCGCGGGTAAGGAAGCAGGCCACGGCGTGCCGGGCCAGGTGGTGGATCCAGCCCTCCTGCCTCAGTTGGGTCATGATGGCGTCAATCCAAGGGAAGCCTGTCTTGCCCTCGGCCCACTTGGCCAGGGCTTCAGGGTTGCGGTCCCAGGGGATCTGGATGCAGATGGGGTTCCCCTCCATTCGGTCAAACCTGGGGTTATTGGTGGCCGCCGTGTAGAAGAACTCTCGCCACAGGAGTTGTCCAAACAAGGAGAGGGGGGGTGTGCTGTTCTTCTTCACCTGAGGAAGGTGTGGGCATAGCACACAAAAGTGAGCACCTGCCTGGTTCTTAGTGCTCTGATGCTCAGGGCTCCTGCACAGAGCAAGTGCAGTGGTTCCCAGTCCCCTATGTGTGCAGAGGGACCAGAATCACAAGGCTCACAGTGTGTGACATGCAGGCCCTGCTCTGAGCACCAGGAATGGCTTCAGATGGCTAGCAGGATTCTGTGGCTCTGTCTTCTAGAAAGCTAAAGGGATTTTATACATCATCAATTAAAAAATGTGGTCTAAACACCTAAATATCACTGAACCCAGAGAAGTTGAGCTGGTACTTACCTAGGGCCTTCATCCCTACTGACTGGTTCATGGTACTGGAAGGTACTCTGTGCGCTACCAGAGGAGAACGGTAAACACCATCCCAGCTGCAAACTTCAGCCTACGATGGTGACCTGCCTGCAAGGTGTGCTAATGCAATAGTATCACAAAGCTTTGTGACAAACCAACCACTATGATTGGATTTAAGGCCCACGCCATGAGATGGAACCCTTCCCCAATTCTGCTCAGGTGGCCAATAACCTAAGAGAAGATATGCCAGGGACCTAGGGGGATGCCAAACACTACTGTTCTGCTGGAGGAACACAGCAATAAAATGCCCCCTAACAGCACTCTGCCATACTCATAGGTCAGTGTCTCACTCAGCCATCATCCGAGGAGCCGCCTCCTGCAGTATCTGGGAACTAACACAGAGACCCACAGCTGGACAGTGTGCGGAGTGAGACCTCAGACTATTTAGAGTCCTAAATAGTACGTCTCCATCAAACCTCTCATCAGGGCTTGGGAAGAGAAGGTAAAAAGGGTTTAAGAGCCAGTGGGATGGAGGACACCAAGGGAACAAAGCCTCTGGACACAACAGGACTGAAGCACGTATGAACTCACAGAGACTGTGGCAGCATGCACAGGGCTTGCAGGAGTCTGTACTGCATGGGGTCCCAGCTCTGAGAGAGGAAGTAGACACAAGCCCTCACCCCAACTCAGAAGTTACCTCTAATTGATAATCACTCACAAGGGAGAAACAGTTTTCTCCAATGGGGTCTCATTGGGTATACAAATCATACTTAAGGGCAGGCCCCATCCCCAGCAGTGGATGAGTAGATGGCCAATACAAAACAAACTCAATGGTTTTAGGAGGGTGCTCTGTTTTGTTTTTTTTGGTCTCATAATGCTTTGACTGGGCATTTCTTTTTTAAATTTAACCTTACAGATCTATTGCTTATATATTATGGTTTCCAGTTTTGTGTTTTTATGGGATTTTTGTGTACGTGAATGTATGTCTCTGTGTTAATAAAAGTAAAAGACTTTCTCTTTGCCCCCCCATTCATTTCTTTTGTTTATTCAGGTTTGTTTATTTTTATCTTATTTTTTTCCTTTTTTTTAAGATGGCTGTTTGTATTCTAATGAAAGAGAAAAAGAACGAGTGTGGATTTGAGTGGGTAGGGAAATGGGGAGGATCTAGATGGAATTGGAGGATAGGAAACTGTGGCCAGAATATACTATATGAAAAAAAATCTGTTTTCAATTGAAAAAAATTAATAAGTACCAAGTCTGGATTTTGGTTAAATAATATGTAAGCAAGAGTTAGAGGCATGAAAGTATTAGACGGGACACACAAACAATGATTTCTCCTCCATGATGACTTATCCACCAAACTGCCAAACTCCGCTCCATGAAGCTGCTGTCTGGGCAAAGTCACACTAGGACAATGGCACAGCACAACCCAGGAGCCTCTCTGTTAACAGGTCCTACCTGCAGCCCTCAGGCCAGCCTTCCACTACAGAGGACAGCAGCCACTCCTGACTTCCTTGACACTCTGCTGCCAGCCTCAGGGCCCACGTGCCCTTTTTGCTTAGGTCTGCTTCTGGCCTCAGAGCTCACTTCCACCCAGAGGTCCCAGCCTTCACTATCAAGCTGCTAAAACCCCTGAGGCCAGTTTTCTGTCTCTTCCTCAGAACCAGGAGAATCTGGGTTCATTTACATCAGTGACTCAGCTTAGCTGTCACCTCAGGAAACCATCTGACTTCTCTGGCTCTCACAGCCCAGCCCCAAGGGCCCTTTCTGGGGTGACTGGCAGTGAGTGTTGAGCCTGGGGACTGTGCAAGCTCCCTGCACCTCACCTTCTTATACAAGTCCCACAGGCGGTAGTAAAAGAGGCGGCAGGAGAGGCATCCGAAGCGCAGGTAGGGGCTGAGGCCTGTGGGGCTGGCCAGCAAGGAATTGGCATTCATCCGAGGTCTCTCATAGTTGGCAACCCAGGCCTGCAGAATAGAGAGGGACAGAAGACAGACCTAGGTGTTAAAGAGTGAGCATTCTTCACCTGAGGTCAAAGAACAAAGGCTCTGGAGCCAGGCTTTGAGCACAGCATGTATTCCACTCTCCTGCCTAGGGACCTAGAAAGGAAAGCAGTCCATGTTCCTGCCCTGACTTCCATGTTCGGTCTATGGGATGACTGAATGGCTTATTTACTACTTAGCTACTAAATAAGAACACTTACTGTCTCTGGGGATTAAATAAAGTAGGGAAGAACGCTGAAAGCATGGAACAAACTCTGTAATTATACAGAAGGGGGAAAGGCATCTGCTTTACAGTCCCTGAAGGGAGGCTGCCACCGCGAGTCCAAGGCACCCAGGGCTTTTCACCATCGTCAAACAGCCAGGAAAATAGGAAACTCCCAACCCATTTCCGGAGACCAACAGAGCCGTTAACTTCTGGGGCCTCTTGTCTAACATTACTGGCCTTGTTTTCTCATCCACAGCCCCTAGCACAGTGCTCTCCTTTTCCAGGACGATGCTCACTAGACCTTAACAATATTGGAGTATTCTGCTATTATCTTCTACAAACAGAGTAACCAGGCTCAAAACAAACAAAGAAAACCCAAACTGTGACTCTCTTGGGATTAGTGACTCTTGAGAGAGCCTGGGAGTATCACTTCAGACCGCAGTCTCCAGGTAGATAGTAGATCTCTCTGTTCCTGACAGCTTTTCCTGACCACTCTAATACCCTAGCAGCCTTCAGGTACCCTTCCTCCCTAAGGCAAGCAGGCAGGGGCAGCTTACGGGGGTTGGGGGGGGGAAGGAGGGTCCTCAGCCAGGTGGGGAAACAGCTCACTGTCAGGCACCCTCTTCCTCTCTGAAGGAAAGTGAGGGCAGGACTGCTCTGCTCCAAGGCACAGGTGAGGAGGGCTGCGGCTGCAGATGTGAGAGGAAGTTCAGTCAGGGGCATCCGGAAGGGTCCAGACTGAACAGGGCCAGGAGAGGAGAGAGGAGGGGAGACCAAGAGAGAAAGAGAGAGAAGAGACGGCAAGCAGACCAAAAGAATGCATATCCAAAGTGGCTGGTTTATAAAGAAATCAGAAGCTGGGGGAAGGGAAGCCCAGCCCCTGGGCTGGAGAGGTTTAGGGTGGGGGCGGGGTGAGAAGTGCTAGGAGGAGCCACAGGTTCTGAGTGAGACTTGTCCTGGTTTTTTTTTTTGGGACCAGACACTCTCCCCCACGATTTCCATGCCAAGAATGTGAAATAATGACCTCATTTCTCCTCTGAAAAGCAAACAAATAACCAACAAAGCAGAGGACTTGTGATAGCCATGGGCCTCTCGCACCAGGCCCTTCCCTCCACAGTCGACCTGTGTCCACTACCCATCCCCACCTGCACTTTCCAGCCGCCTGTCTACTCCTCCTGACTTCAGTGGTACCCACCAGCCTCCAACCACTCCCACACACTGAGTGCTCAGGCACTGCGGTCCGTGCATCCTGCTGCTCACTCCCCACCTCTGCCTTCCAATCAACACTCTATCATGACTCCGTGTTTTCACCTGGCTGGCTGCCAGCCACTCTAGGTACTTACTCTGTTAGTCCATCTCTTCTACATCCCTCAGTGCTGCAGCTCTGGGCTCCGCCTTTGCCCCTAGGCCCATCTCTTAGCAGGCACAGGTCTGCAGCTGTAGCCCAGCTGGTTCCACCACTGCCTTGTGCAGAACTCGTTCTTTTCCTTAAGTCCACACTTGCGCGGGGCTCTTTGCAGAGAAAGCAACTTTATCCACTTCACTCAAGAACAGACCTAGTCATTACCTTTCTTCAGGTCCTGGTACTGTTCTACCCAGACTTCTCAGATGTGTCCTGCTCTTTCCGACCACTGCTAAGATCAAATCTAGACTGAAATATGAAGACAAGCTCCTCCAGGGCGCTGGGGATGGTGCCGGCGCTGCTCAGAGGACTGAGAAGGGCACACAGCTCCGAAGCAGCCCAGGCTTCTCTGGCCTCTCCTTGCCTGTTCCTCAAACACTCGGCTGTCACCAGCAGTGGCAGATGTGGTTCCCACCTGGTGCCTATCGTCCCCTGCACTTTCACTTGGCTGCTTAAGTGTCTTTTAACAGAAACCGGATACTTCTGCCAGTGCATCTCCCAGTCCCCCGATCCTGCAGCTTCAATCCCTATCAAAATTTTCATTTGTTTATTTTGTGTATGTGCCTGTACATCCGTGCACTTGTATCAGGTGTGGAGGCTAGGAGGTGCTGGGTATCCTCCTCTACTGCTCTCTAGTGCATTTCAGTGAGACAGGTGCTCTCACTGAACTTGGAGCTTGTTTGTGTGGGTTCTTATTGGAAGGGGGCTAGACTGGTGGTTAGACAGTCCCAGCCATCGTCCCTGTAACTGGAGTTACAGGTGTGTGAGTCACAATCAGCCTTTTTTCTTCTTGTTCTGGCAGAAGTTAATTTTCCGACTACATGAGCAGCTGTGCATGTAGGTATTGGGGTCTGAGCTCCGTCTTCCTGCTTATGAAACAAACCCTCCCACCCCAAGCCACCTCTCCAGCCCTCAATCTTTTTATTTTAAATGAAACGTGCAGAGACCCACACAAACATGCGGCTTCGTGAATTCTTTTAAAGCAAGCATCCAAGTAATCACCAGCAAAGTTCTGGAAACAGGACCTTGCTAGTCACCCAGGAAGCTGGGCTCCTTCCCCTGCCCCAGCTTTTATAATTATCACTTCCTACATTTTTGAGATGTTTACATTTTTCTACTTTTGCGCAGAGTGCTTGGAACAGTTTTATTCTTGGGTTTTTAAGCAGCCACTGTCCCCCATCCATCTGTGCATCTGTCGGCCCTGTAGCTCAGTCTCAGCCATTAAAAAAGTAGTCACATCAAAGTTTCTTTTAAGCATATACTCTCTGCCACCCTTCCTTGTCCTGTTGATGTCTCTGTGGAAGGACAAGGGAGCCGCACTTGTGTGATTCTGATGCCTACATACCCATGGTACAGTCTGCCCTGTGCACTGCCTACAACTTGGCTGGTACCGGAGACTAGACTGAACTTGGGTGTAATCCTTGTGAAGTCTACAGCGGGGCACATGGTCTTGCCTGTCTCTCTGAAGGTGGCTGTGGATATTAGTGCAGTGTCATCAGAGGCTGCAGAACAGGGCACTCTAAGTCTACATCTCTTTTCAGTTAGTAATCAGAACACGGGAGCCCAGCCCTTAAGAGCACTGCTACTCTTCCAGAGACCCCAGAGCTCACATGGTGGCTCAAAGCTGACTGTAACTCTAGTTCCAGGGGATCTAATGCCCTCGTCCAGATTCTGTGGGCACCAGACACATATGTGGTACATAAACACACACGATGGCAAGACAGATACATAGAATTAAAATAAATCATTCTTTTTTGAAGAATCAGAATGTCGTTACAAAGAGCTCCACAGGTATAGAACATATAACCTGCACTGTCCCCCCTTTTGGTCAGAGCATCAAGTGTATTAGTGGAGCACCTGACTTCTCTAAATCTCAGTTCTACTGGGCAAGGCAGACCTAAGCCTACTTTCTGACTCTAGGAGTCGGCTCAGGACGTGAATGTGATCAGGGGACACCTCCATTCCTGGCCACAGTAACTGAGCCAGGGAAGGGCACATGACCCAAGCCAGGCCAATGAAAATACTTCTTTGGACTTTTACTGAAGCTTTTGAAAAAGAGGCAAGCTCCTTCCTCTGGTGAGCCAGCCAGCCAGAAGACAGGCCACGCTGACTACCTTCTCCACTGCTAAGGGAAGCCGACTTGCAAGGGGACTCTACAGAGGACAGCAAAGCCAAGATGACAGACATCTGCTCAGACATTCTTGGGATACCTGGATCTAGCTACACCTTTTAGTTACACCTTAGATTCCTCATTATATTAGTTTTAAAAACTCCTCTTCCAAAAGACAGCTGCAAGTGCAACACCTGACTGACTGATAATTAATCCTGATGCTCTTTGTTCCTGCAACCCTCTGAGCCCTGATGGTTTCCTAACCTTAGACCATCTGTAACTACATAGGATGTTCATCTGGAAGCTTCTTGTGTCTGTTCTGCTCATCAGTCTTTCTGGCTCCTAGAACATCCTGATAGAAATGGCTTCTCCTTTCAGATCTAAAGAAGCAAAAAGGTTCATTCCTTCAACTCAACACCTCTGGGTCTCCCCAGTGAGTTGAGCAGCATTCAGGGGTGTGTGGAAAATGGGCTTCTGACATGGTTTGAGAGCAGTCCTCTACAAAATACATTTTAAGTTAATAAGAACGAAAATCTATGAGGCCATAGGTTAACTCTGTATACTCGAGTCCTGCTCTTCCTGCCACTTCCTTTGTCACCTCCATCCCTTCTCCTGACTCTCTGGGCACAGAGTTTTGTTTTCCCTTTCACCTAGTGCTAGGATGGAATGGGGGCTTGAGCATGTCTGGAACACTCTGCCACCAAGCTACAACTTGGTCCTGGGCAAAACTCTTAATGTAGACATAGAAAGTTGGTCCCTTGTAGCTACTGACTCAAATCGGAGGAACTTGTTTTTAGCCTCAGCTGAGAGAAACATCAGAATGGGAATATTAGGTCTGCTGATTTGAGAAAGATCAAGACCATCAGTACTGCCTTTGGTGCTGGCTGGGCACTCCTGAGCCTAAGAGAGCATCCTTCCTAAGCAGGCTGCCATGGGCCCTTGCTCGATTGCTATCATCTAGCTGCCGGCAAAATGCCTTGTCATTCAGTGGGGACAGAAAAAGCTGTGCTTTTAAGGGTCGGACTACAGAGCCTGCAGGGTCAGGGAGCTAGGAGCAAGAGTCCTCAGTCTGTGAGGAGCCTGCTCTGCTCCTCTGCTCACAGGCAGGTGAGGAACTTAGCCACCGTGGAACAGAACCTCCGGGGCCTCAGACTCCCTCCTTCCTCTTGCTGAGCTCACATAAGAGCACCAGTTCTATAAGCAAATGGAAGTAAACCTGTGGAGGAAACAAGCAAAGATGGGGCGGGCGATCTGACACCAAATGATGGGCACTGTGGGCTTTACCAACAGAACAGCTCTAGGATTTGGTTCTTTTGAGACAGTCTGCAGCCCAGTCTGGCTGGAACCTAATGCAATCCTTCTGCATCAGCCCTCTTTAATGCTAGGATTGTTGGCATGCCTTTTCAGCAAGCGGAACCTGTCCACAGAAGAAAGTTAATGTTGTGAGTGTGTGGAACTCTGCCTCCCTATGCTACCTACCAATGGTGTGACTCGACCTCTTTGAGCCTAGCTTTGTAATCTGTCAGACAGAAAGCCTAATGCCACCTGTGGGATGGTTGGACAGATGAAGGGGGACATCGCATCAGGTAGTTAAGCCAGTGGTCAGCACAGCGACGGACTCTCTAACCAGGAGCTGACATTAATTTTGCCATCAAAGAGTTTTCAACCACTTGGAGATTTGAGGCTCTAGGGACATAAACCTGATCCACACCTTTTGCGCCTGAAGTTCTGGGCTCAGAAACAGGGTCATACCTTCCGTTCCAAATGCTTATCCAGGCGGGCCAGAGCTTCTGTCTCTCCTCCTTGCCAGACAGCTGGGCCAAGTCCTTCCGTGGGGAACCCTACAAAAGGAACAGCAGGCCAGAGCATTGCAGGTCAGGTCATCTGATTTACAATTATGAAAATGATAATTTGCACTATTCATACTAATCTGTTCTTTAGATGAAACCACAGACCTTGGACTTGATGCTACTGGGACTGAGAAAGCCCTTATAGTAAAGAAGGCCAGCTTTATTCAGACTAGAAGATGGAAGGAAGGTGGAGAAGCCCAATGACTAGCACCAGACAGCGCCTCTACTGTTGGAGAAGGGGAACTACACAAAGAGGCTCCAGCTAGAAAAAGCAGTCTGGCAGGGCATATATGGGTCTTGGGGGTCAAACAATGGTCTTGGGGGTCGAGATAGTTAATAGCAACTTTTTCTGGTTTTTGTTTGTTTTTTAGGCAAGTTCTCCGGTGGCTCAGGCTGGTCTGTTTCCTCTGTCTCTGTCTCCCAGGTTCTGAGATTACAGGCATGTGCCAGTAGGCCAGTATTTTCTAACTTTGACAGACAGAAACAGGAAAGCATATCCCATACAGGAAGCAGCAGCACGTACCCAGCTCCTCCAGGGAAGGCACACCATAGGTGTCATCGTGGTTCTCCCGGATCTCGGCTCTACAGCTCTCCATCTGCTGGCTACTCACAGTGCCGACGGGCTTCTTGGGCAGCTCCATGCGGCTGATGATGGCCTGAAAGCGCTTGTAGGTAAGGGGTGGTTTCTGCCCATTCAGGTCGATGATTCTGGGGAGTCCAAAGCACATCTAAAGTCACTCCTGAGGTCTTTTATTTTGGGGTCCCTGACCACCCAAAAAAGAGCCCCAACTCAGAAGCTGAGGTTCACTCTTTTGTAGAAAGGGGGGGCGGGCGGGGGAGGCTGCATCTCCATTTTACCGAGAGGGAAAATGAAGCCCAGAGAGCTGGAGCAGGTGCCTCAGGGAATGGAGCAAAGCAGGGTCAAAGCTGGGACTCAGTTCCAGGTTCCCTGGTGTCCACGCGGAGCCGCCTAGAGACAGAGACTGACCATACCTCTCTAATCAGACAGAAAGTCCCCCATGGGCCTTCCGGGCACATACGTGACCACACCAAGGGCCTCTCTCTACCCAGTTTTGAACACATATGATGAGGGCTGTGACATACTCCTTGCCTGGAGGATCAGCCTCCTGTAAGCCCTGTTTACTAGAGCAGAGATGTAGAGGCCAACTAAGGCTCCTTAAATCAGAGGCTGTGGTAAACAGCAACACCATACAGAGTTTTGAAGTGTGCCAAGTATTTTTTACAAGCAAGAAGGAACGGCACGAGGGTTGAAGAAAGAACACCACTGCTTCTATAAGCATAGACTTGGATGGGTCTTGCTGCCTGAGAAGGAGCTTATGCAAGACCTGCCTGTGGGTGAGTTCATTTCCCTATTTGCTCTCCCTGCGCTGCCCCCATTAGCCCACATAGAAGCTGGCTGCTACCTCTGCAGTCCCGCCCCTCTTCTGCACGTTGCAGGGGAAGGGCTCCACGCCAAGCCTCTCCTTCTGAGGGCTTGGCTCACGTGCACAGCTGTGTGACCCAGCCTTCTGGCAGTCAGCCCTGGATTGGGGGAAGAGGGCGGGAGCAGCAGCAACAACAGAAGGGTGACATCTCCAGCAGGCAGTCTGGGGACAGAATGGGGGGGGGGGGATAGACGCATAGGGACTGGTCACTGGGGAGGGAGACCCTGCTGTGGTTACCAGCAACCTGCAGGGGTCTCTAGAGTCCTCAAACAGCATCAAATGCATGGCCTGGAAACCCAGATAGGCTGAACAGACCTGGCAATCATCCCAGGGCTGGGAACTAGGTCTGTGGGAGTAGAGACCTGTTGGGAGGAGTGACAGATGGGGTCTGTCAAGGTCAGGACACTGCGGAGTGGGGAGCATGACGCACAGGGAGATAGCTTTAGCTAGATTTACTAAGATTCTGTGTGGAGACTCCCTTCTTCACAGCTTGGGTCTAACCAAGTCTTTGTAATCCAAATTTGGTAACCTGTTAGTGACTTCTTTAACCCCCAATTCTGGCCTTATTCTTGTCCAATTCTAGAAAGTACCATACCTTACGAGCCAGGTGGCCCTCTTGCTGAACTGGTCTATTCCACTTAGGAGGGGCCCAAATCACCAATCCTCACAGGCAACCTTACCAAGAACCACCATGTCTCACCTGTCCAAGTCATAGAGGGTGTGAGAGTTCTCAGTCACCACCTCCACACCAGCCTCCTTGGCCATCTTCATAATAGCCGCATCCCGTTCTTTCCCAAAGGGTTCAGAGTCATATTCAAAGGTCAAGCGGGTCACCCCCCATTCCTGTGGGGAGATAATCTGTTATGCTCAGTACTGTCTGAGAAGTGAGACCTAGGCACTCAGCTCCTCTTTGGGAGTGAACAGGGCCAATCTTGGCTATGTTACAAGGGCTACAGAACAAACCAAGGGCATCAGACTATGGCTTAAATTTAAAGCAAAGATCCTGAGGCTCAGAAAGTGTGAAGTAGGCAGTCAGGAGGGTCAGGCCAATAGCACTGCTGTGGCAGAGTCAGTGGGAGGGCTCTGTGCTCTCACTGTGGCTTTGAAGGGGGAGAATGAAGCTATAAATACAATGTTCCCAGGGAGCCCCTAGCCCACAGAGAGGCACTGACTCACAGTGGAAACGGTGGGAGAGACACATACAGCATCACTACCGCCTGACTGCTCTGTAGCTTTCCCCAGACCTCCTCAGAGTCTAACTTGTGGCCTAGTTTTCTTGGCCGACTTGTGCTATGTAAAGTGTCTTAATGGTTTCCACAGCAACAGTCCCAAGGCCAGAAGCAAACAGAGCTAATAGCTCTCAGAGCTGGAGAAGGAGCAATCCTTAGTCCAGGAGAAAACAAACTGGAGGGGCTACAAGTTGTGAGAGGGGAATTCTTTTCTGAGCTTTCTGTCACTTCTGGTAGGAATTGCCTGGTCTCCTAGCAACACCATGAGAAAGCTGCCCCAGTGAAAGTTATCCAGACAAGTCACAGAAAGCCCTACAGCATGTAACTACAAGAAGCAAACAATCTAACCAGTCCGTGGTCACAGGCCTTCAAAGCAAATGTCCTACTAATTCAATTCTGTCCACGGGAGTCAGCGATTGCTTAGCAGGGTGGATACCAGGCTCCTCAGAGCACAAATGCACTCAACGTTTATTTAGCCCTTACTATACTAAGTGGTTTGCACAGATGACGTCATTACATGGTCACAAAACCCTGTGACTAAGGAGATTCTCATTAAATGATAGCCCCACTCCTTCAGGAGGACTCTCCTGTGTCTCTGTCCCATTTCTACCACAGCATTTGTCACAGGCAATCAAGTTGCCCTTTACCTGCCTGTTTTGCCCATCGTCGTGTGAACTCAGAGCAGAAATCGGGCTGCGCTGTGCATCCACCACGCTCATCTTATCAGCCAGGGCGGGGCCTGAGCTAGCAGCCCAATAAATGCATGATCCGTGACTCAATGACAACAGATCTATGCTGAGCAACAGCTTGCTAGGCCTCTGAGCTGCTGGGAGACAGAGGAGCAATGTGGAGGGATTTAGGACAGAAAGTTTTCTGTTCTTGGTCTTGCTGTACTTTGGGACGGAACCCAGGGCCTCATGCACATTAGGCAAGTGCTCTGGCACTGAGCCGCAGCCGCAGACTAACAAAAGCATGTGTGTGGTATGGCGGGTAAACACCAGCTCTGTGTCAGAGAGCCTGAGACCATTTCCTGGCCAGGCGGCATGTTCTTTCCTCACCTATGAAGCTGGGACAGCAGAACCTACCTGTCAGGGCTGCTGTGGGGTAGGCATTAGCGCGTTAGCAGTTGGAACAGGACTCACAGTCAGCCCTCAGAGAATGCTGGCAACCAGTGTCCAGTGACTCATAGGTGTGTACAAAATTATGGAGGGAGGGAGAACAGATACACACTGTGAAGCTATTTTCTTTGACATCAGATTTCTCCCCAGCACAGAGTGCTATTGTGGATGAAAGAGAATGCTCTAGAATGCTCTATCCATGAGAATTTTTGCCTCTGCTTGGACCTTAAAACATGCATTTTAAAGGGGCTGAGAGGAAATAAATGGGCTTGCTTCCAATATGGCCCCCAAATGAAGATTTTATTAATTGCGTACCACAGAGAAACAGTGATGATCTCTCAAATGCTGGCTGATGTTTTTCCTAATAAGCAGGACAAGCTGAGGTGGGCAGCACCCCTTGTTAGACAGGAAACCCCACCCTCACAGTCTTGGCAGGAACAAACCCTAATAAATACTGACTTGAGCCAAGGAAACATAAGGAAGCCAGCGACGGTGGGGTGGAAGGGCTTAGCAAACCGCATGTCTGGGCTGAGTGAGGATCCTTCCAATACAACACTGGTTTTACAGTTTCCCCCTTACCAGTTTCCGCCCTGCTAGCAAACTGACCTGCTATCTCTGCTTCTGACCTCGCTAGCAGCCATTTTAGTGGCCAGACAGGCACCAATATTTCCACTTTGCCAGCCAGAATAGCATTTCACTCTGTGGTGAGATGCCAGGCAGCAGACTCTCCCTCTCAGCCCTACACACTCACCTTGAAAAGCCTCGGGAACACATCAGCTGGCTGGCCCCGGACTACAAACAGACGGGAGTTCAGCTTTCTTAAGCTTGTGTCCAGATCTTCCAGAGACTGCAGTAGGAACCTGCAGAACCCACAAAGGCCTTGTTAGTAACATGGGGGTGGGGGGAATGGAGGTGGTGAATGACAGGACACGAGACACACACACACACACACACACACACACACACACCTTCCTAAGAACCCAGCCACTGCACATGCCAATCAAGTTGGTATGATATATGTAGGGCTGGAGGCCGGCCTGAGCTCAGACCAGGAGTGATGGGGTTAACTTCTAGCTTACTTCATAGCTATGTGGTAATGAAGCATAGCTTTAACCTTTTTAGCTGTTTTCTCATCCGTGGTTTGGAAATAACAGTAAAGCCTATAGACCTGCTAAGATGTTAGTTAGTACTCGTGGAATCAGATAATGCAAGGAAACCCTCAGACACAGGGCCTGGTCTGCTAAATACTAAAGCCACCTCCACAAGCTGGGCTGTCTCTGAGGCTTTGTTTGCTAGGTGGCTCACTTTCCAGGCCACTCTATGCCCCACAGTCCCTTGAGCCTCAAGCACAGTGGACTTGTATTGTCTGTGTAGTTAAGGCTGATCTTGAATTTGCCATCCTCCTGCCTCAGCCTCTCAAGTGTTGGGATTACAGGCATGAGACACCATGCACGGCTTGGGCTGCAGGTATTTCTGATACTTCAGGCCCGCACATGGACTAGGTTGTTCCTGGAACTTTGTTTGGCAAACTGCTTACTCTTCTGGTCTCTCTGTTACTCTAGAAACTAGGTTCTCATCAGGAGAGGCAAGGGCTTAAAGGTGTTCTGGCTAGATACTGTGGCGTGTTTGGGTATATGACAAGAGACGCACAAATCAAAAGCCTGTGTTAGAGTACTGGGTCACTAAGGGACAGGAAAGGAAATGAACCTTTGCTGAGTCCATCAGTGTGTTGTTTTAAATTAAATTAACATTTTAACCAGGTAACTATTGATGTGGTTCACAATCCCAGTGATGAGTGGGTACAGCCAAGACTAGCAGTCTGATTATGAATCTGTTACGCTTTGTAAGTATTTTCTTAATTTGACCGCTCAGCACATTTTGAAGGAAACTGAACTATCCCCATTTTGTAGACAAACAAAAAGACAAGAGAGATTAGGGAATTTACCAAAACTGATAGCTCTTAAGTGACTGAGCTGGCTTAGTTTAATTATCGGTCCCGTCCCTTTAAGAGACAAGCCATGCCCACCCCCACCCACCTCTGTGGCTGAGGCAAGTTGATCTTCAGCTTCCAGCCTGAGTCTCTCTCCCCAAGAGGCCTTCCCCCCTCATTCTATCTCCCTCTGCTTTTCTCACCTTCTCCCTTTCCCCTCCATAACCCACTAAATAAATATCCAACCTCACTCTGCATGGCATACCTATCCATCTGGTTCCCTGCTCTGGACCAGCCGCCTTCAGAGACCTGCAGCATGGTCTCATGGCATGCCTATCTGTCTCTCCTTGTGGCCTGCTGCAGCGACTTAGGAACCTGCACCAGTCCCTGCCTAGGACTGGCTGCTTTTGGGACCAGCTGCCCACTGCTGTCGGGGGACTTGCAGTGTTTCTGTTGCTGCAGCCACTGGGGATCCAAGGATCCTGCAGCATTTTTAATTAATCCATTTCAATAGTGACCCAGGCTAATCAGACTCTGAAAGCCATTTTTCTTCTCAATGGCCCATTTCTAAACACTTCAGTCAAGCAAGCTCTGCTCCAGGGCTGAAAGTCTCCTGAGCCTGGAATTCCTCTTTCTGAAGACACAAGCCTCATGCAGGCAGTCCATCCACAGGCCTATCTTCCTCCTTAGGACCCAAGCCTGAATAGGCCAGCTTCTATGTCATTGTCCCTCCAAAGAACCTGCTGTAGATCCCCCGCTGGGAATTTCTGACTTAAAAATCTGGCACCCTTTGAATGCTAAGTGATCTGCAAGCCTGCTCGATTGTTCTCCCTGGGGGCCTTGCTGCTTCCCACTGACACACACACACACACACACACACACACACACACACACACACACACACACACAGTAAGTAAAAATAAAAATAAGAAAGGCTCAGGGGAGCACCTGAAACAGAAGGTTTTGCTAGGCACAGGGCAGGGCACAATTCCACACCTCAGGAGGGTGGAGGTTCTTCTATTAGAAGCCCCCAAGATGTCCCAGCCATACACTTTAAGGGTCTCTATCTTCACAGCTCACCACACCTCAGAGAACGTCAACCTGCAGCTATTCAGAATGAAATGCACAGGAAATATAGGTTCTAGAGTATGATGCAACCTGTTTCCCATACGGCTTTATTTTTAGGGCTCATTTGCTAAAAGAAGAGCTTCCTGCAGCATCTCTACAGCATGAGTACCCTTGTCTTCTCTGACAGGAAGCAGCCGCAAAGTCTGCAGCTGGCAACAAAACAATGGTGCAATTCACAATGGCAACAGCTACATTTATGGAGCACTCCCAGAGCAAGGCTCTAATCCTACTTGCTTTATAACGTGTTATTTAATTTCAGACAATCCTGTGAGGCAGGTGCTATTATTGTGCCCATTTTGCAGCCGAGAAAATGGGCATTAAAAGATTAAGTAACTTCCCAACACGATATACCTAGTAACTACCAGGTTCCTAGGCCTCAGCAGTGAGCACGTCCACTGCTTGGAGCAATGCACTCTGAGATGGGTGGTACTGCCTAGGGCTCAGCCCTTAGGGAGCATGGAGCTCAACTCACAGCCAACACCTTTTCTGCAGATCCTTTCTCCCCAAAGTGTGGTATGAGGCACCTAGCACTAGCTGTGCATGACCAGACTCGCTAGAACACACACACTCTTGGGCTCCATCGGAGACTGCCACCATTGGAATTTGCCCTTCCATATGATTGTCTTCCCACACTAATCCCTGGACAATCACTTGTCCGTGAAAACTGAAGAAGCTCCGCTGTGGAAAGCGCTTCACTTTGGCCTTGATGTACTGAGCTCCCACCCCGACCAGATCACATTTTCCTTTCAGACTATTTAGCCCTTAAGAAATGCTTAACTAGCCGGCCGTGGTGACGCATGCCTTTAATCCCAGCACTTGGGAGGCAGAGGCAGGCGGATCTCTGTGAGTTCGAGGCCAGCCTGGGCTACAAAACCTAGTTCCAGGACAGGTTCCAAAGCTACAGAGAAACCCTGTCTTGAAAAACAAAAACAAAAACAAAAAGAGAAAAGAAAAGAAAAGAAAAGAAAAGAAAAGAAAAGAAAAGGGAAAAAAAAGAAATGCTTAACTACATCCACCATCCCTCCTCCCCAGGATGAACTCAGAACAGCATCCCAGGAGGCGCTAGGAAGGAGACACAGGGAGGACTCTGTGTAGCTTCCAGCCTTCAGGCAGCCAGGGACAGGCAAGCCACCACCGTGGTATCACCTTTCGGATCTGCCTGGTGACAACTCTGCAGAGCACCAAAGGAACTGGAGCAAGCTGCTCCTGAAGAAAGGCCACCAGACAGGTCTAGGTTTTCTCAACCAGGGAAAACCAGGGCCTTTCCTCGGTGCTCCCTTCAAACCCTCTCTGCATCTGCGCACTTCTTTTTACTTGCAGACAACCACACCAAAAAACCACCTGAGTACTGGAATGGGTGGTGCTGGGGGTTGAACCTCACCCTTGCTCCAAGTGCCACACGGCAAGCACACAACCCTTGAGGGAGCATTTCAACAGATGTGCCCCAGAATTACATAGGTTCCATGGAGCCAGGGCAGACAGAACTGGAGAAAACCAAACTGGGATTTCCAAAAATACAGAGAAAACTATCACCCAAGAACTGCAGGAGGCTACCTCTTCAGAACAGGTCAGTTACACATTTCTACTCAGGGACGATGGCTATGCTGAGAACAGTTTATCTGCTAACACAGAGGACAGGGTGACAGTGAATTTTTCTTTTGGGTTTAGACCGTCTGGCTTCAAGCAAACTTACCTCACCATAACAATGATATTATGGGCTGAATAGGATATTAATAGACAGAAATTCACTTCTAAGAAATTAGGAGAGTTTAAACCCCACAAAAAGGATAATCTAACCCAACAGCCTGTGGCAGAGACTGCTTCCTGAGTCTCATTCAGATAAAAATGTAGGTTTTTCTTTCGAGAGTGCTCAATTTTAAAGAGCTTCATCAAAATTTTCAACCCTTTTGGGCAAATGGAAACATGCCCTTGGCTTCCAGAACAGTGAAGTCCCTTGCCAGAGTCGCACTGTGACTAGCTCAGGGAACACAGACTGCTCTGCTAGCAAGCACAGCCCCTACCTTCCCAGGCTGCCCACTTTACAGCCTGCTGTTCAGCTGTACCCACTTCACAGCCCGCTGTGCAGCTGTCCACGCTTCACAGCCCGCTGTCAGCTGTACCCGCTTCAAAGCCCGGTGTCAGCTGTACCCGCTTCAAAGCCCGCTGTCAGCTGTACCCGCTTCACAGCCCTCTGTCAGCTGCACCTGCTTTACAGCCGCTGTCGGCTGCACTCAGCCCCTGCACTCGGGAAGGGACAGCTCAGAGAGAGCATCTCCACTAACCCTCTGTTCTGGAAGCTCCTGAGAGGTGCAGAGCAGAGCCAGGGACAAACTTACTTCAACAGAGTGGGAGGAGCATCTAAGCTAGGGCAGGGAAAGGAAGGTAATTAAAAATGGATCTCATCTGACCCATTTTTAAAATCTAGAAGCCACTCACAGCTGCCTTTTGTTTTGGTTCTTGCCTGTAGTACCCTCTTCCTAGATATAGCAAATTTGGGGAAGGAAGGACAGAGGAAAATGGCAAATTAGTGCTAGAAAAACATTCCTGGGCCGGGCGATGGTGGCACAAGTCTTTAATCCCAGCACTCAGGAGTCAGAGGCAGGCGGATCTCTGTGTGTCTGAAGCCAACCTGGTCAACAAGAACTAGTTCCAGGACAGTTAGGGTTACAAAGAGAAACCCTGTCATGAAAAAAGAAAGAAAGAAAGAAAACCATCCCTGGGAGTCACAGAGCTAGAACGGCTCCCATAGACTTCCTACTATCACCAAGGCAATGAGTATGGCAGTCTTCTTTTTCTATGCTAGCAGAATATACAGGTATGTATATTGTTGGCATAGAGGAGGCGCGCGCACACACACGCATGCACACGTGCGCACGCACATACATTCTGGCTGCCTTTCTCTTTAACTGATGCTATGGCTATTTAAATCCCTCCATCTGCAGGAAGCACACACACACACACACACACACACACACACACACACACACACACATTCCGGCTGCCTTTCTCTTTAACTGATGCTCTGGCTATTTTAATCCCTCCATCTGCAGGAAGGAATCAGTCTAAGGACAGATTCTGATCTCCCACTTCTGTCAGATGGACCCCACCCTTCTACGGAGACTTTTCAGCACAGGGCTGTTATATTGCAGCCACATTCTCTTAGACTACTCCCAAGTTCCAGAAGATTACACACACTGCAGTTATGCAGAGGTGCAGCTGGAGTGGGAGGGGGCAACTCCTTGCCTCCAACCCTGTGCACCAAACAGCATTCAGCCCTGCTCTCAGCAAGGGCAAAGATGGGGCTTCTGGAGTGTGTGTGCCTGCTGGCTCAGGAGCAGTTACCATATTCGATCTGTTTGGTGTTATTTCACCTCGTTCTCCTGAAATGCCAAAGCTAATCAGTCTTCCGGTCAATGCACTGAAGCAACACACTCCCCAGGCTGCCTGTGGTTAGTTAGTGCAGCACTCCTGACACTTGGCTGTAACAAAAAAAAAAAAAAAAAAAAAAAAAAAAAAAAAAAAAGCAACCCAGGCAGGACAACTGAATCATAATGGGAGAGGGTGTCAAGGAAGCTTTCAAAGATCCTTAAGTGATTTCGATTCCAATATTAAAAATGTATCTGCAGTTTGTCCCCATTTTATTGTGTTTATGGCATTTGGGCTCCTCCATCAGGTTGTTTACTTGTCTTTCTCTTCTAGAATGTAGGTTCTGGACGCTGTGGGAACTCCCCCAAACCTGCTTGTTCACGGCCGTGCTTAGCAGCTGCCTGCCAGCTACAACTCACAAAATAACCTTTCAATTAATATCTACATTTCCACACGATTTTAAGATTTCACCCAGGCATCTGAGCTGCCTCATTCTTTCCTGCTTCATTCTCTTGAAAGAGCAACCAAAAAAAGGTGACACACAAAAACCCATAAAACCAAGTTCCTAGTACATTAGATTCCAACCAGTTTGTGGTTCCGTCATCTCCACTACCACAAAGGAATGGGCAATGCTCCTTAAAATACCAGTAAAAGAAAAAAAAACCTTCATGAAAACATAACAGTCAGATTCTATCCACTAGTTAGATTGGCACACTGCCAAAAGGAAGGGGAGGGCAAAGTCTGAGGCTTGGTTTAACGTCCACAGAAGAGCCGGTCATTTGCCGGTGTTTGTCAAACTCAACCTCCTAGCTATGGAAACTGGAGCAATCCAGAGCAGTAGCGCAGCCTGAACCAGTGTGGGCTGGCTCTCCACAGGACTGTCTTTAGTTGTTCCCGCTGCATAAACGGGCAGCAAGGGGCATTTAATACACATGCTACTATACTAGAAGCACTTGCTCTCCTAGCAGGGCAAACCCCTCTTGGAGTGGAAAGAATAGGGGGGCTGAGAGCCACTGCCTCTTGGGAATTCCCTTGCTCATCTGTGCAACAAGGCCATAAGCAAACAAACCAGGCAACGGCTAGGCAGCATTGAAAGAGTGATGGGTACTGGATGTCTCAGAACTTGCTTTTGAATACTGGCTACAGAGAAAATACATTAGCTACTGTGTCACACAATGTGGGAAAGGACCCAACCTCCTGGGAGTTGTCAGGGGCTCCTGACATTGTAGTTTTGTGGTTCCTAAAAAATCTCATCTATAATGATCCAACTGTCCTCTAAAAATCGTATCATGACAATTGGAGGAAGAGCTGATAGTGACGCCATCCTCTCTGAATATTTTCCTAGCGAATTATAACTACAGAAGGGATCCTCTCGGATGAGTTAAGGGGGCCTGGAAACTAGCTCTGCGGGTAAAGGCACCTGCCTCCAGGCCTGACTAGCTAAGTTTGATCCCTGGAACCATATGGTGAACGAGAACCTACAAGTTGTCCCCTTAACTCTCTATACACCGCCATAGCAAGTCCTTTCCCAATAAATGTTAAAAATTATAATAATTGTATTGGGTTAAGAACTGCTCTGGAGGTCAAGACACAAAGTGGTCTACCCGAAGATGCCCTTGGTTAAGGCTGAGCTAGGGTCCCTAATCACCACCAGGGTAAATGTGTAGGAAGGTTAGTCAGGATGGTGGTGGTGGGGGGCAAATCCGAGGCTTAGGGAAGCCCTGGGGGGGGGCGGGGCTCAGCGAGGGTTTTTCCCTGAAGATGCTTTTCGTCACCCCCCTCACGGTACACCCCTAAAAGCCCAAGACCAGAATGTCCCCATTCTGTCAGGAACTGGCTGCAAGTAGACCACACGTTTCTGATGAGGGTTTCGTCAGCACAGAGGGGTCATGACCTCTGTCCCCCAGCTTGACGTGGAGTTCAGAGGGGGCCGCGGAAGAAACCGCTGTGTCAGAGGTGGCCGCAGGCCAGAGTCCGCTCGCTGTTCCCACCCCGCAGTGTAGGGTCCCCTCACCTCCACCGGTTGATGCCCACAGACGAGGAGGCCGCAAACCACGGGTCGAGGATGTAGACGCAGCGTACACAGCGCGCCCCGCGCACGGCCGCTAGCAGCGCGGGGTTGTCGTGGAGCCGCAGCCCTTTGCGGAACCAATGCACGGAAGATGCGCCGTCCGCGCCCGTTGTCGGTGCGGGGACTGTCGCTGCCACCACAGCGGCCGCCGCCATCGCCTCCCCGACTGGGCCCCGGGCTGCCGCTCCGCCCTTGACCATACAGCAGGCCCGTTTAGCGCCCGCCCAGCGACCAATGAAACCTCTGACCTCCGACATGGCTCCGCCCCCTGTGGCCTGGGACGCCTCTGTGATTGGATGGTACTCCCCTCCGCTCTATTGGCCGGCACCGCCTGCGCAGGCCCCGCCCCCTCACGTTCTCACCATGTGTGGTCCCCGCCCCGTAGCCACTCACCAGTGACGCAGGCTGGCCCTGCCGCCGGCCCCGCGTGGGCTGAGTCTGGAGGGACCCCGGATCTCCTACGCGTTTCGCGTTCTTCGCCTGCTTCTGGGAAGGACAGGGGTTGCAATGACTCCTGCCGGTGGCTGACTGATCTGTCACCAGGCTCTTACTTGCGGTTCATTATACTGTTCATATGCCAAGCTGAACGGGTGTTAGCCTTACACAAACTGTCCTATTTTCTACTCTCATCTCATCTCATCTTATCCCAGTTACGTTCATTCCACAAACCCGGTTGAAACAGATGCTTGTTAGTCTTATTCTGCAGATGAGGCAGGCTTAGGGCGCCCCAGTTTGAATGACTTGCGCAATTCCGCGAATCCAGTAAGATTCTGCTCTGAAATTTTCAATTTCTGCTTTTAACCCACTTCCTCGCAGAGAATCTTGGTATTTGCATGTAGCAAGGCATAAGGATGAAGGAGAAGTCCTTGTAGGCGACAGAAGTGAGTTTGAGAGAAAGGGCAGGGATTGCAGAGAATGGGTTGAGGCAGTAATTGTGCCCTCGGATAAATTTATTTTCACTTACTTTCTGTTTAGTAGACACAGTGCAGTTATTGTGCACAGCTCCGAACTGAATTCCATGTAGGAATCAGAGATGTAGAGGGCACTATCCCCTACCTCTTCTTTGGAAGCCCCATGATTCTTTGCAGTTCCTCCTCCCCCCCCCCCCCCCCCCCAAGGTTTCTCTGTAGCCTTAAGAACCTGTCCTGGAACTAGCTCCAGGCTGGCCTTAAAATCACAGAGATCCACCTGCCTCTGCCGCCCAAGTGCTGGGATTAAAAGCTTACACCGTCACTGCCTGGTTTTCTTTGTAGTTTTTAGCACAGTATCTGGGGACAGATCGCTTACAGCACATGTTGCACGCGCAGGAAGCTGGCCTAGCTGGGCTGGAGGGCTGGAGCTATTAAGCGAACTGTTTCAATGTGCCCTTGCCTTGATCCCATGCTTAGAGCCCTTTCCTAACTCAGGAATGCGCAATGATGGAATCTAGAATTTAGTCAGCAATTAGTGTTAATTGGCACCATTGTCTAACCAGAGATCACTGTGATCCTTATTTCCAGGGCTTCGTACATGTTGTTCCTTCACATAAATCACAGGCCCCAGCCCACGGTCTTTGTGTCTCCTGTGTTCTTTGTGGACCCAGGCTGCATAATGCCTCGTCTCATTTGGTGCTTTGTTTGATCACTGGCCTTAGGTCACACTAGTGAAATTTCTTAGCGCCATCATACTATAAGCCCAGACATGCAGGGACCTTGGCTAAGTTACAGTCAGTGACATTTCCCAGGTATACCTCAGTACTTGGAACTGAATGACCATATGACTCGAAAGGAAGAGGCTCAGACTGGCCAGTGCCTTAAAGTCTTTCCCAGTGTCTGCCTGACCCTCACCTTTTTAAATCTGTTCTGCAAGTACTTGCGGAGGGAATTAAGGTCCCACATTAATTTTAAAAATGCTTCTCATTATGTTTAATTTCATGTTTAACCGTGTGTCTGTGTATGAGTATGTGTCGTTGAGTGCAGGCACCCAAGGGAATCTAGACCAGAGTGTTTCCTGGGACTGGGATTACAGGTTATTGCCGGCCTCCCAGTGTGGGTGCTGAGGACCATCCGCAAGTCCTGAGGACTTGCAAGAACATGGGGCCACCTCCCTAGCCCCTCATTCTTTTTATTTTGAGGCTTTATACTCCTTTCTCCTTTGCCTCCTCAGGTCTGCACAACACTGAGGGGCTGCCAGGAAGAGAATGGGGAAACGAGGAGGGAGGGTTCTTTCGCAGCCTGCCTTTCAGGGAGTTAATTATTGAGGAGGGGGGTTCTTTCACAACCTGCCTTTCAGGGAATTAATTATTGAGGAGGGGGTTCTTTCACAGCCTGCCTTTCAGGGAGTTAATTATTGAGGAGGGGGTTCTTTCACAACCTGCCTTTCAGGGAGTTAATTATTGAGGAGGGGGTTCTTTCACAACCTGCCTTTCAGGGAGTTAATTATTGAGAGGGGGTTCTTTCACAGCCTGCCTTTCAGGGAGTTAATTATTCTTTTTTCTCTTTTAGACTCCCACAATGCCATGCCTATAGGCTGTGAGCCTCTGCTGTCAGTGATTGCCCTGTCTTATTTACAGAGAGCTGAACTCAGATTTCACTTGCTTTTCTTCTGTATGGCCCTGCACAAGCAAGCTGATTTCTCTGTTAGTTGTTATTGAATAGTTTACTTTCATTATTTTATTTCTGTGTATGTTTGTCATGTCTAATGCCATGTGGATGTAGATGTCAGTGAGGACAGAAGAGAGAGAGCACTGGATCCCTTGGGGCTGGAGCTATAGGAGCTTCTGAACCACCTGCTGTGGGTGCTGGGAATCAGACTGTTCTGGAAGATCAGCGGCTTAGTTACTTTTCTAGTGCTGTGACAAGACACCACAACCAAGAGTCTACTTTGGAGGTTTACAGTTCCAGAGCTAGAATCCTGCCCATCACGATGAGGAGGATGGCAGCAGGCAACAGACAGAGTGCTGGGCAATAGCTGAGCGTCTGCCCCGCAGCACGGGTCCAAGAAGGCCAACTGGGAATGGCTTCAGCTTTTGAGACATCGAAGCCCACTTCCAGTGCCACACCTTCTCCCATGGGGCTACAGCTCCCAATCCTTCCCAGACAGTCCCTCCAGCTGTGCACCAAGCATTCAAATGTTTGAGCCTATGGAGGGCATTCTCATGCAAACCACCACAAACAAGCAAGTTCTTCTACCACTGAGCCATCTCTCCAACCCTTGTCATTTTCATAATAGGTACAGCAGGGTGTGTAATAGTTCCTTGGGCACACTGAAAAGCTGCTATTATGGAGACCTGGTTTCTCATCTAATTTTGCCTTGCAATTTCTACGCCTTTTCTTCCACATACCATGTGTTCCATAAGTGACCAAGCGAATGAGACTTTTATTAATAAAAAACCCTCAAAATTGCAGCAATAATGAAAAACGAAGATAAGCCTAACAACTCATCAATTTCTTATGGACACTCTCGGTAAACATCGGAGCCAAGAGGGAGGGGCAGTGTGGTCTCAGTATCTTGCTGTGTCACCCTCTTTGTTCTGCGTGGCTGTATTCAAGTTGATAAGAATGACTCATTCCACGGAATGGCTGCCTAGTGCTTGGGTCAATTACCCAGGCTACATTCAAGACCAGGAAGTCAGTCTGGAACCTAAAAGGATACTGGAGGACCAAGTCCACTTTGGAATTTTCTACTGTAAAGTGACTCTACTTCACCAGAGTGAAGGCAAACAAGCCTGAACATGGCTAAAGAAGCGAACATTTGAATTCTGTTTCTGCTACCTCAGAACTCCCCACCTTCCTGTTCACAAGGGCAAGAAACAGCTGCCCCAGCTCCCACTAAAGGCCGGAGAGGAGGAGTGAAGGGAACCTCGGTACAGGCCAGCCAGAAAGTGTCTTCCCTGGAGATCTTTGAAACAAATCAGTCCTGTTTTATTTGTTTCCTTTGGTCAAAGTCCTCTGTGGAGACGGTGTGTGGCAACTTTCGGTTTTGGACCTGCCCTTTGTATAAGAGAGGTGACCACGCAGAGGGCGGGACATGCTTGGAGGTGCTCAAGCCCTCTAGTGGTCGTACTTGGAAAGCTCGAGTCCATGCGGCTCCTGTCTTTAGAGCAGCTTCCAATACACCCAAACCTAGTGACAAAAACAGTCGTCCTTTCAACTATTCGATTTGAGAAGCCGCTAAGCTTTCTGAAAGCACGGAGTATAACGTCAGACTCTCTCAGTTCGGTTTGCCGCTCCACCATTAATTAGCGTATTTACTCGGACAAGTTTCTTAATTTCTTCATGCCCCGGTTTCTACTTGAAAAGCAGAGACGAGAATGGCAGGTGCGTGACAGCAAGGTAAACAGACAGATGGCTCAAAATCGAGAATGCAGGAAAAAACATTGAGAATGCAGAAGCAGAACCATAAGACTCAGTGGACAGGGGCTGAAGAGTTGACTCAGCCGTTAAGAGCGGTTGTTGCTCTTGCAGGGAGCTCAGGTTTAGTTCTCAACACCCACACGTGGTTCGCAGATGTTTGTAATTCCAGTTCCAGAGGATCTATGCCCTCTCTGGTTTCTGTGGGCACCAGGCACATATGTAGTGCATAAACATACAGGCTGCCAAAACAGTCACACAAAATAAAAAATAAAAATGGTTTTTCTTATAGCGGTAGTGGGTCAACAAGGTGCCCTACTGCAGAATGTCAAAAACCAAAAGGAGAAACTCGACCGCATCAACACTTACAAAACGACTCCATACTTAATGAGCAAACTAAAGCAGCAAATTTCTCCACCTTTTGGTGTTGCGAATAATAATTTCTTGAACAAGACATGAAAAACATCCATTCAGCCAGGTGGTGGTGGCGGCACACACTTTTAATCCCAATACTTGAGAAGCAGAGGCAGGTAGAGTTCTGTGGGTTCAAGGCCAGCCTGGTCTACAAAGGGAATTCCAGGACGTCCAGAGCTGTTACACGGAGAAACCCTCTTGAAAAACCAAATCAAACAAACAAAACAACAGCAAAAAAAAAAAAAAAAACCCACATCCATCAGGGTAAATTGGAATTTGAAGCTGCATTAAATTTAAGATCATCTGCTTACCAAAAACAATAATAAAGTTGGAAAACAAACCACAGACTAGAGGAAGATATGGTGGCCCTAGTAAACCCTAAGGAGCTTAAGTCTAAAGCTGGGAGCTGGAAGCCTAGAGCATGGAGGCCAAGGCAGAAGCACTCCAAGGCCCAGGCTAGCCTGGGCTACATCGCAAGAGTCTGTCTCAGAAAGCAAAAACTCACAGTGAATGAAAGAGCTCGAATCCAGACTGTTGACAGAATTCTCACAAACAAAAAAGAGGCACACAGGGAGCCCCTTTGAACCCCTCCTCATTAGGAGGCTGGAACATGCTTCCACACACTACCAGCCTGGAGGACAGATGTGGGAGCATGGAAAGAGGCTCACCTCTATTCGTGCGCTGGAAACACAAAGAGCTACTGTGATGGGCACACCAGGGAGAGCAAAGCTGAAGAACTGATAAAGTGAAGTGCTGGGGACAGCAAGGGGCTGGCACAGTGACGTCACAACACTTCCCAGAGTAGGCGTTACAGTCTGAACCTGACAACCAAACACCCTACAGTAAACAGTCTCGTAACAGGCCCCTAGACCTTAGTAAGCCCACAGACCTTAGCACGACTGACTCCATGGTGGAAGTACCATTCAGGCCATAAAACTCTCAGGCAGACAGTCCCACCATCCAAAACGAGAACAAAGACCTAATCCATCAAAGTCCATAGTTCTGGGAAAGCCTCTAAATGTGCTAACCTGGCTTTGGGGCTTCTGTAATTCACTTCAGGCTGTTTTTACTAACTGGTGTTAATTCTGGATATGGTTTTTATTTTTAAAAACTTACCCTGAGAAAGGCTTGGGGCTACAGTGTAGTTACCAGCTGGCTAGTGAAGAATTTCTATTGGCTTTTTTGTTTTGTTTTCGAGACAAGGTTTCTCTGTAGCTTTGGAGCCTGTCCTGGAACTAGCTCTTGTAGACCAGGCTGGCCTCGAACTCACAGAGATCCACCTGCCTCTGCCTCCCGAGTGCTGGGATTAAAGGCGTGCCTGTTGGCCTAAATCTCTGTCGAGCAGTCTTCTCTTGTGGATGCTCCAAAACGGTGCACACTGTAACCCCGGAACTTAACTCCTAGCACACACAAAGTGAAAGCACATGTGCACAGAAAGACACGCACAGTGTCTTCACAAGAGTGTTAGCAATGACAGCTCTACACATACAGTGTCTTCACAAGAGTGTTAGCGATGACAGTTCAAATAGAAGACATGTACAGGTGTCTTCACAAGAGTGTTAGCAATGACAGCTCTACACGCACAGTGTCTTCACAAGAGTGTTAGCGATGACAGTTCAAATAGAAGACATGTACAGGTGTCTTCACAAGAGTGTTAGCAATAACAGTTCAAACAGAAAGCAGTGCAAATGCCCATAGTGGATGAATGGGTAAACACAGTTACCATACCCTACCAGATGAATACTACACAGGAGTAAAAACCAATAACCTATAGTTAGAAATGGAGACAATGATGAACCTCATAAAAGAAAGAAGCCAGACAAAAAAGAGTTAATTTAAAATGTACATATCTACCATGTGAAGCTTACAACCAGGTAAGTAATGTTTGGTGCTAATAGTCAAAGAGGAAATAACTCCAATGTCCATCATTCAATTGATGAATAAATAAAATATGTTATATCCATGTAAAGAAATAAAATTAATCTCTAAAAGGGAAGTTCTGACATAAACTACAACATGGATGAATCTTGAAAATATATTATGTAGCCAGTACCAAAAGATCATGTCAGAATTCCACTTATGTAGAATGTTCAAAATGGGCAAATCTATAGAGGTAGAAAATATTTTCTGGGGTTAGGAGGGCTGGAGATGTAGTATTAGTTCCTTAAAAGGCTAAGCCAAGACCACCACAAGTTCAAGGTCTGCCTGAGCTACAGAGTGAGCTCAAGGCCACCCAGGGCAGCCCAAACAAAAGGCGCTAAGAGGATTGAGGGCGACTCTGAAGAAGGGAGTGTTCTAAAGCGGGTTGTGATGATGGCATAGAAAGCTAAGTCACTCAAGTGTGTCCTGTGTGGGGGTGTGGTTTATGGAATGTGAACCGCATCTCAACAAATCTGCTGGCAGAAAAAAAATTACAGAGCATTACCACAGAAAAGTAAAATAAACTTTAGCTCAACACAGGACTCCAGGGGAAAACTTTCCACTCGAATTCTAAAAGCCATTAACACTGTTCCCCTCAATTTTCCTTGTTTGTTTGGTTGTTTTTTCCAAAATTGGTTTTCTGTTGCTGTATGAGGCTCTTTATTTACCTGAATTATGTGACTGGTTTTAATACTTTTGTTTGTTTTTGAGACAGGGTCTCATTGTGCAGCCCTGGCTGGCGTGGAACTTGCTACATAGATCAGACTGACCCTTCGGCTCACAGAGCCTGCCCAAGTCTAGGGTTACAGGCCTGTGCTGCCACAACTACCTAGTTTACGAGAATTTTCATTTGTTTGTTTGTTTGCTTGTTTGTTTTTCCAGACACGTTTTCTCTCTGTAGCTTTGGAGCCTGTCCTGGAACTAGCTTTTAGACCAGGCTGGGCTCGAACTCACAGAGATCTGCCTGCCTCTGCCTCCCAAGTGCTGGGATTAAAGGTGTGTGCCACCACCACCTGGGTATGAGAATTTAAACAAGCAGGTCCATTGTTGTTGCGGGAGCTCCTTCTGCTCCTTCAGCCAATAGCTGCTGAGATACCAGCCCATTGAGGCGTGATCTCTCCTTCTTTAAAAAAGCAGCAACTGCCTCCACTAATACATCTCTGTTATTGACATGGTTGGCTGTGTGAATTAACCAATGAAATATTAGTCTACTAAGGCCCTAAAGATATATAGAGTTCTTCCTGCTTTCTATAGTCTCTCTCTCTCTCTCTCTGGAGGCAGAGGCAGGTGGATCTCAATGGGCTGGTATCTCAGCAGCTATTGGCTGAAGGAGCGGAAGGAGCTCCCGCAACACATTGTGTCCATACTGAAGTGGCCTAAGTTTGTAAGTTAAAAACAAGGGTAAAAAGCCATTGATGACGTTAGATGTCTGGACAGTGGTGGTCACTTACTCAGAGGGTCGGAGGGTGCATCTATGAAAGTGTCCGGAACAGGTTAGAGTTCTACATCTAGCTGATGTTCATTCTATCGTTCCACTGGAATGTATTTGATTTCTATGTATATTTATGATTAATCCCTGTGTTTGTACATTTGGTGGCTTGAATAAGGTACTCCTAATTGGGGTGACACTGTTGGGGTAGTGGTGCGGGACAACTCTGTATTCTGTCAATTACATTTTAAATAAACTCTGATTGGCCGATAGCCAGGCAGGAAGTATAGATGGGAAAACCAAACAGGAAGTAGAGGTGAAGCAATGAGAACAGGAGTATTCTGGGAAGAAGGAAGCTCTTCCCCCAGTCCTGCCCAGACCACAGAAGAAGCAGGATGCCTACCCTGCTGAAAAAGGTACTGAGCCATGTGGCTAACATAGATACGAATAATGGATTAATATAAACTACAAGAGCTAATAAGAAGCCTGAGCTAATTAGGGCCAATCTGTTTATAATCTTATGGAGACTATGTGATTTTCTCTGGGACTAAAACAGCTGGGGGACCAGGCGGGACAGAAACCCCAACAAGCAGCCCATCCTGCTACAGGGTAGGTTTAGGAGGTGTGACCTTGCTAGAAGACCTGTGTCACTGGGGGTGGGCTTTCAAGTTTCAAACGTCCTGCCCTGTGTCCTGTGTGCTCTCTCTGCTTCCTGCCGTTGGTTTGGGATGTGGACCCTCAGCTTTGGCTGTGAGCTCCAGTCTCCATGTGTGCCTGCTGCCATGCTTCCCTGCCAACCGCAAGCCCCGGAGTTGCCTGGTCATGGTGTTTATCACAGCAACAGAAAGGTGACAGTATCCATGCTGGGCTTTTGTTCAGAGGCTTAAGAAAAAGTGCTGCTGTAGCTGGGACTGGTGTAATGGTTCAGATGCCACCTATCTGTCCCTGTCCCCGTCCTTTTCTTCCTTTTTTTTTTTTTTTTTTTTTTTTTTTTTTTTTTTGAGTTTTTTGGTTTGTGTAGCTCTGGCTCTCCCGGAACTAGCTCTGTAGACCAGACTGTCCTCAAACTCACAGAGATCTTCCTACCTCTGCCTCCCAAGTACTGGGATTAAAGGTGTGCACCACCACCCCATCCCCCCAGCTGTACTGTCCTTTTGAATAGGTTTCTCTGCTGAAGCAGTGGGCCAGATTGAACCACATTTAAAAAGTATAACAGCAGGTTTATTTGAGCAAAGCAACTCCCAGGTGAGTTCTCCAGTCACAGAGAGCGAGGCCTCGGAAGCCAGGTTCCCGAACTAAAGCGGGGAGACTTTAGAGGTTGTAGGTGAGGGGTGATGACATATGGGCCACAAACTGAGTCTGTGTCCAAGTATGGTCCAAAGCTGAGCGGTTAGGTGGGGATTTGGGCTGCTGGAGGCAGCAGGGGAGGAAGCTGCTGTAGTTGCTAAGCATGTGCACTGGGCTTTCTGACACCTTTTTTGGTTTGGGGGCTCTCTGAGCAGGCAGGGTTTGGAGAGAGATGAGAATGGGGCTTTCCGGATCATTCAGGGACCAGACGGAAGTTCCTACCTAGCACCCCAACCTTTTGGGGCATATGGGCCCTGTCAAATCTGGATACTTTATGTTGCCATGGGAGGACACTGGGAACGGGAGTCGGGAGTTGGTGGGCTCATGCCCAGTGGGAGGTATGGGTGAGGAAGCATTTGGTTAACCACCACACTGGAGACCTTGCAAATCTGTTCTTGGAGGCAGTGGGGAAAGCAAGGTACTAGGAGAAAAAAATAGATTATTACGAATGGCCCTATAAATGGGGCTAGCCAAGGCAAGAGTGAAGACTGTCAGAAAGAATGGACTAGAGATGAGCCTGGATTGTACTGGAGAAGTTCTTCAGACAGACAGCTTGGTATTGGTTTCCGCCAGGCCAGATTTGTTGATGCAGTAGCGGCGCTTTTTCCCCAGGAACATGCAGGTGTCTGTAAAACAGCTGGAACATATTTACCCTTGGTGTCATAACAAAGGCTATGGCTTTGGGTTAAAGTCTGGTTTCGGTCTGATAAAATGCACCTTTAGGTCTATCCTTAGAAAGCAACCAAAGGAATTTAAAGTCTTGAACTCATGACTGAATAGTAAGTAGTCAGTGCTCCGTCAATTACCAGAACTCCTTCTATCAATGCTAAAACTCGGATCCTCCGATATCCCAACGGACCAACAACATAGAAAGGGGACAGATGCCCAAAACTTTTTTACACTTGGGCAGTGGGCCTCTGTGGGTGTCTGTTACTGCGGAGTGGTGACATTTCTGACTGCCCATCCCTACAAAACCCAGCTTGGGTTCTTTTGTTTGTTTTGAGATAGTGTCTCTCCATGTAGACCAGGCTGGCCTTGAATTCACAGAACCCATGCTCCTGCTCCCAGGTGCTGGAATCACAGACTTGGAATTGTATCTGATGAGCCCAGGTTCTTACACTGTGCATCAGGACGTGGGGACCAGCAAACAATTCCTGAATGCACCAGCAAAAGGTTTCTGATTAGTTGAATGTGTTGCTCACCATGGAGTTCACCGTGATGCTGACTGTGATGCTTACTGTGATGCTGACTGTGATGCTGACTGTGGTGCTGACTGTGATGCAGACTGTGATGCTGACTGTAATGCTGACTGTGGTGCTGACTGTGATGTTGACTGTGATGCTGACTGTGATGTTGACTGTGGTACTCACTGTGATGCTGACTGTGATGCTGACTGTGGTGCTCACCGTGATGCTCAACGTGATGTTGACTGTGGTACTCACTGTGATGCTGACTGTGATGCTGACTGTGGTGCTGACTGTGATGTTGACTGTGATGCTGACTGTGATGCTGACTGTGATGCTCACTGTGATGCTGACTGTAGTACTCACCTGTGATGCTGACTGTGATGCTGACTGTGATGCTCACCGTGATGCTGACTGTGGTGTTGACTGTGATGCTGACTGTGATGCTGACTGTAGTACTCACCTGTGATGCTGACTGGGATGCTCATTGTGATGCTGACTGTGGTGCTGACTGTTTTGCTCACTGTGATGCTGACTGTGATGCTCACTGTGATGCTCACTGTGATGCTGACTGTGGTGCTCACCGTGATGCTGACTGTGATGCTGACTGTGATGCTGACTATGGTTCTCACCTGTGGTGTTCACAATGATGTTCACTGGTGGCACTCACTGTTAGCATCCAGGTGAACCTGGCCCTCTCCCTTGAGGACTGGACAGAGTGCCCCACATGATGCCCTGCATCCTGCCTGCATGCAGGCCAGGCAGTGTCCTGTCTCTTTAAAAGGCGAAACTCCATCTACTTCTCTCTCTTCTTTCTCTTCCTCTTCCCCTTTCCTTCCCTCCTTCCTTCCCTCCCTCCCTTCTTCCCTTCTTTCTCTCTCCCCTCCTCCTCCTTCCCTCACTTTCTTTATCTCAATAAATAATAATCCCAGCACTCAGGAGGCAGGCGGATCTCTATGAATTTGAGGCCAGCCTGGTCTACAAGAGCTAGTTTCAAGAAAGGCTCCATAGCTATAGAGAAACCCTGTCTTGAAAAAACAACAACAACAACAACCCCCCCCAAAACAAAACCAAAACCAAAAACCCTCCCCACATAAGCTCCATCTGTATGGCGTATTTGTCACTCATCTGCCACTCTCCTCCAAGATCCCTCTTGTGATGCTCACGTGTGGTGGTCACCCAGATCTGTCCTGTGACTTCACTGCAGCCTGGTTCTGAACACACAGCATCTGCCCTCTGCACCGTGCACGCTGCAGGTCACACAACACCAAGGAACTCTGCCTGTAACACCTCAGCACACTATGAATTGGAGTACTTTCAGCAAACAGATAAAACTTCTGCTCTTCTAAAGCCATAATGGACTGGTGGTGGTGGCTCACACCTTTAATCCCAGCACTTGGGAGGCAGAGGCAGGCGGATCTCTGTGAGTTCGAGGCCAGCCTGGTCTACAAGAGCTAGTTCCAGGACAGGCTCTAAAAAAAAGCTACAGAGAAACCCTGTCTCGAAAAACCAAAAAAAGAAAAGAGAAAAAAAAAAAGAAAAGGTCAGAAGAAAACTGAAAAAAATTTTATCTACTAGTATTCTATTAAGAATGAGACAAAGCCAGGCGGTGGTGGCGCACGCCTTTAATCCCAGCACTTGGGAGGCAGAGGCAGGCGGATCTCTGAGTTCGAGGCCAGCCTGGTCTACAAGAGCTAGTTCCAGGACAGGCTCCAAAGCTACAGAGAAACCTTGTCTTGAAAATCAAAATCAAAACAAAACAAAACAAAAAACCCACAATTGTTAATTATAGGAACCAAGGACTTTAATACTTCCTCGTGACTATCTCTCAGCATGCAAGTATCCCATTAGTGGCATTTGGACTGTGTTATGTTTGAATGTTTAATCTTAAAAGCTGTTGTTTAAGCTGTTGGCCTGTGCTTCACAGAAAATCAGATTTGCGCTGATGAGATGGCTCATTGGGTAAAAAGATTGTGCTAAGAGGCCTGATGACCAGAGCTAAACTCCTGGGATCCACTTCTGTAAGTGTATAGAAGGAGAGAAGCAACTTCTGCATGTCCTCTGACCTCCACATGTGCACTTTGGTACACACACCCACAACCACACAAATGAATAAAATCTAACAAATACTACAATAATCATATCGATTTTGGCTTGGATTAGAACAGAATTTCAGTTAACTCTGAAAATGCTCGTGTCATCCTGCAGTGTCAAATACTCAGCCAAGATCGAATTCTTTCTATAAAAATAAACAAACACATCCTTTTTATTAGCATGCAAATTTCCTTTCATTGCTAATGAATGGCTAAAATTATATGTATATAAAAGAATTGTTTTGAAATAAATTTCTTTATTATTTATTATTAGTAATATCTGATATGCATATGTATTTTCAATATTTTATTTATTATTATTGTGTGTGTGTTCACACAAATGCACGCTAGTATGTGTATGAAGTTCTAACACAGTCCAAAGGGCACTAATGCCATCCTCGCATGCTGAAGAACGGCCACAGGAAAGTATTACAGTCTTTGTCTCCTATAATTAACCGCTATGGTCTTAGAAGAGTGGAAATTTTATCTGCCTGCTAAAAGCATACTTTTCATATTTAAATGGGTCCTGGGGATTGAAATCAGGTCACCAGGTTTGTGTGGCAAGCACCTTTACTGCTGAGCCATCTTATTGGCTCTGCATGCCTATTTTATATTGGTAGATAGCCAGTGTTGTGTAAACCTTCTCACTGAGCAATGACTCTTGACTGGAAAGGTCTGAGAGCCTGCTGTAGGTTCAGGGTGTCCTGGGGTCTCCCTAGGAACCGATGAGGACTGCTGTGCCGACCACAGGAGTTGAGCTTGGCTGCTGGCAGTACCTGGGCTTCTGTAGACAGGATTTCACCCCAGCAGAAAGTGGCCGGCTGCCTTGTAGTCAGGCCTTCCTAGGTGCTGACCACACTGGCTGCCCTGGGAGGAGGCCACAGTGAGTGAGATTGGCTCTGACTTCTTGCCAGGCAACCTCAGTCTCTGCTGACCCGAGTTAAGGACAACTTTCTGATCTTTGCCACACCTAAGATGTGCCCTTCCAGCCTAGGTGTGGCCAGGGAGGGGGTGGGATGCTGTGTTCAGAACCCTTGCGACTGAGCCATGGGTCACCTCTAGCTCTCAGTTCCTGCCCCGGTGACAAGGAGCATGCCAAGACAGTGGATCCTTCATTCACAAAGAGCTAATGCAGCAGAGAAAAACCATGAACTAAAAACAGCCTGTAGCCTTGCTCCTGCTAAACCAGAAATTTCATGGCTTGTTGCCAACGAAAGAAGACTAACTTGTGCTTAAGCTCAAGGAAGGAAAGTGTGCGTGTGTGTGCATGTGCGTGTGTGCGTGTGTGCGTGTGTGTGTGTGTGTATGTGCGCGAGCGTGCGCGTGTGTGCGTGTCTGCGTGCGTGCGTGTGTGTGTGTTGCCTTTCCAACTCTGAACCTTGCTGGATGACTTGGGGCAAGGCCCTTATCTCTCCAGCTGCAGCTCCCATCGCTATAAAGCAGAGTTCATGGGGTTGGAGAGATGACTGAGTGGTTTCTCACATGTACGGCTCTTCCAGAGGACCCGAGTTCAATTTCTAGCCCCTCCATCAGTTGGCTCACAACAGCCTGTACCTCCAGATCCAGAAGAATCTGCACCCCTGGCCTCTGTGGGCACCACATTCATGTGCACATACCCCTCACAGACACACATGTATCATTCAAAATTAATAAAAGTAAAAAAGAAGGCAGCTCATAACCTTACCTCCCTCCTAGGCTATTGCAAAGATTATGTTTACTAAATTGTGTAGTACACCCTGCCCTGCGTGTTGAGCAGTGCAGTTAGAATTATTATGATAATTGGTTATTAGGACTATTATGTCACCTTGGGTGCGTGGTTTTCTAACACTGGTATTGTTTTATGCCTTTATTATTTCATGTGTATAGTGCTTTGCCTGCATGTATGTCCGTAAACCATGTGCATGCGTGGTTCCCAGTGAGACCAAAAGAAGGCACTGGATCCCGTGGACCTGGAGTTCTGGTGTTGTTACTGGCTTTGGGTCCTGAGAACTGAACTAGGTCTTTTGGAAGAACAGCCAGTGCTCTTAACTGTCGAGCCATCATTTTAGCCCTAATTGATTCATTTTTGAGAGAACACCTCTCTACCCAGCTCAGGCTAGATTTGAACTTGCAGAATCCTCCTGCCTCAGCCTCCTAAGGGCTAGGATTATAGATGTATACCATCACACCTGGCACAACTTCCCTACTTTGGACCAGGTAGTTCTTTGTCATTTGGGGGTATTTTAACTACTGTGTTTAGCAGAATTTCTACCCCTACCCAGCAGATATCATAACAACCTCTCAAGCTGTGACAATTAATGCTTCTAATTGAGAACTGAGCTAGAAGGTAAAGGCCGGAGGGACCGAGGGAGCAGCCACAGACACGGGAGCCAAGGAAAAGGAGATGCTAGGGCTAGGGAGCAGAATGAATAGTGACCCCTGAGCACTGGCTGACGAACCTCGGAGATGCTAGGGCTAGTTGTTAAAACTGATGGATGTTTGTATGTGTTTTTCTTTTGTTTTTGAGGCATGGCCTTACCGTGGAGCCTACGCTGGCTCTAACCTGAGATCCTTTTGCCCCGGGCTCCCAAATGCTGGGATTATAAGCAGATGCCACCTGTTTCTTTGTTTAATGGGATTTTGCATTCAGTGAATAAAATAGCATAGGTCTTGGGATGCAGCTCAGTTCATAGATAGAGTGCTTGTTTGTAGTCACACAACCCTGGTCCCATCTGTACTGTAGAAACCGGCATATACCTCTAACCCTAGCACAGGGGAGATAGAAGCAGGAGTTTCAAGTCTGTCTTTAGCTATATATCCAATTTAAGGTCAGCCTGGGCCACAAGAGACCTTATTTCAAAATAAATAAACGAAAGTGTAAACTTATTTTAGACAATCTAGGATTTTTAATGAAGTACTCATTAGAAAATAAAAGTGTTTTTATACTAAATGTTAATGTGACAGCACTGGGCTAAGCTCACGAGGCCCCAAATGTAGATAAATAGTAAACAGGAACCAACACCCTAGTTAATACTGGAAGTTAACGCTGAGTTCAGTGGATCGATCCGTGCTGTCTGCTCACCAG
Source organism: Arvicola amphibius (assembly GCF_903992535.2). Taxonomy (NCBI): domain Eukaryota; kingdom Metazoa; phylum Chordata; class Mammalia; order Rodentia; family Cricetidae; genus Arvicola; species Arvicola amphibius. The sequence continues at coordinate 82,878,794 of NC_052051.1, read as the reverse complement.
ACATTGCTTGCATGTTCACCGTGTGCAGGCTCTGTGCAGGTACCTGGGGCTCTCTGGAGTCTATGTGAGTAGGGAGCTATGGGGGGATGGGGAGCTGGGGAGTGGTTCACAGATCCCATACCCCGGGCCTAAGTGAGCAGCTTCAGCCACAGGCCAGCACAGAATGTGCAGTGTTGTGCAGACAGCAGCTCTTATCCTAGGGTCACCTAGGGTCACTGATGGTATTTTGCCCTCTCCTCTGAGGCTCTGTGCAGCTGTCTCTTGACCTCACTTTCTGCACGCTGGCCACTCTTGTGCGTCCCCCATCTGATCTCATTTTCTTTTCTTCTCTTTTTCTAGTTGTCGGCTTGTTGAGTTTTTGAGAAAGTCTCATATAGACTAGAGACTGATCTTGTTTAAATAAAAACCACTTACTATTATTTTTATGTGTATGTGTATGCGCCTGTGTAAGACTGTATATACCACATGCAATCAAGCCTACAGATGCCAGAAGAGGGTGTCAGATTCTCTGGAACTGGAGTTAGAGGCAGTTGTGGGCTGCCATTTGGGTGTTGGGTACTGAACCTGGGTCCTCTGCAAGAGCTGAGCAAATTCTCCAGCTCTAGTCTGGCCTTGAACTCAGTAAGCTTTGGATGATGACTTCCAATCCTCCTGCCTCCACCCCCCTAATGCTGGGTTTACAGGTGTGCACCACCACAGCCAGTTTTTTTTAATACGATGTTGGGGTAGAACCCAGGGCTTTGTGCATGCCAGGCAAGTACTCTACCAAAGAGCTATGTCCCCAGCCCCTCCCCATTTTTGTGTATGAGTTATTTTACTGTTGTAAAGTACCCACAACACAAATTAACCATTCTAACCATGTTGCATTATCCCACACAAACAGCAGGCCACCATTCTCCCCTTTCTCTGCTCTGGTGCCAGCTCCTGAAAACCCAACCCCCATCGCATAAATGTCCCTTTGTGTCTGGTTTCTCCCACCTAGGATGTCTCCAAGTCTCAGCCATGGGTTTACTTTTGTAAGTGGACAGATAATACAGCCCCGTGCCACACAAAGAAGGACGGGCTAGCATCAGCTCTCACCGTGGTCATCCCAGGAGACTATAACGAAGTTCCTGCCAGCCAGTGCGCTCCTGCCAGCCAGTGAGCTGTGATGTTCCTCACACAGAAGCACAAGGCATTTGGTGCTGCTGATTTAAGCAAACCACCGTGCCCCAGTCACAAAAGTATAGAGTATGACATGGGCTAATGATGGTGAATGACCGTGATGGTCTCTGTGTCTTCTGTACTACACTTTGGACTGTGGGTTTGGGCGCGTAATCAACTTCCATACAGAAGGGGGTCTTGGCCTCACACACCTGGTGCATCAGGAGGCCTTCAGCTTTCTATAAGTGATGAGATTACCCAGTGGGGTTGTTTTTTTTTTCTAGAACAAACTATCGTCAAGCACTGCATGAGTGGGGTCTGCTATATGTGCACATCACGTGCAGCGTGATGTTTGAAGTTTGGCTCCGTCAGTCATCTGCTCACAGAGACCTTGCTGTGTTCACTTTGGGATTTTGTGTGTAACGCCTCTGTGGACATGAGCACCCTCCTTTCCAGGTGGTTCTATTGAAAAATAGCATCTATGTCAAAAAGCGCACCCACTTAAATGTACAAGTCAATGCTTCTATTACAGCCCGAGCTGTGCAGCCGCCTCCACCATAATTTTAGAGCATCTCGTCTCTCATCTCAGAGGGGGGGTGCAGACTGAGGCAGTCAGCTATCTATTTCCTGTCTCTAGAGGTTTGCCAGTTCTAGGCATGTCCCATAAACACAATCGCATACCCTGGCCACTCTTTCATGGTTGTCTTTTGTTTTTTGAGACAGGATCTCACATAGCCTAAGCTGGCATCACGCTTGCTGTGTAGCTCAGGATGACCTTGGACTGCTGTTCATCTTGCCTCTGCTTCCTGAGAGTGATAATTGCAGATGTGGACCACAGCATGATTTTATACAGTGCAAACCCCGGGCTTCCTGCATGCTAGAAGAGCATTTTACCAACTGAGCCACATACTCAGCCCCCACCATCTTTATTATCACAACATCTGAAGGCTGATATATTGCTTCTTGTTTATGTCCTGGCCAACTGGCTCAATGTGGGGGCAAGGATTTTCCCAGGCTCTCAGCAAACTCTGGCAGGCCAGAGTATTGTTTGTGGTTTGTGTGGCTGCATTCTTCAAAACAAAACAAAAACACTTACTAAGAGCCTCCCATATTAGCCCCTTAGCCAGTACTGGCTAAGTGATGAAACATATTGGATATGGCGACATGCACTTGTAGTCCCAGCAGTCAGGAGGTGGAGACAGGAGGGTCAGAAGTTCAAAGTCATGCTCAGCTACACAGGAAATTTGAGGCCAACCTTGGATCCATGAGACCCTGTGCAAGGTCACAGACCTGGCAGGTGGCGGACCCGAGATTCAATCCCAGGCAGTCTGGCCACAGAGGCAGAGCTGCAGAGAGAGGTTTTCTCAGAGAGCGTGCTGTTGACCAGTGTGCACAGTACCCTCTTCTTGAGCAAACCTGGCTCTAGCTTCTGTCTTCGCTGCAGGTCTGTAGGAGAACAGAAGCTGCCTCTCCTTACCAGCTGCCTGTCTGGCCACCCAAGAATAGACACCACTCATTTCTTCAGGCCTTTCTATTGCCTGTTAGAGAAAATTCATTTCCATTTTAAGGCCAGGGCAGCCTTCCTATTGTCCCTACCTACCTTCCTTCCTTTTGTGGCTTTATTGAGTTATAATTGGCAAGTAAAAATTTTTATATGTTAAAGGCATATAAAGAAATATTCTGATGTCTGAATATGGTGTGAGATGATTGTTGTAATCAAACTAAGTAACCTATATATCACATCAGGTATTAATCCTTTTATTAGTGGTATGGATATTTAAAATTTACTCTTAGCAAATTACAGCATACAGTGTTATATTTTTAATTATAGTCACCATTTCAAAGTCTTTATTTCTTACCAAATTCTCTCCCTAAGTCTATGTTTATTTTTATTTGACAGTTTGATCTGAGATCAGAGATCAGAAAGGACAGTGGGTACTAAATAGATGCAGAAAGGAGAAATACCGCAGATAGAGGGTGTAGTAGGAGGTCACTTGTTCGTTTCCCGGCTGCCAAGACTCCCGAAATAACCCCACAGGAACTGTATTAATTAAATCACTGCTTGGCCAATTATTTAAGCATATTGCTAGCTAGCTCTTACATCTAGAATTAACCCATATCAATTATTTTATATTTTACTACGAGGCTTGTGGCCTACTGGCAAGGTTTCAGTGTGTCTGTCTTTGGTGGTAGCACTATGGCTTCCCTGACTCTGCCTTCTTTCTCCCAGCATTCAGTTTAGTTTTCCCTGCCTAGCTAAGTTCTGTCCAAAGCGGTTTCTTTATTCACCAATGGTATTCACAGCATACAGAGGGAATCCCACATTAAGAGCGAGTAGCATGGACTAAGGTTATGAGGTAGGTGGGGAAATTGAGAACATGGATGCCAGAAGGCTAGCGTGCCTAATGAAATAAGTACCTGTAAAGCACCCAGTTTCCTCCTGCCTCTTTGTGCATCCATTTTCATCGGAGCTGCCACTTTTACAGCAGCAAAATGACCAATCGGATGCCTCTCCGCCATGATGCCTCCCCCTCAGCTCGCTTTGACCTGAGCTGCACGCTCACCACTATTCAGGGGTTATTGATGCGATCCAACTGGGCTGGTGCAGGGCCCCGTTGCAGGGAGGTGTGAGAGGTACTTTCTCAGCGGGAAGAGGGAATTGTGGGTAGACTGCAGTGCTGAGTCTCTTCACTCGCGCGCCCCCTGCTAGCGTTTTTCAGGACAACAACCAGCCTTGTTGTCCCCTGCTAGTGTTATTCGGGACAACAGCCAGCCTTGCTGCCAGTCCTCGTGCCAGTCCTCCGTTCACTCTTTTGTCATCAAAGTCGCAACACCAACCATAGAACTCCTCTCCTGTCAAGGAGCAAGAAGACATAAGGAAGGCTGTTGAACATCCCAGCCCCCTACACACCCCCCCACAGACACATACAGACACACAGACATACACACAGACACCCGCCCACACCCATACACACCTACACACACACACACAGAGACACACACACAGTCACGCACACACCTACACAGATACCCCCCCACAAACACACACCTACACAGACACACACACACCCACAGACACCCACCCACACCCATACACAAACACACAGACACATACACACACAGACACCCACTTACACACCTACACAGACACCCACACCCCACAGAAACAGGCACACACCTACACACACACAGACACACACATACCTACAAAGACAGCCACCCCACACAGACACACACCTACATAGACACACACCTACACAGACAAACACACAGAAACACACACAAGACACACCCCTACACAGACACCCACACACCCACATCCCCCGCCCCCAGACACACACCTACACAGACACAAACACACAAACAGAGACACACACCTACACAGACACAGACACACAGTCCAGTGTTGCAGGATATTTGAACAGACGCAAAGATGTGTCGCTGTTTTACCTTGCCTGCCCAAGGCACCTGATTGGTTTAATAAAGAGCTGAATGGCCAATAGCTAGGTAGGAGAGGATAGGCAGGATTGGAGGGGAGAAATCTGAGGTATATGGAGAGATGCCAGCAAGATATGGAGAGAGTCTGACATACAAAATGGAGGAGAGGTTAAAAAAAAAACCCACATGGCAGAACATAGATTAATAGAAGCAGGCTAATTTAATGTTGGGGGTTGTGGACCCCCAGACCCTGAATTTCCTGTAAACAACTTGCTTGCAGCTGCTCTGAGCAAAACAACTTGTTTTCCTGAGTTTGCAGCTGCTCTGAGCACAGACAGGGAAGTGGGTTCTGGTGTCTGCAGCTGAAAGATCCCGAGAGCTGGGGCGTGGCCAGAGCACTATATAAGCTGCCCCTGAACACAATAAAGTTGGCATTCTTGTTTCATTGATGACCCATGTCCCTGTGTCTCTGTCTGTCTGTGTGCATATGTGTTTAAATCTCCAGGTCCCTTTCCTGGCTCACGTCCAGTCCTGTATTACAGGTGAAGGCTACAATTTAAGTTATAATATATAGTTGGGAACATGCCTAAGCTAAAGGTCAAGCTTTCATAATTAAAACTACATCTCCATGTCATTATTTGGGGCTGAAGGTCCCCAAGAAAGTCTGACAAGAAAGGCTCACTACAGTCCAGAGTTGTTTAGTGCTGTAGAAAGTGGTGGGAGCCGCCAGAAAGATCTTTCTGAAAGCTATCTCTTGAGGAGGGGGAGAAAGAAGTGCATTTACGCCAGGGCATGGCAACCCTCAGTTATAAACTCGCTGCCATCTTTGCCCCATGGGTCCTGTGTGTTGCTCACCTTCTCACAGATGTGGCAAGCTTTCAAAGAATTGAAATGCCAAGAAAGCCGCACATGGGGACCCTGGGCTGCAGCCAGCATGCATGTTTGCCACCCAGTCCACAGAGTATCTTACAACCTGAATTTCCTTTCAAGACCAAGAGACTGAATATAAAGTTTCAGATTTCTGTTTTCTCTTGCAAAGAAGTTTTAGAAATTTAGGCATAATTAGGCCATAGCTTGGAGATGGTTACACCACAAGTCCCCAGTGGGAAGATCTGGACAAAGGGGTGACATTTTTAAGAGGCAGGACCTACTGGAGGTGATTCGTGGTGGGACTAAAGTTGGTCTTGGGAGTGGATTAGCTCCCACAAGAGTAGGTTGATACTGCTGAGTGAGTGGGCAAGACCAGAGACCACTGTGGGTCCGGCTGTGAATCTGGGACCTTCGAGGGAGTAGACCTGAACCCAGGACCCCTGTGGGTCTGGGCGTGAGTCTAGGACCTCTGATGGAGTAGGCAGGAACCAGAGATCTCTGCGGGTCCAGGTGTGAGTCTGGGACCTCTGAGGGAGTAGACCTGAGTCAAGTCCCCTTCAGGTCTGGGCGCACCTGAGTCTGGGACTTCCAAGGGAGTAGATCAGAGCCAGAGACCTTTGCAGGACCAACCCTGAGCCAGGGACCTCTGCAGTAGCGGGTCCAGACCAAGAACGTTTACACAAAGAGGTCTGAGCCAACAACCTAGACCAGAGCAGGCCTGAGACAGCAAACTCCAATGGAATGGAGCAAAGCCCAGTAGCGCTGAGTGGCCTCCAGAAACACAGAGTGACCAATGGGGTAACTAGAACTGTGGCACTGACTGTATCATAAGGAACAACCATCTGAGCCTTGGATCCACCAGCACCTAGAAGATTAATCACCAGAGTCACAGACAGCCCCAACCACACCTATTAGAGGAAAAGATGAGTAGAAAAGGTAAGAACACATGCTACACCATAAACAACAACATGACATAAGTAAACTCTAGAGAACCTACAATAGCAAGACTTGAACAACCAAATATAGGTGAAGCAGAAGAAAATGACCTAAAAAATAACTTCAGGAGAAACTCTTAAAGAGGAAATGAGAAATTCCCTCAAAGAAATAGATGAAAAGGCAAACAAAAAAATTGGAAGACATCAGCAAATCCCTTAAAGAAAACCAAGAAAAAGCAATCAAACATATGAAAGAAACTATTCAAGACTTGAAAACTGAAATAGAGACAATATAGAAAACACAAGCTGGGGGAATTATAGAAACAGAAATCACAAGAAAATAATCAGGAACCACAAATACAAGCATAAGCAGCAGAATACAAGAGATGGAAGAGAGAATCTCAAGCGCTGAAGATACAATAGAGGAAATTGACTCATCAGTCAAAGAAAACATTAAATCTAACAAAAGCTTAACCCAAAATATCCAGGAAATATGGGACACAATGAAAAGGCCAAATCTAAGAATAATAGTAGGTCCAGAAGGAGAAGTTCAACTCAAAAGAACAGAAATATATTTAACAAAATGATAAGAAAATGTTCCCAACCTAAAGAAAGATATGCCTATGAAGATACAAGAAGCTTACAGAACACCAAATAGACTGGATCAACTCTTATAACGTATATTAGCCCATTATTCTTGTCTATGTTAGCCCACATGGCTCAGTACCTGGTGTAGGAGGTTCTTCTGTCTATGTGTTGCTTTCATTGGTTAATTAATAAAGAAACGGCTTGGCCTGATAGGGCAGATCATAGGTAGGCAGTGTAGACAGAACTGAATGCTGGGAAGGACAGAGTGGCAAATGTCATGGTTCTCCTGCCTGAGATGGACGCTGGCTAGAGTCATGCCGGTAAGCCACAGTCCAGTGGCGATACACATTAATGGAAATGGGTTAGATCAGGATGTGAGAGTTGGCTAAGAAGAGGCTAGTTATAATGGGCCAGGCAGTAATTTAATTAATACAATTTCTGTGTGATTATTTCGGGTGTAAGCTAGCCAGGCGGGACAGAACAAGGGACCCCGTTCCTCCTACAACAAGTACCTTTTTCAGCGAGGCAGTCACGTCTTGTTTCTTCTGTGGCTGATCAGGACTCCAGAGAAATGGGCTTCCTCCTTCCCAGAATTCTCCCGTTCTCATTGACCTGCCTCTACTTCCTGTCTGGTTGTCTCGCCTATACTTCCTTCCTAGCTATTGGCCAATCAGCATTTATTTAAAATATACTTGACAGAATATAGACAATTGTCCCACACCATTTCCCCCTCGTTTTTTTAATAAAGGAAAATATCTACAGTCCATTTTTTGGAAATGTGGGTGTAGTTTTCCAGGCTACTTCCTGCTGGTTGGGGGTACTGATAATCTTATGGGGACCTAAAGAAAATTTAGAATTATGATCAAGTCCTGACTGGAGTATCCTGTGAGGCTTGATCATCTCAGGCAGCATCTTGAATCTGTTCTGACATCTGGGCCATCTGTTCCTACCGGAGATTTCTCAGGTGGCCTTCCTTGATCAAACCTGAGTTTTCTTAACTCAGGATGAATCCACAGCTTCTCATTTCCCGTGGAAACACAAGCAAATCCTCTTCTCCAAAGTAACATACCTTTTGACTTTAATTTTGAAGTCAAGGTATTTTCAAAAATACCTATCTTGGATTAATTCAGCAGCATTTATAAGCAAATATCTTTTAACAGCTGTTACTCCTTCCTCAGCTTTCAAACAATTCAAAGAGAGCAAAATAAACATACAGTATCCAGACTCTCTGTGTATTTTTCATCTTTATGTGGCTTTATTTTAACCTCTGCTTCTTTTATTTTTACTTTTAATTTTTGGCTTTTTGAGACAGGTTCTCTGTGTATCTTTGGCTGTCCTGGAATTCCCTTTGTAGACCAGGCTGTCCTTGAACTCACAGAGATCCGCCTGCATCTTCCTCCCAAGTGCTGGGATTAAAGGTGTGTACCACTCACACCCAACTACTCTATTTCTTTCTTATTTTAAGGACTTTAACCTTTTTCTTTTCTCTCCCAAGCCTGCATATAATTTTAACACACAGTAAACCATTTAGAGGTTTTCTTTGTCTTTGAATCTCTCTTTACTGTATCTCTCTCTCTCTTTTTCTGACCACATGAGTCTTTAATTTGCTAAGCAATATGGGTAGGATTAAAGCCCATTCCTTAGCATTCTAAGAGTCTAGCCTCATGGCAGAGGTACCAGCCAGAGCCATGTTTATTACCACAAATCTATGGCATTTCAAGGTCCCTGCCACCACCAAAAAGCATGCGGTCGGCTTTTAATCAACACCATTTAAGTGTTTCATGGCAGGACCTCTTAAAAGAGCTGCAAGGTTTTGCAGATAAAGCTGAGTCAGGAAGCCTCTCTTAAATGAATGTGTTTGCTTCTAGCAATCAGAGCCCATCTGAGAAAATGTTGCTAACAATAAGCCATGCTCAACTCTATTCTTTTCTGTCTAGAATTACTTCCCAACTTCTGTCAGGCTTTATGTGGATGCAGTCATCCACAAGTTGGGCACCATTTGTTGTTGGGGTTTCTGTCCTGCCTGGTTCCCACAGTCGTTAAGTCCCAAAGAAATCACACAGAGGTCTACATTAACTATAAACTGATTGACCCATTAGCTCAGGCTTTGTATTAACTCTTATAATGTATATTAGCCCATTATTCTTGTCTGTGTTAGCTTCATGGCTCAGTACCTTTTTCAATGGCATAGTCACATCTTGCTTCTGTGGCTGGTCAGGACTCCAGAGGAATGGGCTTTCTCCTTCCCAGAATTCTCCTGTTCTTATTGACCCACCTCTACTTCCTGTTTGGTTGTCCTACCTATACTTCCTGCTACTGACCAATCAGCATTAATTTAAAATATAATTGACAGAATATAGATAATTGTCCCATACCATATATATGTTAAATAAAAATAAGTTTTAAAACATGTATTATCTATGTGAAATAATAACCCCATAAGGTAAGTACAGGCGGGGGTTTCTTTGTCTTCATATGAGAAGATCCAGGCTCCTGGGATCTTTTAGGCAAGTCACTGGCCTTCTGTGATGGACACCTGGGAGATTAGTAATTCTGGCTGTGGCTGAGGGTGTTTCTAGACAAAACTAACTAAAGGTGGAAGGCCTACCTGAGTGTAGGTGCCACTAACCCTTGAGACGGACAAAAGGGGAAAAGAGAAAACCGGTGAAGGCATTTTCTGCTGTGTCCTGGTCACCAGAGGCTAGCTCCTCTGTGTTGGGGAAGCTGACCAATCCCTTGTCTGAGGGGCGCGACCCCTCCGGGCACAAAATACCTTTAAAAGATCCGAGTTTTGGTTGTTTGCTCTCTTGGTTCCCTGCTCTTTGCTGGAACTCTGGCTCTGTAAATTTCTCCCATTTTCCCCTTTTATTAAAGCTGAGCATTTTATATAAGGCTAGTTTGGTTATTTCTAATTGCCAACCGACCACGCCTGCTACACCTCTGCTTTGATAGGGATTCCACAGAAACACTTCCTGGGCTGAGGAGGTGGCTCAGCAGGAAAGAGTGTTCACAGAACATCATGGGGATCTGCATTTAGATGTCCACCACCCAGATAAAAAGCCAGACATGGACACATAATGTGGGATGCCTTTCTGTATGCTATGAATATATTTTAATACTATTGGTTAATAAAGAATCTGCTTTGGTCTAGGGCAGAGCAGAATACAGCTAGGCAGGAAATCCAAACAGATATAGGGAGAAAGAAGGCAGAGTCAAGAAAGGTGCCAGTAGCTGCTGGGGAAGCAAGATGTGAGGTAACAAGCCATGAGCCTCATGTCTCTAGATGTTGAGGGCTGGGTGGTTGCAGAAGGGCACAGGGTAGCAACATTCACCCACTGCCAGGAAGGGCTATTGGCTTGCAGGGTGTATCCTCCACAGGGCTTTTCCACTCAGGTTCACCGGTAAACATGGGAGCAGAAATGTGTACCATACACCACACCTCAGAAAGCCTCCATTGCCTTCAGCATCCCCCAGCACCACCCCCCAACCCAGCATTCTGGTAGGAGAGACTGAATCACAGGGACCCAACACAGTTGGGTCTCGTTCATATGACTCACTGTCGTGAACTGACACTCTGAAGTCGGGTGTCCCAGTAATTCTCCCTCCTTCAAGTTGTTGGTCAGGTATGTGGTCATTTGGTGGGCAAGTTAACATAGCTTTGGCCCTCTTCCTCATCCGAGAGAGAAAGACCAGGCTCTCTAGGCGGAGGGAGCAAGCATTCTTTTGAGCATCTGCCCTGTGACAAGCACTGTAGCTGGTGGTAGCCTAAGGCACTGCAGGAGGCCCAGCTCTCAGTATGAATTCTGCTACTTTTCTCCACACAAGTCTGAGTCTCAGTGTCCTCATCTGTAAAATGGGAGCATCAGTGATGGCTCACTTACTGAGGTAGTCTGCCCTCAGTAAGCACACAGCCAGTAGCAGTTGGTACTAACAGAGACTCGAACTCTGGCCACCCACTTCCCAGGGTAGGTATATGGAGAATCCTTGTCCCAAGAGATTGCAGGCTCAGGAAGGCTGCCTGCAGTAGCTGGGTCCCCATAGACTTGGCTTCTAGATCCCACTGAGCCTGTGTCCCTCACTCAGTCTACAGACATGCTAGGTCTTGGTTTTCTTTTTTTTTTTTTTTTTTTTTTTTTTATTAAATCACATACAACTCAGGGCATCAGGCCCCACCAACTTCATTAGAACCTGGAATTGTGGGAAGGAGGAATCAAAGGCTGGACACATTCTCCCCATTCTTTTATGACAGGAACAGAAATATCAGACATTACCCCAAGGAAATGGGGGTACAAAAGGCCCAAGAGAAAGGACTAGGGGAATGGCAGCTACCCTGAGGTTAGGAGGGTGTGGTGCTGGGGTTATGGTCTGAGTGCTTCTGTCTCCAAATTCATGGTGGAGTCCTTATATTGAAGGCTTTGGGGGTGATCGGGTAACAGGGTAGAACCCTCATGAATGGGGCTGGAGTTCAGCCTGTCGGGGCTTCTACCACAGAAGGGGTTTTCACTGAACCATTGGGTCTCTGGGCTCCTTGATCTGGGCTTTGCTGCCCCAGAACTACAAACCAACTCCTGTTCTTAGCCACCTGGTCTGGACTGTTTCGTGACAGAAGCCAGATGGGCTAACTCTGAGCCAGTCGGCTCCTTTAGCCCCAGCCTCAGAGAACATGTCTCTTACTGTCACGGGGACTCTGGGGTCTAAGCACACGGGAACAGACCCCACTTCCTGCATAGAGATGAAGGTGTTGGAGGGGGGCATGATGGAGAAGAGTACAGAAAGGTGGCCAGGGAGCTGGGCCAAGTGCTGGAGAACAGGATGGTAGCCACTCTCGGCCAAGAGAAGCCAGGCAGGTAAAGCCAAGGTTAGGGGGTGCAGAGGGGCTCATCACCCTACTTAACCTGCAAAGATGGGTGGCTCCCCCTGTTCTAAAGCTGAAAATAAGGAGTGCAGAGGTGAACGCTTCTCAGCAGCCACTCCTGGGTGCAGCTGCCATGGATGGGTCTGCCATACCCATTCACACAGAAGAGAGCAGACTGGCCAAGCTCCCACCTCCCTCCAGAGGCGGGCGGGGTGTTCCTGATGTTAACAGCACCTGAGCGACCGCTCTACCTGCCCTGGGCCCCAGAGATGCGGGGCCATCCATCTCCCTTCAACCAGCCATAGCGGGGTCATAACCCGTTTCCCCTGTGCAGCAGGCAAGACATTACTTCATCAATCCAGCCCTGTAAGGTTGCAGCTGGTCCCAACCCCAGAGGCGATATGGAGGTAGACAGGCCCCAGAAGGAGGCAGGAAGGAGTGCCACTCCCAGTAGGGATTCCCCAAAATGAGTTGGGACAGACAGGAGATTTGGCAGCTTTCTGACATGACCAGGAAAGACCCTGGCTCCTCTTAGATCATATTCCGAGGAGGATGTAAACAATATTGCTCAGGGCCACAGCAGCTGTCCCTGCAGGAGCTCATACCCCAATGGCGTTCTTCTCACCCTCTTTGGAGCTGGGGCTCTCCTGGGTCTTCTGCATCTCCCAGCCCCTGACCCAGGTGTAGGCTGAGGAGCCACCCAGCACCATCAGGTTGCTTGCCCACCACAGGAAGCTCTTAGCTTCTTCATAGTAGAGCACAGCCAGCACTGTCTGTGCACAGGCCTTGGCTGTGCCCGACACATTGTGGGTCAGGGGGCTGGTAAATTTGATCTGCAGTCCTGTCACGTAGCCGATGGCGAAGCCGAACAGGCCACCTAGCGTCATCATGACCCAGAAGTGGGCACTGTCCAAATGAGGAAAGTCAAGGAGGGCACGGAGCTCACCCAGCAGTACCATCAGGGGCAAGAAGAGCACACAGGCATTGACATTGTTGTAGAAGGTTAGGCGCCAGATACTGTTGTCTACCGCTGGGAGCACCTTCTTGGTGTAGATGGCGTTGAGGGAGACGCAGAGGCTGGCCAGGACCCCGAAGACGGTGCCCATCAGGGATAGGGTGCCCTCAGCTCCCTCTTGGTCTATACCCAGCCAGAAACCACCTGCAGCAGAGACAGAAGAGCAGCAAGGTGAAGAGGGATAAGGATAGGAGGTGAGGGACAGGATTCTAAGACCACGGTTCATACTGTTCTGTGGTCCTTACCTTATCATCAACCCAACCAGAGTCTAATGCTTGCACCAAACAAGGGCTGAGGGAGTAGAACCCAGAACCTGCGGCCCCGCAGCTCCTCCAGGCACAATCTAGCAGGAGGGGGTGGTATAAAGGACAGTGTGACCCTGTTACCTCTCGAATTACAGTTGTGATCACTGTAATGAAGGCTGTAAGACAGATAGGTACCTGATGTCCTGTAGGGGTAACGGTTCTATAGGAGGAGGGCCAGTCGGTGGCTAAAGTGACAGGACTCTAAGCCTTGGCTTTGGCTCCATCAGTCTAAGCATCAGGTCAGAGTTGCTTGTGGTCAGATGCGGCTTGGAGGGTCACTTGGGGACTCTGCTTATTCTTGGGTCATCTTCTGTTCAAAGAGCCTGCATGGTTTCCCAAGCTACAGCAATGGGCTTCCCACATCTGGCTAGCACTTCCTCAAGCCTCCCTCCCTCTTAGCTCCCCACTTCTCACTACAGAGCTGTTTAGCTGCATCCAAAACATGTTCCTTCTTCCAGGGACTCTGCCATTCTTTGAGGTCAAAGCCATCCTCTCTGGGGGATCCCTTCCTGATCCACCCAGATCACCCAGGCCTCTTCCCACTTTCCTGTTTTCTGCCCTTTAACACAATGCTCTTTGCCTGTTCCTGGTTGGTAGGTGCCTGACCATGGCTGGTAGGTGCCTGTCCCTGGCTGGTAGGTGCCTGTCCCTGGCTGGTAGGTGCCTGTCCCTGGTTGGTAGGTACCTGTCCCTGGCAGCACTCTGGTCTCTTTATTTAGATCCTGCATTCCCACAAGGCAGAGCTTACTGCTGCCACAGGGATCAGCAACACAGAATAGGAGGACGAGCCCAGGCATCAGAGAGATCTGGATTCTGACTGCTCTGTGGTCTTAAAGCCGAGCTACTTGGGTGAAGTTACTTAATCTCTATGAATTCCAATTTCCTTCATATGTAAAAATTGGGGCCATTTTCTTGCTCCCATGTTGGCCAATGTACTCTTTGTCTTATTACTAAAATGATCCTCCATGGCTCCCCGTCGCCTTCAGGAAAACTGTACTCATTCAAATGTGTGTTTCCAGCCTGCACTACTCTGGCAGCCTCTCTGCAAGGCCTGCCTAGATTGCTCCTCCTGCTCCCTGCTCCCTCTAGAAACCCCAGAGCCCTTATCAGAGACGGGCCCTCCCCCACAGGAGAAAGGAAGGGAGACCCAACAGAGGAGGCCAGTTCTGGGGGCAGCAGAGTTCCACTTTCCCATGCCACCCAGGCAGGCTGTCATGGTTCTCAGCGGCCTCACTATCAGCAGCTTGTGACTTCGGGGCCCTGGGCTCAGGTTCTCTAGTAACTGTACCTTCCTGCAGGTAAATTTCCCCCTAGGAGGCTCATCCCTTCTAACCCTGGCAGGGCACCTTATAGGTCAAAGAGGAAGTAAGGAATACTATTCTCTTAGGATGTAAGGTGAGGGCAGGCGGGAGTCACCCAGTGCTAACAGCTTTTTACCTGCCCCTCTCTGGCCCAGACTCCTAACTGCCAGATTCAGGGGCTGCTCAGCCCAGGGAACATTTCTAGGGCAGATGTGTGCATCAGCCTGGTCCCCACATCCAGAGCACCTAGCCTGGGCCTCTGGGACACCAGAGAAGAGAAAGTAGGCCAAGCAAGACAAACTAAAGAACCTGAGCAGGTACAAATGAAGGTCACGATTCTGTCTGTCCAGGACTCTGAGGGAGCCGATGCCTTGGTCTCTGTAACTAGCAGTTATTCAGCGCCACTCTCAGTGCCAGGCATGTCCCCAACACATGCTGCCCAAGCCAGGAGCCCCAGCTACACATGACTACCAGACATGCAAAGATGGTCGCAGAACCAGGCTATAATTCCTGCAGCTGAGGAGCTAGATGTTTAAAAGTTCGTCTGACTTTAATTTAAAAGCACATTTGGTCTGTAGTTATTGTGTTTGACTGCACTGTGCTAACTTCTAATGGGCGGGAACAAGGCAGACTGGCTTGAAACACAGGTCAGAGAGTGAGGCATCCCAGACTGTCTTAGTTGTAGGCTAGCCTCTCCGAGCTCCCCTTTCCTCCGCCATATGGTGGTAACTACAGGGATGCCACCACCCAGAGGGCTTCTGGGTAAAAAAGGATGCTACATTTGTGTCTGGGAAGACTGTGTCAATCCTGATGAGTTCAATCCGCAGCACCCATGCGATGGCAGAAAGGACCAGTTCTCAAGATGTCCTGATTTCCACCCATACACTGTGGTGTCCTCCACACACACAAAAAGGAAGAAAAAAATTTTAAGACATGTATCTACCCACTATTTCAGATGTTACCTCAAGGTAGCAATTTCAGAGGGAGACAGTGAGCTCATTAAAAGGTGCACTGTCCTTGTAAAAGAATACTGGACAGACAATCAGGATCCTGGAGCTCTTGAGAAGGAAGAGAGGCATGGTGGTCAAGGTGTGATCTATGGAGGTAACTGCTTATGTTTAAGTCCCAGCTAGGGCAGTGATTAGCTGTGTGATGCTGGTTGAGTTATATAGCCTCTCTGTGCCTTGGTTTTCTTCTGTAAAATGCAGGTATATTTTACCTTGTCATGGGGATTAGTTGAGTTAATATGAATCCAATGCTTAGATCTGAGTGCCTGGCACACTTTAAGCACGCAGGCAGTGACAGTTGTCTTCGCTTTAGTTGCTGCTAACATAATTACTTTCACCCTGGCTGCTTCCCTAACTTGTTGAGTGACCACAAGGAAGCTGTTTTCTGCAGGGCTCTTCCTGTGACTGCTGATGCAAGGGACCTGGAACCTACAGATAAAGTAAAGGTGCCTACCGTATTGACCTTTAGGACTTCAGTTCGCCTCCCATCCTGCTCCCCACGGTCCCGGCCCCACTCACCAATGATGATGCCACACGCAAGCAGGGCGTAGAAGGAAGTGGTTTGTTTGAGCAGCAGGTAGGACAGGAGCACATTGAACACGGTGGTGAGTGAGCGCCCCACGTTGTAGAAGGCCACCCCCACGTACTTGAGGCAGAGGTTATTGAAGCTAATCATGCCGATGAAGACCACCGACAGCGGCAGCACACTGCGAGCCACCTTGAGGTCCAAGTTCAGGGTGGGGAAGTCAACGATGCCAGGGCAGCAGGTGGCCAGAGTGCTGAGGCCCTTGCACAGCAGCGAGGTCACCAGGCATTGGTAGAAAGTGACGAAGATAGGGGTGTCCAGCTTCAGGGAGGGGCTGTCCAGCAGGTACTTGTTGAGGAATACCATGGAGATGGAGATGACCCAGTAGAGAGAGACCACCAGCGCGATCTGCAGCGCCCGCAGCAGAAACGGCTTGTTCCTGTTGTCTGCATCGGCCTCCTCGGAGGCCACAGAGGCTCCAGTCAGCGCCATGCGCAGGATCCTGGACCGCTTCAGGGGGGCCCTGTTCATGGTGGCAGAAGAGCTGGGTCACCCCACGACCAGAAACATTCCCTGGTCTACGGGGCTCCAAGCTGCTAGGGTCTGTGGGTGCAGCCTTCAATTGTCACATGGGGTGACCTAACGATCCCCTCGGTCTTGGAAGAAGTTCTGCTTCCGGATTTGCCCAGATGCACCGCTCCACATCGCGCTCGCTCCCAGAGGAGGGGTCATGAGACAAGACCCAGGGAGGGGAGAAGGGACTAGCTAAGGGTGCGGGCCTTGACACCCATGGCCGGCTGGAAGACAGGGGGCTGGTGCTTAATAGGGACGAGTCGCAGGGAGAAAGGAAGGGAAAGGGACAGAGGGTAGGGTGGAGGAGGAAAGAACAGGACGCGGACCGCGTGGAAAGCAGAGCACCGAGAGGGAGGCGTGGGCTACGTGGAGGGCGGGCTGCAGGAGCGCCCGGAAGCGCTCACCGAGCTCACGGAGGGCGGGCTGCCGGGAGGCCACGGAGCTCAGGGAGGCGACCTGAGGGACACTGACAGAGGTGTGGCGGACGCAAGGCCTCATCGAGGCCGCGAGCCAGTGCGAGTTCCGGCTCAGCTAGGCAGGTCCGGGGCCGCGTCCCGGGAGAGGCGGGCGCAGCGCTCATTTCCTGACACGCCTCCGGGCAGCCTTAAAGGAACCGGCTCCCTGGGCCTTTCGCCTTTCCCGCAGCCGCCGAGAGCGCGCACCATCTCCAGCCGGAGCGCGCCGGCGCGTCTGCACCTGTATCCGTGGTCCTACCCTCGTCTTCTGGGAAGCCTCGGAGGACCGGGAAGGGTTCGCAGGTGCTGGAGCCTCTCCCATTTCCTGGAAGGGCTCTGTCACTCGCCCCGCCACCCTCGCTGTCTGTTCCCCTGGCCTCTTCAGATCGCCTAGACTTGGTCAGTTGCTTCTACATCTTCTACATCCCAGAAAATAAAATACCACCCTTCCGCTTCTGGAGACCCCCGCAACAGCCCTTTGCTCCACAACATCCCCCGCTCCCGAAGCCCAGGCCATTTGGGAAGACCTTGTTGCAGCCCTCTCCTTTTTCCCTACCCCCTCCCTCAATTTTCACCCCTTCCAAACCTAGTCGGGAGGACCCAAGGTCCCAGAGACCCCAGCTGCTTTCAGAGGCTGGAAGCCACCTCGCCTCCACCAGATGAAGTCCATTCTGGACTCCCAGACCACAGCCTCTGAGGCTCCCAATGCAGCATCCGCGTCCGGGATTCCTTCCCTTTCCAGAACGTACCGTCGGTCCGCTGGCTCTGGCGCCCTGGCGCGCGCTGCTGGCTGGTTCAGGGACCTGACGCTTACCCCCGCGGTGCCCTCGGGTGTACCTGGCAGCACCGCCCTCGCCTGCACCTGCAACGCTGCCCAAGCCGCGCCCCCGTACGACTTCCTGCTCGCTGTCCGCAACGCGCCACGTCGGGCTCCGGGCGAGGTGGGGCGGTTACCCCGGGAGCCCTGCCAGAAGGCCCCTTTCCTCTATCTAAGAACAGACCTGTCTCCCACCTTCCGCCCCAGCCCTACTGGGACTCCTCTGGCCTGTTACCATCGCTGGCGCGCCCCTTGACAAGGCTGCATTCCTGGCTCTGCGGGTCCAAGCTGGTGCTTCCAGAGGGCATGAGTGCGGGAACTGCCACCACTACCGGAGGAGGGTACCCCTCCCCGTCCCGCGGACTTGGTCTGAGCGGGCACCAGCTCTAGGTCTTTTACTCCCGAGCTGGGAGGACTTTCTTGTCTGTGCTTTCTTCCTAGCACCAATTTTGGGCGGGCAAGTTTGTCCCAGGCCGAGCTGGCTTCCCTGGGGAACTACCTAAGTACTGGGGTTTCAGTCTTGTTCCTTTTGTGGTTGACCATAAAGATGTCGTGTTTAAAATATTTCACATAATATTCTCTTAGCCAGGCCTGCTGGTAAAGGGCCTGTAATCCAGCTGCGGTGGGAAGATAAAGTCTGGGTTACAGAGAAAATTCAAGGCCACTTAGTGAGACCGTATCTCAAAATAAGAAGCGTTTGTCCCAAAATAAAAAGCGGGTGTGGGCACACACGAGAGACACGGATAGAAGGTTGTGGGTATAGTTTTGTTAGAGTGCTTGCCTGCCATGTACAAGGTCTGGGTTCAATCCCAGTACAGCCAGGGGAAAGAGTAGGGATCAGCACTATTTGTCAAAATGTAAAGTTGAAGCACACTTAGCTATAGATCTGTTGGTTTTTATGGACAGCTGCGCTCTCCACTAGGACAGGAGTGACACTGGTTGCAGTTGTCCAGCCTGAAGGGACAAGTCCAGGTCTGAGAAGCTGGGCCTGGGAGCCCTGTGTGCCTCACCGGGGGCTGCGTGTGGTTTATTGTAACTAAGTAGGGGTGTTAGGGGATGCATTTGTGAGAGCATCATCATATCCTCAGAATCCTGGCCTTCAGGAGAGGCTTTTTCAGGGACACTGTCAGGCCCGCAACTGGGGAAGGGAGCACTCACAGAAAACATTGCTAAAAGGACTTGGGCTCGGGTCACAAGGAAGTTGAACTCCAGGCATAGTAGGTTCATTAGCCACTTAACCAGTGCGGGTGAGGGGAGGCTCTTTCCCTGCTGATGAGTGAGTGTCCCCTCACCATCCTTTCTCAGGAGTTTACACACAGTCACCAACACTGCAGCAGGGGATTGAACAATTGGAGGAAATTGGTTATCAACTGTTTGCCTTTTTTGAGCGGACTCTTCTGAATCAGGCA
Organism: Arvicola amphibius; assembly: GCF_903992535.2. Lineage (NCBI taxonomy): Eukaryota > Metazoa > Chordata > Mammalia > Rodentia > Cricetidae > Arvicola > Arvicola amphibius. Next base: position 82,859,557 of record NC_052051.1, on the reverse strand, counting down.
AGTTGGCATTGGTCTTGAAGAGAAACTGGTCTGTTCTGAGATTATGTTTGCTTGCTTCCTTGAAGTTGCTGTGGCATTCGGTGCCACTGATACTGTAATTAAACTCCAACTGGTTCATCCTTGGCAAGTGCAAAGTCAGTAAACTCAACCAGGAAGTCAAAGTGTGAAGATGACAGGGCAGGTGAGCCGTGGCTATAATCCCAGTGTTAGGAGGTTTAGACAGGAATGCAGCACAATTAATAAAAACAGAAACAGAAATTGGGGTTCAACCTGCAGGTCAGAAAAGCAAAACAGCCAGCCACTGGTTCTTACCTCTTCCTTAGTCTGAAATGGTGATCCTGTCTCCGGGAATCCTCAGACTGAGACTGAGAGCTGTCTCCTCCCGTTTTATATTCCTCTTTAGGGCTGGGATTAAAGGTGTGCACCACTACCACCCTGTTTCTATGGCAGACTAGTGTGGCTACTGGGATCAAAGATGTGTGTCACCACTGCCTGGTCTGTGAGGCTGACCAGTGGGGCTGTTTTACTCTCTGAACTTCAGGCCAGCTTTATTTATTAAAATACAAATGAAATGCCACTACACAGGAGAATGGTCACTTTGAAGCCAGCCTGGGCTACATAGTGAGTATCAGTCCAGCCTGGGCTACATAGTGAGTTTCAGTCCAGCCTGGGCTACATAGTGAGTATCAGTCCAGCCTGGGCTACATAGTGAGAATTTGTCTCAAAAAACAAAAGTGGCAGGGCTATAAAGGTGGCTCAGTAGGTAAGGGTGCTTTCTCTGGGAGCATGAGTCTGGATTCCCAGTTTTCCCATAAAACCCGGGCACTGTGCATGTCTTTAATCACAGTTTTTGGGGGAAAGGACACAAAACAATGGACCACTGATCTGTCATGCATTGGCTCGTGTGTCTTGGGATCACTGGGATAAACCACCTGTCCTGAAAGCTTTGGCGTGTTCCCCACTGCTTGATGAACTCAAATTGTCAGATTGCTTCAAGTCTGAACTCAGTTTGTGCATTGCCTCGCACGAACCAGCTTTACAGTTGGGCATAAGATATGGGGGTTTATTATAGGAGTTTCCTGGGGCTGGAGAGAAGTCTACCTTTTGCTAGTACCTGTGCCACACATTACTGCTTTTCTACTCCAGGAGGTTTTGAAAGTTTTCCTGTAAAGGATCAGAAAGCAAACATTTTAACCTCTAGATACCAGGTAGTTTCTTACCATGAGTCAACACTGAGTATTGAGTAAACACTCAATTTCAATATTAGTAAATACTTAACAATTTTAGTATTGTAAACACATGGACACAATTGCATTTCAATAAAACTTTATTTATAAACACAAATAGTGAACTGGTTTTTGTTCATGGGCTACAGTTTTCTTGCTATATTATTTTATCTTTCTTCCTTACTAATATTAACCATATATTGTAAATCAGTGTGTCCATATAAACTGCTTTCTTCCAGATTCTACCGAGAGGTAACCACATGTTATCCTTTTGGATAATGAGTAGTACTGTTGTCTTTGTTGCTTCCTTTTCCTTTTTCTGATTACAAGGCAGAACTGAGGTCTGGAAGGGAAGCAGCTCTCTTGTGACCTTGAGTCAAAGGATAGCACAAGGAAAGTCAAGAGAACGTTAGAGCTTGGGCCCTCAGATTTTCCCTGCACTCTCTTTTGCTGTGAGCTGCCTTCAGATTATTGTAGGAGATAAATGAGTCAGTTAAAGCCACCTTGGGACCTTTAGTCTTTGTTTCTCTTTAGTTAAACAGAGACCTTGTAGAAACAGTTCTCCTGGGTAGTTCCTGCTGCTAACCACTCTGCTGAAGACTCCAGGAAGGTTTGGGATTGGGTGGTTGCTGGGCCTGGGGCAATAATGCAGTTTGTTTAGTTATCAAAGACTGAACAAAATCCTGAGAGCTGCAAGTAGGTGGAGGACTCCAGAGGCTCAGCTGGTGTTCTAGGTCAGCGGGGCTGGTGTTCCAGGTCAGCGGAGCTGGTGGAGACAGCCCCACCAACGGGAGTACCAGCTCAAGGAGCGCATCTTTTGGGCAAGATTTGGAAAGATGCAGAGATCAACAGGGAGCCAGTTCCTCTTTTAGTCAACTTTTTAAGACATCACTTTTATTTCCTGAGTTGACTTCAGTTAAGACTTGACTCTGGGTGGCACAGACCTCCTTGAGTGTTCTGCAGGCCAGGCCGTCCGCCCAGGCCGGTCATCACAGCACCCTGTGAGGTGGAGTAGGCCAGGCAGTCCGCCCAGGCTGGTCATCACAGCACCCTGTGAAGTGCAGTCATTATAACTGAAGCCCAGACTTGCAAGTCTAGCTCAAGAGGCCCTTGAGGAGAAGGTTGAGAGATCTGGATTTTAACCCCAGTCTGTTTGCTCCTGAGCTGAAGTCAGCTCACCCTCAATTTTCTGCTTAATCTCTTAGGTCCCTGGATGCTGTGGTTTCGATGTCCTTTGTTCCCTAAAGTCTGTGCATTGGAGATTTGTTCCCTAGTATGAAAATATGGGGCTGGGAGGTGGTGGCACACACCTCTAATACCAGCACTCAGGAGACAAACGCAGGAGAATCTCTGTGAGTTTGAGGACAGCCTGGTCTACAGAGCAAGTTCCAGGACAGCTCCATTAAAAAAAAAAAAAAAAAAAAAACAAAAAAAAAAACAAAAAAAACCCCTCTCTCAGAAAAAAAAAGGTAGGAAGGAAGGAAGGAAAGAAGAAAGAAAGAAAGAAAGAAAGAAAGAAAGAAAGAAAGAAAGAAAGAAAGAAAGAAAGAAAATATGAGAAGTTGTGGGGCCTTGGAGAAGTGGAGCTTTATGGGACGTTCTTGGGCCCTTAATGGGTAGGCTGCAGGCTCTGTGAGAAGAGCTTGACCTGGCCCCACCAAGCTCTCTTGCTTCCTGTTCCACACAGGAAACAGAAAAGTCTTCATGCTTCCATGTGGGCATTCTTGCTATGGCCTCTTCGTGATGTGTCATCTACTGGAGGGTCCTCTCCAGAACTCAGCAGGTACAGGTGCTACGCCTTTGAACTGCTAAGCTGTCGGCTGAAGAAACTAAGTTTACTAGTAGCTGCACCAGGCATTTAATTCATAATCACGACTAACAATTAGCAAGCCAGGTCTAGAGAGTATCCTGGCATTGCTGCTGCTGGCCCTGCTACTGAAGAACATGCCTGGGCTCCGACTGTCCCGATCCTTAGGGTACCTGCTATGGGACACCTTGGCAGCCCTACAGTTGATTCACTGTGGGCTTTTCCTCTGGCTCCACCATCCGTTGGTTTTATCTCCCACCACAGCTAGTAGCTCCCTGGTGATGGAGAATGTGCTGGGGACAGTGGTGATGAGCAGTTACTGTCACAGGCCACCCTGCGGCCTCAACACTACTCACTTAGCACACATCGCCTCACTTCCTAGAAGGTAAACTGAGGGACTAGGGATGTGGATCAGTTGGTAGAGTGCTTGCCTAGTATGTGCGAGGCCCTGGATTTGATCCTCAGCTCTGCACCAAACAGGACATAATAGGATATGCCACCAATCTGAGCGTATATGTGAGGCGGAGGCAGGACAAGCAGAAGTTTAAGGTTATCCATGCCAGCCTGGGTTACACATGACCTTAGAAAGAGAGAGAGAGAGAGAGAGAGAGAGAGAGAGAGAGAGAGAGAGAGAGAGAGAGAGAGAGAGAACTAAATAAGAGAAACTGAGGTTCAGAGAGGTAAAGCAACCTATGATCTATGGTCATGAGAGCTTGTAAAGACAGAGCTGGGATTTGAACCAGGGCAGTGACTTACTAGCTACAGTGCTAATGCTCTTCTGCCTCCCCTAGTGTATAGCACTGTGCACATCACAGTCACAGCATTTCCCTCCTCCTTCCCTCCTTCTCTCCCACCGTTCCCTTCTTCCCTCCCACCGTTCCCTCCTTCCCTCCCTCTCTCCCATTCCTCCCTCCCTTTTTTCATCCTTTCTTCTGTGTTGAGGATTGAACTTTGGTCCTCATGCATGTTAGGTAGGTGCTCTACCACCATATCTGATATCTACAACACACACACACACACACACACACACCCTGCCATTTTTTCCCCTTTAAAGTTTGAGACAGGGTTTTACTGTTACCTAGGCTGGCCTTGAATTCACTCCATAGTGATGGCCTTGAACTTGTGATCCTTCTGCCTCTGCCTCCTGGGAGCTCGGATTATACCGCTATCAACAGGCCCAGTCAAAGCATTTTCACATATTGGAAAAACTTTCAGAACATCAGCGCTTCACAGGCACTTAGGAACTGTCTACATCCCTAAGAAGAGGAAGGCATGGGTTCAGGAGTGAGTTTCTCTGGAGCAGTTTCTAAAAAGATTGCACTCGGCTTGCCCAGCTGCTCCCAGGCCAGCCTTCGCTCGGAGAGCATGAGGCTGAGTTCCAGGAGTTTGCTGTTCTCTGGCACTTATCATGGTGCCCTGCACACAGCAGACCCACAGGAAATGTGCATTGACTGAGTATTGGTGGGAGAGGCTGCTTGTTTGTCTCTCAGCCACCGAGACTCCTGAAATAATCACACAGAAACTATATTATTTGCAATACTATATTATTTGGCCAGTAGCTTAAGTGTATTGCCAGCTAGATCTTACATCTCGAATTAAACCACTTCCATTATTTTATATTTTACCACCAGGTTTGTGGCCTACTAGCAAGGTTCCAGTTGACAGCTCACATCTTTCCCCTCTGGTGGCTACATGGCCTCTCGCGATTCCACCTTCTTTCTCCCAGCATTCAGTTTAGTCCCCCCACATTCATCCCCCCCCAACTCTACTCTGTCCTATCACAGGTCAAGCCAGCTTCTTCATTAACCAATAAAAGCAACACATATACAGAAGGACTTCCCACACCATTTCCCCTTTTCTGTTTAAATAAGAGGAAGGATTTAATTTTACACAGTAAAATTACATATAACAAAACAGATATCAAGCAAGAATCACAGTTACAATATTTATATCTACTTTATCTTTTATCATAACTAAGGAATACTATAATTCTTCAACTCCATAAAAGACCCCAGAAGGATATAATATTACATAAGTAAACAGGAAGTACATTATAGGGAACTTCCAAAACTCCAGAATTGACAGAGACATCTCGTTGCCTGGACAGTCACCCAAAGTTCTTCTGTATAACTGGGGCACTCATCTTCAGCCTACAGGCCCACAGTATCCAGCAGACTTTTCCATAAAGCAGGAAATTTCAAAGAGAGTTCCAACTATATTGGTAGTTGGACAGTCACTTTTTTCTGTGTCCTGCAGAATGTCTGGCAGACTCTTTCATGAAGCAGGAACCTTGAAGGACTGTCTCACCTTCTTTAGGCAACTTCAGAAGTCATTTTTCTGTGGGTCTTGCATGTTCAGTTCATACAGCATAACATCAAGCGGTCCAGGAGAGAGCAGGTTCTTGCCCAAATGGCTGGCAAAGTCCACAAGGAGCTTCTTCAATGCCCATCATCTTTTTGAAGTAGATTGGTGCTGCCAGGAGCAGATGTGTTTCATTGTCATAAAAGTCCTAAATTTCTTAAACACTTTAAATGCCATATTTTGAAGGTCTCTGAAAGATTTGAAGAATACCTGTCTAACTGAAATATATCTTTATATATCTAGAAAACCTAACCAACATGACTACAAGCTTGACTATTATAGATGATTATCTATTAACTTATATTTCTTAATTATACATTGCATTTTTAAATGAGCTGCACAAACACAATACCTTAATCAAGAGCAGAAATATACATATAACAAAATTGATCTTAAATTTGTATCAATAGACCAAGAAACATTTATAAACAATAATTTAGGGAATTTGGGGACATAGTTCTCTCCAAACTGCTTTCTGCTTTTTGTTGGACAAAGTAATTTTGGGGGTGTTAATGGAGACCTTTCAGGTGGTCTTGGTCCATCAAACCACATTAGTCTGGAAGGATTCCAAAGGTTCTCATCCTCTGTGGAAACAAAAGAAGAACCTGTTTTCCAAAGCAATAAATCCTTAGACCCAAATTCTAAAGTTATGATACCTTTAAAATATGTATGTTGGTTTAGTTTAGCAGCCCATAGAATGAAATGTTTCTCTGTACTTAGTTCCTTTACAGTCAAAAAATTCAAAGAAAACACAATAATATACATAATCCAGACTCTGTGTATATTTCATCTTTATGTGGCTTATTTTTCTTACTCTATTACTATTTATACAAGTTTAATATTTATTTTATTATCTTTACTCATTTAATCTATGACTCTGTATTCTTTTATATTAAATTTACTGTCTCGTTCCTCTTTTTTACACATGTACAGGACTTCCCACAGCAGAGCATGAGATGACGTTGAGGTTGTTAAACACATCGTTTCAGAGTGACACAGCTTTTGTGTCTCTTACAGCCTGTAGCTTGCTTGACACGTCATAGGTGAAGAGGATAACATCTACCCCTGGATTCCTACCCACAACCTTAGAAGGAGAGTAGAAAGAGTTTGTCTGCATACGGTGTGGCAGGTTTGGAGACAAAGGTTCAGCGGTGATGCTCATGCCAGAGGACACATGGAAATGGAGGTAGATGATAAGTGGGTGGAAAGGGATCCACTTACAAGTTAATAAACTCCAGGAGCTCTGCAGGCAAGAGCATATACCACTCTTGCAGAGGACCCAAGTTGGGTTCCCAGCACCCATATCTGATGACTTACAACAGCCTGTAGCCCCCGCTCCCAGGGAGCTTCTGGCCTATGTGGACACCTGTATTCATATGCATCCCCAACACACTTAAAAATAAAAGCATTATACAAATACTCCACTTAATAAACCGTCTCTGATTCTGTTTCTAACCATTGGAAATTGCAGCAGGTGGCCCGAGACTCTACAACAGCGCCACCCACCAAGACAATCTGCTGAGAGTGACTTGCCTGCTGACTCATCCCAGCATGCCCTTGTCTTCCTCAGTTCCCAAACCTCCACTGGTGGTTTGTTCCAGTGTTGACAATAGTTTATTTACTTCCTGTAGTATCTGTGGCTATGAAGAATCTCCCTCTAGGTGTAGACATTCCCTTGCCTCTTCCATTAAGGGTTAACCCAGCGGCATAGACCACAGCCCTGGGTAGAAGAGTACCTCCAAGAAGGCAGGATCATGTGCTTTACTTTTCCAGAAACCCTGCCCCCAAATGCAGTCACTTTTAGCTGTGCCACCACAGAGTTCCACTGAGTCTGCCCACCTTTCTGCGGTCTGACCGACCCAGAGGGGTGTAACTGTTCCTTTCTCTTTTATTCTGTCTTTTTAAATTTTTTATTCACTTAATTTTTTGAGATTATAATGTGATAACATCATTTCCCCCTTCCCCTTCCTCCTTTCAACCCAGAGCCTAAGTATGTTTTCAAACTCCCTAACATTTGGGTCTCCTTACTCTTCTTATTCTACTGGCCAGAGTCTGAGTGGAAGGACAGTACAGTTACACGGCCGAGAGTATGGACACGGGTTGATTAATTATGCAGTTGTAGGAGGAGGGCTGCCTTGTTCAACCTGGCCTCCCGGCTAGCTTAGCCCCAAAATAATCACACAGAAATTGTATTCATTAAAACACTGCTTGGCCTATTAACTCTAGTTTCTTATTGGTTAATTCTTACATCTTAATTTAACCATTTTCTATTAATCTGTGTATTGCCATGTGGCAGTGGCTTTCCAGGTAAAATTCCCAGCATCTGTCTCTGGCGGATCCATGGCATCTCTCTGACTCTGCCCTTCTTCCCCTCATTCAGTTCTGTCTTCTCTGCCTACCTAAGTTCTGCCCTATCAGGCCAAGGCAGTTTCTTTATTCATTAACCAATACAAGCAACACAGAGAGGGGACTCCCACATCATGCAGTCAGATGTGTCCCATGGTCTGTAGGGGAATGAGACGCTGTCCTGTTTACCACAGGGTTGCTGGTACCTAGCATAGGGTGCTGTAGTGCTCAATGGAGGTTTGGTGACTGACTGAACAAGTGGCAAGGTGGGGTGCATGCTAGAGTAGCCCTGGAACTGGAACAGAGAAATGGAGAGAGCAGAGTTAGGCTTGCTTCCTTGCTTGCAAGGGTTTTACTATGTAACCCTGGTTTCTATGTAGACTAAGTTGACCTGGAATTCACTGTGACCCGCCTGCCTCTGCCTCTTTAGTACTGAGATGAGAGGTGTATGCCAATACACCAGGCGAATGTCACTTTTGTAAGAATTCTCTTACAAGAACTCAAGGCACCTGACAGAAATGACATCCATCTTACAGTGCTCTCAGGACCTACTACCCCACAAACCCACCATCTCCCATCAGCACCACCCCAGGATCCAGGGTTTAATTCCAATGGGCTCTGGGGACACAAGTCATACTCAAATCACAGTGCCTGAGCTTCAGCCTTTGGAAGACCAGATAGTTGAATGTCTGTGGTGGTGTCATTTGTAAAATATCTGAAACTGGAAACAGTTGATAATCCTGTGATTGTGAAAGGGATGTATCATACACACACACACACACACACACACACACACACACACATGCACGCACACACAAGATGCACACTCACATACACACATATACAACATTGGATACACATACATATGTGTACACATATATATGCACACACAAAGATACACACTCACAAGCTCACACATTCACAACCTCAGATACACACACATACATATGCACACACATACATACTCAGAAACACACACACACTTTTGATACAGATACACACACATACATACTCAGAAACACACACACACTTTTGATACAGGAACTCTCTATATATCCCAGGCTTGCCCAGAACTCAGTGTAGTTATATAGGCTGTCTTCGAACTCAAGATAATTATTCCCTCTGAGCCCCTTTGGCACTAGGATTACTGATCTGCATCACCACACCCAGCATTGATTTTTAAAAATAGGTTTATTGCATGTAACTTGTTGATTTCATATGCACATATGTGGGTGAGCACAGCTCTGGAGTCAGAGAACCACTTACTGGAGCTAGTGCTAGGCTCCCACCATATGGGGTGAAGGGATAGAGTTTAGGCAGTCAGGATTGATGGCAGCTGTCTTTACTCACTGAACCATTTTGCCAGCCCAGTTTGGTTTTTTTTTTTTGTTTGACTATTTGTTTTGTTTTGTTTTGTTTTAGATAGTATCTCACGATGTAGCCCAGATGGCTTCAGACTCACAGGGACTCTTCTGCCTCAGCCTCCCCAGCTCTGGGGTGACAGAAATGCATTGCCAATGCCCAATTAGGAGACATTATTTGAACAATCTAATTACACCAGGAATACAAACTGGACATTTGGAAGTATTCTTAATAGCTTAACATTTGTTTTTTTAAACATAGAAAAGTGTAGAAATCTTCATTCTAAAATTGATATGAGGCAATTATTCCCATTGGCTGGTGAACACACTGATGTTTATTATGCTGGGGTAAACTGACTCAATTAACTAATGATATTGAAAGCTGTTATTTTCCGTGTGAAATCATTGTTACCTTTCTGCTATTTAAACAAACGGGAAAATGGATCGACAGCTCATGTGAACGTTAAACGCACCCGTTAGCCAGATAACTTTAGGAGGGATATTTCACTCTTTCAGAAGCAACAAACGTTTATATAAATTTAAATAAGATGACTAGGGATAATTGAGAGTCAATTACTTTTTATATTTTCAGTCTTTGCAGAATTGCTGGCAGAATAGTATTTTTACATTAAACAAAAGAATTGAATTCCATTTAGGTCGCTAATCACTCAAGAAAATGTCTATTTGAGAACTATTCACATTTTGTGGTATCTACTAAAATAAAAATGTCTGCCTTGCCACCCAAAAATTTTACAAGGAAAAAAATTCTGATTACTAAAATAGAATAGAACTATGTGAAGTTAAATCCCAGTCAGCCATGATAAAGAATGTAAGAAGAAAAACCCAGTTTCATTTCTGTTGGTGTGAGAAAATACCCTGATAAAAAGCAGCTTAGAGGAGAGGCTTTATTTCAGCCCGGGCTTCCAGGCTCTTCCATCTCCATATGGAAGGTGAGGCAGGAACTTGAACTAGCTGGCCAGAGCCTCCCTCCGGGGCAGAGTGAGTTTGTACATGCTCAGAGCTCAGCTAGCTTTCTCTGCTGCTCTGCAGCCCAGGGCCCCAAACAGGGAATGGTGCTGCTACCATTCGGGCCCCTTTACCCAGCAGTAGGAAGAGAAGCAAAGGCTGACACACGGGGATCCAGTCTGAGATGCTAGTCCTACAGCAACAGCTGGGGCCGCCGGTCACTTCACCGTCTCAGTTTCAGTAATGGCTGGAACAACAGGATGAGAGTTGCTGAGGACACAGAAGAGGTAACCTCTTACACTAACTAAATCTGTCTGTCTGACTAATGTGGAAAACTTCGCCCAGCAACCCAAAATAGACATTTTTCTCAGGTACTCAGGGAACCTCATGAAAGAGCATGTGTTAGGCCACGGGAGTATTTTTCAGCCAACGGAGAGCACAACTGAAAATACACCAGAAAGAAATCCAGAAAACTCACAAGTGCTTGGAGAGTAAGTAAAGGGACAAAGAAGAACTGACTTGCAAATACAGAATATTTGAGGTGAATTAAAGAAAGCAATGACGTCAGAACATAGAGGATGTAAGAACATTGTGCCAGAGACACTCACAGCCACCAATGGGAAAGAAACCATAGCCCTGTTTTCAGAACCAGCCTGGAAACGCCTCAAAAGCAGGGTGTAGCATCTGTTTGGCTCTGGTGCCGCTGCCACAGATGCTGCCATCAGAGTGGGGAGAGGTGTGACAATATGAAGGAACAAGGGACAATGGGAAGCAATAGCCTCAGAGATGGGGAAGTGATGTGGGATTCCCCTCTACATGCTATGAATATGTTTTATTGTCATTGGTTAATAAAGAAGCTGCTTTTAGCCAATGGCTTAACAGAATATAGCCAGGCTGGAAAAGATACACAGAGAGTAGGCAGAGTCATTGAGAAACCATGGAGCTGCTACAGGACACAGATGCCAGACAGTGCATGGAACCTTACAGGAAGGCCACAACCATATTGCGGATAGGCTATGCACTGTAGGAGGAAGGCCTGCTTATACATCCCGGCTGCCCAGAACCAAAATAACCACACAGAAAACTATTAATTAAACACTGCTTGGTCCATTAGCTCTAGCTTCTTATTGGCTAACTCCTACATCTTAATTTAACCCATTTCTATTAATCTGTATATCACCACGAGGTCGTAGCCTACCAGCAAAGTTTCAGCATGTCTACCTCTGGCCACAGATCCATGGCATCTCTCTGACTCTGCCTCTCTTCCTCCCAGTATTCAGCTCTGTCTTCCCCGCCTACCTGAGTTCTGCCCTATCACAGACCAAGGCAGTTTCTTTATTCATTAACCAATAAAAGCAACACATAGACAGAAGGACTTCCCACACCAATACACAGATTAATAGAAATGGGTTAATTTAAGATATAAGAGCTAGCCAATAAGAAGTGTGGGCAATAGGCTAAGCAGTGTTGTAATAAAACAGTTTCTGTGTGGTTTTTAGCATCTGGGTGGCCAGGAAATGAACAAGCAGTCTCTGCCTACAGGGAAGGAGCAAGAATTGCTTTTCCTCCTCTTCTTCTTTTTAAATTATTTTTGTAAAAAATCACCTTTCTGCCTCCGTAGACCATACTGGCCTTGAACTTACAGAGAGATCCACCTGCCTCTACCTCCCAAAGTTTGGGATTAAAGGCATGCACCACAACTGCCCATCTCTTTTTTTTTAAAGTTTATTTATTTATTTATGTTTTTTTTGTCTATGTGGACCTCTGCACATCAGAAGAGGGCACCAGATTCCACGATAAACAGTTGTGGGCCACTATGTAAATGCTGGGAATTGAACTCAGGATTACTGTTCTTATAACAACCCATTCTCAAGGAAATTAAGCAGGGTTCCATGAGACCATCATTAATCTATTTTAAGGACAGTGTCTTTAGGGACCTAACCACTTCTACTAGGCCCAGCTTGTTCAACATCTTGCCACCAACACTCTAGGGAGACGAACTTAAACAACATCCTACCATAGCATCTAGAACAGAGCAATCTAGGCAAGCAGAAGGCACGCAAGCTTTTGCCTTGGAACTAGGCTGGGAGAAATGGCCTAAGGGACTGAGATGAAGGTCTTTTACTGGGTGGTGAAGTATTCTAAAGTGGCTGATGTAGTATTCTAAAGTGGCTGATGTAGTATTCTAAAGTGGCTGATGTTAGCAGATGTCTGACAATATACTAAAAGCCATTGACTCGATACTCTTAGTGGGCAGATGGTACATGAAGGCTTTTTGCTGGGATGATGAAAACATTCTAAAACCATTGTGGTAATGTGCTCAGAGCCCTGAGGACACTAAAAGTCACCAAACAGTGGACTCTAAGTGGGGAGGCAATACGGTATGTGATTTATATCTTAATAATGCTGTTTTAAAAAGTCATGGGAGTTTATAAGTGAGTTAAGCAAGACTGCAGAATATAAGATCAATAAAAAATCAATTGTATTTTTATAAGTAGAAATAAACAACTGAAAATTGAGGTTTTTAAAAATGTACCACTTAAAATAGCAAGCAATAATGAAAAGAAACAAAACACCAGGAAAAAAACCCCACCCTGAAATGTTATGGAGAACTCTAACAAAATATGTTCAAGATCTACTGCTGAACTCTTTCAACGAGACAAAGACCTACATAAATATAAGATGTTCATGGGTAAAAAGATCGTAATATAAGATGTTCATGGGTAAAAAGATCATAAATAGTAAAGATTCCAGCTGCCTCAGTTTAATGAATAGATGAATATAATAGATCTCTCTCAGTTCTGTTTTGCTTTATGTCTCTTAAGGCTTTGTTGTCAGTACATGCATGTTTATAACTTTGTCTTCATCTTTACACAGTCACGTGGAGGAAAGGATTCAGATGTAAGCGTTGTGAATTGGTGTGGAGAGGCACAATTCAATGATATTCTATTCTCGGATAGGACTTTCCACCCTTCATCTATCCATTCGTCTTGAAGGACATTTTGATTGCTTCCAGTTTGGAGCAACTGAGAATAAAGCTATTGTAAACATTTCTGTAGAAGTTATTTTTCCTCCTGTGGATGTGTTTTCAAGTCATTCAGCTATAAATACTTAGGGGCGTGATTGCTGGCTTGTATGGTAATATTGTTTATCTGTTTTCCAAAACTACTCTCTAATTTGCATGCTCACTTGCGTGAATAAGATGAATAAGAGTTCCCCACACCTTTAATCCCAGCACTCGAAAGTGGAGGCAGGTGGATCTCTGTGAGTTCAAGGCCAGCTCTGGTTTACAGAGCAAGCGAGTTTCAGAACAGCCAGGACTACACAGAGAAACCCTGTCTTGAAAAAAAAAAAAAAAAAAAAACAAAACAAACAAACAAAAAAAAAAAACAGAAGGCTGGAGAGATGGCTCAGAGGTTAAGAGCACTGACTGTTCTTCCAGAAGTCCTGAGTTCAATTCCCAGCAACCACATGGTGGCTCACAGCCATCTGTAATGAGATCTGGTGCCCTCTTCGGGCCAGCAAGGATACAGACAGATGGAACACTGTATACATAATAAATAAATAAATCTTAAAAAAAGAAAGAAAAGAAAAGAAAAAGCTCCTGCTGCCTTGAGTCCTCACTAGCATTTGGTGTTGTCAGGCTTCAGAACTGATGCATTCTAACATGTCCTGGTGTGCCAGCTGCTTTTGAATTGCTGTGACAAAACACCATGACCAAGGATTTAATTTGGGGCTCACAGTTCCAGTGGGTTAGAGTTCATCACCATGGCAAGGAGCATGGCAGCAGGTAGGTGCAGTAGCTGAGAGCTCACATCTGATCAACAAGTACAAGGCAGAGAGAGAGGAAGGGAGGAAGAGGGAGAGAGGGAGGGAGGGAGGGAGGGAGGGAGGGAGGGAGGGAGGGAGGGGGAGAGGGGGGTAGAGAGAGAGAGAGAGAGAGAGAGAGAGAGAGAGAGAGAAATGGCAGGGCACACCCACACACCTCCTCCAACAATGTCCCCCTCCTAATCCTTCACAGGAGTTCCACCAACTGTGGTCCAAGCATTCACTACGAGTACATGGAGGCCATTCTCATTCCAACGGCCACACCCGGACTCTTTCGTTGCTGTTCCACCCGAATCCCTTTAGTGATGCTGAGTATGGACATGGGGCTGTTCCCTGCCAAGAGACTCTATTCAGCTTCATTTTGAGGATAATGGATGGTTGTGCACCTAGATGGGCATATCAAGAGCACAACTGGTCTGGCACTACCTTGTGGCACAGACCAATAAGCTACTAGCTTATCCCTAAAAATAGAAAGGAATGGTATACATCTATTGAGTAAATCAGAGCTAGTGGGCACATTAAAATCTTATCAGGAAAATGAAGTCTGAGAATTTATAAGACACCCCAGACGAAGGTAAGAGTGTACCCCATAAAGAGGTGAGCACTCACCACTGAAGTGTGACAGCCCCCCCCCCAGATCCATCATCTGACCATCTAGTGTTTTGCTCTAAACAAACTATGGAGACAATCCTGGTCCCCTCAGACGCAGGCATGCCGGCACACCATGGTGTGTTCCTATAATGGAGCGCCATTGGCTGCTCTGACATTCTTGCATCTGACCACTATTTGACATCGGTGAATAAGCCAGAAATGCTGGGTGGTGTAGGGTAAATGGGTCAGCCAAAGAGACCCACCCTGGCTCTGACACCAGAGACAGTGAAAGAAATAATACTTCCTTGGTCTGAGACCCGAGCCAGTGAAAGAAATGCTTTAGACCTGAACCCAGAACCAGAGAAATTCACCCTGACTCTGAAACCAGTGCCAAAGAAACACACTTTGTCCCTAGAATCAGAGTCAGTAAAAGAAATATTCCCTGGCACCAACTCTAGAGCCAAAAAGTTTAAAAAGGCCAATGAAAGAAACACAGTTTGACTCTGAAATCAGCCACCTCTGCCTCCTGACCAATTAAACTAACCAATCCCTGAGCAGGGAAAAACTAACCAATCCCTCTTTTCCCTGGGAAAACTCCGCCTCTAAGAAACCCTACATAAGCCCTGTGTTGTTCAGTTGGGGCTGCTCTTCTTCCACCAGGATAGAGGCAGCCAGTCTCCTGGACTCTTCCCTCCCAATAAAGCTCTTGAACCAGGTTTGGGGGAAGACCTTCTTTCACTGGAGCAGAGACTGAGCCGAGTGGGATCTAACACTTTTGCTGGGGAAACCTTCCCTAGAGCAGGGCTGTAAGCTGCTACACTTACAGTGGCCTGCGCTATTTTCTGGCTCCCGACTGCCAGGATCCCTTTCCTTCTGTTTCCACTTGCAGGTGGAACTCAAAAATATTTCACTGGGGCTGGAGAGACACCTCCATGGTTAAAAGCACTGGCTGCTCTTCCAGAGGTCAGAGCACTGCATGCATACAGGCAAAGTATTCGCACACATAAAATACAGCAAAACATTTTACTGAGGGAAAGGAAACAAGATACCAGAAAGTGCACATTTATTAAAAATTCTCGAATAGATAAAAGCAACCTTGGGTTGACCAGAGTGACTAAGGTTGATTGCCAAAAGTGTCACGGAACATTCTGGAGCGATGAGATGTTTTCTGTCTCATTAATTCCATGTCAGTCACTGTCTTGGTTGTGTTGCTATCTCATGGATAAATAAAAACTTCAGAACTTCAGTCCTACAGTTATGAACCTGTAAGTAGTTATGTTTCAATAAAATTGACACTTAAGAAAGGGGGTAGAGAAATGCCTCAGTGGTTAAGGCTGATTCCTGTTCCTTCAGAGGACCAGAGTTTAGTTCCCAGGGCCTAAGCCGGGCAGCTACCTGTAAGTGCAGCTCAGGGGAATCCAGATCCTCTGGACTCCCCGGGGGTCTGTACTCACGTGGACATACCCCCACCCCACAGAACACACATATGTGTAATTAAAAATTAAGTACATATTTTTTTTTAAGTTGGTTGGGGGCTAGGTAACTGGCTCAGTTGGCAAAGTATTTATCCCGCAAGAACGAGGGCTCAAGTTTGACCCCTAGACTAACCCATGTACAAGTGTCATGCATGGCTTCTAACCTTGGGGACACACAGATAGAGGGGACCCTGGTTCTCACTGGTTGGCCAGTGAGGCATCCTGTTTCTAAGACACAAGGCAGATGGCTCCTGAGGAAGCCATGACATTGACCTTTGGCCTCCAAGATGAATGCACACATATGCATGCTAGAGTGCTCTTGCACATGCACACGCATACACAGACACACATACACACACACGTGTATACACACACTCTTGTGCACACACACACATATACTGTTCAAATTTGGCCCCATTATTCATTGTGTATACAGTGTTCTGTCTGCATGTATACCTGCAGGCCAGAAGAGGGCACCAGATCTCATTGTAGATGGTTGTGAGCTACCAGGTGGTTGCTGGGATTTGAACTCAGGACCTCTGGAAGAGCAGACAGAGCTCTTAACCTCTGAGTCATTGCTCCAGTCTGGCCTCCTATTCTTTATATATATCGTTATCATCTGTGAACTATCAAAGCAGCCTCCAAAGTGCGCATTTTAGGTTTTACTTCTTTCTGTACTTCCGGTCTTCCCATCAGGCGTTTGTACTTTAATTTAGAAATAGTTTCCTGGCAATTACGCATTTATCAGGCAAAGCTGTTCCAAGCTTCCCTACATTCCACATGCACGAGCAGAAAGGAATCTGACTGGAAAAGCACGTTCACAGTCATCAGTCCAAGGCTTGATAAAGTTGGCACCCCTGGGGAGAGTTCCCCATTTCCCTTGCGTTTGAAAGCGATTTTGTCTGCTTTCTCGGTTGTTTCATTTTAGAAATTCATTTTCCAGTCATCCATGCCCACTCTACCTACTTAACTACGTTTTCACAAATTCCACTGATATTTATTTCTACTCTCTCACAGGGAGTAGAGAATTGACTGTTCCCAGCCTGGCCAAACAAACAGAGCCGGCAGGAAAGACAGAAAAGAGATTAGGTCATTCAATCAAAACAGCAAAACCCCAGAGTCAGAGAGAAGACCATATAAATAATAATAATAATAATAATAATAATAATAATAATAATAATAAAAAATTACGGCACAAATGCACACAGAATGATCTCATAAAGTTTCCAGATTCTGCCACCATGTCACTATGGGGCCCTAGAAGTTGAGGTTCAATCCTTCTTTTGTTGTTTTTGAGACGGGTGTTAGGTCGTCCAGGCTAGCCCCCAATTCACCGTGTAATGGAGGAAAACCTTGAATGTTAGCCTCCACCTCCTGAGCGCTGAGACTGCAGGTGTGTACCACCCTCATTTCCAGGTCTGAAGAGCGGGGGCTGAAAATAGAGACACCTACCTCACTGGTTAGCATGGGGGTTAAATGAGGCTGTGAGGAAAGAATTTGAGTCCAGCAACATGTGTGAGTTTCAAAGGCTTAAGAAATACGTTAGATGCTGTTTTTGTTAGTATTCAATTTTAAAATTTTACTATTATTAATTATACTCTTATTCTTACCTCCATGGTATACAATTATTACACAGACCAAAACAAAATCAGTAACTTTAAGAAATATTGACTTTTATGTGTTGTGTGTATCACACACAGGTGCTCAGGTACCCACAGAGGCCGGAAGAGGCTGTCAGATCTCCTGGAACTAAAATGATAGACAGTTGGGAGCAATTATGTGGGTGCTGGGATTTGAACTTGTGTCCTTATTCAAGCAGCAACTGCTAACTGGGGCTTCATTCTTCCAGGCCCTGGAATGTTTTGCTTTGTTTTGTTTGATTTTTATCTTTCCTCCCCAGTCTGTGATGAGGAAATGCTGGCTGGCTGGCAGTTTGGGGGAGGGGTGGAGGAGTGGGGGGCTGGAGGGGGAGGGGTGGGGAGTGGGTGGAGTGGTAGGTGGTGGGTGTAGGGTGCGGGGAGTGGTTTTGTATGAAATAGAACGAGTAGTGGCTGGGCCGAGGAGGTTCAGGACTTAACTTCTAGGAGATAGACCTCACTCAACTCATGATCCTCCTGCCTCAGCCTCTTGACTGCTGGGATTATAGGCCTATGACACAATGCCTAGCTCATTTTTAGATCTTGGTGTCTGGGCTCTGATTTCCTCCATTTGGCCACTAAGTAAATATACCAGTTCCTCGGTGTCTTGTGAGTAAGTCTAGGTTGTGCTCACGACCTGTGGAAGCTGATGCCAGGGCAGGCTGTGGGGGAGGGGGGTTGGCTATGTAGTCCCAGGGCTCATGTGTATACATGGTTAAAGAGAAGGCTGCAGGTGATCCAGAAGACAATTGGGCATAGTCAGAGCTGGCATGTGCTATCCACCCCTTGATTGAGCAATGGTCTCCAGCACCTGTGGCCATAGCCCAAGGGAGGGGGCACTTGGGGCCTTCCAGAGGTGGTTGATTTCCCCAGAGAAGCAATGTACTTGGTTTGGACTGGCACATGGGCACCAACTCAGTGAGGACGGGCTGTTCAGGGGACTCTGGGAAGTCTCTAGGGCTGTCTGAGGTCTCATAGGGCTTCCCTCCTAGTCCAGAAGGGTTTCCTGGAGGCTTTGGCCTATGATCTGTGGATATGGGGTGAGTGTTTCCAAGGTCCTATGCAGGGAGCTGAAAGTTTCACACAGATTGGAAAGCAACGAGGAAACTATTCCAAGTGGAGTCACGGCACAGGTTAGACAGAAACAAACCGTGAGGATTGGCAGTGTGAGTGAGGACCCTCGAGAGCCACAGTCACTGTCTGGGGTTTCCATTCATGGGTGCAAGAGACGGAGGAGTTTGGCTACTAGGGCTATGGTTTGAGAGGTTCTCTATTCTGACAGGCTTAGATTAAGCGAGCCTTTCTCTACTGCTTATGCCCCTTCCTATAATGTACCTGAATTTAAGCCTATGTCTGCTCAATTGTGCATAGACATACCTTATAAATAGGGAATACTCCTGAAAGTTCACAAGGGACATGGTTTTCCTTATTGGGCATGCATCCCGTCTTGGTCACTGTGAGAAGATTCCGAGAACTTATAAAATAAAGCATTAAATGGGAGGCTTGCTTATTGTTTTAGATCATTGGTCCGTGAATATCGCAGTGGAGAGCCTGGTGCCAGATGGCATACCACTGGAGCAGTAACTAAGAGCTCACATCTGATCCCCAAGGAGCTGGCAGAGAGAGGGCGAGGTGGCCTGGCGTGGACTTTTGAAACCTCAAAGCCTACGCCAGTGACACACTTCTTCCAATAAGGCCACATAGTCTAACTCTTCCGACTGGCAACGGATAATTCAAACAAATGAGCCCGTGCAGGCTGTTCTCATTCAAAACCAGCGCAGCCTGGATTGGCCCATTGTCCTTAGTTCCCGGATTGTGCCAGGGTATAACGAAAAGGAACAGATGCTAGCAAGGCGTGGCTGTGAGGAATAATCTATTTCCATTGTTTGAAGCAGTACACCTGCACCTCAATACAGGTGGGGGCTGAGGTCGCTAATAGGTTGCCGGGTGCGTTGTTCAGAGAGGGCTGCGTGCACAGCCTGAAGCTGGGTGGAGTCCCAGGGGGCTCAGCTATTCCCTACGCTTGCCTTCTTCAGAAGGCTTGGGGCTGGTGTTGGAAAACGGAATTCCAGTACCTGAACTTTTCTCAGTTTCCGGGACAGCGTTTGTGTCTCTTCTCTGGATACCTGTCTCCTCCCCATGGACGCCTTTTCAGAACCAATGTGTCCTACAACTCTAGTGGTGAAAGTCTTCAGAAACGCAACAAGGGAAGGACATGGACCCTTGTCAGATATCATGTGAAGTCATAGATGTGCAAATTTCACTGAGGAGAAAGAAACTCCCATGGGATTTTAGTTTATTTTCTTTTTTAATTAAAAACAATTTGATCTGTCTGGATGTTTTGCCTGCATGTCTGTCTGTGCACTGCATAAACTCTTGGTGCCCTTGGAGGCCCGAAGAGGATGTAGAATCTCCTCTGGCTACAGATTGTTGTGAGTCACCACGTGGTTGTTGGGAACTGAGCCCTGGGTCCTCTGAAAGGGTAGTAAGTTATCCAGCCATCTCTCCAGGCTTCCTTAGCATTTTTAGGTACTTCCTGGAAGCCTGACCACCATGGCGGAGTTGCCACTTCCTTCCTTTATTCTTCCCACCCAAAGCTCCTGTTCCTCATTGCTGTCCCCAGGCCGAGTGAGAAACGGCTGGTTCTTCAGGTCAATGATGGAGGCAAGCTCAAGCCTCCCGGAGCTCTGAGGAGGGAACTGAGAAGAGAGAGTCTTTAGGGCAGTCCTTTCTCAGAGAACTTCCAAACTGGATTTAACAAGCATCCAGGAAATCTGGCAGTGGCTCCTGCCCCACTATCAGGAAAGAGGTGCTGGGCACAGGCAGAGTGATCCAGGCATCCCTGTCCTTGGGACCCTTCTGCACAGGGGTCAGGAACATGAAGAGAAGCAGCCTGGGGTCAGCAAGTCTAGGTATCTGAGCTAGCCCACCCCATTCTTTCTCCTGTCCCATAGGGTCCTTTTTGGCTCTGGAGGCCACGAGAAAACGACTGTGCTTCTCTCAGCCCGAGCAGCAGAGGACTGTGAGGCCTAGGTCATTTTGCAAATCTTTCCCATTAGCTTGTTTTTCTAGATGCCTGCTCTTTCTGTCCTCAGCTTTGGTTCTGTAGTACAGGCCTCAGGAGCCCCTCTCCCAACCCAGCAATCAGAGGCAAACTGACTGAGAGCATTTACTATGGACTGCCTGTCAGTCATGTGATACATAGGCACCCTCCTTCTCCAGCGTACGAGAAGGGAACTTCATTGTGCCCTGTGGCCCCAATTGCTCCCCAGAGCTGTCTGGCTACAGCATCCATAACTCTTTCAATAAATCGCTTATCCAAATGGCAATTTGCCTCAGTGTCCTTTTGAATCTCAGACCTGAACTTTTTCCCCTTTCTTTTGGTTTTTGAAACAGGGTTTCTCTATAGCTTTGGAGGCTGTCCTGGAACTAGCTCTTGTAGACCAGGCTGGACTCGAACTCACAGAGATCTGCCTGCCTCTGCCTCTCGAGTGTTGGGATTAAAGTTGTGGCCACCACCACCATGGGGCTAAACCTGAACCTTTCAAATTGGTGCTGAAACCTGCAATTAGGGATGGAGCCGAGTAAGGAGGAGGGGCCACCAGAACCTGAGGCTGGTGAAAGAAAAGGGGACGTGAGGGTAGGGAGAGTCACAGCTGTAGACCGCAGGACCTGAGCAGCTCTGAGCAGTAGGTGAATAGACAGCGCATGAAAGAACAGGCAAGAAAAGGGGGGATCTAGGAGGGGTGGAAGCCCAAGTTCTGCCATCTGAGGCGGTATAAGCTGGAGCATCCAAGGCGCTCTGTTTTTCAGAGGGGAAAGCCGAAGTCTAGGGGACAGGGCTTGTCCTGGTCTGCAGTATAATTTGGGGACTAACTTGAAGCCCTGGGAGAGCTGGGGTCTAAAAGGAAAGCCAGGCTCCTCTCCTCCAGGAAGCAAGTCCTAGCCCTGGCCATGGCCTTTGCCTTAGCTGTTGCTTTTGGCTAATGAGGGACCAGATAAGTGTGGTCCCCAGTGTCCCCCCCCCCCCACACCAACCCTCTAAACTCACCAGGTCCACCTGCTTATCTACTGCATTGAGCAGGGCAGCAGGAAGGAGCAGGTTTGGGGTGGGGCAGCTGGGAGTGAAGAGGCCTCAGGAGCTGGTCCACCTCCCCTTCAGGCAAGATCCAGCTCAGAGCCAGAGGGTGAAAAGTCCGAAGTAGGTTGGGCCCTTCCTCCTTAAGGCCTCGCTTGCTGACTTTACTCTGGGGAGCAGACAGTACCACTGTCCCCATTCTATAGAGGTGGGAACTGTGGCTCAGGAACTCTCCCGAGGGGCTTGCTCAAGGTTATATGCAAACAAATCCAGTTGGTTTAGAGCTCCACCTAGCTGCCCCTCCCCTCTCATTCCTTGGGTTTGGGAGGGGCCCTACCTGTTTTCAGAACTAGGTGAGAGAGCTTTCTGGAAGCAATATTAGGCTAGGGAAGGACAAAAGGACAAACTGCGGGGAGACTGGACTGAGAAGACTCTTTTGGCAACATGAAAATGTAGCTAACCTTACACGAACTTCAAAATCAGACGACCCACAGTCCTATGTATGGTCTATTACTGTCCTCCCCCACCCACCGTGTATCTAAAGCCCTTCTGGCTCCACACGGCTGGTTGGCCCCTTTCTCCAGCTCTCAGCTACCCCAGTTGTCCTGGCAGAGCTGGGCCAGCCAAATTCAGTAGTAGCCAGCCCCCACGTGGCTGCATCTGCTGGGATTTGCTCAATTCCTCTTCTGTTGCTGAGTGTGCTTCTATATCTTGGCGCAGGTGGTGGTGGTTCTGGTAAGCGCACAGAGAGACCTGAGAATGGCAAGGTGTGAGTTGCTTGTGTGAAGTTGACCACAATGCACACACCCCCACCCCGTTAAAACAAACAAAACCACCGAAAACACTCGCCCAAGCCTTTCCCAAGTTCCTAGAGCTAGAAGCACTAAATGCTTAGTTGAAGACTGCAAGCCAAGCACAGGTACAGTGACGGAGTGACCTGGACAACTGTCTTCTTCAGCGCATGTGCCCTCGTTTGTGCATTGCAGTTAGTAAATGTTTCGGGCGAATCTGGCCACCAGCTTGCCACTGTCACTCTTATTTGTTTTTTAACGATGTCATTCGATTGCGATCGCTCTGTCAGTGGCGGTACTAAAGCAGGAGCCCCCCCAAAAATCAATAACTCTGGGAAGGAAGCGAGATGCAACCAGACGCTATGAAGACTGCCCCCTTGGCCCAGGGAACCGAGCTGCTAATTTCCAGCAGCGCATCAGTGAAATATTAGTGACAATGTCAGGAACAGAAAAAGTAGTGTCAGGGCAGAAACATGCCACTCCAGGAATGGGTTTATGTGGCGAGGTTTTTCACTTGCAAGCGCGCGCCGCTGCCCTATACTCGGGCAGGGTGGAGGATGAAGTAGCGAGTTTTAAGGAATCTTGGGCCAGGCAATTAAAATATTTTTATTTTGGTGTACGCCATGTGTGTGTGAGTGTTTGTAGAAGCCAGAAGAGGGTGTTGGATCCCCTGGAGCTGGAATTACAGGCCACTGTAAAGTTTTTGCTGCCCAACAAACCTCTCCTCTAATGCAATAGTCCAAATCAGACCAAATCAAACCGAATTAGAAAAAGCCCAGGTTTAATGGATGCCAGCGCTCCCTGGTAGCCCCTCAGGCCCCCCAGGGAGGAAGACTAGGAAACCTCAGAGAGAGGAAAGATGAATCAGGAAGACCACATGTTCGTTCTCTGAGGGGCAGTTTAAATAGCCCCTGGGAGTGGTCTTGATCCTCTCTGGGGAAACTCCCAGGAAAGGGGGTTTGGGATGGATACCAGGGGCTGGGGTGACACTTCCAACCAAACATCCCAGACTCCTTGGATATATGGGTGTCAGGGGGCTGGGGTCTCACTTCCAACCAAACAGGTGTGTGAGCAGCCTGATGTAAATGCTGAGAACTGAATTTGAATCCTCTCCAAGAAGAGCAAATACTCTTAACTGCTGGACTGTCTCTCCTGTCCCAGGCTGATGTGGATCCCCCTCTGTATGCTGTAAATGCCATTGGTTAATAAAGAAACTGTCTTGGGCCTCCTCAGAGAATAGAGGTAGGTAGGAAAAACTAAACTGAATGCTGGGAGAAAGAAGGGCAGAGTCAGGGAGAAGCCATGTAGCCCCTGCTGGAGACGGACGCTGGAACTTTACCTGGTAAGCCACAGACATGTGGCACTATACAGATCAATGTAGATAAGTTAAATTAATATGTAAGAGTTAGCCAATAAGAGTTAGCTAGAGCTAATGGGTCAAGCAGTGTTTTAAATAATATAGTTTCTGTGTGATTATTTTGGGTCTGAACTGCCAGACTGTTAGGAAATTAACAAGCAGCCTCATCACAACAAATTGGTGCTCAATGTGGCCAACTAAATCCACTTAAAACCTGAAAGAGCTTGAAAAGGAAGCCTAGACACAAAAGAACAGAGTTAAACATGGTTTGGTAGTGGCATTTTCTTGGGTGGGCTCTGTTTGCTAGAAGCAAGCAGAGGCATGGTTCCTTTAAGTGAGGTTTTCCTGATTCAGCAGTAGCAGAAAAAAGCTGTGGTTTTGAAATGCTCGCTTTCTGGGCTATGCTGCCAACATGAATTCTAACTCTTTCTGGAGGTCCCGTTATGGAGCATTTAAATGGGGTTTGTGAGCAGAGTGCCACAACTTGCTTAATGGAAACAGACTGGCTGTGAGCGTGGCTCTCAGGGGCAGCAGCTCCACCATGCTGGACTGGGTGGGGCAAGCAGGCAGGGCCATATTTCCCCTAGCAATGGTGCCACTTCAGTTCATAAGAAGGGTATAGCATTTTAAGAAGCACTCCTAGACAGAAAATAATTACAGATATACAATAAAGACAGATTTAGGTAGATATAAACCTCTAAATGGGTCACAGTGTTGGATAAATGTATGTAGGTTTGGGAGAGAAAAGAAAAAGAAAAAAAGAAGTAAATAATTTTTTAAAAATGGTAAAGTTTTTAAAGAGACAGAGTATAGACATAGATTAAAGGAGTAAAGATAATAAATATTAAAAAGTAATAGATAAAAAATAAGCCACATAAAAATGAAATTTGCACAGAGACTCTGGATTTTGTATATTATTGTGTTTTCTTTGAATTTTTTGACTGTGAAGGAGCTAAGTCCAGAGAGACATGGGTTGCTAAGCTAAACCAACATATATACTTTAAAGCTATTTTGATTTCAAAAGTTGAGTCTAAGGATATGTTGTTTTGGAAAAGAGGTTCTTTTTTTTGTTTCCACAGAGGATGAGAACCTGTGGAATCCTTCCAGACTAATGTGGTTTGATGGACCAACACCCCTTGAAAGGTTGCCTTGACACCCCTCAAAAAATTACTTTGCCCAATAAACAGCAGGAAGCAGTTTGGAGAGAACTATGCCCATATTCCCAAATATTGTTTCTAAATGTTTGTTTACCTTTAAAGGGGGATATGCTATAGAGATTTTCATTGGTATGGATCTTACCCTTTGGGGTTCCTGCTTTATTGAAGAGTCTGCTAGACATTCTGCAGGACACAGAATAAAGTGACTGACAAACTGCCAATATAGTTGGAACTCTCTTTGAAATTTCCTGTTTCATGGAAAAGTCTGCCAGATAATATGGGCCAGTGGGCTGAAGATGGATGCCCCAATGGTATAGAAGAACTTTGGGTGACTGCCCAGGTAGCAAGATGTCTCTGTCATTTCTAGAATTTTAGAAGTTGCTTACAATGTACTTCCTGTTTACTTAGGTAATACTATATCCTTCTGGAATCTTTGATGGAGTTTAAGAATAGATAAATAGTTATAATTATAGTTTTCCTTAGTTATGATAAAAGATAAAGTAGATATAAATATTGTAATTGTAATACTTACTTGATACCTGTTTTGTTATATGTAATTTTACTGTGTTAAAGTTAAAACCTTCCTTTTTATTTGACAGAAAAGGAGAGGTATTGTGGGATTCCCCTTTGAATGCTATAAATACCATTGCTTAATAAAAAAAACTCTCTTGGGCCTGCCCAGGGAATAGAGGTAGGTGGGAAAAACTAAACTGAATGCTGGGAGAAAGGACAGAGTCAGGTAGAAGCCATGTAACCCCTGCTGGAGACAGATGCCGGAACTTTACCCAGTAAACCACAGATATGTGGCGATACACATATTAATATAGATGGGTTAAATTAATATGTAAGAGTTAGCCAATAAGAAGCCAGAGCTAATGGGCTAAGCAGTGTTTTAAATAATATAGCTTCTGTGTGATTATTTCATGTCTCAGCTGCAGGGCATCAGGGAAACAAACAAGGGGCCCCATCACAATATCTGGCCAGAGAATTGTACCTTTTGTGGGGCTGGGTCTTAGTGGTTTCGTCAATAAAATAGAGTCAGACTGGCTTGTCCCCAGCCTGGAACCTTGGTTAGACTGACATCATATCATATCATATCCAGTAACTTCTGACATTAAGCTTGTTTTCCTTTCAGAGGTTGATCATTTAAACCAAGGTGGAATAAAATAAAGTTCTTCCTCCTCCACCATGTCGCACAGAGGTGTGTCCTAGGGACAGCCAGTGGTGGTGGGAAGGTTCCACTTGGGCCAGAAAAAGCAGCTGCCATGGTCCTAGCACCACTGGAGGGCAGCACCAGCACAGAGCTGAGGCCGTCGATGTCCAGCCGGGAGAGATTATCTGGGTCTGGGCTATGGGTCCCACCAGGCATGATGTTTGCTGTCATAAAACGATGAGAAGAACATCCAGGTCTTGCTTTATTTAAGACTGCATCATCCAGAAGGAGACTAAACAACACACTAACAAAATTGGAAACAACGTGGCAGTTTCAAGCCACAAGAGGTATCAGCAGGGACAGTCAGAGAGACCTTGGATGTGTATGAATGCAAGCATGTACATGTGCTTGTGTGTGTGTGTGTGTGTGTGTGTGTGTGTGTATGTGTGTGTGTGTGTGCGCGCGCGTGTGTGTGTTGCCAGTGATCTGAATATATAGACACGTGGAGGCAGAAGTGGGTTTGCATAGGAACTTGGAGGCCTGATGTGAGGAAATAGTGGAACAGAGAAGCCAAGTCACACAGACATGGTCACAGAGACACCGACTTCGGGAACTCACTTTTCATAAGCTGGCTTCTTTTGTCTTTCCCCTCTAAACAGGATGGTGACTACCATGCTCCTCATTTCAGACCATAACACCCTGTAAGTCTTTCCCTGCCTGCCACTTTCCCTGGCTTATAGGCATGTGCTCATACGTGTTGCTGTGGGACTGTGCCTGTGCCTGTGTGTTCTAACGCATGTCTGTGTGAGAATGAAGTGCCCATGCCCAGGTAGGTGTGTGCTTCAGAGATCATGAGATTCCCAGTCACCAAGGCTCCCCCATTCCTCTGGAAGCTCATCTCCACCCATCTCTCATTCCTGGGGTCCCCACTGAACCACTTCACTAACAGTATGGGTCCAAGTCATATTTAGAAATTAATTTTTCTTTCTCTACATCCACTTCTTTCTCCACATAGCTGTAAACTTCTCTTTTCAGGGTGGGTGAGCACCCTGTTGTACAGTGGTCTCCCAGGGACAGGGATCTGGGACTTGTACAGAGTGGCACCCTGAGGGTGCAGCAGAAGAACAGGCATGCCATCATTAGAACATGGCACTGTCCACAGCAAGCTCCAAAATCTCCTTCACAGGTCCCTTGCCTAGCTCACAGGCTGGCCATGACTTAGAATCCTTGTTTTATAGCCGGGGACACAGGGTCAGACAGAAGCCCCTGGAGACCCAGTGAGGCAGCACACAAACTCCCCAGCTTCCTAACAGCCTGAAGGGAGGGAGGAGACTTTATTTCTCTTTAAAATGTGATGGTATCCGACAGGGGGTGGTGGCCACACCTTTAATTCCAGCACTCGGGAAGCAGAGGCAGGCGGATCTCTGTCAGTTGGAGGCCAGCCTGGCCTACAGAGCTAGTTCCAGGACTGGCACTATAACATCAAAGAGCAACCCTGTCTTGGTAAAACCACAGGGGGAAAAGGCAATGACATCAGCCTTCGGCAGCACTGACCACTGCCCAGCACAGTGTAGCCAAGATGTGATTCCAATTTTCCTGCAAGACTTTAACTTACTGGGCACCTGCTCTGCAGGCTCCAGGCTGCTCAGGACTCTGTAGATAGTGAGTCAGCCGTCCCCTCCCCCTGTGGCTCCTCGGTCCTCTCTCAAGAACATTCTTTTCAGAGCCCCAGAGGAGGTCAGCTACTATTTGTTTCCCAGATGTGGGTGGTGGAGTCACAGCCCTGAAAGAATCCAAAGGCGCTGGACGGGGCCGGCATTAATTATGGAGTCCCCTCACTGTGGTGCACCTAATTGCCTGATAACTGTAATTGAGTCTTGGGAATCAACGGTATCACAGGGAGCATTTTAGGGCAGTTAATGGGATGTGCAGTGATACTTGGTTCTGACTCCAGGCTGGCCCAGACTGAGCTCTTTCCAGGAGGTAGAGTTGGGGGAGCATGGAGTGAGTGAGGGGTAATAGCTAGGATGTTTTCACCAGCATCCCATATCCAGGCCCTGCCAAGTAAGTCTGCCTGGCAGGTGCAATAGCGATTTTGCAAATGCAAATGTAGTTTTTGAAAGCTGAGAGACTCAGATGTTGTAGTAGGTCTTTAGGCCACCCAGTGGGTTCTTGTAGAAATGGCTTCTGGGCTCTGCCTGTGCCCTTCAAAATGGAATCTGTGCTTTTCATAAAATTCTCAGGAGATGGACTTGCATGTTGAGAGGCACTGAATGCTGCTCTAAGCAGTTGACCGGTTCAGTGACTGACTGGTGACCTACAAAGGCCTCGATGACGGTTACAGTGGCCCATGAGCCTCCCTACCGCTCCCCCCCCCCCGGACACAACGGGGAGGGCACCCCCTGAGTCAGGCAAGGGACTCAGTTCAAGAAGGTTCCCTAGAGGAAAATCGAGTTATCTGTTGACAAAGGTCCCTGTCCTGCCATTTTTGCTATGGGAGAACAGTTTTTCCTTTGATCCAACATGGGTTCAGCTACCTGTCTGCCTTCTGTCCATGGAAGCTGTCCCACAGTTCCAAGTCACCAGTTCCAAGCCAGACCTGAAGGAAGCTTGAGGTGTGTTTGCCCCTGACTGCCACTTTGAGGAAGATTTCCCAGCTGATCATGGCAGCTTCCTCTGGGGAATCCATCTTCCAGGATGGAGGGCTCACTGAACCTAGCTGAGACCTGGAGTCCAGCATAACCCCATGGACCACATATTTATGAGTATTAAAAAAAGATTGTAGTTATACAGCATTGCCGTGACAGATGTTGACCAATAAAGAACTGTGTTCTTCGCATGGAAGCGGCTAAGCTGAATTTGGAATTTTTTTTTTTTTTTTTGGTTTTTCGAGACAGGGTTTCTCTGCAGCTTTTTTTTTAGAGCCTGTCCTGGACCTAGCTCTTGTAGACCAGGCTGGCCTCGAACTCACAGAGATCTGCCTGCCTCTGCCTCCCGAGTGCTGGGATTAAAGGCGTGCGCCACCACCGCCTGGCTGAATTTGGATTTTTAGAAGTTATCTATGGACAGGAAAGCAGAGCCTGCCTAAGAGTGAAAGCAACACAGGACAGAGTTGGTGACGGTGATGGTGATGGTGATGGTGATGGCGACGGTGACGAGCCCAAGTCCGTAGATGACTTTTGTTTCTGGGCATCCAGCTTTACCCGAGTCAGGCAGGACTCTCCCGGTCTTAAGGAACAGAAAACAGACTCGTCCCAGAAAACTCAAACAAACCCAGAAGTAATGAAAGTTTCAGGTGTGGCTTGATCTAGAAGCTCCATGATTTTCCTTCAGGTTTAAAACTATTTTGAAACTTAAGAAACAAACCAACAGACCCAATGAAAAAATCACCAAATCCTATTACATTTGTTTTGCATTTTTAAAGAAAAGATTCTTACAATCCGTTGGGCACAGCCTGTTGTTGATCAGTGTGAGACTGAGCTGTTGGTGTCCCCAAGGTTCATGTCCCTCTGCTACCTCAGCATGTAGCAGGGTCTGGAAAAGGAAAGCGGATGTTTTCAGGTGTAATTAAGATCAAACTGCTTAGAGTGGGGCCTGATGACAGGTGTCTTTGCAGGAAGGCCTCTGTGCACATGTGCACAAACTCGTTGCTAGACTCATGCCTTTGTCCAGAGGCTGGAACCCAATGCTCTGTGCAAGCTGAGTGAGCCCTCCCATTCAGCCAATCCCCAGAGTCATGGGACTGTGGGCCTCAGAATGGAAAGTCAGAGGCAAGAGATATGAACATTGATTTCTTCTCCAATAACCCAGGCAACAGTCAAGTCTATAGTACACGAACATCCACACACTCCTCCCTTTCACCTGCCGACTCCCGGGGCGTGGACAGTGGACCCCTGGGGTGTGGAGAGCAGACAACCCCGCTCCTCGGGGGCGGGGGGGGGGGCGGTGATCGGACCTCCCGGGACGGAGACCAGTTCTTCACCACTCTCCAGCAGCTTAGCTCTTAGTTCTCCCCTTCTGAGTGTCTTTCTTTCTTGCCTCATCTTTTCTAGCATGTATACACTCCACTGGCTAAGACACCGAGAATGGTCTATTTTTAATATAATCCACATACAGTTGACAGCATAGAATTTAGTATATTTCAAGCTTGCAAAGCCATCACCATACCTGGTTCCAGAATGTTTTTATTACAAGAGCCCTCACCCCTACCAGCAGCTATTCCTTTTTGTCTTTTTCTCTGGCCAGCACTCATTCTGAAAATGTCACCAAATGGAATCACATGCTCTGGTGAGTGGGCTTCTTTCTCGTATGCCTTTAAAAACCAAGGTGTCTGTGCCACTGTTTCTTCGTCACCTTTCAGTTCCCACTTCTTTGTGTGGACACATCTAAATTTCTCCTAGATTTTGCATAATTCTGGATCCTAGAGACCCTCTAAGGTTATTCTGAAGTATAGATTTCTGGGGCTAGAGAGATGACTTAGTGATTAAGAGCACTGGCTGCTCTTCTAGAGGACCTGGGTTCAGTCCCAGCATCCTCTCAGCCTTTGGGACTTCAGTCACAGAGGCTCTGATGCCCTCTTCTGGCCACTGTGGGAACCGCATGTACATGCACAGACATTTGCAGGCAAAAACTCCACACACATAAAAATAATAAGTATAGATTTCTAATCTCTATCTGCTAAGATTCTGGCTCCCTGGGGGCTGGAGTCAAGTATAGGAAACATGATTTTTTGAGACTTTGTAGCCTATCCTGGTCTCTGATTTGCTAGATAGCCCAGGATGGCTATAAACCTTCCATCCTCCTGTTAATGCTTCCTTATATAATAGGTGTGAAATTCTCAGTGTGCTGAGCATGCCTGTCGGGAAGCTGCAGTGTGTGTGTGTTCATGGAACCCGGAGCCCTCTCTGCTCATCTAGGTTAGCTGACTCCAGGGTCCTGACCACCCACTGTGGCCGTACAGAGAACACTACACCTGGTTGCTGGTCCTCATGCTTGCACAACAAGCGGTTTGCTAACTGGTCATCTCTGCAGCCCTGGAAACTGCACCAGCACCAGGAAACAGTGAGCAAGCTTATGGGCGGGTTTGGATACAGAAGCAGGAGCCAGGGTCTATGCCTGCTGTCTGGGAACCAGCTTCCATTCCCATGTTCCCAAAGTCTGACAATACACGTCTGTGCCAGCCCTGGCGCCACCAGACATGGAAACACGGGCAGTCTTGGAGCTTAGGAGCTCACACTCTAGGGAGATCCTATGAGCTAATGGGCTTGGCTTGTTAGAGCTTGTGGCTGTGGCCAGGGGGCCAGCCAGGGAACAGTGACATTCTGTTTGTCTGAATGTTTGTCCTTTTTCGTAAATGCTGAGCCAACATGTACTAATAGAAAGATTCTGTGCAGTAATTTGGTTTCTGGGATCCCGGAAAGGGCAGGAGATCTGGTACTCTGGAGATGCGACACTACGCATTCACGACAGGCTCGTACTGAGCTGGGACCAGACTTGCTCAATTGGCCCTAGTCCATCCCATCCCTTAGTGTGGTCCTCCAGTCCACTGTGTCTGAGGCCATCCCTGTGATGCTCGTGAGACAACGGATTTTCCGTTCCCGCTTTTGACCTCCCGTCACCCTGACCCTTCACCCACACGCTCTCTTTGTCCTTTCCCTTGACCGAGGGTAACTGTGGGCATGGGAAGCCAGTTTGGACTTTGGAGAGAGGGAGCCCAGGGCTCAGTGTCAACTTCTGGCATTTTCTGGTTATGGATTTAGGGGAGTCAGGTGACTCTCTGGAATGGATGTCCTCCCACATAAGGGAAACATCAATTATAAGCACACCCTTTTTATTTTTATTAATTTGTGTTTTTGAGACAGTGTTTCTCTGTGTAGCCCTGGATATCTGGAATTTACTCTGTAGATCAGGCTGGCCTTGAACTCAGAGATCTGCCTGCCTCTGCCTCTTGAGGACTGGGATTAAAGGCGTGGGCCCCCATGCTACACTCTTGGCCTGCTGTTTTCCAGGGTCCAGAATGACATGCAGCTAAGTTACTTCTCCATATGTGTCCTACCTGAGACATAGCTCATGGCCAGGACCCCATGGACTTGTTACTAGATGGTGAGCACTTCGTTGAGCTGATTTGCAGCCACCTCTCCTGCATTTCTGAGCCCAACATCAGCAGCTGAGGCTGGACTAGAACAGGATATTCAGCAGCCTGGAGATGACGGGTTTCTAAGGTTCAGGATCAGAAACAACAGATACCAACAGTCTCATCAGTGACATATTTAAGATGCGAAATTTATCCCTATGAACCCCATTCAATCTTTCCCCTGGGGTTTTTCTCCCTTAGAAAGAAAGATGCCTTGTCTTAGTTCATTTCAAACACTCACCCCTTTGGAGTTACTGTGCAGGGCCTGGCACACAGTAGGTACTCAAGAAATGGTATTGATTAATTTTTAAAGTCTTTCTCCTCTCTGCAACGAGTCAACAAGGCCAGGGCCAGGGGGCTTCAAAAGCTCACAAAGGACCAGGAGATAAGCAGCCTCAGCTAGGCTTTACTAAACCCGCCTCCCAGGTCTTTAGGTGTGTATGCAAATCACATGCAAATCACACTTTCTTAGCCGTCCTCCAGAGGAAGTCGGACTGGACTCAACCGTGTGTGTGTGTGTGTGTGTGTGTGTGTGTGTGTGTGTGTGTGTGTGTGTGTGTTGTGGGTGGAGGTCACTGTGAGCCAGGACAGGTGCCTGGGATATTGAGGGGTGGGAAGAGAGAGGGCTGGGTAGGGCAGGAGGTTAGAGAGGAGAGTGGCTGCAGGGAAGGGGCCTCTGGGAGCCTGTAGGAGCAGCCTGCCCCAGCACTATCTGCCCCCACCACCAGGCTGTAGAGCTGGTTGTCCTGTAGCTTGGATGACATGGGGCCAGCTTGGCTCTGCCTTTTCTTTCAGTCCTGTGCCAGTTCCTTGGGCTAACTCTTGAGCCTCGGTGTTGCCCTGTAAAATGGGTCTCCCCGGGAAGGACTGTTTGATAGGTATGCCAAGGGCCTGGACGGGTTCAGTCCTGTCTAATGGTCCCACACCTTTCCTGCCCCACTTAGAGCCTGGAGAACCCTGTTCTTCCTGCTTCTCTGTGGAGTGGTAGCCACCTCTCTGTGCCTAGCTGCCACTGAAACACTGGGGGGGCCAGTGCTTCTGGAACCTGGCTGCTTCCCAGGAGGCTCTTCTTCCTCCTTCCCAGTGGCTAGAGATGGCGGTGGTGGAGGTCAGAGAGGCTGGGAGACTTACTCAAGGCCACACCACCATCTAGAAGCTAAATTGGAGGCAGAGATCCAGGTGTCTGGACTGGGGGTGGGGTCCCACTACTTTTTCTATAGATCACACAACTTGTGTCCTCCAATTTGGTCACTGTGGGGGAGTCTCTGGGTCCCCTTTTCTGGGCATGTGGAGCACAGCATCCCTATGACTAGAGTCACTGGACCCACAGATCTGTCCCTCTGGGCATACTTGGGGACCCTAACAGGAAGTGCTTCCTGTCTCTGGCCTGTGCCGTGCCTTTTCCCTCTTTCCCTCCCTGCTTCAGGTTTCTGTGTCCCGGCTTTCCTGTCCCTTCCCCTTTCCCAGCCTCAGGGCTGCAGTGTTTGGGGGAGATTATGCAGTGTTGACATTGGAATATGAATTAGGCAAGAGAAGCAGCCAAATATTGGAATTAGGGCGAGCTGGAGGCAGGCAGGGATCCAAGAGTGGCTGGGACATCTGTGTGGCGGCTGCTCCAGATGCCTGACCCCGCCGCCCACCTGGAAGCCACTGGTCCCCGAGCCAAGCCAGCTCTGCTACAGCCAAGCTTTGGCTCTGCAACGAGGCTGGCAACGAGGCTGCTGTAGCTCCAAGTCTGCGAAAGTCTCATAAGCTAACTGTTCCAGGCCTGGGAGCGAGCAGTCATTTCTGCCGAGATCTGAAAGAGGACAGATGTGTCCGAGGAGGGCCTGCTTAAAGTCCTGCCTTTTTTCTCTTCTTTTATTCCTTCCTTTTCCTTCCAATTGTCCATTCCCCATCCTCTCTTCCTTTTCCTTCCTTTTCCCTCTGCCATGCTAGAGATGAGCCCAGGGCTTTGTGCATGCCAGGTAAACATTTTACCACCAGCTAAATCCCTAGCCTTAGCTTTCTGTTCCTGTGAGTCAAGTCAGTTCTTGCCAGGTATGTTCCACGGACCCACTTTCTGCGGACCAGGCTCTCTGGGGAGGGGCAGGTGACACGCGTGTGTATTTGGGAAGTGCAGCAGACAGCAGCACAAACAGGGCTTCTCACAAGCCTTTAACAAGAAAATTGACAAGGTTATCCTAAGAGGAAGAAGAGCTGGTCTAACAGATAACCTGTCCCCACTGGTGTCTCTTTCAGATCAGTGGTGTCCACACCGGCTGTCCTTGAACTTACCCTATAGAAGCCGACAGCAGCCAGGATGGCTGACCCTCGCTCCCTCCCCATGCCCAGGTTCTTTCTTTTGTAGGAAGGTCCAGTGTGCCGTGCGGTACTTCTCCCGTGCCCCAGGGCTCCTCGGCCCACAGCACTGATGGCCACTGACAAATTCAAGGTGAGCTCATGGAGCTGCAGAACAAGAAGACACCAGGGTTCCAACACTTGTGCCCAGGACCCCTGACTGAACCAGTGCTGCCTGGGTAGCTGGTGTGGTGTAGGGCACCAGGACAGCTCCAGCCGACTCTCTCAGTGTCCGGCTCTGTCCCCCGCTTCTGTGAGAAGTCTGTACCTGGAGTGCTTGCCTTAAGTAGGCGGTGAGTTCTGAGAGTGGCCTTGCTTTCCAGCCACCAAAGGACACCTTCTTCTCTCCCCTCTCTTCTTCTCACGGGGCTCCAAACAGCCCCCTTGGCTTTGCCTCCAACTCAGTTGGGACTGTTGTAATCAGGAAGCAAAAGGGTCCATGTCCTGGAAGAACAGAGCAGAGTCCAGATCCAGAGAAACAAGATCCAGAGAAAACGTAAAAACCTGATAGAAACCCCCTCCCCACTGCGCCATCCTGTGAGGGCCTGCATCTCCTCATCTCAAGGCTAAGGAAATCCCTCCAGTCCAGACAGAAGCTAAGTCTACCAAGTCAGCAGTGGTACTTCTGCCCATTCCTCTCCCCACACTCACCTAAGCTGGAGTCTCCTTGTCCCCTGTCCACTCCAGC
Source organism: Arvicola amphibius (assembly GCF_903992535.2). NCBI lineage: Eukaryota > Metazoa > Chordata > Mammalia > Rodentia > Cricetidae > Arvicola > Arvicola amphibius. Next base: position 82,824,262 of record NC_052051.1, on the reverse strand, counting down.
TGCTCACTAAGGCATACCCTGTTCTCAGAGCTTTCCCGTCCACTCAGACAGATCTTTTAGGTCTTTGCCTTCTGATGTCTTTCTCTGCATTGAGCCTGGGACCGGCTCTGTCGTACAGGCCCTCCAGGCTTCCCAGCCTCCGTTCTTGCCTCCAGCTTTCTCCTTGGGATAAACAATCCGGTTCCTGCCTCTTAGAGGTCCTGGCCCAGTCTTGTCTGCTGAATTAGTCTGCATTGAAACCACCCAGGCTGGCATCCGCACTGACATCCCCTCTATGTCATTAGCCTACCTATCTCCCAGTTAATACAAGTGGAAGCCCTTCTGTGATCTGTCAGAACATTTCAGAAGTAAGCACGCAATGTCCATCCTTGACTCCATTGGCCAATACCATGGTTCCTGTGGAGTCTGCCCCCACATGGCCTTCCTCTCCCCACATGCCTTTGCTTGGTTAATGTACTGTTACACTGATGTTTGCCTGGTCTCCACATGGTACATACAGTTTCTCTCTCTCCTTCCCCTGCACCCCCTCTCTGTATCTCTGTGTGTGTTGGGATCGGGGAGGTATATGCACGTGTGTGTAGGTTCAAGCTCCTGAGTGGAGACCGGAGGAGGAGGTTGGGTTCCTACTCTACTCATCTTTCCTTATGCCTCTGAGCATAAGAATGGAATCTAGAGCTAGACTGGCAGCCAGCAAACCGGCAATCCTCCTCTCTGCCCCTCCCCTAATCATACCTAACCTTTTCACTTGGGTGCTGGGGATTTGAATTCAGTCCCTCATTCTTGCCCAGCAATCACCCTCACCCACAGAACCATCTCAGCAGGCCTGGCATGTAAGCTTTATCTCATCCTTTACTGCAGTAAATAGCACAATGAGGACCCCAGACCCGGGAGCGCTGCTGCAGGTGTTCACTGAGGACCCCAGCCCTGGGTGAGGACCCCAGCCCTGGGAATGCAGGTGCAAGCGCACAGATAGGACCCCAGCCCTGGGAGAGCAGGTGCAGGCGCACGGTGAGGACCCCAGCCCCGGGAGCGCTGCTGCAGGTGCACAGTGAGGACACCAGCCCTGGGAGCGCAGGTGCGCAGTGAGAACCCCAGTCCTGGGAGCTCAGGTGCAGGTGAACACTGAGGACCCCAGCCCTGGGAGCGCAGGTGCAGGCGCACAGTGAGGACCCCAGCCCTGGGAGCGCTGCTGCAGGTGCACAGTGAGGACACCAGCCCTGGGAGCGCAGGTGCAGGCGCACAGTGAGGACCCCAGCCCGGGGAGCGCTGCTGCAGGTGTACACTGAGGATCCCAGCCCTGGGAGCGCTGCCGCAGGCGTGGTCTGAGGAATGGGATTGCTGCAGCATCCCTCATAGCCAGATGGTACTTAGGAAACACTGGACTGTTTCCACCTCCCGGCAGTCCTGCCCAATGTGAGAACATGACAGAAGTCTTACCATCGTGTTCTTCACACAGTAGGCTCAGTAAAACGCTTGCTTAGTATGTCTATGGCCTGTAAAACCCTGGTTATTTTCCCAGAAAAGGAGAATAGCCCTTGCCTCTAAAAGTCTGAAGTCTGTTTAAGACCTTGGCATGAGATGCTTCCCGGCCTCTGTTGTTCTCTGGGCCATGAGGAACCCTGAAAGTCTGGACAATTTCTTTGTTAAATTGAGGTGTGTGTGTGTGTGTGTGTGTGTGTGTGTGTGTGTGGTTTTTGTCTTCAAAGCTGGCCTTGAGGATCCAGGTTGCTATGGCAACACTAGAGCAAGGCCTTCCTTTCCTTCCATCTTGGGAGCCCTTGTTGCCATATCAACCAATGAGTTCACTCTTCTTTTCTCAACTGTGTGGAGGGGAGGAGGCCCAGTCAAAAGAGGCCAGGCCATGCTCTTTCTAAGCCTTAAAGAGTCATTGCTTCTTGGTAACCAGCAGGTGAAGAAAATTCTCAGGGTTCAGGGAGAAGGGTGATGTAGCCAAGCATTCTTCCTCAGCACACCCATTTTAGGTGGCAGAGCAGGTTCTGACCCGGCCCCTAGAAACAAACAGCTTGGAGGAAGCAGAGGCCTGTGCCAGGAGCAGTGTGGCTCTGTGATAAATGTCCCCACAGTCTCAGGCAGACAACTTCTCAGTCCCAATGGTGGCACTGTTGGGGGCAGTTTAAGAGGTGTGTCATTGGGGGTGGGATCTGAGAGTTTAAAGACTTGAAACATTTCTGGTGTTTTCTCTTTGCTGCTTGTGGTTCAAGATGTGAGCCCCCAGCTTCCTGCTCCTTTGGCGGTGCCTGCTGCTCGCTGCCATGCGTCTTCTCCCCACTGTGAGGGACTCCAATGCCTATAGAACCATAGGCCAAATAAGCTTCTATTAGGCTGCCTTGGTTTTATCACAGCAACAGGAAGAAGTGATGCACTACCTAAAGGCAAGCAGGATTTGCCCCCCTCAGTCGACCTCCTCAACTCTTGCTTGTTTTCTGCACCAGAGACTGGAGGTTCAGGCTTGGCGCCTCCTTTTCCCTTCAGGTCATAAATCCTGTTGCTCCTACCTCTGACCTTTCACCTGGGTGTTCATTTGCATCCCAATCGTCTGCTCAGTTTACTCCAGCCACCTCTCACGTGGAGACCGTTGTCATTTCCCTCTGGGAGTGGTGTTTCTTCCAGGTGCTCCCTGCTCCGGGAAAGTCCGGTTTCAGGATTTAGGCTTCCAGCCTCAGAAAACTAAGCGGTTTGTCATTTTTCTTTGCCTACTATATTCATTCACTATGACTTCCCAGCCTCCTCATCTAGGTCTACTCCTGTCCTTTTGAACTCTCACTCTTGACCTCCCAAGCTGGTAGAAGACAGGAGTTTCCACTTGGTTCTTCCGCAAACTGTGTGGGGAACACCAAGAATCTCAATAGCATCTTTGATGGAACTCATAGACCTCTCCACCCCTAAATCTCAAGCAGGTGGGGAAGCCTCTGGATTAGTAAGGGGCACCATGGAGAGGAGGGAACTCAGACCTCTGCATGTATGGTCGGGAGGCACTGAAGAGAGCTGAACCACCAAGAATCCTCTGCAAGTTAGGGGTCAGAGGCCCTGGAAGCCACAGGCAGTGAACTCAGATGAAGCCTAAAGGAAGAGACCATTTGAGAGTCTGGACAAAGAGCAAGTTACATTACCTATTACAGCTAATGGATTAAGGCTGTAAATACACAATGAGACTCCTAGCACCCAGTCCTGACAAACTCTAGGGAACCTGGTCAGGGTGTATGGGTGAGTGAGTGTGTGTGTGTGTGTGTGTGTGTGTGTGTGTGGTCAGGAAGATAGAAGAAATGAGACAACAGCATGAAATCAAGGTATCTATTCAAGAACTTTAGTTCAGCTGATAAAAGTTCCAGAAACAGAGAGAGGACATCATGAAGTTGTCAAAGAAGCAATGCAAGAAAACTTTCCAGAGTTAAAGGACAGGTGTTCCTGATGGCAAGTTCACCGAGTTTCCAGCTCAATCAAGGAAAAGAACAGCCATACCCAAGGTCATTGCCGTGACACTTCAGTAGTAGGGTCATGAATGGTTCTGTGGTTTCTGGGATGAATGAAATCGGACATGGATGAGGTAAAGGAGTCATTTGCCTAGGTCCAAATTTTAATGGAGCACGAAAACCTTTAAAAATGATTACAAAAGGGGCTGGAGAGATGGCTCAGAGGTTAGGAGCACTGGCTGCTCTTCCAGAGGTCCTGAGTTCGATTCCCAGCAAACAACCATCCATAATGAGATCTGATGCCCTCTTCTGGCCTGCCTGCAGGCATGCATGCAGATAGAATACGGTGTACATGATAAATAAATAAATCTTTAAAAAGATTATAAAAACCTAGAAATAATAAATAAAAATTACAGTTGAAAAACGGAATAGAAAGACTGTGCCCAGGGGTAAGATTCACTGAGCCTGGGGCCAGGAGCTGGGCTGGAGTGGTGCAGCTGCAGTACTGGACTCGGGTCTGTGGGTGTCGCTCAGGGAAGTGCTTGCACAGCAAGAATGAGGACCCGACTGGATCTGTGCACCTCCTAAAAAGCCAGGTGTCCTGACTGATGCTTATAGCCTCGGCACCGGTACCGGGAAGGTGGAAGGTCTTTGAGTCTTGCTGGCCAGCCCACTTAGCCTGATTGATGAGCTCCAGGCCTCAGAGGAGATGGCTGGCATTCCTGAGAATGACATTTGAAGTTGTCCTCTGACTTCCACCTCCAAGTATGTGTGTGTGAGTGCACATACATGAACACACACACATGTGCACATGCATGAACACACACACACGGAGACAAAAAGAAGTTGGGCCAGAAAAAGGGGATTAAACAGACAAGAGAAGGCAAAGAATTTCTTTAATAATGGCTCAGGGAGACCAGGGAGACAGCAGGGTCCCTTGCCCAGGGCAGCTGGAAGCCCAGAGGCCCTAAGGGCCAGGGAATTTGTTCCCAGGAAAATAAATGGGCTTGGCAAATTACAGGACAGGTTTGGTCATGTGGAAAATTATACTGAGGGCTTGGAAGGATGTTGTCAATTGTCTAAAAAAAGCAAACAAACCCAAGCTGATGAAAAAACTGACAGTAATAATTTACAAGACAAACAAAAAGAAACAGTGACCTAGCACGAGGCCGGGAATAAACCGCATTAGGTTGTGAGGAGAGCGAAGGCGCAGGCGCAGGAAGGGTTTAGAAAGCTGAGAAGCGGCTCTTTGGGGGAGCCTGTGGGGAGAGGAGCAATGGATGGGCGAAGAGGCCCGTCTCAAGGTTAAGAGGAAGGCGTGGGTGGGCCTCAGAACACAGGAGTCTCTGGGAGCCTGGGATGAGTTAGCTGAAGCACAAGGTGACGGTGCCTGAACCTGCTATTTCCAGCCACAAGCCCCTCTGCCGCCCTGGAGTCTTGCAAACGCAGGTAGGAAATGGAGGAGAGAGAAAAGGAGTGTAAGCATTGAACATGGGCAGGCTTAATAAAACTTATCATGCTTTAAAAAAATACAATATAGGAATTATTTGCATAGCATTTATATTGTATTACATCTGATAAGTAATTTTGAAATGATTTAAAGCATGAGAGGTTAAAGGCTAGATGAAAACGCGGCACTGTGTTGCTGGAAGGCAGATCCTAGGATCAGGGATAGGCAAGGACTTCGGAGCTCAGGGAAGGGTACCGAGGGATGACTGTCTCTGCTATTCAGATGGGTTTCAGGTAACACTCGGGTGAAAACAAAACTCATTTATGGAAAGTAGATTGGGAAAGCAGTGAGGTGACTTAGTGGGTGCCTGACTCTAGGAGTTCGATTCCCAGGATCCACATGGTGAGAGGAGAGAACCGACTCCCACGAGCTGTCTACTGACTTCCACGTGTGCACTGTGATGTGCATGCCCTCCCCCCAATAGATAAATGGGGGGGAGTAATTATTCACAATAATTGCTAGGAGCAAAACCTCTGTGAGCCGCTGAAGCCACATCCCCAGCAAGGACACAGAGACATTCTTCTCATGTGGCTGTGGGGTGAGTGAGTAGAGTTGATTAAATTTAAAAGTATTAAAAGAGAAAAAACTTAGCCAGGTGTGGTGCAAGCCTGTAATTCTAGCACATGGGAAGTGGAGGCAAGGGAACTAAGAGTTCAAGGTTAGCATTAGCTATGCAGTGAGTTTGAGGCTAGCCTCTGCTACATGAGACCCCCATCTCAAAAATCAAGACAAAGCACTCTTAAATTGGCCAAACTGGTAAAGTCAGGAAAACACAAAAGGATATTTGTCCTTCATAGGCTGTGAAAGGCAGTAGTGACATTTTCGAGTTGAAGGTTGGTGGATTTGTGTAGAAGGAGCGGTGGGCCGCTTCCCGCCACCAGGCTAGCTTTACCCAAAATAATTACATGGAAACTGTATTCATTTAAACACTGCCTGGCCCATTAGTTTCAGCCTCTTACTGGCTAACTCTCACATCTTGATTAACCCATTTCTATTAATGTGTGTAGCACCACGAGGTGGTGGCTTATCAGGAAGCATCTTAGCCTACATCCATCTCGTATCGAAGAATCATGGTGACTGCTCACCCACAGTTCTGTTCTGTTTATTCTGCCTACCTAATTTTCTGTCCTATCAAAGGGCCAAGGAAGTTTTCTTTATTAACCAATGAAAGTAACACATAGACAGATGACCCTCCTCCATCAGATTAGCTTGAGGTCACTGGCTGTGGGGACAGGGTGGGACTTAGAGATGGCTCACTTATCTGTGCAGTGAGGAAGGGAGGGCAGAAAGCTCTGCCTCCCATGCTGGTCTCAGGATGGCAAGTGTGTAGCCATGGGCTTGATGCAGCGGGTGCTTGTAAAACAGGGAGGTCTCCATTAGGCCACGGGAGATTCAGAAGAGCTTCTCTTCATTCTGCTCCACTTTCTGACTTCCAGTCCTTTGCTTCCCCTGTGAGGACCTTCTGGAAAGCAAAGGTCTCTTCCTGAGATTCCTCTGGGCACTTGGTGTGTGTGGGCATGAGGTCTGCTGCATCTGCTCATCATCTGTTTTCCTTGAAAATACTTTTTCACTCGCATAGTATGTCCTGACTATGGGTCTTCTCCCTCTACTTTTCCAAGTTCCTCCCCACCTCCTCTCCCACCCAGAGCCACTCCATTCCTGTCTCTCTTTAGAAAACAAACAGGCTTCTATGGGATAATAATAAAACAAAATGAAATATAAACAATAAAATAAAAACTCACACATCAGAATAGGACAAACAAATAATCAAGCCCAAGAAAAGGTACAAGAAACAGATAAAGATATAGAGACCTAATTGATCTCATTTTTTTTTTTTGTAAAATCACTAAACTGGAGGTCATAATATTCACACAGAGGACACTTTTGACCTCTTCTGCAGGATTCCCTGAGCTCAGAGGGGAGGGATTTGAAGGGAACATCCCATTAAGACTGAGTGTTTCAAGGTCTCTCACTCACTGCATAGTGTCTGGCTGTGGGTCTATTTATTCCCATCTGCTGCAAGAGGAGTTTCTCTGATGATGGCTGAGCAAGGCACTGATCTATGAGTATAGCAGAATATAATTAGGAGTCATTTCATTGCTATTTTTTAAAGAACAGTCGTATTTGGTTTTACCCTGGGTCCCTGTGCTATCTAGTCTCAAGTATGGGCTCCATCTTGAGGAGTGGGCTTTAAGTCAAATCAGATTGTGCCTGGTTACTCTCACAAGTGCTGTGCCACCACTGCACCAGCAGATCTTGCAGGCACTATTGCAGATCAAAGTTTTTTGACTGGTTTGGTTTCTCCTTCAGCGGCATGCGGAGTGCCTTCCTGTACCAAAGACACTCACGCATGGGGTGAAAGCCATATGCAGGCACCAGCCTGTCTTCTCCATGTTCAATGAGTTGTGAAGGTGTTGTCTTTAATAATGGGGTCTTGTCAATTTGTGGAGAACAACCTATAGTACTGACAACAGCCTGGGTTGTTTGGAGGCTCCCATAGGACCTCTTTGGCCAAAAATTCACTTAGATGTAACCCAGTCATGGTACTGGAAGCTTCATTTGGTGATAAAAGAAAAAAAGTTGGGGGTGTTATTTGGAGATTTAATTTAGATCATCTTCAGACATGCAAATATTTTACAAAGCTTCTGCTGTATTAGGTTTCCAGACTACCCCTCAAATGGTCCTTAATTTAACCTGTCTTTCCCCACATCCCCTCCCTGTCCCCCTTTCCCTCCTCTTGGTCTTCTCATTCCAGTCCCCCCTACCATTTATATCTACCTTTACTGGGGAGATCCATCTGTGTCCCCCAGCCCCACCACTTGCTCCACCCAACCTCTGTGGCTTTCTGTTTATATTTACCTCACTTTGAACTGGGTTATTTGTTTTCTTGATATAGAACTTTTTGAGATTTTATGTATTTTGGATATTAGCCTTCTTTTGGCTGTGTAGTTGGTAAAAGTCTTTTCCTATTCTCTCGGTTGTTGCTTTGAGCTCAGGTCTATTACCCACTTTCTCTCCTATCAGGTCCAGTGTATCTGTTTTTATGCTGAAGTCTTTGATCCGTTTGGAGTTGAGTTTTGTGCAAGGTGATAAATACAAGATAATATTCTACACACAGCCATCCAGTTTGACCAGCACCATTTATAGAAGATGTTTTCTCTTTTTCCAGCATGTATTTCTGACTTCTTTATAAAAAATCAGGTCTCCAAATGTGTGTGGATTTATACCTGGGGCTTCAGTTTGATTTCATTGATTGACATTTCTGGTCTTGTGCCAGTGCCATGCTGTTTTCATTGCCACAGCTCTACAGGACAGTGTGAGGCTGGGGTGGTCAGACCTCCAGCAGTCCTGTATAGTTCAGGATTGTTTTAGGTGTCCTGGGTTTTCTTTGTCTCTCTCTTCCCTCCCTCCCTCCTTCCTTCCCCCTCTTCTTCCCTCCCTCCCTCTTTCTCTCCCTCCCCCTCTCTCTTCCTCTTTCCCCTCCCTCCCTCCCTTTCTCCCTCCCTCCTTTCTTTCTTTCTTTCTTTCTTTCTTTCTTTCTTTCTTTCTTTCTTTCTTTCTTTCTTTCTTTCTCTTGTTTGCTTCCATATGTAGGTGAATATTGGCCTTTCAAGACCTATAAGGAATCGTGAAGGAATTTTGATGGGGATTGTTTTGAATCTGTAGATGCTTTTTTGGTAGGATGGCCATTTTCACTATGTTGATCCTACCAACTCTGAGCATTAGAGGTCTTTCCCTCTTCTGTTACCTTCTTCAATCTCTTTCATCAATGCCTTTTTTTTTTTTAAAAAAAAAAACATACAAGTCTTATACTTGCTTGGTTAGAGTTACTCCAAAATATTTTTATTTTATTTGAGGCTATTGAGAAAGGTGTAATTTCCCTGATTTCTTTCTCAGTCAGACATGTATATAGGCTGGTTACTGACTTTTATGAGTTAATTTCAATATCCTGCCACTTTGCTGAAGGTGTTTATCAGCTGTAGGAGTTTTCTGGAGAACTTTTGGAGTCACTTATGTATATTATCATATCATCTGCAAACAAAGGTATTTTGATGTCTTCCTTTCCTTTGTATCCCCGATCTTCAGTTGTATTATTGTTCTATCTAAGACTTTGAGTACTATATTGAATAGGTGTGGGCAGAGTGGACAACCTTGTCTTGTTCCTGGTTTGAGTGGAGCTACTTTGGTTTCTCTCCACTTAAGCTGATGTTGGCTATGGGTTTGCTGTAAACTGCCCTTATAATGTAGAGGCATGTTTCTTGTATCCCTAGACTCTTAAGGACTTTTTCATGAAAGGTGTTGAATTTTGTCAAAGACCTTTTTTTTGCATTAAATGAAATGGTCATTTTTTCTTTCATTTTTTTATATGGTAGAATACATTTACTGATTTATGTATGTTGACCCATCCTTTCAACTCCAGAATGATGCCTACTTGATCATGGTGGATAACCTTTTTGATGTGTTACTGAACTTGGTTTGAAAGTATTTTGTGAATGATTTTTGCTCACAAAGGCAATTGTTATATAATTCTCTTTCTTTGTTGGACCTTTATGTGGTAGGGGTATCAGGGTGACCCTAGCCCTGGAAAGCAAATTAGGCAATGTTCCTTCTGTTTTTATTCTGTGGAGGAATTTGAGAAGTTATTGGCATTAATTCTTTGAAATTCTGGTGAATTCTGCACTAAAACCACATAACCCTGGGCTCTTTTTGGTTGGTAGCCTTTTTTGTTTTGTTTTTGTTTTTTTGAGACAGGGTTTCTCTGTGGCTTTGGAGCCTGTCCTGGAACTAGCTCTTGTAGACCAGGCTGGTCTCGAACTCACAGAGATCTGCCTGCCTCTGCCTCCCAAGTATTGGGATTAAAGGCGTGCGCTGCTACCGCCCAGTTGGTTGGTAGATTTTAATAATTGCTTCTATTTAACTAGGACTAATAGGTCTGCTTAAATTGCTTATCTGATCTTTGTATAACTTTGGCAGGTGATATGTGTTGTCCAGTTTAGTGGGTACAGATTTTTGAAGGATGCCTTGTAATTCTCTGGGTTTCCTAACTTTGTTAATTTGAATATTCTCTTTCTGCCTTTAGATAATTTGGACAAGGATTTATCAATATTTTTGATTTTCTCAAAGAACCAATTCTTTGTTTCATTGATTTTTTTTCTTATCTTATTCTCTATTTTACTGATTTCAGCTCTGTTTGATTCTTTCTTGTTATCTACTCCTTTTGAGTGTGATTTCTTCTTTTTGTTCTAGAGATTTCACCTGTGCTGAAAGTTACTATCATGAAGTACCTTCAGTGTTTTATGTAGGCCTTGGCACTGAGAATTTGTCTCTTAGAATCGACTTTGTTGTGACATATATGTTTGGGCATGTTGTGCATTCATTTTCATTCAATTCTAAAAAGTCTTAATTTCTTTCTTGACCCATTTTTTCTCTTTTGTTCAGTAGTGAGTTGTTCAGTTTCCATGAGTTTGTAAGCTTTCTGTTGTTTTGTTGATATCTCGATTTAGTCCATGATGGTCAGACAGGATGCAAAATATTATTTCAATTTTCTTGTATCTGCTGAGACTTGTTTTGTACCTAAGTATGTGGTCAGTTTTGGAGAAAAGTTCCATAAGGTACATTTGAGAGGAAGGTACATTCTTTCATGTTTGGGTGAAATGTTCTGTAAATGATTGTTAGGTCCCTTTGCTTTATGACATCATTTAGCTCCAGCATTTCCTTGTTTAGTTTTTGTCTGGACCTAACTAAAATGTTTTTTAAAAAATGCTTGCAAGATCCCCCACAGAACAGCCGCGAGCCCAGCGGGTCGCGGTGATTCCCTGGCAGTTCATGAGCGGTGGCTCATCCCTGGAGGGGTGGTCCCGCCATGTGGCAAGCGGGAGAGACAGCTCCCGGTAGGTCCGGGAGAGCCACCCAAGCGGGCGGGTGTGGACATGCGGCGGGTAAAAGGCACATAGACACAGTAGGCAGACATAAAACTGGACATTTAATACTTAGAGGAGAGAGAGAGAGAGAGAGAGAGAGAGAGAGAGAGAGAGAGAGAGAGAGAGAGAGAGAGAGAGAGAGAGAGAAAGAAAGAGAGAGAGACATGCGTGCACGCCAAGAGGGGACAGTAAGAGAGAGATTTGAGATGGAGGGGCAGGGGTGGAGGGGGTCGCTGGGAGTGGGCGTGGCTTGCCCCTTAAAGGATCAAAAAAATAACACTGAGTGTGGGTAAAAGTGGGACATTTAAGTCTCCTACTATCAGCATGTAAGGGTCAGTATGTGATTTAAGTTGCTGTAGTGTTTCTCTTATGAACTCCAATGCCTTTGTGTTTGGGGCATAGATATTAAGAACTGCAATGTCCTCTTGGTGAATCTTTCCTTTGATGAGTATGTGGTGTCCTTTCCTATCCTCTTCCCATTAGTATTGGTTTGAGGTCTATTTTTGTCAGATACTAAGATGGCTATACCAACTTGCTTTTGAGGTCCATCTGCTTGGAATACCATTTCCATCTTTTACCCTGAGGTGATGCCTGTCCTTGGTGCTAAGGTGTGTTCCTTGGGTGTATCAGAAAGATGGATGCTGTTTTCACATCCATTCTGTTGTGTTTGTTTATTGGGAGAACTGAGACTACTGATGTTGAGTGATGTCAATGACTAATATTCATTAGTTTCTGTATTTTGTTGTGGTATGTGCATATGTGTGTGTGTTTCTCCTCTTGATTTACTACTCTGGGATTCTTTATTCCTTGTAGTTTCGTGTATGGGGCTAATCTCTTTGGGTTGGATTTTTCCTTCTAATGCTTCCTGCAGGGCTGGATTTGTAGGTAGATATTGCTTAACTTTGATTTTTATCATGAAATGTCTTATTTTTGTTGTGTATCATGGTCTGGGCTGGCATTTGAGGTCTCTCAGACTCTGTAGAACATCTATTTGGCCCTTCTGGCTTTTAGACTTTCCAACGAGAAATCAGGTTTTTTACTAGGTCTGTTTTTATATGTTTCTTGGTCTTTTCCCCTTGAAACTTTTAAATATTCTTTATTGTTCTACAATTGTTCAGTGTTTTGATTATTACATGCCAAAAGGAATGTTTTTCTGCTCCTGTCTATTTGGTGTCCTGTAAGCTCTTTGTACCTTGATGTGCATCTACTTCTTTAGGTTAGAAAAAGTTTCTTCTATACTTTTGCTGAAAATATTCTGTGCCTTGACCTGGGTCTCTTCTCCTTCCTGTATTCCTATTATGTTTAGATTTGGTCTTTTTTTGTTTGTTTCTTTATTTTGGGTTTTTAATACATTTTAATTGATATTTATTGAGCTCTACATTTTTCTGTGCTCCCCTCCCTGCCTCTCCCCTTCCTCCTTTAATCCTCCCCAAAGTCCCCATGCTCCCAATTTACTCAGGAGATCTTGTCTTTTTCTACTTTATACTTTCCATGTAGATTAGATCTATCTAAGTCTCTCTTAGTGTCCTCATTGTTCTCTAAGTTCTCTGGGATTGTGGTTTGTAGGCTGGCTTTCTTTGCTTTATGTTTAAAAACCACCTATGAGTTAGTACATGTGATAATTGTCTTTCTGTGTTTGGGTTACCTCACTCAAAATAATGTTTTCTAGTTCCATCCATTTTCCTGCAAAATTCAAGATGTCATTATTTTTTCTGCTGTGTAGTACTCCATTGTGTAAATGTACCACATTTTCTTTTTATTCATTCTTCAATCGAGGGGCATTTAGGTTGTTTCCAGGTTCTGGCTATGACAAACAAAACTTCTATGAACATAGTTGAGCACATGTCCTTGAAGCATGATTGAGCATCCTTTGGATATAAACCCAAAGTGGTATTACTGGGTCTTGAGGAAGGTTTTTTCCTAATTTTCTGAGAAATTGCCACACTGACATCCAAAGGGGTTGTACAAGCTTGCATTCCTACCAGCAATGCAGAAGTGTTCATCATTCCCTACAACCTCTCCAGCATAAGTTGTCATGAGTGTTTTTGATCTTGGCCATTCTTTCAGGTGTAAGATGGAATCTCAGAGTTGTTTTGATTTGCATTTCTCTGATGACTAAGGATGTTGAACATTTCCTTAAGTGTCTTTCAGCCATTTTAGATTCCTCTGTTGAGAGTTCTCTGTTTAGGTCTGTACTCCATTTTTTAAAAAATTGGATTATGTGATCTTTTGGTGTCCAATTTCTTGAGTTCTTTGTATATTTTGGAGATCAGACCTCTGTCTGATGTGGGATTAGTGAAGATCTTTTCCCATTCTGTAGGCTGTCGTTTTGTCTTGTTGGCCATGTCTTTTGCTTTACAGAAACCTTTCAGTTTCAGGAGGTCTTATTTATTGTTTTTCTCAGTGTCTGTGCTGCTGGGATTCTATTTAGGAAGTGGTTCCCTGTGCCAATGTGTTTAAGTGTACTTCCCACTTTCTCTTCTATAAGGTTCAGTGTGGCTGACTTTATGTTGAGTTCTTTGATCCATTTGGACTTGAGTTTTGTGCATGGTGATAGATAATGGGTCTATTTTCATTTTTCTACATGTTGATATCCAGTTATGCCGGCACCACTTGTTAAATATGCTTTCTTTTTTCCATTTGATATTTTTTGCTTCTTTATCAAATATCAGGTGTTCGAAGATGTGTGGATTGATATCCGGGTCTTCTATTTGGTTCCATTGGTCCTCCTGTCTGTTCTTATGCCAGTACCAGACTGTTTTCAGTACTGTAGCTCTGTAGTAGAGTTTGAAGTCAGGGATTGTGATGCCTCCAAAGTTCTTTTATTGTACAGGATAGATTTAGTCTTTTCATAGTGCCCCATATTTCCTGGATGTTTTGTGTCTGGGCGCCAATCTGTAGAAGGAAGCGAGTGGCGGGGCTGTGTCCTGCCACCCGGCTAGCTTTGCCCAAAATAATTACACGGAAACTGTATTCTTTTAAAACACTGCCTGGCCCATAGTTTTAGCCTCTTATTGGCTAATTTTCACATCTTCCTTTAACCCATATTTAGTAATTTATATAGCACCATGAGATGGTCACTTACCAGGAGAGATCTTAACCTGCGTCCATCTTAGAGAGAAGCATGGCGACTCACTATGGAGACTGCCTGAAGTGTCTCCCCACTGCCTGCTACTCCTTTTCCCACAATTCTGTTCTGTCTACTCCGCCTACCTAATTTTCTGTCTCTTAAAGGGCCAAGGCAGTTTTCTTTATTAATTAACAAATGAAAGTAACATAGACAGATAACTCTCCTCCATTATTTCCCCTTTTTCTGTTTAAACAAAAAAGAAAGGCTTCAACTTTAACATAGCAAAATTACATATAACAAAACAGTTATCATGCAAGAATTACACTTACAATATTTAAATCTATTTTATCTTTTATCATAACTAAGGAAAGCTATAACTATTGAACCATTCTTCAACTCCATCAAAGACTCCAGAAGGATATAAGACTACCTAAGTAAACAAGAAATATTCAACTTTTAAACTGTAGAAATGACAGAGACAACTCGCTGCCTGGACAGTCACCCAAAGTTTCTCTGTACCATAGGGGCATCCATCTTTGGCCTTCAGGCCCATAGTATTCAGCAGACATTTCCATGAAGCAGGAAATTCCAAAGACAGTTCAGTCACTTTCTGCTATGTCCTGCAGAACGTCTCGCAGACTCTTTCATGAATCAGGAACCCCGAAAGACCATCTCACCTTTAGGCAAGTTCAGCAGTCCTCTCTCTGTGGGTTCTTTGTGTCCAGTTTATGCAACAGTCCAGGCAAGAGCAGTTTCTTGCCCAAATGGCTATCAAACTCCATAAGGAGCCTCTTTGATGTCCATCTTCCTCTTGAAGTAGATTGGTGTTGCCAGAAGCAGACATGTCTCATTGTCATGAAAAACCCTAAGTTATTAAAACATTAAATGCCATATTCTGTAGTCTTTGAAAGATATGAAGAATGCCTATCTGAAATATATCTATGCACATCTAGAAAATCTAACTAACATGACTACAAACTTGACTATTATTGATGATTATCTATTAACAACCTATATTTTCTAATTATACATTACATTTTTAAATGAACTATACAATCACAATACCTTAATCAAGAGCAGAAATACATATACATATAACAAAATTGACCTTAAAAATCTATACCAATGCAAATTATTTATATCTATATCATCTCCCCCTTTAAATGTAAAAGAACATTTATAAACAATATTTGGGAAAATGGGCGCAGTTTTTTCTCTCCAAACTGCTTTCTGCTGAGTGGGGGCGCTGTTATTTAGGTCTTTTATGGTATAACCTGTCTGCTAGGTTCATCTCAGTTGGCAGTTGAGTGGAGTAATTTTTTGAGGGTGTTCACAGCAACCTTTCAGGAGGGCGTGGTCTATCATACCATATTGGGATAGAAGCAATCCACAGAGTCTCGTCCTCTGTGAAAACAAAAGAAGAAACTCTTTTCCAAAGCATCATGTTCTTAGATCCAAATCCTGAAGTCATACCGTTAAGATGTCCATTCTGGTCTAGACTGGCAGCCCATATAATGAAATGTCTCTCTGTATTTAGCTTCTTTACAGTCAAAACTTTCAAAGAAAACACAATAAAATACATAATCCAGACTCTCTGTGAATTTTCCATTTTTACGTGGCTTATTTTCACTCTATCACTTTACTTTATTCTGTCTCTTTAAAGACTTTACCCTTTTTTAAGACATTAACTGTATTCTCTCTATATTTATTTTTTTCTCTCTCTCAAGCCTACGTATATTCATCCAACATTGTGAGCCATTTAAAGGCCTTTTATGTCTGAATCTTTCCTATTGTGAATCTGTAATTTTTTTGCTATCCAGGAGCACTTCTTAAAAGGTTAAGCACTTCTTAAAAACGTAAGTTGCGCCACGTAGAAGTAATACGGTACTGCCTGTTTCCAGCCAAGTCTAAACCTTAACTGCGCTGTTATCATGGTAATTACAATAGATAGTTTCTGCCTGAGGTCAGCACAGTTCAGCATGGCAGAGCAGAGCCAGAGCCACTCCTGCCTCAGTCATTTGGTGCCCCTGAGCCGCACACAGTTCCAGGTACACAGCAGTCCACATTGGAGCCGCACTCAGCAGTTTAATTCTGAGACTGAGCGTGCAGCACAAAAACTCTTTTCATACAAGTTATAGCCAAATCTGACACGCAGAGCACTGCGCAGTCTGAAAATATCTCTCTGTATAATGGCAGGAATCTGCCATGTTCTCCCCCTCGCCTAAGCCTGATTCCGCCATCTGCCCAGGTACAGGCAGTGAGCCATTGGCATGGTCTCAGAGCACTTTCTTTCCGATCCCAAGCAGGCACACAAACATCCAGTCCACAAAAGCCACTGAAATGCTTTATAGCCAGAGTTTGCACTGGCGGCACAGCACCAGGAAGCCGCATTTTAAAATGACTCAGCTTTTTCTCTGCCGCTATTGCCGAAACAGGAAATCTCTCTATGGCATGTCCAGGCAAACAGCAAAAAGCTGTGTTAAACTCTCTCTCTCCTTTATTTAAAGCCCTCTCAGGTTTTTAAGTGGATTTAGTCACCACGTTGGAGCGCCAATCTGTAGAAGGAAGCCGCGGGGCTGTGTCCTGCCACCCGGCTAGCTTTGCCCAAAATAATTACACGAAAACTGTATTCTTTTAAAACACTGCCTGGCCCATAGTTTTAGCCTCTTATTGGCTAATTTTCACATCTTCCTTTAACCCATATTTAGTAATTTATATAGCACCATGAGATGGTCACTTACCAGGAGAGATCTTAACCTGCGTCCATCTTGGAGAGAAGCATGGCGACTCACTATGGCGACTGCCTGAAGTGTCTCCCCACTGCCTGCTACTCCTTTTCCCACAATTCTGTTCTGTCTACTCCGCCTACCTAATTTTCTGTCTCTTAAAGGGCCAAGGCAGTTTTCTTTATTAATTAACCAATAAAAGTAATATAGACAGATAACTCTCCTCCATCATTTGTGCTAGGATTTTATTTATTCATTTAAAAAGAAAACAATCTTTTTTTCATTTTATATACCAATCCAAGTTCCCACTGCCTCCCCTCCTACCCTTCCCTCTACATAACCCTTCTACCCTACTTCCACCCACTCCTTAGAGAGGGTAAGGAACATTGCTTTGTGGGAGGTCCAAGGCCCTCCCCACTCTGTCTAGGTGGAGCAAGGTATCCATCCAAAGAGAATAGGTTCCAAAAAAGCCAGTACAAGCAGTAGGGATAAGTCCTGGTGCCACTGCCAGTGGCCCTGCAGTCTGCCCCAGCCATACAACTGTCACCCAAATTCAGAGGGACTAGTTTGGACCTATGCTGGTTCCTTCCCTGTCCATTTGGAGTTGGTGAGCTCCCATTAGCTCAGGTAGACTGTTTCAGTGGGTGTACCCATCATGGTTTTGACCTCATTGCTCATATTCTCACTCCTCCATCTCTTCAACTGGTCTTTGGGAGCTCAGTTCAGTGCTCTGATGTGGGTCTCTGCCTCTGTTTCCATCGGTTGATGGATGAAGGTCCTATGGTGATATTTAAGATATTCATCAGTCTGACTACAGAGCACCATCTCCTCTATTGCTTAGGGTCTTAGCTAGGGTTATCCTTGTGGATTCCTGGGAATTTCTCTAGTGCCAGGTTTCTTGCTAGCCCCATAATGGCTTTCTTAATCAAAATATCTCTTTCCTTGCTCTTATTTCTGTCCTTCCTCCATCTCGACTATCCTGTTCCCTCAAGTTCTCCTCTCCCTCCCCTTCTACTCTCATCCCTTCTACCCTCCCTACTCCTCCCACCCCCATGCTCCCAGTCTTGTCAGGGAGAACCTGGAAACAACCTAGATGTGCCTCAGCTGAAGAACGGAAAAAGAAAATGTGGCACATTTACACATTAGAGTACTACTCAGCGGAAAAAAAAAAAAAAAAAAAAAAAAAAACCAAAAAAAAAACAACGATGACATCTTAAAATTTGCATGCAAAGGGATGGAACTAGAAAAAAAACCATCCTGAGTGAGATAACCCAGACCCAGAAAGATGAACATGGCATGCACTCACTTGTAAGTGGATACTAGCTCTAAAGCAAAGGATAACCAGCCTATAGTCTATGACTCTAGAGAAGCTAAGTAACAAGGTAGGCCCTAAGAAAAACATACATAGATCCCCCTGGAAAGGGGAAACAGACAAGACCACGTCCTAGGAGTTTTTTAGATTTGAATTTTCTTTGACCTGCTCTTCTATCATGTCTTCAATGCCTGAGATTCTCCCTTCCATTTTCCTTTCTCTTGGTGAGGCTTGCTCTGAGATTCCTGTTAGAGTTCCTAAATTTTTCATTTCCAGATCTCCCCCAGTTTGGGTTTTCTTTATTAATTCTATTTCTACTTTTGGGTCTTAAACTCTTTTATTCATTTTCTTCCAGGGTTTGCTTGTGTTTTCATAGATTTCTCGAAGGGATTTATTAGTTTCCTCTTTAAGGGCCTCTATCATATCGGTAAAGGCTGTTTTAGGATCTTTGTCTTGTTGTATTGCAATACTCATGGCCTACTGCCATAGGGTTGCTGGGCTCTACTGGAGACAGATTGTTCTGGTTGGTTTTGATTGTGTTTTTAGTCTGATGTCTAGGCATCTGGGTTTGGAAGACTATAATTCTAAGTTCTAGTATCTGGTCTTTTCTTTGTTAGGTGGGTGTTTTGTTTCTTGGTTTCTGTTGTCTCTGGTTCTTAGGTGGGTGTGGTGGCTGTGTGTTGCCAGGTTGGGAATTTTTGTGGGATTCTGCTAGCTGTAGCCACTGGGGGTTCCAGGTAAAATGTATTTCAAGGTATTAGGAACTGACACTTAAAAAGGGGTGCTGCTGAGGGGGACCACATAAGGGAAGAAATCAAGGTGTTCCACCGGGAGCTGAGCAGTCCCTTGGGAATGGGGGCAGAGAGTGAAGAGAGCCATACCAGGTGTCTGCTACGGAGCTGGGGATGAGACTGGGGATTGGATTTGGAGGAGAGGAAGGATAGTGGAGACCCCAGGCTCACCTGTGTGCTTTGCTGGCCCACTTGCTTTTCTGGCAAGCTTGTCTGGTAGCTTCCCAGGGAAAGTCTGCTGGAATCTGAGATTGGTATAGCAGGATGAGAGAGAAGGAAGGCTGGAAGACAGGATCTGTTGACCATAGCAGATGGTCTGCAGAGCTGGGGTGCAGCTGGGGGACTGGATTTCAAGGAGAGGAGAGAGAGGTGGAGGTCTGCAGTTAGGCTACGTGCTTCCCTAGTCGGAGTGGCCCGTGGCGCCTGTGGCTTCTGAGGGGACGCCTGCTGAAGCTCGGTGCTGGGGTTAAGTGATGAGCTGGGGGAAGGAAGTTTGGAGGGAGAGATCTTCGTGACCCACTGGAGATGGCGGTGGGAGGGGTGGCGGGGTGGGGTGGCCGGGTGTTGGGGGGAGAGCTGCAGCAGGGGGTGTGCCACATTGCTGGTCATGAGGCTGGGGCTGTAGACCTGGAGAGAAGGAGGAGGGGAAGACCTGAAGTCAGGTACCTGCTTCCCTAGCTGGCTGGGGGTTCCCAAGGAATGCCACCGCATCCGCACATTTTCAAGGGCCGCGTGAGCAGCTGCACTTTGGGGGCTGCGCGGAGAGGGGCTTAGTGCCTTGCCTGGTTTCCACACAAACGTTATTTAGGTGGGAACAGATTGAACTTGAGGGTTCCAGGATTTTCACACGACCTTTAAATACTCCAGATTTGCAGTTTCCTTCTCTCTTTAATTCAAAACTGGATGGTCTTGGAAAGAAAACATTGAATTGGATGCTGTTGCCCTGCAAATCTGCCTCTTCCTGCCTCCCTCTGCCCCAGCCTTCCCTGCCTCAGGGACGCTTCACCCACTCACTACCCAGCAGGCGTCATCTGGCCTCTGTCCACACTCCTCTATGGGAACTGCCTGCTTAGAATTCACCAGCCCCCAGAGGCCTCAGCTAGGGGCCTGCTGCTGTTTCCTTCCTCAAGCCAGATTTAAGCCTCCTTGCAATGCCCTCCTGCCGTGGCTTCAGGACATAAAGGAGGCCCATTTCATTGTTACTAAAAAATGAAACAAAACTGCTTCCTGGGGAGATGGCTTAGTGGGTGAAAAGCTTACCTTGCAAGCATGAGGACCAGCTTTTGATCCCCAGTTCACACAGAAAAAAGGCTGGCCTGGTGGTGTGCGCTTGGGACCCCATTGCTGAGGAGGCTGAGACAGAAGACCCTGGGGCTCACTGGACAGGGGGTCTAGACTCACTGAGAGGGCTCAGGACAGTGAGAGACCCTGTCTCAAAGAATAAGGTGCACAGCTCCCGGGAACAAATAACATTGTGGTTGACTTTTGTCCTCTACACACATGCAAATATGTGTGTGTGTGTGTGTGTGTGTGTGTGTGTGTATCTACAGATCTATGGATTCACACTGATACAGACACATAAAGATACACACACATATATACAGAACAACAAAACAAATTTCCTTCCTGATCTCGTTTATTCTCATCTTTTCTTTTACTTTATTACCTTTGTTTTGAAAAAATATTTTCTACATTTATTTATCTCTATAGTGTGTATGTATGTATAAGTATGGGCTGAAGTGTGTGAGGTCAGAGGACAACCTTTAAATACTCCAGATTTGCAGTTTTCTTCTCTCTTTAATTCAAAACTGGATGGTCTTGGAAAGCGTCAGTTCTCTTTCTACCATGAGTCTTGGGAATCAAACTCAGGTCCTTGGGCTTGGCAGCAAGGGCCTTTACCAGCTGAGCCATCTGTCCTTCTCTCTGCTCCTTCTTCTGTGATCTTGAATGGCCAACCACCTGTGTGGCTTACTCTCCCTGTGTGTGCGTTCCATCCTAAATCCCATCTCTGTATCCTCTTGGCGTTCTCTTGAGTCTCCAGGGGCTGAGACCAGCTGTGTCCCTGAGCTGTCTTGGCTTCACCAGCTGTCTCCTGGACTGTCTTCTCACTCTTCGTCTTGACAGTGGAACTAACATGCTGGACTTGTCTGCGCCTCCCTCCTCCATTGCCATCTCCCCACCACACTTCAGTTTATTAGAAGGACCCCGCACCCTCTGATCTCATCAGTGTGGCCTCCGTTGTCCCGGGGCATGTGACCACTCTCCTGTTGTTCTTTAGAATGTTTGGGAGGATCCGTTGTCACCGTCACATTTTTCTAAAAGAGCGTTTTAGCATTAACCAGAGACCGGTGCACAGGGCACTTGGGAGTGAAGTAGACAAGGTAGCAAAGACCAATTATGAGATACTGATTTACTGATTTAGATTTACTGAGAGCAAGCACTGCTGGGGCTGCTCATTTCCATGCATAATGTCATTTGTACCTGGAACAGAATGACCTGGGAAATGACTAAAACAATGGGCTGTTGCCCTTAACAACCTGACCACAAAAGCTTATTTCAGAGAACAAGAGGTGGAGGCCGGAAGGTCAGAAGTTCAAGGTTAGATGTAGCTACTTAGGAAGTTTGAAGTCAATTTGGGTTACATCAGATCCTGCCTTACAAAAACAAAAATAAAGCAAAAAAATAACAACAAAGAGACTTTGAGTAAACCAGTTAGATACTTCCTGAGAACCTAAAATTGAGCAGAACATTGTTTGGCCTCCAAAGTACAGCCATAGTAGCCTGGGTGGTCTCATCGCTGTGTCTCTGTCTCATAGAGTTTTCAGGGTCAGACCCCCATTTAGCGTTCTGGATCCACCCAGCAGGGAGAGGTGGGGTGAGGGATGAGAGCCTGGAGAACAGAAATTCTAGTTCTCTGAGCAGGTCTAGGACACAGCCCCTCCTGTGCTTCCCTGGTGTCTCATATACTAACGGGGTCACACTGTCTTGCTCAATCCCACAGAGAAGACTCTGCTCAAGGGCAGGTCGGGGTGCACGTCCATCCCTCTCCTCTCCCATCTGTGGCTATCTGTGTCCTAATAGCCCGACTCTTCTCCAAGGTGGGAAGGGATCTTAACTATTTTTGAGCCATGAAAGTATTCAGTGGTCTGATAAAGCTGAAAGACACTCTCTTTAAAACAAAACAAACAAAAACCCCAAACAGATAAACAAACAAACAAACAGAAAAGATTTTAAAACAATAACACAAAATACTTAGGATTGTGAAGTATTAAAATCAGAAAGCCACATTTGTGATATTGGGAGACTATTCATCTTTATCTTCACAGTCAAAAGCCACCCTCGTTTCTAAGCACTGAAGAGGCTATGCGGCGTTTTGAGACACCTGTAGAGGAAGAGTGCATGTAAATTGTAATCTGTGCTTTGAAGCTAATAGTTATCACCGACGGTGTTATGGTTTGAAGCTGGATCATCTCCCTACAGGCTCCTGGTCTCAGTTGGTGGTCAGTCTTGGGAGGTTCTGGAAACTCAGCTGGAGGAGGTAAGTCACTAGGACATGCCCATATTCCCAGGGAAATTGAGGTTCTCTTTTGAAATCTTAGTCTCATTAACAAAAGAATTTAGAACAGACTTGCAAGGAAGCCCAAAGGACAATTTTATTAGAGAAATAATGACAGTTTGTTGAGAGAAAAACAGCCGGGCAGGAAACATTCTTGTATTTTCAGTCACTGCTAGGAGAAGGTGGGGAAGAGGAGGAGAGACAGCCATATTGTTTGGGTCAAGCGGTGGGGTGTGGTGGTGGGGGATCAACATGCAGCCACATGACAGAAATGGGGATGGGGAGAGCTTCTGAGAACGAGGGAGAAAGCCCTGCGTATGAGGAAAGTACACCCAGGCTTTTGTCAGCATCCAAGAGAAAAAAGGAAAGCCAGACTCTTTCGGGTATCTCAGAAAAGCGGGCAGGCTCTGCGGTGCGCTGTGGAAGCTGTGCAAGCAGAGAGTTGGTCACAGGGAGGAGATTGTTCCACCCATTGCAGCGTGGTTTCCAGTGAGCCGGTTTTCCTGGGACTGGGGTTTGAGGAGGATCCCTGCTCATATGATTGACAGGCACAGCAGTATTAACTTAATTTTTCCCCCTGAGACAGGGTTTCTCTGTGTAGCCCTGGCTGTCCTGGAACTCACTCTGTAGACCAGGCTGACCTCTGCCTCCGGATAGCTGGGATTAAAGCCATGTGACACCAGCAAGGATATCATATCAGGCCTCTACCCAGGGATAGAGGTAGAATTTATAATCTCTTTCTTGAACAGGCAAAAGTAGCTTTATCTTAAAGGTTCCCCCAAAGGCCAAACACATCCACTTAATTTTTTTTTAAATTGCAGTTATTTGTGTGTGTGTGGACACATGTGTCGTGGAACAAATGGTGAGTTAGAGGACAGTTCTTCCTTCCACGATGCGGGACCTAGGAATTAAACTTAGATCCTTTACCCACTGAACCATTTCTATGGCTCACTTCCACCTTTCAATACTGCAATTTAAATCCTAAGGCGTGGTAGGGCTGATATTCACCTTCCCAGCGTCATCTAGGAAACAGGAGGTAGGGCCAGATTTCATGGCCTCCAAAGCTGTTACGTGTAACATACTTGGAGACTGAATCTGGCTCCTGGCTCTTCTCTGTCTCTCTTGCCTCTTTGCCATGAGTGAACACCTTCTTCACAGGCTCCACCTACACAATACTCTGCCTCACAAATGATGTAGGTGGGTTTTCTATCTATCTGTTGCTTTCATTGGTTAATTAATAAAGAAAACTGCTTGGCCTGATAGGTCAGAACATAGGTAGGCGGGGAAGACAGAACAGGATGCTGGGAGGAAGAAGGCAGTGAGGCAGTCGCCATGAAGCCAGCCACCAGGTCAGACATGCTGAATCTTTCCTGGTAAGCCACCACCTTGTGGTGCTACGCAGATTATTAGAAATGGGTTAATCAAGATGTGATAGTTAGCCAGTAAGAGGCTAGAGCTAATGGGCCAAGCAGTGTTTAAAAGAATACAGTTTCTGTGTAATTATATCGGGTGTAAAGCTAGCTGTGTGGGATCCGTCCAGGATGAAAAGCAGGCCTGCTCATCTCATCACTACACACCATAGACTCTTAGTTAGTGGGGCCAGGGACTGTGCACTATAAATACACATTCGGAGCTAAAAAAAATCCATCTTCCCCATAAGAGATTTTGTTTGGTGTGTGTGTGTGTGTGTGTGTGTGTGTATGTGTGTATGTGTGTGTACATGTGGTATTACATCTAAGAGTGTTTTTTAACAGTTCTTAAGTTTAAATCTGCTAGGGGAGGGGAAGGCCTAGTAGATTTGATCAGTTTCAGGGACTTCCTGAAATCTTTGAGTTGTTCATTTTCTTTGCTTAATGGGCTTCTCTGCAGGATGGAATGTTTCACCCCCCCTCCACTTGTTGTTTTACCCCTCCAGGTAAACATTCCGCATCTTAGTAAGATTCCATCCAAGATACAAGGCTTGAATCTTGGCGGAGACTGCTCCCCAGCACCTGGATTCTCTGAGATGGTAGCTCTCTCTCTCTCTCTCTCTCTCTCTCTCTCCCTCTCCCTCTCCCTCTCCCTCTCCCTCTCTTTCTCTCCTCTTTGTGATTTCTTCGTGTTCAGCTCACATGTGCCTAGACACACGCTTCTCATCCTGTGCAGGTCATCCTGCTGGGTATGGAGGTCCACACAAGGCTGAGCAAGGAGTGTTACCATCAGTGGAGGACACAGGCTTCCTTTTATCCAACCACAACCCCAAGCACACCAAAGGCATAATGGGAGATCTTTACATACAGGTCTCAGGTATCCCGAGGGTGAAGGGTGGCAGAGCAGAGGTTTACAGTCCAACTTGGCTCCAAGATGAGGGAGGGAACTGAGAGGAAGAGGGCATTTGAGCTCATCTTTTAGAGGGGGGATGGGAACAATTTCCACGTGGCTCACGTCTTTGATAGAGTTTTTACTTCATCCTGTCACAGGTATGAACCATCAGCGATTTACCTTAGTTTTTCGTCTTCCCATGGTGTGAAAATGCACCTACACAACCATTCTTTTTACTTTCAGCACAGTATTGGATAACTCACATGTGATATGCAGCACCATTGTAAAACAGGCTTTCCATCAGATGGCATTGCCTAACTCATATGAGTATTGGAGGCATGTTCGGGGAGCCTAGGCTAAGCTATGTGTTTGTCTGTGTAGGCACATTGGACTTAGGATATGTTCAGCTTATGTTGAGTATACATGGCTATATAAGTCCACTGTAAGTCAGGGGACATCTGTAACTGCCTCTGAGTGGGTGGGCAGGGGGCACATGCTAATATGTGGTTTTCTTCCCAGAACTCACACTCTATAGACACCTGTTGACTGTGTTTCTAGGATGTGAGTCCCTTGGGGGTAGGGAGATGGCTCAGTGGGTATAGTACTTCCTGTGCAAGCAAAAGGATTCTAGTCGAGATGCCTAGTATTCAGGCAAAAGCTGGGTGGTAGCAGGTGCATGCTATTTTGGTGCTGGGGAGGTGGAATCCTTGGATTAATTAGCTTAGTGGTGAGCTCCAGTTCTAGTGAGAAACTCTATCTTAAAATAATAAGTTGGAGGGGCTGAAGAGATGGCTCAGAGGTTAAGAGCACTGATTGCTCTTCCAGAGGTCCTGAGTTCATTTCCCAGAAACCACATGATGGCTCACAACCATCTTCTGGTGTAAAACATGTGGACAGAGCACTGTATACATACATACATACATACATACATACATACATACATAAATCTTTAAAAAAGAATAAGTTGGAGACTGATAAAGACACCTGCCAGTTGATTTGTCAGTATGCACACATGCACCCCTACACACATGTACTCCCACATATGCTCACCAGGCATACATACTCAAGAACATACATACATACATACTCAAGAACACACACACATACAAACACAATGCATGTTCCTATATTAGTTATTAATATATAACAACTCCCCAAGTCAGTGACTTTGAAGAACAATTTACCATTTCTCATGGGTCTATGGGTGGTCCTACTCATCTGGACCAGATCTTATTGCTTCAACGGGGTCTTGTGGCCCTTGGCAGGGTGGCCAGAGTCTGGTTGATCTCTATCAGCCTTGGCTAAGGCAATGTACCTCCCTACTGTGTAATTTTTCAAGCTGTGTTTGCTTCAAGTTGATTGCTGTCCTACTGGCCAAAGTAAGTCAGTGTATCCAGCCCAGAGCCAGCACTGGAGGACAGTACCCAAGGGCAAGGACACAGGGAGGCATAAAAAAAACATGGCCACTAATGTAACCAATCTGCCATCATCTTCACAATTAAAGGATCAGCTTCAAATTCTTGGTGAAGTAAGACAGACCTAAATCAATAGATAAATGCATAAATAAAGTTTGAGTGTAAGGCAGCCACTTCTGAATTCATCTAGTGGTGGGGCCTCTCATATGACCACATCCAAAGCATCTGAAGACTGATGTCTACAGAGGCTGGTTGGAATGCAAGACCATTGCACTTCTGTTCCCATCTGATACACCATCAGTTCAGCATCCCACATGATTTTTTACAGAGATGTTTTTCTTTCCCCTGAGGACATTGGCAACAGCCTAAAACACACTTTCCCTGGCACTCAACTGTGAGTTGTTATAAGTATCAGACAGTCTGTCAGCAGCTCAGGGTCATAGCTCAGCTTCCCTGAACCAACAAATTCTCTCTCCTCAGCCTTGCGTGTGTCAGTTAGAGGTGGCAGGTGGCAGAGTGGAGTATGGGACATGGTCAGAGCACGCTGTGAATAACGGCAGATCGGGGCCACGGGGGCAAGTCCATCCCCAATACTGAGTGGCATTTGGCACATGATGCACTCTGGAGTGTGAAACCTCACTCACCATGTATGGTCCATGAGATTCTCAGCAGGTATTTTCCCCTCTCTATAAAGTGGAGGGAGCTGGTAATCTCAGCTTGTGCTTACAATTTTCTTCCCTTTCTCCCGCCAGAAAAAAATCATTGTAAAATTATGTGTATGCATGTGTATACATGTGTATGCATGTGGATTTGTGCCCTTGTGGGTGCGGGTGGAGTCCAGAAGAGGGCATCAGATCTCCAGGAGCTGCCTGACATGGGAGCCGAAGCCAAACTATAGTTCTGTGGGGAGCAAGATAAGCTCTTAGCCATCTCTTCAGTCCCTCCCCCTCCTTTGGACAGGGCCTCATGTGTCTCAGGTTGGTCTAGAACATTATAGAGCTGATGACCAAGACTAAAATACCAATCTTCCTGTTTTTACTTCTTGAATTAGGGCAGTGTAACCTCTTGGTTACAAGGGTCCAACACCTGGCTTATAAAATTCTGGGAGCCAAACCCAAGGCTTCATACATGCTGGGCAGGTGCTCTGTCAACTGAGCCACATCCTAGCTAGCTCTTCAAAAAATTTTTGAAGAATTTGGAGGAGCAATAGAGAGGGGACTACTAGCAAGGTATAGGTGACAGGATTAGAAAAATGGAAGAAGGGAGGAGAAGAGGTAAATACAGAAGGAGGAAGGACATGGGTAAAATGACAATAAGGGTATCTAAAAAAGCCACAAAGAATACTACTGTTTATCTAAAAATAAAAGCCTATACCACACACAATTCTGTGTATATATACACATATACAGTTTTAATGAACTTTTCTCACCTTGGCTGATGATTCTCCCCACAAGAGCTACCTAACAAAAAATCTCAATGCCAGCTATAAGAAGTTCTCTTTTGAGTCATTGGTCAAGGCTGTCCAAGAGACACCTAAAACATACAGCCTCTGTCTTATGGTTTCTATTGCTGTGAAGAGACACCATGACCACAGCAATTCTTATAAGGAAAAACATTTAATTGGGGTGGCTCACTTACAGCTCCAGAGGTTCAGTCCATTATTATTGCGGCAGGGAGCATGGTGGCATGCAGGCAGAGCTTGTGCTGGCTACATCTTGGCTGGAAGGCCAGAGGAAGTCCACTGAAACACTGGGCAGTATTCTGAGCATAGGAAACCTCAAAGCCCACCCCCCACAGTGACATACTTCCTTCAACAAGGCCAAACCCATTCCAACAAAGCCATACTCCCTAATAGTGCCATTCCCTGTGAGATTATGGGGGCCAATTACATTCAAACTACCATGCCCTCTCAATAAATGTCTAGTACCATTTTTATGGACTTTTTTTTTAAGAGACAGGGTTTCTCTGGGTATCAGCCCTGGCTGTTCTGGAACTTGCTCTGTGGGCCAGGCTAGCCTTGAATTCAGAGATCTGCCTGCCTCTGCCTCCCAAGTGCTGGGATAGTAGCTGGTGGTGCTACCCCAGCTGACCATACTTAAAAATTTTAATGCATTTACAATGATAGGAATATGGTTTTCTGTCAATTTGAAAAAGAGCACCCAGGGGTTCTGCACCGAGATCTAATGGTTCACAATTGCCAGTAACTCAAGCTCTAAGGGAGCTGACACCCTCTCTGGCTTTCATGGCATTCACACACACACACACACACACACACACACACACACACACACACACACGTATGTAAATAAAATTAAATCTTTAAAAAAAGTGAAAGTATGAGATGGGTTGGGGAGACAGCTCGGCAGCTAAAGCACTTCTTTTGAGGGCTTAAGGAATGAAGTTGGGATTTCAGAAACTCAGTAAATGCCAAGTGGCCTTGGCGGCCTGCTTGTAACTCTAGGTCAGAAGGTGGAGACAAGATCTCCAGAGCAGGCTGGCTACAGAGCCTAGTTCTATCAGTGCACTCTAGTTTGATTGAGAGACCTCAATGAATATGGATGATTCCTGACATCAGTCTTGGGCTTCTGCGTGCATATGTGCTCACTTATGTTCAAAAACATATACACTCATATGCACACCACACACACATGAACATGGGAAAATGTGAGGTGCGGTGTTGCGAAAGCACATTCTGCTCTTTCAGCCAATAGCCTTTAAGATACCAGCCCACTGGGGCGTGGTCTCTTATACTTTAAAAAGCAGCGGGAACCATGTGCTCTCTCTCTTGCTTGGGGCTCCCATTCTGGCTACTAGACTCTCTGTTTCCTGTTTGCAACCAGAGAACTGTTGTTTGGGACGGTGATCTGTAAGTTTTTCCCCTCAAATAAATAACCCTTTTTATTATCCATAATTCTTAACTGGTGTGGGATTGTTTTGCAGCTTCATCTGTCGCCCAACATTGATTTTAGACCCCCCCCCAGCTCTACTGCCTGCTGCCAGCTCAGA
The DNA here is from genome assembly GCF_903992535.2 of Arvicola amphibius. NCBI lineage: Eukaryota > Metazoa > Chordata > Mammalia > Rodentia > Cricetidae > Arvicola > Arvicola amphibius. The sequence continues at coordinate 82,795,223 of NC_052051.1, read as the reverse complement.
GTGCACCCAGCTCGGTGTGAGCCCTTCCTCAACAGGCCGTGGCCTGTGCATGGAGCCGGCAGTTCATATAGAATCTCGCTCAGCGGCTTTGGCTTTTCTATGATCAGCCGCAGTTCTTTTCTCTTTACAAGCCTTGGATTGGCTTCAAGTACCCACGCACCCTACCATTTGCCTCCCACCAGGACGCTCTGCAGACATTTTGGTGAGATGTGGGCTTTTTCCATCTGAACCAGCTGTTTTGCGGTGTTCTAATATTTGCTTGCATTTGCCTATTCCATTGCAGAGCACACAGCCTATGATTTATCTTTTAGCATTCTGCTCTAAAATCAGATTTCAGACCAGCCACGAGTGAATTCACGTGCACCACTATGCCCCGCTGGATTAGTTTTGTAGGTGGCCCGTGACACCTACTGGCAGGTTATTGTTATTGCACCAATCCAGCTGATTGAACCACAGGTAAGATCTAATGTCCTAAATATAGAGCATAAGTTGCTAATTTAAAGGGGCAATATGTCAGACAATCTAACCGTCCAAGGTTTCAATAGCCTCTTTACTTACTCCATGTGCGAGGTTTTACAAGACTTACATGATGTCCCTTCTATATCACTATTTTTGTTTCTGGGAATTAATCTTCTAGTCAATATTTTTTCTTTAAAAAATGGTTTGACAATAGGGCTAGGAATGAGGCATTTTTAGAAATGGTAGTCTTTTCAGACTGAAACCACACTTCTCAGGAAAGAGGTTGGAAATCTGAAGAAGGATACAGTCAATTTAACTAACAAAACTCAGTCAACTGAGATACTTTTGGAAATAGTACAGACTGATATTTAAAGGAAGATTCAGCACTCTAGAGAAGGAAACAGCCAATTTGGCACATAAAACCCAATCAATGACAGTGGGTGCTGAAACATTATTTGAGAGAATTTGCACTGTTGAATGTCTTAATCATACTCTGTCAAGGGGGATTGACAGATTGATTGATAGAATGTCTCTTCAGGAAGGTAATATGCATGCTATAAAGATTATGTCCAAGGATGAGACATTATTTCTACTGGACAGACTTCATACCGTGGAATCTTCAATGAGGGCATTAGAGCAGAACACTGCACAGGAGATCCAGACAAAAGTCAGTGGTAAACAGATTTGTAAAGACTGAGGAAATTATTGAATTTGATGAGCAGGAGCAAAAGGTACAAAGGCAAAATTTAACCTCATCAGTACGTAAAAATCCCTGGGATAGCTTCCTCAGAGTTCTGCCTGCCTTTCCAGTAATAACATCAGAAAAAGTATCTGGCTCCAAGTACCCTAAGGTTGTCAAGGAATATACATGGGAGCTCATATGTATGACTAATCTAAAAGAAATTAAACAAGCAATTGTAGCTTATGAACTACATTGGTCTTTTGTTAGGGAAATGGTCAAAACATGGGCTTTCAGTAGCAAAGCCACGCCTAAAGATTGGGCTCAGTTAATCTCAGCAGTTCTAGAAAGTGGACCACAATTGCTTTGGAGGTACTTTTTAAAAGAGAAAGCAAGAATTTTAGAGCAACAAGAAAAAGCAAAAGGACTTGAGATTTCCCTAGATCAAATTCTAGGTGAAGGACTTTACTCTGATCCTCAGAATCAAGCTCTTTATGATGACCAGACCTTGTCCCTATGTACCACAGCAGCTTTAAAGGCTTGGGACAAGATTCAGCAACTGGGAAAGAGAGTTGAATCAGATCTTAGGGTTAAACAGGGTCAGAGAGAACCATTTAGTGACTTTTTGCAAAGACTAACTAGTACTGTACAAATAGGGGTAACTGACCCAGCATCTAGAAGTATAATAATTGAATCTTTGGCTTATGAGAATGCCAACATTGAGTGCAAACAGATCCTTGAACCTTTAAAGATCAGATCAACACCATGGATGAATGGGTCTTGCATACAATGAATGTTGAGACACTTGACTATGGTAGTGAAGTGTGGGTAGAAGAAGCGATTTCCAATGGTAAGAGAAGACATCAGAATACCAAATGTTTTAATTGTAGAATGGGACATCTGAAAAGGGATTGTAGACAATGGATTCCTAGGAATAACACCTCCTCTGGGAATGGCATAAATAGGAGGACTCAGCCTCCAGGTATATGGAGGAGGTGTGGCAAAGGTCAACATTGGACCAATGAATGTAGGTCAATGACAGACAAGGCAACCCAATACCATTGGGAAATGCCTTGGGGGCCTCTTGCAGGCCCCCATGATGAATGTGGTCCAGTCATTCCCAGTTACTGTGGAAAATGTGTCTTGCCAGGAAAATTTAAAAAATCCAACACCTGCTCTAAAAAGCAATACTGGTCTGAATGATGGGTTAAATGTGGAGGATGAGTCAAAAAACTCCAGTAGGACAGAGGAAACATATATTTTGGCAGACTTCTATAAATGATCAAAGACCAAAGCTAAGAGTTTATATATATGGCATTTTTAATTGAAGGCTTATTAGACAGGTGCGGATGTGAATATCGTTACTCCAGAATCTTGGCATTCGAATAGGCCTCTTCAAGAGGTAGATTTTCGGTTCCTGGGAATTGGAACCCTATCTCAGGTAAAACAAAGCATGAGATGGATTGAATGCATAGGGACAGAAGGACAAATAGGAAGACTAAGGCCATATATAGCCAATATTGCAGTGAATTTTGTGGGGTCATGACCTATTGCAGCAATGGAATACCCAGGTTAACATTCCTGAGGCCCCCAAAACTTATGTTTCTGAGGAAAATATTAGAAGATACTACAGACAATAGACACCAGCCATTCGGGCTGTACAAGAACACAAAGCAATTGATAAATCCTTAGAGGTACCAAAAGCCCTATCTTTAAAATGGCTAACTGAGAAACCAATATGGGTTAAGCAGTGGCCTCTAACTTAGGAAAGGTTGCAGGCTTTAGAACAGCTGATACAAGAGTAACTAGATGCTCAACAATATAGAAGAATCTACCAGTCCTTAGAATTCTCCTGTATTTGTTGTTAAAAAAAATCTCAATAGCCCAACCCTATGCCAATACTTTGTCAGCCAGCCATTGGAAATAATTCGTAAGCATTTTCCTAGGTCTATAATCTATCTACCATTACACGATGACATTTTGTTATCTGATTCAAGTACAGATACTTTAGAAAGGATGTTTGAAGAAGTAAAGAAACTTTTGCCTAAATGGGGATTACAAATTGTTCCTGAAAAGATTCAAAGAGGAGATTCTGTTAATTACCTACAGAATAGGCTTACACAAAAGGCACAAATTAGGAGAGAGCAGTTGCGGACTCTTAATTACTTTCAAAGATTATTGGGAGACATTTCCAGTCTATAACCAGTTGTTGGGATAACACCTGATCTTAGAATTCATTTAAATAAAACTTTAGACAGTGATAAAGACTTGAATAGTCCCAGAGAATTAACAGCTGAAGCGGAAAAGAAATTGGTGATTGTTGAGGAAAAATTACAGGAGGCATATGTGGATAGGGTGAATCCAAATCTTAATTGTATTCTAGTCATATTGCCTTCCAGAATTTCTCCTACAGGAATTTTAATGCAGAGGGATGATATTATCTTAGAATGGATCTTTTACCACATAAACCAAGTAAAAAATTAAAAACTTATGTGGAAAAATTCTCTAAATTAATTATAAAAGATAAATTGAGACTTCGTCAACTAGCAGGTATAGACCCAGAAAAAATTATAGTGCCTTTTACTGTTGATGAAATAAAAAAAGTTATGGGAAGACAATGAAACCTGGCAAAGGGCTTGTGCTAATTTTTTTGGAGAAATTAATAGCAATTATCCGCAAAGCAATGGACTTAACCTCATAAAGAGAACTTCTTGGATTCTTCCCCAAGTTGTACATGATGCATCAATAACAAAAGCCCGTACATTTTATACTGATGCAAATAAAACAGGGAAGGCAGCTTACAAATCAGAAGAATTAAGTAAGGTGGAACAAAGCCCTTATAATTCTGTCTAGAAGGCAGAATTATATGCTATTTTTATGGTACTAAGGGATTTTAAAGAACCTCTCAATATAGTTACCGATTCACAATATGCAGAAAGAGTTATCTTACATATTGAAACTGCTGAATTTATACCAGATGATATGGGAATTAACTTCATTGTTAATCCAGGTGCAAGACATAACCAGGAATAGGCTTTGTCCTATATACATAACACACATCTGATCCCATACGGGTCTGCCAGGTGCTCTAGCACAAGGTAATGCAGAAATTGATCAATTATTGATTGAAAGTATGTTGCAGGCCTTTGAATTTCACAAAAACATCATGTCAATAGCAAAAGTTTAAAGGAGGAGTTTTCTATTATATGGCAATAAGCTAAGGACATTATAAAGAGGTGTCCTACTTGTTCTTTCTATAATCAAATACCATTGCCTGCAGGGAGTAACCCAAAGGGCACTCAAAGGAATGAAATCTGGCGGATGGATGTGTTCCATTTTATGGAATTTGGTAAATTAAAATATGCACACCACACCATAGACATGTATTCAGGTTTTCAATGGACAACTGCCTTGAGCTCAGAAAAGGCTGATTCAGTAATCACACATTTATTAGAAGTTATGGCCATCATGGGCATTCCTGCACAAATAAAGACAGACAATGGTCCAGCATATGGATCTAAGAAAATGAAATTTTTTTGCTTATTATAAAGCACATTACAGGTATACCAAATGACCCTACAGGTCAGGCAGTTATGGAAAGGTCAAATCTTACTATGAAGGATATGCTGAACAAACAGAAAGGGATGGAAAATACCCCCAGAAATAGATTACATAATGCTTTATTAACCTTGAATTTTCTTAACACTAATGAGAAAGGAACAACAGCAGCAGAGAGATTTTGGATAATAGAAAAGTCTTCTGAATTAAATCAACCGGTTTATTTCAAGGATGTGATGACCTCATAATAGAAACCAGGAGATGTGCTATGTTGGGGAAGGGAATTTGCTCTTGTTTCCAGAGGAGAAGAAAAATTATGGATACCATCAAAATTAATAAAGATTCATTTTGAAAAGGAGAAACCTATTGAAACAGAGAAATGACAGCTCATCAACAATGGTGACAACCATACAGGTGCTAAAGAAAGCCATATAGGGTTGGGGTAGGGTTCTGCTCTTATCTTTGCAGGAAAATTACATGTCATCAAAAATTCAAGTGACCCTGGATGTTTGAATGCTGACAGAACGAAAAATAACTATCCACTAAGGATCATATAGAAAACGGAATATGGATTATGTATAAAGGTACTGGTTACACTTAAATTTATACACGCACATACACATGCACACACCTTATCTATCTATCTATCTATCTATCTATCTATCTATCTATCTATCTATCTATCTATCTATCTGTCTGTCTAAATATATTTAGCTGGTTTTGGAGTTGAACAATGGCTCTGTACTTCTCTAAATCCAAGCTTGTTAAAAGGAACATTCAGTGTTTCTGTCTCATATTGGGAGTCATCTGGTATGGGACAGAAGGAAGACTTTAGGAAAAAATTTACTTTTTCCATGCCTATTTTGTCTATTACCATATTCTTCATTGTATATGTTTATATGAATAATGTTTAAGTTTTCCATGATGAACAACAGATTTTCCTACAGATCCTCTTCCTGTAGTAATCTTTGAAGTTTCCAGGAAGAAGATGGGGCCCCACAGCAAGAATTCCACCTAGTTGAGATGTCATCGTGATGTAGACAGCACTACTATAAGACCGTTTTGGGTACCAGCTGCTGAAATTGTGTACCTTTTCATATTCTGGCCAGAACTCCAAATGAGAACTTTGAAAAAAAATTGACTGATCAGAAATTGTTTGCAACTATACTAGACAGTAATTTTGGAATTTAACCACCACTTAATTTTTGCAGGATCCCATTAAGATAACATCACCCCCATGACAGAGGAAAGCAATTCTAAAAGACAATGCCCCCTGTCCCCAAAAAGTTTGTACAGGGTTGGGAACACTGTTTAGGTGTTGTTTATTACTTGTACTAGATATAGGGTTGGGGAGAAAACTTTGTTCAAAAAAAAGGGGGGGATAGTAATAGTGGATAATAGATTGAATACTTGTGAGCTATTATTCATGGGTAATTTACACTGGTATGGTTTTGTATATTGATACAAGTTCAATTATATTTTTTACTTTTGTTTACATTAGTTATATGTATATACAAAGTTATTTTGTCAGATTGTATATATGCATGTTTCTACTTCGGTTTAGGACATTTTGTATATTGATACAACTTTAGGGTATATTTTCATATTATAGGTCAATAGTTGTTCATTGTTTGTTGTACATACAGTCAGATCAATTATGTTCTTTAGGTACATACTGTATTCTGCCTAGACAGGTAATCTTCAACCACTTCAAGGATCTGTGGAACATGGCATTTAAATAACTTAGGGTTCTGTTGACATGAGACATGATTGCTTCTGACAGCACCAATCTATTCCCGAGAGAATGTTGAGCACTGAAGACACTCCACTTGGAACTTGTTTTCTTCTTGGCAAAACTGGCCTTTGGGCAAGGAACTGACAATGCCTCAACCACTGACAAGTTACATAGTATCCAGATATGGATAAGCAGGACTGTCAAATCTTGCCAAGACAGGGTAAAATGGTTTTGAAAAATTTCCTGCCCCTGAAAATGGTCTGTCAGTTACGCTAGGCCATAGCCAAAGTTGGTTGCTTCAACATTGCAAAATGAGACTTTGGGTGATTGCTCAGGTAGCTAATTGTCTCCGTCATATATTGCTCGCTTGGAAGCTACTTGATTGTACTTCCTATCTGTTCACATAATATTACCTCCCTTCTCAGGCCTCTGATGGGGTTGAAGATTAGATAGTTGTAGTTACTGTACTCTTATGATCTAGCCAAGCCATTTCCTATACAAGACTTAGATTCCATTGGATAGAATGTTTATTAAAACATTTAGCATATGTTCCTTGCTTAATATTGTTTATGCTGATTATAATTTATTTGATATCTATTCCTAGTGTTTTGTATTGGGTTTGGAACTCTTATTTAAACAAAAAGGGGAGGTGCTGCAGGAGCACATTCTGCTTCTTCACTGGGGTGTGGTCTCTTATACTTTAAGAAGCAGCAGGAATTGTGTACTTTCTCTCTTGCTTCCAGCTCCCATTATGGCTGCTAGACTCTCTGTTTCCTGTTTGCGACTAGAGGACTGTTGTTTGGAACGGTGATCTGTTTTTCCCTCAAATAACCTTTTTTATTATCCATAATTCTTAACTGGTGTGGGATTGTTTTGCAGCTTTAGCGCTGGATTATAACTCTGTTGAGTCTGGCAAATGTATCACAATATGTACATATAGCAACATGTTACATTGTATAGCATAGCTTATTAATGATACTTCAGTAAAGCCAGGGATAGGACCTGGGCATGAGGAGGGTCCTGCCTGACCTGTGTCCGAGTCTCTGGTACCTCCTGATATTAGTTCTTGTCTCCCCCTGATGTTCTTTTTCCATGACTTCAGTACGCTGTCCAACCAAACCCTGCCTCTGTGCAGGGTGGGTCAATTTCCCTTCTAGCCTGTATGGAAGTCTCTGAATCTTTCAGGCATCCATCTTTAGGTTTGTGACTCTCACTTGGAATCTGCTCTATTCTAATGAGCTTACATTTTAAGGCATTCTTGGTTTTAGTTCATAAACTTACCTGAATTCTCAGTCTGTATAGTGCTTACCCGGACTGAAGGGCTCTCCAACAGGCCCGGGTATGGCAAATATGGAGCCAACAGGTTTTACCCTTTTCTCTCCCTTGCTAAAAAACCATTAGATTACATTCCTAAAACTATTCCCCAAGGTCCATTCCCTTATTTGGTCACTCATTCATTCCTGAGACAAAACCTTGGTCCAGCAACTAGAATTCATTATTTGGCTAACCTGTGCAATCAGGACTTAGCAGCTCATTCTAGTGCACACTTGCTTTGTCTCCTGAAAACTCAGTCCTGCAAGAACCACCTGCTGCTGTTGCGCTGCTGCTGCTGCTGCTGCTACTGCTGCTGCTGCTCCCGCTGCTGGTCTGCCTCTGCCCCATCCAGAGGCAGCCCCCACCCCATCCCGCTTGACTTTCCAGGGTAATAAATCTCCCATGTGCTAAGAATCTGGTGTCTGGGTATGTACTGTACTGACTCTGAGGAGCTATCTCTGCCTTACATTGTCAGCATTATGACTTGAGTTCAATTCATGGAATCTGAAAACGAAACAAAAAACTACCCAAGTATAATGGCATATATTTGGGATTCCAATGCCAGGCAAATGCGATAGGCATCCTGGGGGTTCTGTATCCAGCCAGCCTATCTTACTTTTCTTTTCTTTCTTTCTTGATTAAAAGTAGATGGTGTTGTAGAGATGCTTCAGTAGTTAAGAGCACTTGCCTGTTTTGCAAAGGCCACAGATTTGGTTCCCAGCACCCACATGGCAGCTTACAACTGTAACTCCAGTTCCAGGGCATCTGATGTCCTGGCTTTCACGGGCAGCAGGGATATGTTACATACATACATACATTCAGGTATTTACAAATACATATGAAAAATAAATCTTAACAAAAAACCTGGATGGTACTTGAGCAATGACCTAAGAGCACCCTGAGGCTGCACTCTTCCACATGCATGTGTATATGCACACCCTTATCTAATGTCACACAGAACATGTGGCTTGAATATCTGACTTTTGGTCTATGTATGTTTATGGTGGTTATATTTTCAGTTATCTTGTATCTTAGAAATCATAGTTCAAATTCACTCCTTGAAACTGAGATCTCCTTGAACACCTTTGAGCAATGCTTTATCTTCCATTTCTCCCTTGTGAGATTTCAGTGCAGACTGTCGGCTACTATTCCCAGCGATGCTCCCATGGCATGCGGCAGCCACGGATCCCATGGCCTGTGGCAGCCACAGAAGAGGCACTGGAATGGCAGGAGTGGTGCCTTCCAGAAGCAGAACATCAAGCTCACAGTGGGTGCTCTCTTAAGTGGGACAGCGAGCTTTCCGGAAATAATTGTACAAGTTGACACTCCCTGATTCACGGCTTACTGTGAGGCTGACTCCCTGATTCACGGCTTACTGTGAGGCTGACTCCCTGATTCACGGCTTACTGTGAGGCTGACTCCCTCCCTCCAGAGCTTCCTTCACAGTCACTTCACTTCATGGACTCATTGTTTGCTGCCTTCATTTATTCTCTTCCTACAATTCTTGTTTATCGTGTCACCTCCGAGGGCTTGTATGAAATTTTCAGGACTCTGGAACTAGGATCCGAGCTGTGTGTTTCTTCAGCTAGTGTGGAGACTTGTAAAGTACACTTGCAGCAAGCACACTTAGCAATCAGCTCAGCCACCTTCCAGAGTAGTCATGGATAAGAGGACACAGGAGCAGTGGTTCTGGGAGGTGACTGGAATTGCCTAGGTCAGGAACAGATGGCAAAAATGGTCTCAATATATGCATGTCAGTGCTAGGGATTGAATCCAGGCCTTGCATGTGCAAAGTAGGTGGTCAGTCACCAAACCCCACCTGGCCCTGTCACACCTTGTCACCCTTGGCATTCAATATCCTCTGGCTTTGACTTTGTAAGCAAGTGCTTGAACCACCACAACAAAGACGTGTGTGAAATCAGTGTGCTTGTTTTCTCTCATGCACCCTTCACGAGCACACACTTGGTCTGGCCTGATGGAGGATGAGCCATGTGGGGCAGCTGAGGCCAGCCTGGACCAGCAGATGGCCAGTGAGCCCAGCTGTGATCAGTAGACCCACTCTGCTGACTCTCCCAATGTATGGGTCAGGGTGCTTCCAGGGAATCAGGGCTCTGGATTACATCGGAAAAGAACTATTAATTCCCTTTGAGGGTTACTGGGAGGACCCAAACCAAGTAGAGTTCCAGGGACGTTGAGAAGATGGCAGCTTCTTCAGTGGTTCTGGACTCACAGGGGACCTGGGGCCCAGATAAAAACCAGATTAAAAAATGTTAGCTGATGCCTTTTGCATCAGCTCAAGGTGAAATCCAAGGCCAGCTTGGCCTCCCGCTCAACATGCACACTGTTTTCCTGAATTCCCCATTGCTGCCTACTGAGCAGGTCAGGCCTTGAGAAATTCATGGTACTTTTAAGGGCCTGGAAAAACCTGACAAATCTAGTGTGGTTCAGCTGAACTCCCTGTATTCAATTGGAAAAGGGCATCTGCTTTTGCCTTGCATCTGGGCTCACTTCTGATCAAGGTTTTCTCAGTACTGCTGGGTGCAGTGGACAGCTCTGTCACTTTTTAGCTCACCCTGCCCCACAGGTATATGCTATTTTCATGGATAATTCAGAAAATATGAGTTTTTCTCTGGAGGCTTAGTTTGTCACTTGGCCTTCTCTGAGGGCTTCCTATAGGGAACTTCTCTTTAGGGAGGCCATTTTCTCCCTAAAAAATGTGGCTAGGTTAGTTTTTTGCTAATTATCTCAAAGTGTGTGTGGGGGGGAGGAGAGAGAGGAGAATCAAGCCAGGCTGAAATAAGGACAGTTAACTTTGTAACCCCCAGGGCACTGTTTGGAGGACTGAAAACCACAGAGAATTTCTTCATAAATGGGATTAATTTGGGATGTTTTCTACAAAATTCATCTCCTGTTCTGCTCTGAAGAGCTCACTTCTCTGGTGGTGGGATAAGGTGACAGGCACCTGACTCTGCCTCTAATTGCCTCAAGGGCTTTTAGTAAGTCACACCACAATTCCGGGCAGCTGCTCACCTGTTAAGTGGTATCTTTGTGCAAGAGTTTCTAGCAGTGCCAAATACCCTGTACAGTTCCATGGGCTGGCTGAATTAGTGGCAGGGTCTGGAGGCTTCTGAAGGCTTCACTGGCTGGTTTGTCCAAGATGCTCTCTCTCTGCATGAGATGGCTGGCAGCTGGTGCTGTCACCCCAAGTACCTACACACAGTTTCTCATCATGTGACACTTGGGTTCCGAGATGAAGCCGTACAGAGTCTCATGTCTTGGACCGGGAGGGAGCACGGACAAGATTCCTTCCCATGCATTTTATTTCTCAGCACGGCTCCTATGTCCTCAGCTGCTGACTCAGTTACAAGTTTCTGAGTCTGAGCAGAGAGCCAGCTGGGCCCAGGCACAGAGAAGGCTGTGTCCCATGCTAAAGATGCATGCGTATGATGGATACATCATCCTAATTAGCTGGGTGAGAGCTCGAAGCCACACGGGAGTTGGTATCTTATCAGTGACTGCTGTGCCGGGCTGTGCCGGGCTGTGCCGGGCTGTGCCAGGCTGTGCCCACCTCTGGGCCCGAGTTTCCCCTCTCCACCTGCTGCTTCCTCTCATAACCCGATCACAATGAGGCCTGTGAGACAAACGAAGGTGAGGAGGAGATGCAGTTCCTGCCTTGTATCTACAGGAGACGCTAAGCTGGGGGAGAGAGGAGACTGTCCGGCATGAGAGTGAAGGAAGGGGACCAGGTGGCCATCACAATGGGACACTCATGGGAGGGAGGCTGGGCCAGGGAAGTCTTCCTGAAGGAGGAGCTCAAAGGGGGTTAGGAACAATGAAGGGCGGGGTGCAGGAAGGGAGAGAGCAGCATGAATGAAGTGTGAGTTGCCACGTGGCCTGGAAGAACCGCCTGGGCAGCTGCAGCAGAAGTGGAGAGTGGCGCCCTGGAGTAGGGCGGGAGATGTAGACATGTAGGCTCTTCTCAGGTCTTGACAAGGACACAACAGCACACAAAAGCAGACTTGCCTGGACCCAGGGTTCCATGGCTTCTTGGTCTTAGCCCCTTTCCCAGAGCTGTCATCTGACTGCACTCACTTTCTCTCACAGGGTTTCCCAGCTCCCTCTGTTTCTTTGGGGCTCCTGGAAGACTAACGGTGTTGCTTTTCTGCACCATTTATTATAAGGACTTCAATTAAGATGTAAGGACATCTTGTGCCGGATCAGTAAGCAGCCCCAGGTAATTGATGGGTGGGGAGGGGCTGACCACCAGGCAGACAGTCTCCTCTTGGCCCTGCCAGCCTCAGGACTGCATTCTTGTTTCCATGCCTAGGGAAATAGGGCAGAAGCAGGTATCAAGGAGATCCTGAAGAGACAGGGAAGAAACACCCACCACCTTCTTGATGCAGCCTCTTGGGTGCTGCCCGCACTGTCTTTTTTCTGCTCTCTCCCTCTGCCAGCATTAGTTCTGCAGCGGTGCTTCAAGGCCACATCCCGGATTCTAGGAAACTTGACCCCAGGAAGAGGGACTGAGGGCCTTTTCCTTATTTGCCCCACAAGAGGCAAGTTGCCTCCATTCTGAGATTTCCAGGGAAGTCAGGTAGTCAGTGCCCAGGGCTTTAGAAAGGGCTGGACCACTTTACAGAGGAAAGGAACACTGTGGTAGGCAGAAGGCGACCAGCAAAGGTGTGTGTGTCAGATCACCCTATCTTAGGCTGGATGGTTTCATTGATGTTTGAAATTCTGTATGTGCTGGGAAGTCAGAGATAAAGCATAGCAGTAACAAGAAATAGTCATGCTTATCATTGCCCTGGCCACCGAGGAATCGGGACAGCAGCCACCTTCTGAAGCCAGGAATCTGTGGCCCAGCCGGCAAAGCATTTTTATCATAGTTCATTCCATCTTGGATTCTGGCTCCCGATCAGTGCTTCTTTTTAAATGAGGTCTGAGTTCCAGAAGAGGCTTCTAGAAGTGTGGGCTAAGACTTACATGTCCTTGTAATATTCCTAATGTGTGAAAAGTTTGATCCAACTCATGGCTTTACCAGTCAGTCCTGATAAGTGGGGCCGCAGAAAACATGGCTCCTGGGGAGGACTCCTGCAGGTATGGCAGGAATGGATAAAGTCCCAAAACTTACCTGATTCTCTCACTTCTTCTTCCTCAGGATCCACTCCAACAAATACTTTGAACTCACTCAAAACACCTTGACCAGAATCTCTTTTCTCTAGGGACACCAGGAAGCACCTTTTCTATCTTATCCCAAAGAATGTTACCCACACAGACACTGTCCCCTGGAGCTGGGCACCGGCTTCTCTCCATCCTCTTCTAGGGCTCACTCCTCCGGCCACCTCCCTGTCTCTTACCTCTAGCTGCTGCTGAAAGCCAGGCTCACAGACAGGAGAAGGCGCTCCCAGAGGCGACTGTGGGGTGGGCTGCCCTTTCACGGTTAGGGTGGTAATTCTGGGTAAAGGGGAGGGGTCTTTTCTTAAGCAGGTGGAAATAAGCGGGCGCATTCTATCTCTTCCTACTTTGTGTTGTTGCAGGAATCTTAAGAGTCAGTCGTTTGGGGGTGGCAGGAGGAAATGGGTGGATCGATCGGGAATGCTAATGAGGCGCCTTCAGCTGTTTGCAGTTGTTCTGTACAGAGGAAGCAGGAGGCCGGAAGTCTGGGAAAGCTTTTCAAGCTGGGGACCTGAGAGTCGTCCCAGCCACCAGCTTTGGGGGACCGCAGCGTCTCCCACCGGCTTCTCCTCCATCTCCGCATTCATTGACTGCCTTTGCCTCTCAGCGGCCAGCTCCAGGCCTGGTCCCACCCCATATGCCGCACTGTCATCCGGGATTGGCTGAGCTCTGTAAGTCAAGATTGCCTTGCCTCTCGCCATCAAATTCTTCATTAAACAAATGAATCACAATCCTAATTAATTTGAGCAACAGAATTTATGTAACTACTCCCAATAGGATGCCTGCTCTCAGTCGGCAGCGAGATTAATTCCTCTCTCTGGGAAATTCCAGCCGCGCTGGTCAATAAAAATAAACCTTAATGATGACAGAAATTTCCCATCTGTCTTTGCTCTGGGCAGGTAACCCCTGCTACCCAGACACAGAGAGACAAGAACCAGAGACTCTGCCAGGCCGGACGAGTCCTGACCCACCTAGAACACACACACACTAGGTGTCCACCAGAAACAGCGCTGCTCCAGCCAGGCTTCTTCTGAGTCACCTAAACCCCGCAGGAGGTGTTCAACTTCTATTTGTGGAATGAATAAAAACGACAGTGTGTTGCTTAGAGAGTGGCCTCAAGGGCAGTGATATGACTCAGCTGGTGGCCTGCTAAGTCTCACCTCCTGAGTTGGAGGTTTGGAACGCACATGGTAGGAGGAGAAACAAGACTCCTTTCAGTTGTCTGTCCTCTGACTTCCACACGTCAATCCATGGCATGCACACTGCCCACGCCAAATAATTTTAAAATTTAAAATTAATGGTCTCAAGGTTTAGAATTGCAACCACCTGTCTGCTCCCCGGGCCCCTTTCCTTCCCATACTTAATTTGCCTCGTTATTCTTCTGAGCCTTTTGCCCTAGACATTGGTCCTTAATGTCTGCCCTCCTGCCCCTCGGTATTCATCACTCTCAAACATGCCCCCTTGCCCTCTGCATCAGGAGTGAGGGTATATACGTGGAGAGTGGATTGGAATTAGTTTTCATTCTGACTGTCCTACTAATCTGCTATCAACCTTTGCCTCCTGTGCAGAGCACATGGATTTAGTAGGGCAGACAGCACAGCGCGCATGCACCAGTGGGAGCATGCCAGACTCTGATTAGCAGCCGGCAATGGTGCATGAGTCACAGGATCACTGCAAGACACCAAGGCTAGGTTCTAGGTTGCAGGATCAGGCAGGCACAGTGGTGCTTTAGTGAGGGGAGAGTGCTTTGCCAACACAAGGTGGGGAGGGACATGGAGAGGAGGGAGGAGCTTGGTTGTGACCCAAGGGTCAGAAGGACCCAACCACATGACTGCCATCTTGGAAAGTGGGTAAAACATGACAAAGGTCCTTGGGTGCAAGCTTCTCACACTAGCTTCATTCTGCAGGTTACAGAAAGGACCAAGACTCAGTCGGCCATTCACCTGCCTTGGGCTAGGATTTGAACCCAGATCCTCATCTTTAGAGTGAGGGTTAGGGAAGGGATAGGAAGAGGTGTGTTGAGATGAGGGGAGGGAGGCCTGGACTGTCTAGTCTTCTCAGGCAAAGCTCCAGGTAAATTAGAATTTGTCTCTTTCTGATACATGGCTGAACTATAAGACTGGTTCCCAGGAGGGCCTTCCGACTCACTGCAACCACGTCAGAGTCCCAGACCACTGCTCACAGCTGCTTCCCCCATGGATGAGGTTACTTTTCCTCTTCATTCTCATCTAGTGAGGAAACAACCATTTTAAAACTGTGTGTGTGTGTGTGTGTGTGTGTGTGTGTGTACTCATGCACGCATGCACATGTATGTGTGTTATGGTATGTGAGGGAGACCCCTGTGACAATCTGTTCTCTCCTTCTACCCTGTTGTACTAAGGAGAAAACTTGGACTTGGCAAGTTCCAGACCAGTGAAGAGAGCCTCAAATTAAAAAAAAAAGACAGATAGAAGGTACCTGAAGACTGTGTACACATATGGGCATGCACAGCTCCAACAAGGACACTGTGCACATGTGGACATGCACACACATGCATACATACACATAATTCTCAAGTGTTGATTTGTGTGTGCGTGTGTGCCACATGTGTGCAGGCACCATTGGAGGCCAGCAGAGGGTGCCAGATCCCCTAGGTCTGGAGTTACAGGTGGTTGTGAGCCATCAGATTTGGGCACTGGAAACTGAACTTAGGTCCTTTAGAAAAGCAAGAAACACTCCTGATGGCTGAACCACCTCTCTAGCCTTTCAGATGTGAGGTTTTTGTTCTGTTTTTTTTGTTTTTTTGTTTGAGACAGGGTTTCTCTGTGTACAACAGTCCTGGCTGACCTGGAACTTCCCTACAGACCAGGCTGGCCATGAACTCAGAGATCTGCCTGCCTCTGCCTCCCAAGTGCTTGGACTAAAGGCCATGCATCACCACACCCAGCTTGCAAGTGTGTTTTTAACAGCTGTATGATGGTTTAACCAAATGCAACCATTTTAGGCTTTTTTATTATGATAAACACATAGAATCTTCTATGTCTAGCTTACAGCATTTCCCTCTAGTATGTGTTTCTGGCCCCAGGGACACCAGTTTTCTTAGGCGAGGGGGACAATGATATTTGGGGTTCCCAAAAATGATGCTCATGAGCACACCACATAGCTCACTGTCACTCTGAGGAATAGCCAATGCCATCTTTTGCCCAGTTTTACCTTTGCAGTGGCTTGGGTAGTGTCTGTCCCCTAGGGTCCATGCCTCAGTGACTGACGTGAGAGGAGTTGAGTGGGAAGTTTTCCAGTCATTGTGGCAGGACACGAGGTCCTCATGCTTACAGAAACCAGAACTGTTAACCATACAGGATTCTTTCCATCAGTGGAAGAAGTTGGCATCGTCGCCCGGGAGGCTGGAGTGGATGTTATTTAATAACCTGATGATCATTGCTATTGTAAATCCAGACCTCACCAGAATCCCCTTATCCTGAGCATTGCTTTCAGTCAATAGGAGCCATCCTTATGAAAGAGTCTCATGTACTTTGCAAAAGAGCTATACTGTTATTACGAACCCTTCCTCCCTAGATGCTGAGCATTTTTCCATTGATAGAATCCATTTTTGTGGAAGAGGTCACAGATGCTCTGCAAAAGATGTGTGCTTTGATGCTCAACAAGACAAAACGACAGCCTACAAAATGGGAAAGTATCTTCACCAACCCCACATCAGACTGGTCTCTAAAATATGCAAAGAACTCAAGAAATTGGTCATCAAAAGAACAAATAATTTAATAAAAATATGGAGTACAGACCTAAACAGAGAATTCTCAACAGAGGAATCTAAAATGGCTGAAAGACACTTAAGAAAATGTTCAACATCCTTAGCCATCAGAGAAATGCAAATCAAAACTCTGAGATTCCATCTTATACCTGTAAGTGATGGAGGAGGGTCATTTGTCTATGTGTTACTTTCATTGGTTAATAAAGAAACTGCCTTGGCCCTTTAATAGGACAGAAAATTAGGTAGGCGGAGAAGACAGAACAGAATTGTGGGAGAAAGAAAGCAGAGTCAGGCAGACGCTTTAGGCAGGTGCCATAGCTCTCCTCTCTGAGATGGATGCAGGCTAAGATCCTTCCTGGTAAGACACCACCTCATGGTGCTACACAGATTACTAAATATGGGTTAAAGCAAGATATGAGAATTAGCCACTAAGAGGCTGAAACTAATGGGCCAGGCAGTGTTTAAAAGAATATAGTTTCCATGTAATTATTTCAGGTGTAAAACTAACCAGGCATGCGGGAGCTGGGCAGGACGAAAAGCAGGCCTGCCCGCGACTCTTTCTACAGAGTGGCACCCAAAGTGGTAACTAAACCCACTTAAAAACCTGAAAAGGGCTTAAAAAGGAGGGAGAGAGAGTTTAACACAGCTTTTTGCTGTTTGCTAGGACATGCCATAGAGAGCTTTCCTGTTTCAGCAATAGCGGCAGGATAAAAAAAGCCGCCGTCATTTTAAAACACGGCTTCTTGGGGCTACGCTGCCAGTGCAAACTCTGGCTTTAAAGCATTTCAATGGCTTTTATGAGACTGGATGGTTGTGTGCCTACTCAGGTTTGGAAAGAAAGTACTCAGACCATGCCAATGGCTCAGCGCTCCCCGCCTGCACCTGGGCAGACAGCCGGATCAGGTTTACTAAGTGCGCACAAGTGGGAGAGCATGGCGGACTCCCGCCACCATACGCAGAGATGTTTCCAGGCTGTGAAATGGTCTGCCTGGCAGATTAGGCTGTAATTGAGATAAAAAGCTCATTCTCAGAGTTAAAAGTGCTGAGTGCACCTCCTACCTGGCGGCCCCAAAGCTACTAGAAATGGTATGTCCTCCATTTTGAAATGGAGAAAGGTGGAGCCAGAACGCCTACCACTCTGCAGCCCAGGAGCCGCAACTGCGACTTTGGCTCCAACTCCGCCATGCTGAATTGTGCTGATTTCAGGTGGGAACTATCATAATTACCATAATATCAGCGTAGTTAAGGTTTAGACTGGGCAGGAAACAGGCGTTATTGTATTACCTCTACTTAAGTTTTTAAATAGTGCTTAGCATTTTAAGAAGTGCTCCTGAATAGTAAGAATTACAGATTCACAATAGGACAGATTCAGACATAAGACCTTTAAATGGGTCACAATGTTTGGATGAGTTGTATGTAGGCTTGAGAGAGAGAAAAAAAAGAATATAGAGAATAAGTTAATGGGTTAAAAAAAGGGGTAATGTCTTTAAGAGACAAAATAAAGTGATAGAGTAAAAATAAGCACGTAAACTGGAAAAATTCACAGAGAGTCTGGATTCTTGTATTAGTGGTGTTTTCTTTAAATTTTTTGACTGTAAAGGAGCTAAGTACAGAGAGACATTCATTACATGGGCTGCCAGGCTAGACAGAATGGATATCATAAGGGTATGACTTAGAATTTGGATCTAAAAACATGATGCTTTGGAAGGAGGGTTCTTATTGTTTTTACAGAGATGAGACTCTGTGGATTGCTTATATCCCAATATGGTATGATAGACCATGCCCTCCTGAAAGGGTTGCTGTTAACACCCTCAAAAAATTACTTTGCTCAACTGCCGACTGAGTGAACCTAACACACAGGTTATACCATGGAAAGACCTGAATAACAGCATCCCCATTCAACAAGAAGCAGTTTGGGAGAGAAAAAACTGCGCCCATATTCCCAAATATTTATGTTCTTTTACATTTAAAGGGGGAGATGACATAGATAGAATTTGGATTGATACAAGATCTTGGTTTACTGATACTATTTTAAGGTCAATCTTTTATATTATATGTATTTCTGCTCTTTATTAAGGTATTGTGATTGTGTAGGTTCATTTAAAAAATGTAATGTTTAATTAGGAATATAGGTCGTTAATGGATAATCATTGATAATAGTTGTTTGTAGTCATGTTAGTTAGACTTTCTAGATGTGCATAGGTATATTTCAGATAGGCATTCTTCATATCTTTCAAAGACTACAAAATATGGCATTTTAATGTTTTAATAACTTAGGACTTCTCATGACAATGAGACACATCTGCTCCTGGCAGCACCAATCTACTTCAAGAGGAAGATGGGCATTGAAGAGGCCCTTATGGAGTTTGATAGCCATTTGGGCAAGAAACTGCTCTTGCCTGGACTGTTGCATAAAACTGGACACAGAGAAACCCGCAGAGAGAGGACTGCTGAACTTGCCTAAAGTGAGATGGTCTTTTGGGGGTTCCCCTGATTTATGAAAGAGTCTGCAAGACATCCTGCAGGACCATCAGAAAGTGACTGAACTGTTTTTGAAATTTCCTGCTTTATGGAAATGTCTTCTGGATACTATGGGCCTGTAGGCCGAAGATTGGATGGCCCAACAGTACAGAGGAACTTTGGGTGACTGTCCAGGCAGAATGTCTCTGTCATTTCTTAAGAGTTTGGAAGTTCCTTATTTCCTTATTTGCTTATGGTAATATTATAATCCGTCTGTAGTCTTTGATGGAGTTGAAGAATAGATAGCTAGTTATTAGTTTGTTCTTAGTTATAGAATAAAAAGATAAAAGTAGAATATAAATAATGGTAAATAATTCTTGCTTGATAACTGTTTTGTTATATGTAATTTTACTATGTTAAAGCTTCTTTTTGTGTTTAAGACCAGAAAAAGGGGAAATGATGGAGGAGCGTCATCTGTCTATGTGTTACTTCATTGGTGAATAAAGAAACTGCCTTGGCCCTTTAATAGGACAGAAAATTAGGTAGGCGGAGAAAGACAGAACAGATTGTGGGAGAAAGAAAGCAGAGTCAGGCAGAAGCCTCAGGCAGATGCCCATAGCTTCCTCTCTGAGAATGGATGCAGGCTAAGATCCTTCCTGGAAGACACCACCTCATGGTACTACACAGATTACTAAATTATGGGTTAAAGCAAGATATGAGAATTAGCCAATAAGAGGCTGAAACTAACGGGCCAGGCAGTGTTTAAAAGAATACAGTTTCCGTGTAATTATTTTGGGTAAAGCTAGCTGGGTGGCGGGAAGCAGCCCGCCACTCCCATCACAACATGTAAGAATGGCCAAAATCAAAAACACTGATGACAACTTATGCTGGAGAGGTTGTGGGGAAAGGGGAACACTTCTGCATTGCTGGTGGGAATGCAAGCTGGTTATAGCCTTTTCGGATGTCAGTGTGGCGATATCTCAGAAAATTAGGAAAAAACCTTCCTCAAGACCCAGCAATACCGCTTTTGGGTATATATCCAAAGGATGCTCAATCGTGCCACAAGGACATGTGCTCAACTATGTTCATAGCAGCTTTGTTTGTCATAGCCAGAACCTGGAAACAATGTAAATACCCCTTGACAGAAGAATGGATAAGGAAAATGTGGCACATTTACACAATGGAGTACTACACAACAGAAAAAAAATAACATCTTGAATTTTGCAGGAAAATGGATGGAGCTAGAAAACATCATTTTGAGTGAGGTAACCCAGACACAGAAAGACAATTATTACATGTACTTACTCATAAGTGGTTTTTAAACATAAAGCAAAGGAAACCAGGCTACAAATCACAATCCCAGAGAACCTAGACAACAATGAGGACTCTAAGACAGACATAAATGAATCTAATGTACATGGGAAGTAGAAAAAGACAAGATCTCCTGAGTAAATTGGGAGCATGAGGACCTTGGGGGAGGGTTGAAGGGGAAGGGGAGAAACAGGGAGGTGAGCAGAGAAAAATGTAGCACTAAAGAACAATAAAAATAACAAAACAAAATTATTTAATAAAAAGGATGTGTACTTTGCAAGGGGATTTCCATGCAGCCATGAGTTAAACTTTGTTGTGAAGATTGTCATGAGGAAACTTTCCCCCAAAGTTATATTGTGTTTAAATATGTAAAAAAATAAACCACTTGGGGTCAGACTTCAGAAGTTTGAATCAGCCTGGCTAAGTAAGTCATGATAAAATGGGGTTCCTTCTTACATCTTGTGGTTCTTTTCTCTGTTGACTGTAGAGCTTGTAGGGACCACCACAGGTCACTGGGGCCCTTCCCTCAGAAGTGCTTGCTGCAGTTGGTCCTTTTGTTTTGTTTTGTTTTGTTTTGCTTTTTGAGACAGGGTTTCTCTGTAGCTTTGGAGCCTGTCCTGGAACTAGCTCTTGCAGACCAGGGTGGCCTCGAACTGACAGAGATCCGCCTGCCTCTGCCTCCCGAGTGCTGTGATTAAAGTTCCAGTTGGTTCTTAACAGACGGTTGTCACAGAACTAGGCAGCCTCTACTCTGCTCTTCTTTCGACTTCCTTGTTACTCCTTGAAGAGTTGCCTGCTGCCATGCTGCCTGCCACCACACCCTCTCCAGAGAGTGGCCCCAGGGCATCACCCATTCAGCTGTGAACTTTGAGCCTCCTAACTGTGAGCTAAATAAACCTTTTCCTATAAAGCTGCCATCTTCAGGCTTTTCACTGTAGTAACCATAGTAACCAGTAATGAAAGCCTACAATCCTCTTAAGCCTCTCCCACCCATGCCTATTATAGTGTGAGAAAAGATTCAGTGGGGAAAAGGAGTGGGGAGAAGGAGTGGGGAGAAAATTCGTTGCTACATTTTGAAACAATGTTGCACTTTAGACAAATGAATGCTTTCTATGCATATTTAATAAAAAATGAAAAATATATTTTTTATATTTCATTTTGTTTAATGTGTGTGCTCCTGTCAAGGTGCATGTGGGGAGGTTAGGACAACTTGTAGGAGACAGTTCTCTGCTTCCACTATGTGTATTTGGAGATCAAACTCAGAACTCAGGATGGGAGGCTTGGTGGCAGGCACCTTTAACGACTGAGCCATCTTGGCCGGTTAACACAATAGTGCAGGGTGTGTGTGTTTCTCACGACTAGAGCTGGAGATACGTGCTTCTGATGGTGCACAGCCTAAAGCTCCCTTGTTTGTCTAGCATTGCTGTCCTGTTTTGGTGTGTGTATTCCTGCTTGACCTGAGAAAACATATACATATATGCACGCTACTAATACCACCCCAACACACACAATCCACCCCCAAGTAAGAAAAAATTCAGTCTGGGGAGGTGGTTCCACAAAGTAAATGTTAAGTATTTTCTGGCCAACAAATCTCTCCACCGATGCAAATAATCCCAATAAGACCAATCAGACTAAATTAAAAGATACTCAGTTTTGTTTAATGGATGCCAGCACTCCCACGTGGTTCCGGGAGAACATGAAGGTGGCGGAGAGGAAAACCAAAATGACCACCAGAGAGGGAAAAGAGGAGACCACGTGTTCATTCTCGGGGGGCAGTTTAAATAGCCTGTGGGAGTGGTCTTGACTCCTGTGGGAGGGGTCAGAGTTTGGTGGGCTTTCTTGGAGGTGGAGTTTGGACTGAGGCAACTCCCAGGGGAGGGGGGCTTGGAATGGAGCTTTCCACCCAGCATTCCCATAATGGATGCCCCGGGGCTGGGGTGAAGCCCCCCTCCAACCCCCACCCTGCTCCACTAAATAGTAAAGTGTTCGTAGTACAAGCAGGAGGACCAGAGTTTGATCCGCAGAGCCTATGTACAATCCCACTCCCTAGGGACACCGCTAAACCTTGCTTTGGACCCATCTTTCCTCCCTCGCCCATTTTCCAGTCAGCCCTTTGTACCTAGCAACCTACCTGGGAACCCAGTGACCACTCAGACTAAAATCATATTGACTCTCACACAAAATTCAAAGAATTAGTGAAATGAAGACTTGTTTTTTTTTTTTTTTGAGAAAATCAATAAGATTGGCAAACTCTTAGCCAAATTAAAAGATCCAGAGGGAAGATTCATAGTAAAATAGAGATGCAGAGGTGGGGGTCATGACCTAGAGAATCATAGGGATGTGCTTTTAAAACTTTGTACTTCACTAAACTGGAAAATAAAGAAATGGAGGAATGAATTTCTTGACATCTATGACCTATCAAAGTTAAATTAAGATTAGATATGTAATTCAAACAGACCCACAACACTTAGTGAAACAGAGGTTGTAATTAAAAGTCTCCCAACCAAAGTAAGCTCTTTAAGGCCAGATAGATTCAGTGAAGAATTTTAACAGACCTTCAAAGAATGACAATACTCCTCAAATTATACCATAAAATAGAAACAGATGGGACATTGCCTAACTTTTTATGAGACCTCAATTACCCTGATATTCTAATCACATAGAGACCCAACAAAGGAAGAGAATTACAGCCCAGCATCCTTTATGAACGCAGATGCAAACATCTGTAAAATACCTGCAAACTGAATCCAAGAACACATTAAAAAGCTCATCCATTTTGACCAAGATACCTCATCCCAGAGATGCAGGGATGGGTCAACATACTAACTCAACAAATGTGATCCACCATATAAATAAACTGAAAGACAAAAACCACATGATCATTTGATTAGATGCAGAAAAGACCTTTGACAAAATCCAACACCCCTTCATTATAGAAGTCCTGGGGAAAGTGGGGATACAAAGGACACACCTCTACATAGCAAGGGTGATTTATTTACAGCAAACCCACAGCCAACGTCAGCCTAAACAGAGAAGCATTTCCATTCAAATCAGGAACAGGATTAGGTGTCCACTCTCTCTATTCCTATATAGTACAGTACTTGAAGTCTTAGCTCGAGGCAATGAAACAACTCAAGGAGATCAAAGGGGCACAGAGGAGAGAAGGAAGTCAAAGTATATTTGCAAATATTTTATACAAAAGTAACTCTAAAAATTCTACCAGGGAACTTCTACAGCTAATAAACAAATTTTGCAAAGTTGCAGGATACAAAATTAACACAAAAATCAGTAGGGCTCCTATATACAAATTATAGATTTAAAAAAATTAGAAAAGCAATGCCTTTTGAAATAGTCTCAAAAATATTTTGTGGTAATTCTAACCAAGCAAGTGAAATATTTATATACTAAAACTAAGACACTGAAGAAATTGATGACATCAGAGGATAGAAAGATCTCCCTTGCTTGTGGATCAGTAGAATATAGTGAAAATGGCTATCTCATCAAAAACAATCTACAGATTAAATGCAATTTTCAGTTTATATGGACACACACAGACACACACACACACACACACATACAAAATCGCGAGAATGAAATCACAAACGAGCTACTGGAGATATCACTATCTTCAAACTCAAAATGTATACTAAAGAGCTGTAGTAATGAAGACGTCATGGTATTGGCATAAAAACAGGCACATTTGTTGATGGAATTGAGTTGAAGACTCAAACATAATTCCACACATCTATGAACCCTTGCTTTTGATAAAGAAAAAGACACTGGAAAAAGACAGCATCTTCAACAAATGGTGTTACTTAAACTGGATGGCTGCATGTGGAAGAATCAAGATAGCTCCATACTTATCGCCTTGAACAAAAATCAACTCCAAATGGATCAAGGACCTTAATTTAAGGCCAGTTATTCTGAATTTGATAGATAAGGTGGGTGACAGCCTTGAATTAATTGTCGGAGGAAAAGGACTTTTTGAACAGAGCATTGGTGGCACAGCCGCTAGCGATTAGTAAGTGTTCACGGAACTAAAGCTTCTGTGTGGCAGAGGACAACTTTATCTGGGCAAATCGGCAGCCTACAGAGTGGGAAAAGATTTTCCTCAACTACAAATTCGAAAAAGGACTAATACTTGAATTATATAAAAAACTGTACATCAAGAAGACATATAGCCCAATTAAAAGTTGATTGTGGAATTAGAGACTTCTCAAAAGATAAAATATAAGTGACTGAGAAAACAAAGAAATGCTCAACATTTTTAGTTATCAGGGAAATGCAAATCAAATCAGCTTGAGATTTCATCTTATATCAGTAATTGAATAGTTAGTATCAATAAAACAAATTCTAGGTCATGCTGACAGAATGTAGAGTAAGGGGAACACATCCATTGCTGGTGGGAGAGTACAGCCATCATGGAAATCAGTGTGGCATTTCCTCAGGAAGATGAGAATCTACCTCAAGATCCAGCTATACCACTCTTGGGCATATACCAAAGAACTTCATGTCTTATAGACACACCTATTTAATCATGTTCACTATAACATGAGGACCTGCTTGTTGGGGTTTCTGTTCTGCCCAGTTCCTACAGCCTGTAAGCCCCAAAGAAAATCACACAGAGGTCTCCATAAGTTATAAACTGATCGGCCCATTAGTTCAAGCTTCTTATTAACTCTTATAACTTATATTAACCCATTATTCTAATCTGTTAGCCACATGGCTCAGTACCTTTTTTCAGTGGGGCAGGTAACACCTTCCTTCTTCAGTGTCTGGGCAGGACTGCAGGAAGAGCTTCTTTCTTCCCAGAATACTCCTGTTCTCATTGCCCCGTCTCTACTTCCTGCTTGGCTACTGGCCAATCAGCGTTTATTTAAAACATAATTGACAGAATACAAAATTGTCCCACAGTTCACCATGACTCTATTCAAAATATTCTAACCAAAACTTGAAAACAGTCTAGCTATGCATTAACAGATGAATAGATAATGAAAATTTGGTACTTTTATATAATGGAATATTACTCAGATGTTAAAAAGCCATGAAATTTGAAGATAATTGGAGTTAAAAAAATTAACTCAACTGAGGTAACCCAGACCCAAATATGGTCTGTATTCTCTTATATGTGATGTCAGCTTTGAAGCCCTTGATAGGCAAGCTATTATCTGTATAATCAGAGGTTAGGTTTAGAGTAATATACTAGGTGGGAAGGAACAAACTCTTAAGGTAGCAGATAGTTATAATTTGGGAGATGAAGCTGGAATGGGAGAATTAAGCATAAACAAAGATGGGAAAAGGAGAAGGGTTAAGGGAGGGACAGTTAACACTAAAAGCCCTTTGAGGGGTCATACAGAAACCTACTATAGTAGAAGTGTCTTAAAACACATGTATATATGAAAGGAATATAATTGGAATCACCAAATAACAGGAAGATGAAGACCCAAGTACAGACACCAAGTTAAACCTCCAGTGCCGGGAATGGGTTCCACCTAATTGAGCTGTGGGCCAAAGGTCCTCAAGGAAATGCCCAAACAACTCAGGCGATTGTCAAGGCTATTGTGTTCCACGAACTGATTGCAAGGCTCCAATGCAGAAGACACCCACATATCTCACTGAACATGGGTAAGTCGAGTGTCTAACTAGAGCCTTCAGCCCTACTTATGAGTGTTCATTGTACTGTAAATTACTCTGTGTGTTACCAGAGCAAAAAGCTAAACATCGACCCAGGTACAAACCCTTCAACCTATGAAGGTGACCTTTCTGGTACATGGTACAAAAGTTGTGGGACCAACCACCAACTGATTGGATTTATGGCTACTCTGTGAGATGGAACTCATGCCTGACACTGGTTGGTGGCCAAGAACCTGAAACTAGACAGCCCATGAACCTACGGGAAACCCAATACTAGTATTCTGCTCAAGAAATATAGACCCTAGCTGGGTGGTGGTGGCACACACCTTTAATTCCAGCCCTCAGGAAGCAGAGACAGACGGATCTCTGAATTCGAGGCCAGCCTGGTCTACAAGAGCTACTTCTAGGACAGACTCCAAAGCTACTGAGAAACCCTGTCTTGAAAAAAAAGAAATATAGACCCATAGATCAGTGTCTTGCTTCTACTACAGGAGATGGGAACTAGTACAGAGACCCACAACTGGACAAGGTGCAGAAAATAAGACATCTTGAAACACTCAGTCCTAAATGAATGTCTGCATCGAATTCCTTCCCTGAGGGTTGAGGGAGATATGAAGAGGAGGAGGTAGAACAAGTTTCAGAGCCAGAGGGGATGGAAGGCACCGTGGAAGCATGACCTTCTGGACAATAAATAGGACTGCCGCTTCTGCAACACGCACATGGCTTACACAGCTCAAGCCACATGGAATCCAAGCACCCAGAGGGCTGAGGAAATGAGCCACTATCCCTAACTCAGAAATTGTCTCCCGTAGAAAACCACTTGCAAAGGAAAAATGGATTTCCTCCAAGGGAGTCACTGGGCATACAAACCATGCTAAAGGGTAGGACCCATTCCCAGCAGTAGATGGCCAACACAAAATGAACTCAATGCTACTTTTGAAGATATTTTGTATCAATGCTTTGTTTGGGATCTTTTTTTTAAACCTTGTCTTTTATTATGGTTTCTAATTTTGTGTTTTAAGGACTCTGTGTGCATGTGTGTATGTGTTGCTTGTACCTTTTTTTTCTCTATATGCTTTGCTTTATTATTTTTTTATTGACCTGTTTTTTTCTAAAGAGAGAAAGAGAAAGGCGGCATGGGGTAGGATGAGTGGGGAGGTGTGGATGATCTTCAGAGGAGATAAGGGAAACTGGGACCAGAATGTACTGTACAAAAAAAAAAATAATAAAAACAGAGTCAGAGAAGTCAGAGAAACATGACCTTGAACATAATCAAAGGGTTTTTTGGTTGTTTCAATACTTTTTTATACTTTAACAATTTCATACACATATACAGTGTGCCTGGATCATACTCCATCTTCTCACTCTCCACTCCTCTGGGGTCCCCTCACTCCATTTTCTCTCCACTCCTCTGGGGTCCCCTCACTCCACCTTCTCACTCTCCACTCCTCTGGGGTCCCCCTCACTCCACCTTCTCACTCTCCACTCCTCTGGGGTCCCCCTCACTCCACCTTCTCACTCTCCACTCCTCTGGGGTCCCCCCTCACTCCATCTTCTCACTCTCCACTCCTCTGGGGGTCCCCCCCCGCCTTCCACATCTCTATGTATGTGTTCTTGCATGTCTTGTACCCTTCAGTGTAGTTAGTGCCTGCTAGACTGTTGATCTTGTTAGCTTCATTTTCTGCAGGTGGCTAAAGGGGTTTGGCTTTTAGCTTTTGTTTTAGATTGAAAGCTTTAGTTATTTTGTTTTCATTTCTTATTTTATAATCTTTTTTGCCTATAATTTTTATGAGTATCTGTGGCCAACTTGTGTATGTGTAAAACTTGAAGTTGTGTTTTTTAAATTGTCTAATTTCTCTCTAGTTACTGGGAGAAAAAAGTAGCTAAATGAGTCCCTTTCTTCAGGGGTGTGGCTGCTGGTAGGTAGCCCATACCCTCATGTGTGGCTCAACCACAGGACCGGTTGGAATCAGCAATTTAATAATTGTAAACAGAAACCATGAAATTGGGAATAAAATGTGTTACAGGTCCTGGGGGGAAGTGCTAAGAAGAGGGAGAATCCAAAATACTTCATATACATGCATAAAATCTGCAAAGAATAACACACACACACACACACACACACACACACACAAAAAAAAAAAAAAAAAACAACAACAACAAAAAAAAACAGGAGTGATCTTACTACTGGCAAAGAAGAAAAATTCCTGAGGTTTGATGACCAGCCATTCTCGCCTAATCTGTGAGCTCCAGGTTCAGTGAGAGACTGTGTCTCAAGTCAAAAACAAAACAAAAAGCAAAACTCAACAGCAAATAAACAAAACCGAAATCAAACAACAAGGCAGTGAAATGACTGAAGACACCCAACACTAGCCATTAGTCTACACGCATGAGTACACACCTGTATACACACATACAAAGGAAAAAGATAAAGTTATACAGAGAAAGTCACAGGAGACAGTGAGTGAAACAGAGACAGGAGATGGGGGCAGCAAGGGCAGACCATGTTCTGAGACCCTGAAACTTCTGGGTAGGCACTTAAATAGCAAGAGGTACTTGAGGGTCAGGGCAGACTCCACACACAGCTGCTGATACCTTCAGAAGGCAGAGGCAGGTGGAGCTCTAAGTTTGAGGGGAGCCTTACCTACATAGCAAGTTCTAGGCTAGCCAGGTCTACAAAATAAGATCTGATCTGAAGAATAAATTTAAAAACTCTTAATTTGATAGACAGTGACAATACAACTTATAACTGGGGTTAAGAGACTCAACATTTATTTATACATTCATTTTTAGTTCCTTAATGCAGGTGGTAGAACCTGGGCCCAAATGCTTCCTCTGGCTGTTTTTGAATCCTTCCGGTGAGGATTCCCACTCCCTGACACAACTGTCTGGAAGGCAGAAGACCTCCCTTCTTTGCTGCCTTTGAACCATCGTCTTGACCCTGTATCCCAGGGCAGATTCTCCACGAGGCCTGTTTTTGCTGGCAGTTAACTAGTATTTGGTTAAGTGGAGTGCCAGTTTGAGCCATGTCTTACAAAATAACAGAGAGGTTTGAGAAGTTGTGGGGAAGGAACCCTGTTTGTTATCAACTGAGCTCCAGGTTGAGGAAAAGACTCCAGGAGGGTCCCACAGCAGGGGACCACTGTGAAGGGTGTGAACAGAATCTAGCCGGGTCGTCCTTCATAACGTTATTATAGCATATGACGATTTCTCCCTCATCCCCTCACCGAGTCCCTCAGCTGCATGAGAATCTAGCTGATTGTACTTTCCTCTTGCCCTCTTGCCCAGGCCATTGTGCAAGTTCCAACTGTAAAAATAACTGCTCCAAACCATTGGCCTGGTGGTCCCACCTTTTATTTCTAGTGAGGGTTCTGTTGTTCTCATTGGCCCAGAGGAAGTGATTGACAGGTAAACAGCCCAATGAATGATGACTCTTAGAAGCACCGGCTTCCGCCCCGTGGCAGTTACCGGTTGATGTTCTTACCACGAGGTTTATTCCAGCCGTTTATTTTCAAAAGTCAAAACCCAGTTATCTTTAGTAAAGAGTGGAAGGTACTTTAGTCTCCCCAAAAAGGAACACATGGTAGCTTAAAAGTACAAATGAACTTTCCAAAAGAATATAGGATGCTAGATTGAATGAGCCACTCGCAGAGAGGGTGTTGCTGTGCTAAGATACTAGAAGGCCGAATGAGGATGTAAAGTGTTTGGTGACCATGAGTGGCATTCACTAGGCTGGAGTCGAAGGTGCTCATCACAGCCTTTGAAGACAGTAATTCTTAGGGTCTGAGAGGTCTCGAGCTGGAGGGGAAAAACAGATGGCCTCATTGCCGGGACTTTGAGCACCATGGTGATCAAGCGCTGAATTGATACTGATCAGGATAGTGGTGGGGTGTCCCTGCTCGTGGCCTCATTACAAGGGAATCTTGGAAGAACAGGCTTAGGGGGAAAAGAGGAGACACGGCACAGGACATGGTTGGACAGAGATGGAGTATCCCCAGTCCTCGAAAGGTCTAGAATTGAAAGAATAGCAGAGGAGCAGTACACATTTAGTTTAGAAGCTGGAACTAGAGATGAAGAGAGGAGACAGAGAGGGGAGCCGTGGAAAATTGGAGGAAGGGCTGGCTGCATGCAATAGGAGCTCAGAGCTGGGCTTTCCAGAAACTCTGGACAAACATATGCCTCGTACCTAGCTGTCACTCAGTAAGTGCTAGCTATTATTACCCCTCTTGGAGGGGCGGCAGAGAGTCTACTCTTATCTAGTGGTTCAGATGAAAAATAGGAACTGAGTGGAGACGTTAAAAGAGGAGTCAGGAAAACAGGCCATTACAGTTGCCTTTTTGTCTCTCCCTGGGCTTGTTAGAATTGAAGAGGATATCCCCACTGGGAATGAGGGGGAAAGACATTGGCGTGTGCTGGGGCTGGAAGCCCATGGCTGATGACTGCCCTTCAGAACAGGGCCTGTTAGCAGTGAGGTGAAGGAAGAGGAAGTTTCCTTGCAGAACTGGGGAATGGGGTGGGATATGGGCTGGTGCAGGGAGAGCCATCCATGTCATCCTATAATAGCTGTTGTGGTTGCTGGGGTGTGGGCAGGAGCCCACCTACTCATTTCTTCTGGTCAAAAGAACTAGTGCTGAATGTTTATTGGAATATGTCCCATACAGCATTCTCTAAAGTGACAACTTACTCGGGGGACCACTGATTTTTGTGGTCTGAAAGGGTAAGTCCCTTGGAGAAGCCCAGAGACAGATTTTAAAATTTGTCAGCAAGGCTCCAGAATACAGAAGAAATAGTACAATCCGCTCACTACGGTTCTGAGCGAGGCTCCTGTTTTCCTCTATTTCTCTTTGCCTTTCCTACACCCACCACTTTGTCCCCTTTTATCAAGTCATTGAATCTGAGGCATCTGTTGGGGTGGGGGATGCAGAGTGGGTGGCTCTTGAGGGACCTAAGAGGAGTCATGTGAGTTTAAAGAAAAAGATGTTGAGCCTCAAAACTGTAAATATGGAATCAATGAGGGCTCAAGGAACCAAAAGGCACGTTTTGCAACAATTGAAGTGAAAAGCCACTTGTATTAGCCTACCCAAGCTAAGGAACTCTGATCTATGATATAGGGAGAAGGCATGTGGAAGAGAAGACATCAGGCAGGCAATAAGATACAGGAGGAGTGGTGGAAAGGGACAGAGGTGGTGGAGCCCTGTGATGGCAGGTTCGCAGGAGGGACCAAGGCGGCTCTGAAATGAGCCGGCGCCCACATTTGCTCAGCTTTCCAAGTCTTTTCTATTTCCATTTCCACTGACTGTGGTTCCAATCTACTTTTTACAAAGAAGATATATAAGGTTCTTTGTTTTTTAGCGCTTCCAGGAAGTGCAGTATTATTTCCATTTTCCATTTTATATGAACCTTTCCCAAAATTTCATGGATGCTCCAGAGCTTCCACGCTCACAGACGGCGTTTAGAAACGGGTGAGGCAAGAGCCAGTAGGAAGAAGGGAGATGGAACTTGTGACAGGCAAGATGTCAGCTTCTGGAAGCTGCTCTCCTTTGTCGCCTCCACAGATGAAATGTTGGAGCACTTGGGATGGATGACTGTGTGGCAGGCTAGTGGCGTCCCACTTGGGACAGTGAAACAGCAAT
This sequence comes from Arvicola amphibius, assembly GCF_903992535.2. Classification (NCBI taxonomy): domain Eukaryota; kingdom Metazoa; phylum Chordata; class Mammalia; order Rodentia; family Cricetidae; genus Arvicola; species Arvicola amphibius. Next base: position 82,763,517 of record NC_052051.1, on the reverse strand, counting down.
GGGAAGTGCTGTATGTGAGGATGTTCGCCTCACAGTGGTGAGTGTGGTGGTCAAGAAGGTAGGGGAGCGAGCTGAAGACTGGCTGGCCCTCCATGAAGCCTGGTTTAGGATGATGCTGAACTGCTAATTTTACTCACAGTTGGTGACTATAAACATTTTCCCCAGGAAACAAAAGGCAAGGGGAGTAGGGCTGTCTAAGAGGGACATGGCTACTGAACAGGGCCCGGAAGCCAAATGTTACTAGAAAGAGCGGATTTGCATCTCACTAAAGGGGAGATTGAACAGGCCAGAGAAATACTTAGGCAGGGCCAGCACTGGGCAAGAGGCGAGCAAGATGGTCGGCAAGCTGATTCTTGAAGCCAGCCCAGACGACTCTCTCTCTGCTCTTTTGATATCCTGCTAAGCCAATTTCTTCCATACCACAGTCGGAAGTAGTAATAGCATCCAATAGCCATGAATTTTGAGGAGCCAAGAGTAAGCGAGCAAGGGAGGCGAAGGGAACTTACTCTGAAGGGAGATGCCCTGCCTGTGGTAGAAGACCAAGTGGCACACACATCCTTCTGTCTCTCCTAGGCCATGTCCTGTGAGACTTGATCTTGCCTTTCTCAGATCTCTGTGGTCGGCAGCATCTGTCTTATTAGCAGAGTGAGGAGGGAGGTAAAGGCAGGAGAACCAGGGGTGGGGGGATTGCTTGAGCCAAGGCAAGGTCAAATACAAAGATGCAAAGACAGGACCTCTGCAGAGGTGACCCTACCTAACTCTGTCTTCTGCATCTTGTCATAATCTCTGGTTCCGCTCACTCTCAGGGCCATTTACCGGTTCCATAAAGGATTCAGAGCCCTCTGGTCCAGTCACCTGACTTCCTGAGCTAATTTTGCTCAACTTATACTGGTGGTCCTACTTGCTAAAGCCAGGTTCCTCAGCCAAGGATGAGCTGGAGTGACAGACAGTGCACTCGTTCCTAAGCAAGGCAGGGCACTCTTGGGAGACAAGCCCAGCAGTTGCTTACTTCCTTCCCACACCGGCGACTAGGGGGTCAATGATGGCCAAGTTAAAACACAAAGGTGGGAACAGTGGCCCGGCCTCTGTGGAGGCGGGAAGGAGTGAGTCACTTAGGTCTGAAATGGTCTGGTTGAGAGAGAGGAGGTGAAGAGAGTCTCGTGCCCTTTGACACAAGGCAAAGCTGGGGAGCTGCCCGTGGCTTGGTTCCTCCAGGAGCTCTGTGGAAGAGTCAAGACTTCCGGTCTCAGTCTGAGTACCCCTGGGCATAATTTCCTACTCCGGGAGTTATCTGCACCTCAGTTCCATTGAACTGTTGTTACATAGAATAGTGATGTTTCAGGTGAATTGTTTGAATCTCAAGGAGGAAAAAAATGACATTGTCTTAAGACTCAAAGAAAACAGACCGCCTCCTTCTTAGATGGCACTGATCCTTGCTCTTCCCAGCTCAGTGCTCCTCTGGCCAGTATTCACCGCTGTCATTGGTTGATAGTGTATAGGGTGCCCCCTTTTACCACAGCAGCTCGTGGCGAGGTGAGGGCCACTCAAACGGCACCTTTATTGAAAGCAAGTTTGTTTTTAAGAATATGTGCAAGATAGGTGAATACAAGTTTTTAGCACACTATCTCATTGGCAGTTTCTGCCGCATCAGCATGCTGGGGCCATCCTGGTCTTATGCTAAATTGGATTCCTGCTGGGACATCTCCTCCTGGTGAGGAAATAAGGTAGTCTACTCCAACCTGTTGTTAAGTTCCTCCTCTCTGTCCATCTCACCTCCTGGTTTCTCTGTCCTCCTGGCCACATGCGTGCTACTGTAGGCCTCTTCACTGGGTTGACTGAGGCAATGGGAGCCATGCGGCTTGCTATCTCTCACTTGTATGCAAGCCGTTGAGGACTATAGAGAGGCATTATAAGCTGCAATCATGGATGGCAGAACAGCAAGGTCACTGTTGGCAAAGGAAAGAGTCCTACCCAAGGCTTGTTGGGTGCTCTTTTTGAAGGCTTCTAAAACCACCCCCTCCATCCCTGTCTTCATGGTTACAGAATACTGTCTTCGTAGTTTTCCAAAATTAATGTTGAATACTGTGAAATGAACCTTTTTCCCAAGGAAAAAGATAATCTCTTTACAGAACTAAACGGTTTTCCCAAGGAAAAGATTATCTCTTTACAGAACCGAAAGCTTAGACCTTGGACCCACATCCAGCAACCTAAACACAGCTGCTGTTTAGGCCAAGGGAAAACTTAGGCCTGTACTGAAGGACAGGCAGGTGGGCCAGGGGGAGGTACTCTCAGCAAGCTCAGGGCTTAGTGGTCTGTGGTGGGTGGGGTGTCTCTGGGGACCCCTGGCAGTCTTGGCTCCAGGGTGTGTTTATACCACAGTAGGTGAAGACTGTGTGTGGGGAGCGCATGTTCTGTGTTACTCCAGAGCAAGCTGCATAGGGACGGAGTGTCAGTCAGTCCAAGGGAGGCTTCAGAGACACATTGAAGGCCTGCCTCAGCTGGGAGATGTGTTTCAAAAAGAGCAAAGAGGAGGAAGGCTGGAGGAGGATGTACCTGTCTCTGGAAGTGGCTTGTTTGTGCCAAGCTGGTGGCAGGAATCCTGGGGTTGGAGTACAGGGGAGGTGGCAGGCCAAGGAGGTCTCTCCGGGAGTCCATGAGAGGTGGGAGACAGAGTCAGGATAGAGGGTTGTTGGACTCTTTTTCTGAAGCAATGCATCACGTTCCTCACACCCAGGACTTCTCAGTGCAAATAAGAAAACCCACTGCCTGATTCCTTGGAAGGCCAAAGCAAGGAGGTGCCTCCTGCATCTCATTCCTGGTTTTCCAGAGTGATCAGCTTTCCCCTCCTATCCCACTGTTTCTCTGACAACTGGGTGAAGGGATGATGGTGAGGCCAAGCTTGCTTTCGGAAGAAGGACTAGAAGACAATGTTGAGTCTGGGAGAGCGGCTGGAAGCCTTGCTAGAGCAGAGCGGCTGGAGCCTAAAATATGGGTGTTTTGCTGCCGGCTCAGGATCCAGCAGGTCTTTTAAGCTGGTCAGGAGAGTGGTTGGAGGATTCTTGTACAAAGGCCAGTCAGGACATTTTCTGGCATGGCTCTGAGTGGTATATGTGGTCTCCCTATGGCCAATGGGTAGGGAAGCACCCGGCAGGCAGGTGGATCAATGCAGTGGTAGGAAGTACCAGGGATTGTCTTGTTGACGGACTGTTTGTAGGGTCTGCCATGGCCACTTGGGCTAAGGGGTCGATAGGGCTCTTCAGAATCCCCAGTATCATTTCCCTTTTCTGGACTCTCTAAGATTCCCTGGAGGAGGGGAGGTGTGGAGACATGTCTGTCCGAGGGGAGAGACAGCAAGCATGAGAGATAGGTTTGTAGAGAGAGGAGCAGAGGCAGACATTAAAGTGGTGAGCTTTTGCTCTTGTGTGCCGCTAGACACAGTTTGGGAAGTCACAGTGCTCAGTGTTCTAGACAAACCCCTATCGCTGCTGTGCATGTCAGATGGCCCCCCAAGCTTGAAGAGAGTCCTCACCTGCACAGAAGCAGGCCTGAGCTCAGTCAGGCACCTTAAATCTGGTTTCTGATCCACTCAGGGAATGTGGAGGCTCAGTGGGTGTGGAGAGAGAGAGAGTTTCTGCCAGATACCTTCTTTCCCTCTTCATGGTGTGCCACATAATAGAGAAACAGTTTTCCCCTGGGTGATCCAGGAGAGAGGGCCACACAAGGCAGGGGGGCTGGGGTGAAGGGAGATAGGAGGACAGGGACCAAAAAAGAATAGGATGACAGGAAACAGTCAGATCTACTCAAATACCAGAAGAGGCAAGTGTGGCCTGGGGAAGAAGGCAAGTGACACTTTGTCACTTAAAGCTCATCCTTTGTATGTGGCATCTTCATGGGCCCTGGATCTAGATCTAGATAGGACCTGTTGGGACTCATGCCTTTGCTGGTGAAGCAGGTACCCTAAGCACAAGGGGCTGAGGCAACCAGTGTGCAGAATACAGTATGTTCTGGTTTGCTCCTCTTTGAAAGGTTGCCGTGACCATGCCTCCTTTTAAAGCTCTGTACCATCCTTGCCACCCAGCCTGCTTTTCTCTTTGTAGCTAGATCTGCAGATGACTGGTGTCAGAAGAACTGGGGAGTTTGGCAAAACAAAGGCAGAGTAGGAGCTAAAAGTGGGTGGGGGGAGTGCAGGGGCACAAAGGGGGGCTTTTCCTTGACAGTAAAGAGCTTTTTTAGGGTATGACTTTTCTGATCCTGCTCCTGTTTACTCAAATTACACTGGTAGAAAGCAGCAGCTATGCCTGAGGAAGGCTGGAGGAAGAGTGGTTAGTCTTTCTCCGGCAGGCAGAACGAAAGTTTGCTTTCTAGGGTATGACAGGCCTGGACTAGTTAAGGGAGGTCTCCTGAGCGAGGACATTGTGGAAGATTGGATGGCAGGGATGGGGTGGAGTCATTCTTCTGCAGTTACCTATGCAGGATTTTTAGGCCTGGGGATGTCTTGCAGCGAGGTCAAGAAGCAGGGTCTGGAGATGAAAGGGTCCAATGGCCAACACAGGTCTCATGTCTCTTCTAAAACACACTCTCAGAGTTGGTGTTGCACGGTATCCTTCCTCCCCTGCCTGCTTTCTTTCTTCATACTTTTCAATAATCTTTTTCTTCCTGAGGGGGACAAAATGGGATGAGCTGAAGGAGACAGAGAAATGGAACCAATCCAAGGCCAAGCCTGGTGCTGAGTGGTTCCAGTTCCTCCTAGACCAGCAACCCTTCCAAAGAGCTTCTTCCAATACAAAGTCGCCTCTCCAGGGCCTCAGAGCCTTTCAACAGTTCAAAGCAACCACAGAAGAGAAAGTTATGCAGAGCAGCCTTTTAACCAGGTTCCTGGGCCCTTTGGCAAAGAGCCGTGCTCACTAGGCTCCTTAACTGTGGGGCTCAGGCTTGTGTGGGCAGGGAGGGCCAGAAGATGGAGAGAAGCTTTGAGTCACCGCCAGGTGGAAGGTGGTTCATTTCGTGAGTACATGGAGCAGACTCTCCTAGCTAGCACACAGCAAGAACTCAATAAATAGGGATTCATTGTATGGAACGAAATTATTTGTTGAATTTCCATGTGGGTAAATACACAAAGTTGGCTTCAATAGAGGAAAAAAAGGACCATAAATGTAGAGGGTTGAGCAGGAGATATGGTCCACAGAGAGAAGCTGAATGAGCACTCTCCAGAGTGGGGATGGGATGGATGTGGGAAAGGGACTGGGTAAAACGAGGTGGAAGAGGGGACGGTAAAGAGGACTACAAGACTGTGGCAGCCTAGGGCGATGGCTCTGCCACTTTAGAACCCATGCATACTTCTTCCTCAGAAAGTTCTTAAGTCTTTCCTGTGGGTGGTAGATCTGGCAAGGAGGAGAGAGAGGCTGCGTCAGAACACAGCACAATCAGAGATCACCATTGCTAGGACATAGGAGGACGAAGGAGAGGATGGACCTCCCAGGTGATGCTGGAACAGGAGGCCTTAAGCAGGGTAGCCTCTGTTGAGGAGGAGAGCAGAACAGTGCACCTGTGGAAGAGTTCCAACCCAAATAAAAGCCAGCAGGCGCCTGGGAGTTCCAGTGGGATTCAACTTGTAGAATCTCTTCCTGATTGACCGTTTGCTGAGAGCAAATACATCACATGCTGATGTCATTAGGAGGCCCCCGATCTTATCAGGAAGTCACCATTTGCAGTCACTGTGCATCCACCAGAAGAACGAGTAGTGCATTGTTGTGACACAGCCACCAACCACAGTGGCTGGAGAAGGGAAGCCAGCCAGTAAGTTCTTGATTTGACCTCCGAAGAACGTCCTACAATGAGGGTCCCCATTCTTTGGAACTAAGTGTTGGAGGTCCTTCAAAGGTCTGCTGCTTTCCTGGCATATTGGGTTCACAAACAGTGAAAAGTCTGTTTTTCAAATTTTGGGAGGGCTACTTTTTTTTTCTTCTTTCAGACTAGAGCATTACATGTCTAAATGTGCTGTTCAGTTATTATCATTTTACAAAAGATAAAAAATTGAACTCTGCACAAATAGAAAGGATATAATCTCAAACGCGATTCTTGTGAGCCAGAGTATTGAGATTGGCCTGGAGAAGCAGGCCTAGAATTCAACTTCCAAGGGTGTAATCTCAGAACATACAACACTTAGAATTCATTTGGGGCCTACTGCCTTGCCTTTGCCTTGATAGCAGCAGTGGGCCCTACCATGTCACCTAGTGGGTGGGAGAGATGCCAGCAAGTGGCAACCTGTATCCAAACTGTACCAGTTCATCCCAGTTTCCCACCCATGTGCTAGAGTCAAGTGCCTATTACTGATTTTGAATATAATATAATATAATATAATATAAATGCCTTCCATGACACTCTCTCCCTCTCATTTTACAAATGACCAAATTCTACTCATCCTTCAAAACCCAGCTCAAGTGCCTCAGCCTCATGTTCACTTTGAGACTCACATCTTCCCAGAAGGCAGGAAGCTGGGATGTGGTCTGTCTCCTCTGTGCCCCTGCACCACTTTGTGTTCTAATTTCTCATCCGCACACTCCGAGGGGCGTACTGACATGACGACTTCTGCTTACCTGGAAGCTCTTCGGTGGTCAGTGTTTCTCTTTTACTTTGTGTGTGTGTCCTCAGTGTCTGATGTAGGACATGACTTAAAACTTAACTCATCAAGAGCTGATGACAGGGTGTTTTGTCAAATTGCTTTAAAATGAGTGGACAAGCCTAGCAGTGATCCAGTTTGGTATCCCTTTGATGGTGATCCAGGTTGGCATTTGTTTAATATCTGTGGGTTGGGGAGGCTTACCCTTGGAGGTGGTCCTGAAGACCTGCTTGCAGACAGTGGGGTGCAGAGTGAGACTCTGGTTCTAGAAATAGGGGGCAGACTAAAGCACACAACTTCACGTATCAAAATCAGTTGTTATGGAAATGACTGTTGGAAACAATGCCCAGGGCTCACGGGCTGGGGCCCATGTTTCCTGTGTCACAGCTGAAGCCCCAACAGAGCTGACTTGTTCCAGCTGCACTGGATAGTTCCGGCTGGCTCGTGTTCCAGATAGCTGCCCCACTGGGACTTTTATATTTTATACTACCTCCTGGCAGGGCATTTGTCATTGGGAGTTCTTGGTGTCATGTTGTCTTTTACTGAACTAAAACCTACCTTCTTCAGAACGAGGCTCTTGGAGTCTAGTTCAGTCTTCAGTTACCTCGATAAAATCTCCCCTCTGCATAACACATAATACACATAACATATAACACACATAACATATAATACACATAACACATAATACACATAACATATAATACACATAACATATAATACACATAACATATAATACACATAACATATAATACACATAACACATAATACACATAACATATAATACACATAACATATAATACACATAGCACATAATACACATAACATATAATACACATAGCACATAATACACAAAGCAATCCAGCAGCTCCTGGAGTGACTGGAACTCTCCTTGGCTCCTCTAGTTACCACCTCACTGCCCCCACCGTGTGTGTTTGACTTCCTTCTTTGGGCTTGCCATAAGTCATCAATGTCTTTGACAGTATCTAGAGTTAAATCATTTATTACCTAGGCATTATAGTTTAGTTAACAAAGTCCAAAGAAGTAGGACAGAGAAAAACTCAGCCATCTGGTATTTTTCTGTTTCTCAAAATCTGCCCTGTTATGGAGCAAGGCTGTCCATTTTATTCCAGAGCCATCTTTTAAAAATGTAAATCCAATTCCGAGAGTTTTTTGGTAATCCTCTGGGCTTGGAGTAAAATCCAGGTTCTTTGTCACAGCCTCAAGGATGGTTCACGCACCCAGCCTATCTCTTTGCCTCCACTGTCTGCCTGCTTTCCTGCCTGCAGCCTCCCAATACACCACAATCATTGTCCCCTAGGGAATTAACTTTGCCTAGCAATTTTCTTCTGTTGGGAATGTTCTCTCCTCCTGACCTTTGGGCAGAATCTTTTTCTACATTGAGACCTTGGTTCAAATGTTTCTTCTTCAGAAAGGCAAGCAAACACAGCTCTGTTTCGGGAGGCCCAGGCTTGGAAGTCTTAATAACACACAGCATGGAGAATACTTCTTGATGACTGTCCCTTTTCCCTGACAGAAGTGTAGGCTCCAAAAAAGTACCTTCACATATTCATAGTATTCCTGGCATCTGGCAAGTGAGTTTTACACAGTTAAGTGCTCCTTCAATTGCTTGATGGATGCATTAAGATTGACAAGTGAACACTACATGTGTTGCAAATGAAGGTGCAAAGAGTGTCTTGGAAGAGGTCTCACTGTCTTTTTCTTTCAGATCTTGCAGTAATGACCCTTTCCGGTTCTTCTCACTAGTGAAGTGTTAGAAGGATTAGCACATCCACTACTCTGTTGGTGTTAGCTTAAATTATACTAATGAAGAGACCAGCTATGTCAAACTCACACTCACGGACTAGAATATGGTAAAGTTAAACAGCTTCCTTGGACGTTGACCTCCTGTTTATGATGGTGCTCATATTTACCACATCACAGCCTAAGCTGGGCTGCAGAAAAGCAAGAGATTAAGTAATCTTCAGAATTTGCATCTGAGTCTGGCTTGATAGGAAACAACACACAAAATAAATGTTCAAATCAGTGCCATTGGCATTGACCTGAAGCATACGACTTAACCGTGCCTGGTGCAGACAGTGCGTGCCACTGACCAGTGTGTAGACTGGGCAATGGGCGCTATTGCTAGCTCTTGAGGGTGCTTCCAAAGCTATCTCCTTCCAGTAGAGGTGATTTCTGCCTTACTTTGGGCCAGACACCACTGAGATTCCCTTTAAAAATATAAGGATGCCATCCGGTTTGAGGACTCAATTATACCTTACTATGCTGTCCTGTCTTTGTGTGCACCTTACACGTCAAGGTGCTTTCAAGAAAAGATTGTGAAGAACTTCCATCTTCCCATAAAGAGCTGAAGTTGTTTCTTTAGAAAGCAACCTGTAGGAGTTAAGCTTTGGCTTCACATCTGTTAGCCTCACACAAAGAACCTAGGACCTTAAGGTCGAATCTATCTTATATTTGTGTATCTGGTAATATCACTGGTACCAACAGGTTAGCAGAAAAGGAGACCGAATACACCTGGCTCTAACTAAAGATGTGGAACAGCAGATGGGGAAGGAACTTGCCAGTGAAAAAGACTTCCTGTTGGAAATCTAGTGATAAGCCTGATGTTCATGATTGGGAAATCCACTCAGATATGCTATCTGTTAAACTTGTGTGTTCTTAAGTGTTTGCTGAGGCAGATCTTCTTTCAACTTCTGGGGATATCTAGGAAAAGGTCCTTCAGGGGGTGCTTGGATATAGGAAAGCTGAAAGGGACATAAGGCTGAGTCTAAAGGGCTAGGGCTAGGGCTCAGTGGTAGAGTGCTTGCCTAGCATATGTGAGGCTCTGGGTACAATTGCATGAAAAAGAAACAGCAAAAGACGGAGTCTGAAGAGGGTAACCGAAACTTCTAGATTAGATGTAAGTCATGCACTCAAGGAGGCTAGCTCCCAGTCTGCAAGAAAGCAAAGACAACAAACCACTGTTAGCTTCAAGGCAAACATTGCTAGAAAGTTCTGCAAATGACAACAAAATGATCTAGGAGACACAGGAGTTTCTTCAGATTTGGGGTGTTGGGGGACAAGAAACATGAAGACATTTGGGCAAGGTAGCATTTTGTGAAGCTCAGTTGGGTGTGGGGAGGTGGACTTGGGTTGAGAAGCTCTGCCTGGCACAATTCTGTATCTGCAGGAGAGGGATGGTGTCTAGACAGAAAGATGAAGAGAAGCCAAGCGTCCAGTTGCCCCTTCTTGCCTGGTGTAGGAGACTGTGTCACTGAGTCGTTCCTTGCCTTTGCTTTCTTGTACACTGGGAGCCAGCTCCTTGGCATCAGGGCCTCTGTCTAATCTAGAGGAACTTCGGCTGCCCTCTTTAGTCATAATCTTACTGCCCTTTCTGGTCTGAATGGAAAAGAATGGAGCAGCTTTGAAAATTTGGAGTCTTAAGGGCAGATTAAGCAAGGCTTTGTCTGTGGACTTGAACATCTCTGCGGGGGACACTCAGCAGCTGTCAGGGAAGAGAGAAGGAAACTGAAGGAGGGGAGAGAGACTTCTTTCTCTTTTTTGAGATAAGTTGCATGGTTTGGTTGACATGGGCCAAAGCGTAACGGCTAGCTTCCGAAGTCAGTGTGATTACTAGGTCCTGGGATAGAGGGGACTGTACAGACTTGGGAGGCTTTGACAGGGCTGGAGTGTGTACTGGCTTAAGGGCTGGCATTAAATTCACCTTGGCCTTAGGGTCTTTGTGCCAACACTGGCTTTGTTAGTTTAGACACTTTGCTTGGTCTCTTCCATGGGCTGTGGAATTGGCATGGAGCTTTCCTTTCAGCATCTTATCTGTTCAGCAGTGGTTTTTCTCTCCGTCGAGGTAGTTTTGGCTCTAACCTCTTCAACGACTTTCGAGTGTCCAGTCTCCATGGTTTGAAAACTCTGTGGTGTTGATGCTTGAGGGGCAAGAGTTGGTTAGAACTCTGTTGTCACTTGCTGGATCTCTGCTGGCTCAGGTTCCAGCATCTTCAGATGCCATCCCCAGTACCTCCTCACGTTGCTCCCTATTGACTGTTGGTTCCCGGCACGCCATTTTCACGGCCTGCGCTGCTCTTTGCACAATGACTCTTGTCAATGCTGGGTTGGTTCTTAGGGCTCAGGCTGCTCTGATTAATCTCAGCAGCGCCCATGTCAGAGCTAGAGAGAGCGTGCGCGTGAGAAACCTTAATAGAGGTTTTGGTGGTGGCTGACTGACTCCATAATGAAATTGGGGGTAAGCTGCTGAAAAGTTTCGGATGCTTGATAATAGCATTGAGTTGAGTAACACAGACATTTACTTTTTAAAAACAAAAGTCATGTGATGTCTGCTTTTGCACTGAACTGTTTTAATAAGACTATGTCTTCTTTAAGCGAGAAGTGGAAAACTCATGGATAAAATGGAAAGACTAGACCATCAGGAAAAGCCTGCATAGCAACTCAGGGGCCAAGATGTCTAAATACAAAGATAGATGTTCACAGAGTGAGTGGAGTAGGCAGGCAATGGCTGGAAGCCCTGCCATGTTCACTGAAGGGACAACGAGATGCCTGTGCTTCCTGAGTTGGTAGACGGATTCCATAAGCTTATGGCTATCAAAGATCCTACTGCCTATCACGAATAAAGTCCCTGGGCTCCAGAAGAGTTCTGATTCTGTCATCCATGCATATCCAAGCAGGGATTAGTCTCCCCTTACTCCTGACACCTGCTCTATTCTCCCCAGTTTCTTCTGGTCACCTGCTATACGTTCCATCCCACATCCCTTTTTTTCTTTCCCTGTGATGTTTCCCCTAGAGTCCCCTTCAGGTATGTTTTAATGTTACTTCTCTACTGAAGCTGTTGCTTCCTAAATATCCCATTGAAAGGGGGTGGAGTGGGTGCAGACACTATAGATCATGGTGGTTAGTTCTTTAGGGGTTTATATAGTCACTCCTCAGTTCGCCAAACCCAGGAATCCATGACTGCAATGCTGTCTGTTTGCAAAAGGACCATGCTTGAGTTACTGTGCATTCAATCCTGGGCCAGAATGGTGCGTCCAATGGTCTCAGAGGCCTTGTTTTATTGCCAAAGTCGGGAACATCACCAGGCAGAACTGTTGGTTTTCATGTGGGGTGTCAGCTTGCCTGCTGCTGCTTCTATCCCTGCCTCCTCTGATCTGGCCTTCCCATCACCAGCACAGACCACCACAGAACTCCTTCCCAACTTACTGAGAACCTCATTAGCCTGCAAGTAGACACAGAGCTGCTCTCCCCCAATTTCCCTCTCAGTGGGTTCGCTGAGGGCCCACTGCTGCCTGCGGTTGTAAGGTGGATGGTGCATTTCTCATTAAGAGGTGTTGTACGCTGCCTCCTTTGCCTTGGGGATGAAGTGCTGGCAAAGGGGAAATTATTACTATTACTAATGAAAACAGCTACCAGGAGCTTTCCAAAAATTATGTAATAGAGAGCCCTTACAAATATTCTACCCTACTGTGAATTAGAGGGCCTGTCCCCATTTTACACACGAGGAAATAGAGGCTCAAAGAAGCCATATAAATAAGAGGCCCAGCTAGGGCTCTCCATCTCTGTCTTCAGCATCCATGCTCTTTTGAGCCCTGCAACTCATTGCGGTAGTAGCACAAAGGGGTAGGCTGGCTCTGTTTGCACGTAACTGCTCTGCTCTCTAAGCATGCAGTCTGGAGCTGTGCTGCCCCAGCCCTGCATGTCTTTCCACAGGCACAGCTAGTGTTTAATAGTTCAAGTTGAGTACTAACTGGCAGGGCTGGAGAGAGCCCCATGGCCTGGGGCAAGCTCACTGATTTTCGTGTGCTATTTTTTCCCTTCTCCAGTTTTCTCTCGATGTCAAAGCACTTTTGTATCTGAGCTCTCAGTGGACACTGAAAATAATCTAAATGGGGCTGAGACAATTATTGTCATGGATAAAAAAGGAACTTGAGGACCTGTGAACCTGAGTGAGATGCCCCAGTGAATATAAAGAAAGCATTTGGAGGTGAGGTGGGGCCTCTTTTTGGTTACTCTGAGCCTTCAGCTGAGGACAGTCTTCTTAATCCATGTGCTCAACCAGAGCTTGAGGGGCACATAGCACAGTTTTCCTATCGATTTCTTTTGAGGTTAAAGGTGATAGTTTACATTTCAAATTTCAGTCTGATCCTTGCTTCTTGGGTCATGATCTTTTCTCCACTGCCAGGGCGATAGTCACTCCCAAGAGAATTGTCATCAGGAGAATGAGCCAAGGTACCTCAGGATAAGAGGAGACTAGCAGTCTGCCAACAAGTGCTATTAGGCTCTCCTTGGGCCAGTCGACATCTGGGAGGGCCAGACAGATTTTCTTGTTTTGTAGCTGGAGATGTAGCAGTGGGGAGGTGTATGGGGAGGTGGAAAGGGAGTTCTCAGAATCTGTCAGTTCCGGTTAGTAGAATATGCTGGATGTGACATGGGAGGAGGACAGGCTGGGAGCAAAGACCAGGGTTCAAAATGGAGGAATCTCTAAAGTCAAGTAGAAGCAGTGAAAGAATCCAGTATGACGGGAAGCTCATAGAAAACTGGGGTCAGTCTGTAGGTGGCTGCTAGTTACCCAAGATAAACTTTTTTTTATCTTTTGGTTGGACAAAATTCTAGTCAATTAAAAACAGACTGTATTTCACCCAGAATACAGTTTTAGGTCATTGAGGTAGGCAGTACTCACCAAAAATATCTATTTGACTGAAGAGCTGGTCAGGTCTGTTCCGGGGCCCAAGAGCTGTAATGTAAGCCTGAATGGCCACTTCACTTCTCCGAGCATGCTTCTTCATAGCAAAGACAGACACTCAAGTGATGCAGAAGAGGGAGCTCCTTGAGAGCTGAGGGCTTAGACGCTCCGTGGCTGGAGCAGTGAAAGTTAAGCAGGGCTTGGAGTCTTGAGATTAACTTGTGGTCAAGACTTGGAGGAAGGTAGCTTAGGAGAGGCCTCAACTTGCCTGGTACCTGCGTTGAAGGGGTCCTCATCCCCATCTAAGATGTGTCCTGCATTGAAAATCCTATGGGGTCTTAGTGACAGGAAGTCTTCTGAGCAGGCCTTGCACACCCATCTTAAAAGAATGACATAGGCAGTGAGGACAACTTCAGAGTTCTTAGGTCCAGCATCCCTGAGGGATGCTATTTAGCTAGAACACTCTATGGTTCCATAGGCCTGACCTACTTTGACGTCTAAAGCATATTTATATAGAGCCCCCCTATCTGATGTCCACAGAAATGCTCCTCAAGGCTCAGTTCTAAGGTCACCAGCTTCAGGCTTCCTCATTCTTAAAGGCATCGTTTCTGCATCTGAGTTGGTTGCCTGAAGCCTCCTGCTGGCTTCCATACACTCGGTGTTGTACCTGCCAAGACTGGCAGAGTGTCTTTGCCCTCCTGCTCACCTGCCAGAAGGCAGCTGGCCTGGGGAGCCATCTCCTGTTTGTACTTTTCCTAAGATCAAGTCACAAGGGCAGGGATGCTAGACGCTTTGGGAGTCCTTTGGATTAGGTTGTGGGATTTCTCTGCTGGCTTTTTAGATACTTTACCAAATTCCCCAGTATGGGGTAATCCAGATTCCCATGAACCAGGTCTCAGGGAGCTCTTATTGAACCCCTGAAACCAGCCTCCTCTGCCTCCAGACCTGTCTGCCAAAGGTGCCTCATTCCCGCTTTGCCTGCCTATGTGGTCAGGCTCTGGTCACATGGCTGTCACCTGACCACCAGGTCCTTCTGAGGCAACCCACGGCTGTTTCTAGTCACTCTTTCGTTCACTCCATGATGTGCTGTCATGCTAATAACTTGAGTTAGTGCTCTCAGGGCAAGAGGCCTGGTGGGTTCCTCAAGCCTCCCAAAGCAAGGAGTGAAGGAGAAGAAACTAGTGCTGGGTTCCTGTCGCTCTGCTCTGGGTCTCTGCACGTTCCTACGACAGCCATGAACCCTTTGTCATGCCTTCATCTTTTCTGTCCTAGGCATTTGGTTCCTGGACTCCTTCTGGGCACAGCCTGTTCCTGGGGTCTTTTCTGTTCAGGGGTTTCTTAGGCCTTTTTTTCCTTATGCTCCCCTCAGCAGCCCCACCTACAGGGGCCACCACCTCCCTGGTCTGCCTTCTTGGGTTATTTTCTCTTGTATATTTGGGCTTCTACCTAGGATGCCTTTCCCCCATCTTGACTACCTGGAGAACCACTGTGCCTCCTTCCAGGTCTGGCTCAGAGGTGACTTCCTCTGGAAGTCTTCCCAGACAGAGCGTGAGAAATCCTTTCCTTCCCAGATTCTCCTGCTGCTGTTTAGCCGTCTGCTTTGCAGAGGTTAACAAACTCTCCGAGACAGGAATTGGTGTTTAGTCTCTTCAGTGCCTAATATGGGCTGGAAATAGGTACTTGTGACACTTGTTTGCATAAAATGGAAGTTTAGGCTGACTGCGTCTTCTTCAATTCTGGTCTGAGCTTGGAAAACTGGAAGAGAGGGGGCCGGATGGGGGTGGAGGGACAGGGGTATGTATGGAGGAAGAAGCAGAGGATAAAGTGAAAATAGTTTCCCTACTATCCTGATCTGATATTTGGCATTAATTATAATTTCTTGATGGAAGAATATGAAGAACTCCTCCTCTTCCTCCATCCTGCCTCCATCTTAAGCTTAAAAGTCATCTTATAGTAAAGACAAACTAGGTTCACTCTTTTTTATGATCAAATCTCTGTTTCTTAAGGATTGGGCTATGTGCTGCTTGTAACCTTAACTACAAATGTTTCTGTACTGCTGTTCCAGGAATGGCGATCATGTCTTGTTTCAAAATGTTGTTTATAACCCTCTTACAACCCTACCTTTGATTCGGAAGACTATGACACCTGTCACTGTCTAGGACTGCCTGCGGTGCCCACCTGCAGTCACTGTCTAGGACTGCCTGCGGTGCCCACCTGCAGTCACTGTCTAGGACTGCCTGCGGTGCCCACCTGCAGTCACTGTCTAGGACTGCCTGCGGTGCCCACCTGCAGTCACTGTCTAGGACTGCCTGCGGTGCCCACCTGCAGTCACTGTCTAGGACTGCCGGCTGTGCCCACCTGCAGTCACTGTCTAGGACTGCCTGCGGTGCCCACCTGCAGTCACTGTCTAGGACTGCCTGCGGTGCCCACCTGCAGTCACTGTCTAGGACTGCCTGCGGTGCCCACCTGCAGTCCCGTCTTTGTTTCAGTAGGGTCTAACTTGTTATCTTATGCTCTGCTCCTGTAACCCCACCTATTTTGTCCATCGAATCCCTTGTTTGGAAA
Organism: Arvicola amphibius; assembly: GCF_903992535.2. Classification (NCBI taxonomy): domain Eukaryota; kingdom Metazoa; phylum Chordata; class Mammalia; order Rodentia; family Cricetidae; genus Arvicola; species Arvicola amphibius. The sequence goes on along the minus strand of NC_052051.1, from coordinate 82,747,630 downwards.
CCTCTTACCCCTCTCTGAACTACATAAGCCGTGCTTTCCTCACATCCAAGGCTGACCTCTTGAGAACTTCACCATAGGGGGTGGCAACCCATGCACACAAATAAAAAAGCTTGTTTTAATTGCTTGCTTTAATTTGGATATGTTGGTTTGAGTCAGTGGTCTTTCTACTCCTATTTTTGGGAATAACAAATAGGGTGTTATCACATGTGGCACTGCAGAGCCGTGAGGGTGCTGGGCGATCTGGCAGCTAAGATGCTCAGAGGCTCTGAGGAAGATGGACAAGGCTTAGAATTTCTAGGAGTGTTGCTTGAGTGTAGATGGTTTTGGTCAAGTGAGTCCTGCCTGCGTCAAAGTCCAGGGGCTTGAAGGCCACCGTGAGATGGCCTGAGTCTGGTGAGAGAGGAAAGTGGAGGGGGCCTGTGGTCCTGTTGGAAACATGTGCTGAGACTCAGTAAGAACTAGCCATCTTTTTCTCTGTATGCATCGCGACCAAAGCCTCTGAGAATCCCAAGGCAGTCTCCCTGGAGAGAGGTGGAGGATAGGTCCAGTTAATAGTCCTTTTGTTCAGGCATTCAGGGGGCAGGTTCCTGTTCTGACATCCCTGCTAACTGGTAGTGTGACTTTGGACTTCTGTTTCCTCTTTCGGTTAAGCAAGAGGCAGAGGTGGGGTCAGTCAGATTCCAAAACCACAAGGAGTGGAGCTACAGCCCCGAGTCATTGGCCTCTTCCAGCCACATTGTCCAAATGCACCCATTCTGGAAGGTCAATCAAAAAGCTTATTCTGTGTGATCCTTTCTTATGACCCAGGTCGGCAGCATTCGGCGCCTGCTGTCCTCATCAGAACATCCAGTCTGTACCTGTGGGATAGCTTCACCAAACCACCACACAGATGGCTGGTTCACTTCTTCAGGTGTCTGGAAGTGTCACCCTCTCCACCCTGTGGAGAATGTGACATTCTCACCATACTTATCCCCTCCCCCTCCCCGCTCTAACCCTGGGTTGGGTGTTACTAAAAATTTCTTATTATAAACTTTAAGCATGAAAGTTAAGAAGAAAAAGAGGCACTCAGGAGAGCCCCATCTCACTGCCTTTACTACAGATACTACAGAAACCATTTTGTGGGGTTTAAAGCCTTAAAGGATTTCTAAGAAACTAAAGTGAGAATAAGGGTGTCTCCTGAGGGTCATTGATGGTACTGCAATTGATAAGGTCACAGGGATATCTTCACTGTAAACAAAGTTAATAGTCTTGTTTGAGATTCACAAACAATGTGGGGTGGGGAGGGAAGAAGAGGACCAGTTAAAGGCTATACACATCCTGGCCTTAATTAAGCTTTGAAGGCATAAGTCACAAACAATCCCACACCAGTTTGGAATTATGATTAATAGAATGGTTATTTATTTGAAGGGGAAAAACTTACAGTTCACTGTCCCAGACAACAGCCCTCTGCACAATCAGGAAGGGAGCCTAGTCGCCGGAAGTGGAGCGGGAAGCCAGAGAGCGAGTGGAGGGAAATGGCCGTGGTTTTTTTTTAAAGAGAGACCACGCCCCAATGGGCTGGTATCTCAGTGGCTATTGACTGAAGGAGCGGAAGGAGCTCCCACAACAAAGCCTGGCCCATTGTTTTTTCAACAAAACATCTGTGTATGGGAGGAGCATTAACCTTTTGTGTACCAGCAGCTTCACAGCCATGGTAATGTGCTGAGATTCTCAGATGGCAAGCAGGTTTACCCGATTCAGGATGAGGGCTTCCTGTTTTTCTATCTTCCCTCTGCTCCCCTACTTGAGACTTTTCCTTTGATCTTAGGGGCTGATGAAGGCCATAGTTGTGTCTTCTGAAATCCCTTTCATGCTGGATAGTATTTATGCCTCACTTACTCGGGCATCAAAAGTCTCAAGTGGAGCAGTCTGAGGAGGCGGGTTACAAGCACATCTGAGCTCATAGATTGGGAGGGTCACTATAGGATGTTGTGACTGGAACCATCCAAAAAAGCATGTGGTAGATTGTTATGACCAAGATCAATATCCCAAATAGCAGGACCTTTATGGTTCCTGATAACCATGATGGACATCGTTAAGTTTTAAGACAGAAGCTGATACTTAATTGGGGTTTATAAATTTTAGTGGCCTAGGACCCACTCTTCCAGTTATCAGTGTGTACCCAGAATGGTGAGCACAGCAAGAGCCACCAGTCTCCATCATCTGAGATCTCCAGTTTAGGAGTGAGATTCAGTTATCATAATGTCCCCCATTAACTAGGTCTCTTCTGTGATTAGAATGCAAGCAGACACTCCATTTTGTTCCTAGTTGCCAGAACCCTGTCAGAACATGTGCGGTCCTCAAAGAATAACTTAATGAATAAGTGAATGAATGAATGAATGAATGAGCAGACTGTTCTCATAACTCCTGGATCTCTTGGGAGTGGTTTTTTGTTGTCTTTTTTGTTTGTGTTTGTTTGCTTTAAGGGGCTCTGGGACTGGAGAAGTAAGTAATTGTGAGGTCAGGGAAACTATGGGCTTTTTTTGTTTGTTTTTAGAGACAGGGTTTCTCTGTGTAGCCCTGGTTGCTACTCCGTAGAAACTCCCTCTGTAGAAGAGGCTGGCTTCAAACTCAGAGATCCGCCTGTTTCTGCCTCTTGAGTGCCAGAATTAAAGGTGTGTGCCACCACCGCCCAGCTTACACTTTTTATTTCTAATCAGACATTAGTCACAAGCCAGAACATATTTGAATTTTTTATACTTTTCTCACCTAGGCTTCATGAAAACTTTGAAGTGTCGAATTTAATCTATATTTATGGTATACATACATACATATATGTACATTAATTCCCATTTATGGATGACAAAACCGCACAGAGAAGGGGTCTTCCAGGGCATCACCGCTTCCCTAGACACTAGAGCACTCCCCTCCCTACAGGAGGTGGTGAATTGGGACTGCCTTAGCCTGCGGGAGCACTCTGCCCCCGGCTTTGGTGCAGAGACTACAAACTACCCAATATTTTTTCATTCTTGCTTATCTTTGTCCTCTTTCATTTTCATTGTCCCCAAGCTCAGGGCTTCCTTCATGCTCCTGATTTTTTTTTATTAAATCATATAATTTTTACAAATTTTCACCTCCTCCCCTACTCCCATTTTCCTTTCCCTCCCCCCAATTCCTCCCTTCCTTTCCACTCCAAGGAGCAGTCAGGGTTCCCTGCCCTGTGGGAAGTCCAAGGTCCTCCCACCTCCATCCAGGTCTAGGAAGGTGAGGATCCAAACAGACTAGGTTCCCACAAAGCCAGTACATGCAGTAGAATCAAAACCCAGTGCCACTGTCCTTGGCTTCTCAGTCAGCCCTCCTCGTCAGCCACATGTAGAGAGTCCGGTTTGATCACATGCTCGTTCAGTCCCAGTCCAGTTGGCCTTGGTGAGCTCCTATTAGATCAGTTCCATTGTCTCAGTGAGTGGACACACCCCTCGCAGTTCTGACTTCCTTGGTCATGTTCTCCCTCCTTCTGCTCCTCATTTGGACCTTAGGAGCTCAGTCCAGTGCTCTAATGTGGGTCTCTGTCTCTATCTCCATCCATCGCCAAATGAAGGTTCTATGGTGATATACAAGATATTCATCGGTGTGGCTATAGTATAGGGCGAGTTCAGGTGCCCTCTCCTCAGCTGCTCAAGGAGCAAGCTGGGGACATCTCCTTGGACACCTGGGAACCCCTCTAGAGTCCAGTCTCTTGCCAACCCTCAAATGGCTCCCTTAATTAAGATATATACTTCCCTGCTCCCATATCCACTCTTCCTCCATCCCAACTGTCACATTCCCCCAAGCTCTCCCATCTTTCCCTTCTCACTTCTCTCTCCCCCTTTTCCCTTAACCCCATCAATGGCAATTCTACAAAGGCAATCTATAAATTCAACACAATCCCCATTAAAATCCCAACAAAATTCTTCACAGACCTTGAGAGAACAATAATCAACTTTATATGGAAAAACAAAAAACCCAGGATAGCCAAAACAATCTTATACAATAAAGAAACTTCTGGAGGCATTACCATCCCTGACTTCAAACTCTATTACAGAGCTACGGTAATGAAAACAGCTTGGTACTGGCATAAAAACAGAGAAGTCAACCAATGGAATTGAATAGAAGACCTGGATATTAACTCACAAACCTATGAACACCTGATTTTTGACAAAGGAGCGAAAAGCACACAATGGAAGAAAGAAAGCATCTTCAACAAATGGTGCTGGCAGAACTGGGTGTCAACCTGTAGAAGAATGAAAATAGATCCTTATCTATCACCATGTCTGGATGGATTAAAGATCTCAATATCAATCTGAACACATGCTCCTGATTTTTGAGGATAGATGTTTCCAATTTCACCAATGGACTCCGACCTCCCAGCCTGTGCTCCTCAGCCATCTAGCTTTCAGCCCCAGGTTTCCAGAGCCCTGTGGCAAAAGCTGGCTTGGAATTTTGCTGGTGCTTGCATGCGATGCCCAAGAGAGACTGAGAAATAGGAACTTGTCTTGTTACCCCACGTTTCCAGCTGTATTAAGATCAAAGGGATTCTTTCTTGGGGAGCCCAGGGAACAAAGCACAGATAACCAAGAGAGATCATACCTCCTTGGGGAGAATAAGGGTTCGTCTGGAGGTGGAGACTCTTTTGGGACTCCAGGAAGTAAAGGAGCCACCGCATTCTAAAATAGTTGTATCATTTGTGATGGTTTTGAGTTTGGGTTTTTTAAGAAGCTGCAGTGGAGCCTGGCTAGGTTAGAGTGCCTGAAGTGGGTGAGGGTAACGGGAAGAAGCTCGAGGTGGCCCTATAGACTGAAGAACAGGAGATGTCCTCAGTGTATGTCTTAAGCATTACATTCTAGACTCCTGGTTTCTGTGGCACTGCCTACATGGCCTTGAGTACAGCAGAAGGCCTTCCTCCACCTTCAGTGCTTTTGTTGGATGAGGAGTCTACAGTTCTTTTTTTTTGCCTTAGGGTCCCCCCCGAGCAGAGCAGAGCAGCACAGGCAGTCTCAACTTTAGGTGTCTTTGGTGTTCTCTTTCCGTTTTCACCTCTGTGAGTTGTGCAGAGAGATGGTGACTAAGACAGAATCTGCCTCTAACTCTTTAGTTCTTACTTTCCAAAAACACAGACTAGGTCAACCATGTGACACAGAGTCAGCCTCAGGGGACACGATAAATTAAAAGGCACAATGGCAGAGCTAGGATGGGCAGCAGGCGATGCTGATATTTCTGAAGGGACAGGAGAGCAAGCAGGAGCTAGAAAGGGAGCTGCAGAGAGGAAGGGCAGCTGGCATCCTTGTCCTGCCTCCCTAGATCTGGTTGTAGAATAAAAGGTCTGTGATTGAGGGATGTTGTGGGGGCAGGACAGGGGGTAAGGGGAGGAGAAAAGATGGGGAAATGTGAGGCTGGAGCTTCCTGGAGGGAGGCAGGGTACTTGCCAGATAACAGCAGCTCAGCTAACTCGCTAACTAGTCTCTTTTTTTACAGGCTTTAGGGGAAGGGGTGAGGGCCGAGGGGACAGATTGCAAGATGGATGCACTGTGTTCCACCGTACCTGTGTGCCTTAAGAACTGGCAGGGCTGCTACCTCAGGACATGTCCTGCTCAGCTGACAACTAGCTGCAGGTGACAGGTGGCTTTCCTGTCCTGACATAGAACAGAAAGGATATAGCTGTGGAGACCAGAGTCTTCCCCTTCAAGTCTCCTCATCTCTGAGTTTGGGAATGGATCATAGGCCACTCCAGGCTCTACCATGACTGGTGGATCCCCACCCCCAAGACCGACCCAGGGCAGCTGAGGCAGGGGACAAGCTCTTGTTTTTCCTTCCTGTTCTTTGCATCCTCTCCGCTTCTCATCTTTGCCGTCTTTTACTATAGTATGGGGAGAAGACCATATGCAGAGCCCAGAAAACTTGGAGAGGTGCACTCAGAAGAGAATCCAATAGACTCAAAACCTTGCTATGCGGAGAAAGAATAAAATTCTGCCTGATTTCTCTTCCTGACCCAGAGACGTGGCCAGTTCAGCGTGCAGACACTTCCGTACGTAGTCTAATGGCAAGCCTCTTCCTCACAACGAAAGACCCATCTCCTTACGCCATTGTACTTCTTCAAAATAGCACTAGAAACACAACCTCTTATCTACCCTTAGGAGGGTTGCCGTTATTTACTTGAGCATTGGGCTTTTATCAGACATTTTGGTGACATTTTGTTTTCTTCAATTAGAAGCTCGTCTTGGAGAGCTATTTTTTTACACTTGTTTCTACCTGAACAGTGTTTCCACCGGAGGGTGGACACTAATCCTAAAAGTACTAAAAAGTTGGCTCTGGACCAAAAAGTACAAGACCTTCACCTTTCCCTTCTCCCATCTAGGATGTGCAGTGCTTCCCATGACTTGCCGTTTAATAAGTGGCCAGGAAGACTGTCAGGAAAGCAGCAGCTAGCGCCTTCCAAGCACAGCCCATATAGTACGGCCAAATCAAAGGGTTGTGGGTGAGGCGGCTTCTCTCATTGCTTCCCACTTAACTGTGGGAAGATATTTACACCCCAGGACCAAGCTGCCTCAGGCCCTGGCCAGGTGGACACTATGGGTTCAGGCTGAGAAGATAGAGCACAGGCCAAAGGCTCAGCCTTCATACACTGTCCCATGACATGTAGGGTCTCTTCCAGCTCTCCTAAGCAGCAGGTCCTGCTGGAGCAAAACCCTACCTTGGCCTCTGTTTATGGGTCCATTTATATAGAAAGAGACATGGGGACCATATCTAAAAGGAAAGACAGTCACGGGAATGCTCAAGTGACATCCACTGTGTCCAAGAGTCCTTGCTGTAGGGAAAGGTCCAGCCCAGGGTCTCTAGCTGACTGCTAACTTGTACAGGTGGCTAGGGTACACCAACGTAGCCCATCCCTTCCCATGCATTGTCAAATGTGGATTGGGTAGACCATGTGTTATGGCCTCTGGGGCTAGATTATGGGTAGGTTCAGAGAAGGGTCTGATGTGATGTCTCTTCAAGGGGCCCAGACACAGATAGGCAGGGGAGCAGAGGCTGGCACCTATCCAGATGTCCAGGACAGACTTCTGGTGGCTCCAAGTAGGGGTGACACTAGTCAGCCTCGTGAGTAGGGGGTCTCTGGTTGAGAAAGCAATGTAATTCCAGTAGGGCACTGGGAAAGGAGCAGGGCTTGAGTTGGAGATATGCAAATAGGTCTTACTGGTTTGGTGGGCGAAGGAGGAGGAAGACAGGCATGGCTTGGGGGCTTTCTGGACCGAGTCCTTGGGTGTGACAGGGTGGGGATGGGGGCACTTTTCCATAAGACCAGGAATAAGCAGAAATGTGAGGCAGGAGCTGAGCCAAGGAGATGTGGAAAATGGGTTTCAGTCTAAGTGAGGGATCCTTAGGCATCCGGGCACCTGATGCTGCTCAGGGAAGGCTTTCTCTGATGAAACCCTGGTTTGATGACCATCCTTTGAGTCTCACTTAAGAAGGAGATGGCTTCATCATGGGAACTGAGGTAGCAGTCACAACAGTTCTTTATATCCACTTATGTGAAGTAAGAAGCTTCTCATGCAAGTCCCCAACTCTTCCTTCTGAGCTGGCAAGACCCTGGTCCTCCATAGGCAGGACGAAGCTGACAGCATAGCACATGCTTGGCCTTGGGTCCACAGATTCCTAGGCTCAGACCCCTGAGTAATCAGGCTGCATTGCGTCTTCCTCTAGGTGTGAAGAAACACGGTGTAAAGAGGCCCAGAGAATGAAGGACACCCATGAGGCCCACTCTGAAGGCCACTTCTCTGCATTCCATGCAAGGCAGTAGTGGGGTCCCAGGGGTAGCAGTGAAGAGGTGAGCAGCATTCTGGGAAGGAATAGGGAAGAGAGAAGGAAGAGGGTGCTGGAGAACTGGTGTTCACCATGACTTGTCTCCAGATGGAGATTGAGCCTTAGAGGCCAATCTGACTCTAGGCCTCAGACACACCCTTAGTGAACTTAGCTTGGCAATGATGCCTCCTGACCGTAGCTATGAAGCACAATGCCTGAGAGCCTGTATCTTCCTTGGGGTGGCAGGGGTACTCCAACTGTGGTCAAGAGTGGGGACTCTCAGGACTTCATCTAGGTTTAAAAACCATCTCTCCTCATTTGCCAGTTCTGTGACCATGGCGGCATTGCTTCCTGCCCTGAGCCTGTTCCCTCATCTGTAAAATGGGGATAATAATAAGCCTGCCTGCCGTTTGCGCTGCGGAGATGGAATGGGGGAGGTGTCAGTGGCAAGCCTCCATGTGCTGCTTGTTCCAGAAAAAATTACAATGATTGTCTCACTCCGGAGTGCTGCTTGCATCTCCTGGCAAAGCCACTGTTGGGCAGTTTCCAGTGCTATGATTTGTCCCCAACATGTGAGGTTCATAGGACTTTGGGTCCTGAGTCCCTTGCGGCCAAATCTCTTTCTCTCTGGTCTTCTCATCCTGCATCCCAGACTAATGGAGTCATTATTAAAGTCCCCTAATCCTAGAGCCTGAGACCCACCTGGTTCAAATCCTTGTTTGTCCTTCAGTCTGAGATGGAGACTGTGACTTCCCCAATACCGCTAAGACCTAACACTGCTGGTCCCAGCCCAAGCTTCTGTATTCTCAGTGTCCTCTCCCTCAGACACTCTTGGAGCCAGAGGTATAGTAGGGACTCTATAGAGCTGAGCCCTGGGAATGAGAGGCAGCCCGGGCAGCTGAGAGGTCTACTTCAAAGTGAATGGCTGAGCAAAGCTCTTTAGGATGGGGTGGTTTACAAAAACATACCAGCATGCTTACTGACAGGGGAAAGATGTGGGCTGGGGCATTCTGGCTTTGTCTTAGGGAGAAAAGGTGTTTCAAACCAGTGAGGAGAGACAGGGGGCTTTCAGGGGTTGACCAAGGACAACAGTAAGTTCCAGACTTGCTTGGCAGGTAGTATGGAGAAGGGTAAGGTGGGGGGCAGGATTATTTTTTGATTGACAACTACTGAAGACTACAAATATTTAGCAGGCGCAGCATCCCACAGTTCTCAGTCCCAGGTCACTTCTGGGAGCATTACCAATTCTTTTCCTGCTTAGGGTCCTGATCCAGTATTGCCAGGGAGCCTCTTATAGCTGGCAGTCTCCAGAGATGCCAATTGTGCAGGTCCAATGTGGAGACAGAGTCTTTATCGTTCACAAGCTTGCTGAGTATTTGGGCTTCCAAAGATTCTGGGCCCAAAGTGGAGAGGCCTGGTCCTGGGGTCTATGGAGTGGGGTATACTGTTTCAGGAAGGGCAACTCTTGGTGCTCATGATCTATGTTGCATATAGATCTGTGTTCCACACCCTTGGCCACACGGGCGCTAGAGTGTAAGGCTGAACAAGATCAAATCACTCAGGTGGAGCTTAGAATGGAGACGTGTTGTAAGAAAAGATTGCAGGTAACTTGGGTCCAGGAAGTCAAGGACTTGTCCAAGCTCACACAACTAGTTAGCAGCATGACCACACTTTAGGCTCACTCAAAGGAAGCCAGTCCAAGTGTATGATGTAATCAAATGTGCTTTGGGGACCTCCCTCGTGTGTAAGATGACCCAGGTGTGAGCAGGATTTGGAGCCATTGCTATGGTGGGGCAGGAGGGTCACGGAAAGATCTCCTGACAGTCTGCCTGTTGTACCCTTGCAATGGCATAGAGAAAGGAAGTAGAGGACATCAGAGGTGTCAGAGTTCCAAGAATCTCCATGTCCTGGTAGAGATTTTTATACAGAGTGAGCCCCCACTAGAGCTCAACTGAATGTCTTTCTTAGTAGAATCTGGCAAATTTGCTGGTTCTCTTACTTATTGGTAGTAAGGAAAGCAAGTCGCCTAGGACAAGTGAGACCCAGGGGTAGGCAGAGAGAGACGCTTCCAGGCCTGCCTATTCCCCAACCCCATTCATGTTTTCTGATTTCCTGAGAACTGTAAAAGAAATGGGTGATTTCCCGTAACCTTGGAAGAATATACAGCCTTAGAGGGAAGCAGGGTGACAGAGAGGCAGGACGCCTCTGCCCTAGACAGGGGTGCTCGTATGTCGAGATCGGGTGACGAAGGTCTTGGTGCCTCAGTTTGTCATATTAAGTCCCTGAAGCATGTACACTTCCTATGGACCTGTGGAAATCTGCTCAGCAGGAACCTGGTGAGGAGCTGCCCCTCCCCTTCAACCCCAGTCAGAGAAGATCCCCAAGAGAAGGCCTGGGCTGGAGTCTGGGTTTGGCTCCCGCTGGCTGTGGCCTGGAACAAATTCCTGCACCTTTAAGGGCTTAGTTTCTTCCCCTGGAAACAGAACGAACACATCAGTGTGGTGACAGCGAGGGGAGCCTGAAGACCTTTGAGAGCCTGGGCCTCTTCCCAAGTGCAGCAGGGAAGGAGGGGAGGCTAAAGTACAGTCAGGAGGACAGAGAAAGTGTCCTTCTGCAGTCAGGACTGCTAGCTTGGGAATGTCCCTCCTAACACATTACCCTGAGTGAAAGACTGGCCAGGAGCTCAAGTCCCACCCTCTCTGCCCTCTGTCCTCTGGAGCTTTGGTGTGAGCAAGCTGAGATAGCAGCAACATAGCAGGAAAGGCCTGCTGGGGTGCAGTGAGGAGTCAGGAGTGGGGTGTCCTGTGAGTACAGGCAGGGGATTATTTTCTAATTTTTTCCAATTCTCTTCAAATCCATTCTAGGTGCTATTTCCAGATTCATCTCAAAATGCTATTTTTTTTTATCACGACCCCCTACCTCCCTTAATCTACTTGTATAGTCCCAATATCTCCAATTCTTTGTCAAAGCTGAACAATCTTTTGGTTTATAATGCCTGACTTTGAACTTCAGAAACACTGTCTGTGGTTCCGACACTTTCCTGTAACCTAGACAAGGTTTCTGAACTCCCGAGTCACACTGGAAGCTTGTCTCATTCACTGGAGCCGGGAGTGAGTGCCAGAACTGCATATGTTCTTGTTCTACAGGAGTGTATCTCATCGGGGGAAGGGGGAACATGTGAGCCGACGTGGAGGGGCCAGTGCATGCCCTGTGCAAGGGCCTGTGCTTGTTCTTAGGATGGAGTCGTGAGAGCCTCACACTTGATCTTAGCCAAAAGGCAGAGAAGTGATGGGTGTGAGAGCCTTGGGAGAAGGCTCCTTTTAATTCACGGGTTTGGAGGAGCAGCCAGGGGTTCATGTTGACTGAGGGAAGAAGTATATTCAAAGCCTGGTGTGAATGGGAGTGGTGAGGGTGGGGAGAAGGAAAGAACAGGAGAGCGAAAGAAGGAAAGAGAGAACAGGGCAGAAAGAGATAGTATCTGAAGTGAGTTCTCTCTATGGGAACCCATAGGGGACAGGGAGAAGCAAGGCCTTCTGGAGCATATCTCCCTTTTCTGAGAATTCATATTCTGAAAAGTAAGGGGTCTTCAGAGCTCTTCCAGGGGGCAGATGGCAGTTTCCATGGGTGGTACAGGGCTTGGGGTTGATACAGTGGTTGGAGAGGCTGACAGAGGTTCATATGGTTCAAGCACCTGAAAAGACCATTGCAGAAATCTGTCCAGGACTGAAGAGGGAGTACGGAGGGGCCAACCACACAAGCAAGTCTGTCTGATAAAATGGATTTCCGGCTCCTTAGTGCTTTTTATCTCACATATCAAGGTCACAGTAGAATCAAACATGAGAGAGCCAGAGGTCACAGGGTCCAGCTTTCTTTCCACTAGATGGGGAAAGCTGGGGCCCAGCAGTGGGACCAGACTGGCATGCCCAGTCTTCTAGTCATGCATGGGGCCTTGCCAGATACAGGGAAATCTGGAGGTGACAAACTCAGGCTACCTCTCCCTGCTTCTCAAAAATGAGTGAGCATCCCAACCTTCAAGGTGGCTTAAAGGAGCATCAAGCTCTGTGCGACCAGGACTGGTCAGTGTAATCCAAGCTGTTGTGAAGGCACCATGTTGATGCCCCTCCTAAGAAGACCAGAATGCTCTTTCGAAGGTGGTTTTTACCAGGCGAGGCATGCCTGCCTAACAGTAGGACTGTTGACCTGTATAATAAAAGACAGGAACTTGGGCTTCTAAAACTACCACCTAGACTTTCAAATTAAGCTGCTGGAAGCTTCCTGATAAATTGTCGGGAATTAATACTCCAGGCCCACAAACTCTAAGAATGGAGAAGTTCCAGGGCCCGCCCTAGCATTGGTACCACCCATCTTATCTGGAGGGACAATTCTGAGAACTAAGTCTTAGCCAGAGACCATGGAAAGTATCTGAAATAGTACTTGGTCTGTGAAAAGAGAGAGATCCAGGTTAGCATGTGGCCTGTGAAGGTTTTAAGTGCTGTAAAACGAGGGATTCTAGCTCCCAGGTTCCCTGGGGGAAGGGAGGGTTCTGGCCCACCCAATGGTTTAGTTTTCTGATTACTGTAATTATGTCTCTATAATGCATGCTATAGGCAAGGGGAAAAAAACTAAGCAGGCCCTAAGCTGTAATATCCTAAGAGCTTTGCAGCCCCAGAACTTTTTATTATTATTATTTTAAATAACAAAGGACTTGGATCTGCTGTAGCCTGCTTCCTTTGGTTTTAATGTTCCCCCGGGTGTTTCTGCACAGTTATGTCACTGAGAAAAGGTAATTTTTCTTATGTATGATAACGCAAATTTTAGTTGCAAACTTTGTGTTGATGTTGTACAAACAAAACTCAGGTGGAACATCTCCAGCCAGCAGAGGGCTGTATCACTAGACCTCAGTTTTTTCTTTGTAAAATCAGACATTTGTAGCCTTGTGTGGCAGCACATATGTTTAATCCCCACACATACTTGAGAGGCTGGGAATTTGAGGTCAGCCTGGGCTACATAGTGAGTTATATAGAGACTCTTGTCTCAGTTTTAAAAATGATAATTCATAAATGTCTAAGTCAATTGTTTCTTCTGCAAAAACTCTGCTTGGCTATGGCATTTCTACTGGGTGTGAGGTAAGGTAGAGGAGAGGAATCACAAGAAACACTGGATGAGGGATTGTGAGTAAATCATTTCAATTGGTTGAAGTTCCTTTGGAGCATTGCGGACTTGTTGAACTGTACTTTTGCCAAGAAGAAGAGGGCTTTTGCCATGGTTGATTTTGACTTGCACATTCGATGCTGTGAGAGGCATTATTCCTCTCATGTATCAAACATTTGTTTGCTGACACGGGGCCAGTGCTGCCCTGCCCTGTGCTCTTATGCAGTTTTGAGTGGTACCTTGTCACTGCCTGAGGGTGAATCCTTCCAGCCTCATAGCCTGGCAGGCTGCAGCTGACCATGGTCATTTGCAAGACATGTTAGCTGATGGGTGTCGTTAAGAGAAGGGACATCTAAGGGGCAACAGACACAACCATGACTCCTGGCCTTCTGGTTTTCTGCAGTTATGTTTCAAACCCTTCTCTACAGGGCCTCAGTCTCTGCTCACTGCACAAAACCCTTCACAGCCCTGAGGCAGGCTCTGGTTTCTTTCATTGTGGGTCTCTGTCAGTCCTGGCGATGTCTCCCCTCTTCTTACATGGATCCCTGATTATCTTGTTGATGATGAAGACAGATATTCCTGACTTAGCTCATCCTAGTCTGTTCTAAAAAAGCAAAGGTAGAAAGGGGGGAACCTTCTATCATGATTGGTTATATCCAGGAATGCTTAGAACCCATCTTTTCACTTTCAGTAACTAGCCAACAATTTCCCCCTTGACTGATGCTGAGTCTCGGCTCTAACCAACTGCTTTTTGTCCTGTTGCTTCTAGATGTGTCCATGCCCTTTAGTTAAAAGCCACCAGAAACATGCCTTTGGGACAGGGCTTTTTGTTGGCCCATTACAACCAAAGAAATGCATAGACTACTCGTGGGATCTCGGGGAATTTGCGTAAGAATGTCAGAAAGGACTTAAGAATTTGGGCTTGTCTTAAGTGATCTGGGCACTCAAGTACTCTGGACTGGGTACTGATAGGTAAAGGCATTTACTCTAGGCTTTCTTTGCTTTTCTTAAGGGTTTTGTTGATTTCTTCAATTTTTTGTTTGTCTTTTCCTCCACTCCTTTAAGGGAATTTTTCATTTCCTTGTTAAGAGTCTCCATCATCTTTGTAAAGTTATTTTTAAGGTTATTTTCTTCTGCTTCATCTGCGTTGGGATGTTCAGGTCATGCTGATGTAGAACCACTAGTTTCTGGAGGTGCCGTATTGCTCTTTATGTTGCTGAATGTATTCTTACTCTGTCATCTACCCATCTTTTCCTCCAATGGGTGCAGGTGGGGCCTGTGCTTCAGTGATTACTCTTCCTACAGGTGCAGGCGGGGCCAAAGCTACGGTGGTCATAGATACAGTGGTGGTTGGTTGCAGATGTGGGAAGGCTGCTCCCAGGTCTCTGGGGCTTCACTGGGTGTGAGTGGGGTGTGGGATGTGCCTCTGGGGGCTAGGGTCTAGAGAGCAGGGCCCTCCAGCCAGGAGCCCAGAAACTCACCTTTCCAGGTGGACTCAGGGCCAAGGCTCCAATGGGCACAGATGTGGTAGGGATGGATGAGCGGCATTCATTCTGAAAAAGCATCTTCATATGTTTTTGTTGTGTGCGGTAGTGGTGTGTGTAGTGTATACACCTTTGTACATGAGCAGGTGCAGGTGTTGTGTGTGGCAGTGGTGTGTGCAGTATATACGTGTGTGTACATGAGTGGGTGCGCATGCAGGTACGCATGCACAAGTGTATGCAGGTCAGGTGTCTTTCTCAATTTCTCTCCGCCCTGCTTTGTGAGAAAGAGTCGCTCACTAACCTGGAGCTCATGGACTGGATAGACTGGCCAATGAGCTCCAGGATTCCTCCTGTTTCCACCCCTCTTCCAGCGATGGCTGGAATTGTGCACCTGCCACACCCTGCTTACTAGGGATCCAGATTTGAGTCTTCACGACTGCACAGCAGTGAGCACCTCTAACCACTGAACTGTCTCTCCAACTCCTCACAGTCCATCCATCCAGAGGAATCCTTGAGGAATGAAGGAGCCTCCTACCATAATTGGCAAAGAAGCAACCATCTCCCTGGTTAGAGAGACCAGGCGGTTGTCTTGTCATTTCTCCATGATTCAGAGGACACTAAAGTCTCTATATTTTAATGGTTATACTTTGGGGGATTTGACTGGATTCTTCTTGGGTTAGGTCTTCTCACTCTGCTTTTTCTCCACTCAGAAGGGAACGCAGGAGACAGACCAGGGCATTATCTGGGCAGGAGCTGTCTTCCTTTTCCTGGTCCTTGTCTTTGACCAAGGTCAGAGTCAGCTTGTCCACACAAGTCTGTGGCATGTGGGCCTTTCCCACTGTCAACATTTCCCCATGTGGAGGTTTCTGTAATTGGATAAGAATCCTTTTATGCCTTTTGGGAAGATTAGGTTTTTAAATCTGATGAAGCAGGGCTGCACCAAGTGCAGTAAGGCTGAAGAGAAGATATCAGCAACACAGGCATGGGCAGAAGCAGATTTTGTTAACAGTTCTAAGACAAGGCTTGGGTATACAACTCCAGGCCAGGAAACCATGCCTCTGACCCAAGTGACATTTTCCTAGACACCCAGTTGGCTTTTCTTTAACCTAGAACATGGGCTGTTCTATGTGAGTTTGAGGAAGCACTCGCTTGATCCTCCTGGGCTAAGTGGGACAGTAAGTGCTGTGAGATCTTACGAACAGAGGGCCTCAAAGTCCAGCCTGCACACTTCCATGTAAACTGGCTGAATTGGTTTTTAGAGCCAGCAGTGTGTGAGTTAATGGTGTCTGATAGGACCAGGGAGAAATCTGAGGCATTTCAGGATGGTCTCTGTCATGTGAGCTGCAGTGTGCATAGGAGGCACACAGTTAGTGACTCCCTGTGAGGACGCTCAGCTATCTCATGTCCATCTCTTTGAAATTTTCTGGGAATTCTTCTCAGGGGAGTGTCATTCTCTAAATGTTGGCAATTTTTAAACATACAAAGTCTCTAAAACTCAGCCTGAAAACAGAGGACGAGGAAGGTAATAGTGTGCACGAGCCTTCCCACGAGGGAAGCAGTCCAGATGCCATCTACACTCTCCTACACCCTTTGACCTTTGAATGCCACTTATTCCAACAAGGGTGAGCTAAGCTTTTAAAGTTTCAAAATTTTCATTCACTAAGTGGGAAGCTTCCTTTGAGCAGGAGAGAAGCATGTCGGAGAATCTCCGAAAAGGAGCCACGATTATAACCAGAACCACCTGAAGACCAGTTTCCCTTCGTGGTGGATCGGGCTTCGCTGGCACAGTTGCAATGACCTAAACAGAAACATCTTTCTGTAATGAGGTTAAAGTCTAATAAAAAATCCTTGGAGTTAATTATAGCTGATAAACTTACGTATCCAAACACTTAGATAGAAAGCTAGCTTCTGACAGATTTAAAAGAATTTAAGTATTTGTTACCACTTAAATTACTCCTGCTTTAACTGTGGGCTGGCACAACACAGGACAATTACTTTATTCATTAGAAACAGAAGGCTTGGGGTGGGTGTTAGGTGGATAAAAATCCATAGGGTTAAGATAAGGGGTAGTTGTGTTAAGAAATCTTTTAGGGAGTTGAGGGTATAATTACAATGATAAGATTAATTGTGTAGCAGAAACATCATAGACCTTGGCGGGAGTCCCCCACTTCTGAAGTGAGAATCATGCCTGTCATCTTGGGTCTATACTGCTTCTTTGTGGTTATTTATTCCTTAAGAACTTATAAAACTCCTTAGTTTGAGGTTGCCTGAGGATGGCTGGCCAACCACCTAGTGACCTCTGCTTCAGGAAAGCACCACCACTATAAGTAGTCCCATGGTCTTTTCTACTGGGTTAGTTGTTAGCAATATTTGCTAATGACCTTCAAGTCTCCATGGAGTCCGTGATCATCCATCCGGTCCCAGAACACCAAACCTCCAGGCTTCTGGGAGCTGCATGGGGCCTGGAAGGAGGTTTCACAAAGGCAGGCAGAAGGCCTGGAGAAGCAAGTAGAGCCCAGGAATGACCTGTTATGGTGAGGGGCTTTCAATTGCTCCTCTTCATGGTTTTTCTTCCTCACTCTAACCAGAAGGGAAAGGACGGCAACAGGAATAGGGAAGGAAGTGGCCACATGTTTGGTCAGCACGAGGACATGGCCAATGGGGCGTGGGGAGAGCCTAGTGATAAGACCCAGTGTGAGGGCCATGACTGGTTCTCAGCAGGATCCCAGGGGCTGGTCCGAGTCACCTCTGCCCACTTTGAACCAAGGAACACAGTTTCCTGGACTGAGCCGACCCTCCCCGGACTCTGGAAACACGTTTGTTTGAGGCCTGAGGGCCCCATCCCTTTCCATGAAGTGTCTCTCTCCAATTTCTCTTATTCCAAATCCATCTTCATTAGTAACCATAAACGTCAGACTCCCAGCCTTTAAAAGGCTGTTCCTAGATAAATAATGCTTTTCATATTTAATTTAGGAGTAGTTCTGTACCCTCTTTGGGGTGTGCTGTGTTAATTAAGAGCTGAATTAGATGGAACTGCATGTCCCCAAGGACACTCAATTAAATACTTTCTGACCAAAGACAGAGAGAGAGAGAGAGAGAGAGAGAGAGAGAGAGAGAGAGAGAAAGAACTGACCGCGGTTTTAAGAGGAAAGGCCCGGTGTTCTCACTAGCTCTTCATCACGACCTTGACCTTAGGTCTGGGGACCCTTTAGTTTCAGATTGGAGACTCCTCTGGTCCCCTGTCTGCGGTCCCTAGTCTGCTGTCTAGGGACTTTGCAGGACCTGGAAGCCAGGTTGGCTTTTCTAGCTGGCTGCAGGTTAATGTTTTCCAGCTGGGCAGCTGCCTACAGTACATAACACTGCTAGGGGTTAGTCACTGACTTCAGATTCAGGCCGGGATTGCTCTCTGAAATTCCAGAATAGATGCGCTTTCTTGATATGCAGTTTCATAGCCAATCAAGGGCAGTGACTGAGAATCATCTTCCCATGATAGAACATTTCCCCTGCCCTCTGTGTGCTCTCACTCCGGTCCCTCAACCAGGGCCTGACTGGGAAGGAGGTCATGCTGGACTCAGGAAGGGATGGGGAGAAGGCCTTTGCCTGTGGCGAACATTCTGCCTTGTTCCCCTCTGCAGCAGATCAGGCTGCAGGAATCTTCTGTTCATAGCTGAGGAGACTGAGATCCCCCAGGAGGGTGAGCAATATGGCTACTGTCCTTGACGAAGTTAGTCCATAACTGGAGTCATACCAAAGGCTACTGTCACCAATACATCTGATTGTGTGCCACACACATGCACTTCACTTTTGTGAGCTATTGATTCAAAAGGCCTTTAGATATCCTGTGGATGTGGATTCACTCCAGCCCAACATCCCTCCTGTCTAGAGGCCACTGGGGACAAATGTGCTTCGTGGACCATTCCCCGATTCTTTGGTCTCTTGTTCATACTCACTGCTGTTGACAAGTGCCCCCTGCACACCACAACACACTCGGTCCTTTGTAGTCTGCGTAATTGCAGAGTAGTAAACACGGCTGGCACCCGGTGTTGATAGGTTAAACAGGTTTGCACCGGTGTTGACAGGCATTGGCCCTAAATGCTGGAACACTCGCATTGTCTCTTGACCTCACCTGAACTTGGGCTCAGAGGGTGCAGGGCTCAAGTGAGACCGCGCTTTTATTGTACAGGTACGGGTATTTCCATGGCTCTGCCCAGTCTCCTGAAGTCTCTTTAGCAAGTGGAAGACGAAACCTTTGGGAAAAGCAGGAAAACTAAGAAAGTAGGGCTAGAAAGACCAGGCCCCTCCAAACCCACAGAACTGTCCAAGACCCCTATTTGCTCCCTCATGGACATTGCGAACTTTGTGACATCTTGCGCTCTGAGAGTCCAATTTCCCTCTCAGGGTTTGAACCCCAGCAAGTCATGTGATCTCCTAGTTTTCTGCAACTTTGACAATCCTCCAGCCTGACTCTCAGTGCTAAGGCCTAAATAGACCGGGAGCTTTGTGACTTTGTACATTAGCTGGTTTCTGACTTGGGAACTTGCCTCCAGTTTTATAGCTAACTATGGATGTGGCTTCTTGGTAAGCCCTCTTGAACCTTCTATTTAGCCTAGCTTTGTTCCTTCCTGTTGACAATTCTGCTCAAGACATTTCATTCACTCTTGGAGGCAAATCAAAGGTTATGACTTCAGGAGGCATACCACAGATCACCCCAAGTCCTTGTGTGCACAGAAAAAGGAGGGATGTGGCCAGGACCCCCACAGTGGGGAAGGGTGGCTGGCAGCTAGACCCAGCACTCCTGTGCTGCGGTTGGCTTTCCTCTCTTCCTGCCACTTGCTTTGCTCTGTTTTTCCACACTGCCACGTTTTCATCTTGTCCGAGTTATCTTGCTTTTTATAACATTTATGTCCTTTGCCATGTAACTCATAATGGTTGTGTGCCTTTCCCCAAAGGAGGTTGCTTTAGGGGCCCTATTGTTGGTAGTGCTGTTACTTATAAAGGGGCCCCACACATTTCCTTTGATCCCTGAAGAGCTATGGGGAGTCAGTGGAGTAGGCTGGGGGGGGGGGGTTGCTCTACTGTTCAGGTAATAATGATGAGACACACGAAAGGGAGGCTAGCTCTTCAGCCTTTTGGAGGAAAGTTCTGCCCACCTGCATACCTGGTTGCTGAATTCTGTGTCAGCATACTTAACAATAATACTTACCTGGAAACCATTGCTTAGGACTAGATGTGCATTGTCCAAAGCATGTTCTGTAGAAAGCTGACCGAGAAACCCTTGGTGATGTAGGAGCTCCTCAAGGGTGGCACGTGCTGTCTGCCAGATTCCCTTTCACACATGCACACATTAGAGTTTCTGGGAGGACTTGGCCAGGGAAACCCTGCTAGCTCCCCATTTTCTCCAAAGTCACTTGACCATAGAGGTCTTCATTCATGGAGATACCACCATTCAGTGGACACAAGGGGACAAGCAATGGGAAACAGCAGTATAGTTTAGTGTCTGTGTTAATCTGGACTTTTCCCTTCTGGGTTCAGGGGAGGGTGACCACCATACTCCTCCTTTTTTCTTTCTTTTTTTTGTCTCTTCTTTGGGCTTCCCAGGCTTTCTACCTCCAGCCTTCAAGTCCATGGGACACACGTTTGGTTTGTCTGACTCCTTAAGTAGAGGAATAAGAGCAGGGGAGGGTTCATCTCAGAGCCAAGAGGACGGCTAGGAAGAGCCCTGTGGAGGGAGTCATCTGGGAGGCCACCCACAAATGATCCTGGAACTTGGAGGACCAGCAGAGAGAGAGTGTGGATATGGTGAGAAGCATAGGTCCAGGCTATGGCCTTAGAGCCTGTCTGTAGGGGTCCCTGTTAGCACTGTTACCCTCTACCTGATGTGTCCTCCGCCCCTCGTCCATCCATATTACCCATGGTTCTTTCTGGAATCCCTTTCCCTTACTTCCTCACTGAATACAACTTTCATTTATTGTTTTACCTGAACACTACTGGCTTGGGGGACAGCAGACTTCCTGTGTTCCCTGCCACCTTCAGTGGCCTTTCTCTTCCTCTAAGCTCAGTTCATTGTAGGCTTCTTAGAGCTTGCCACTGGGCAAGGCCTCCACAAGATGCCTGGCCTTGCAGTGAAGCCCTTCTCTTGATGCTGTGTCTCTAGAGAGGAGAGCAAGGTGCCTCTCTGCCCTTCCCCACACTCCTGTAACTTTTCTGCTGAGTCTTCCATTTTTATGGCCCTCGAGGGCTCCAAAGGCCACTTGAAGGCCAATGCTATGCTCGGGTCCCTTTCCTGGGCTCACGAGTGACTTTGTCTGCAAGCAGTGGTGCCCTTACTTCTGATGACTTACGTTGGTCCAGAAACCTACCTGCCCTGTCACTTGATGTACAAGTGTTCTGGATGTGAGGTCAGATGCCTTAGACTCCACAGTGTTGAACTCAGTTTACCTACCCACAAATAAGGGAGCTAGGCGCCTTCTGCACAGAAACCTAAATGGAATCCACATGAAGATGTCTGTCAACTTGAGAAAACTAAGCCACTTGTCAATCTTCCATTTGAGGATGGAGGAGCGGTCATCCAGGTTTCCATGCAGATGCACTGAGAGTTCTCTGTTCACCCACAGGTGTTTGGCAAAGAAAGCTTTCCAGGGCTTCTGCTGCCAGGACCCTGTCTCTGATCGCCAACCTGTGACTCCTAGTCTTTTTTAGCCCCTATTCCAGGACCCTTTGCTGGGGCTGAGTAGTTATGTCACATAGCATATGTGCTGGGCCCTTGAATAATTGTTACCACAGTTGTTAGGGTCAGACCCTGAGGCTCAGAAGTCTCTAGCAAATCGGGCTCCATCCCCCTTCAACTGGCCCATTATACAAGTAATAACAAAAAGCAGATAAAGGAGATTTATTCAATGTGACCACACTGGGAAGAGGAACAAAGGGGCCCATACCTCTCTTCCCAAGTCTCTCTCCAGGGGCTATAACATAAAGTTTAGGTTTAAATAGAGAGCAAGAGGTATACAATAACTGAGGCGTACTTGGTCCTACCCATCACTATTGTTTAGACTCCAGACTGTGCAAGGTGGTCAGACAAGTTTGTCAGACCTGCGTGAAATCTCTTCCTGAGCTCCTAGCCATTCATTTTTCCTGGAGAAATTCCAGTTCCTTGGGGTTCATTGTTTCAATAGTCGGATAACCCAAATGAGCAATATTGTCCCTTCAGAATATCAGAGGGCTGGCACCTTCCTCCCAAGTCTGAACCCATGGTGTAAACAGAGGACAGCACATCCTTGTCCCTGCCAGGGTGTCTACTACAGAATAACCTAAGGAAGATTCAGTTGAGCCCCAGGTGGTGTACTTCCTGTGTGTTGAATGAATGAATGATCCGTCTGGAAAAAAGTCTGCTGTCTTCCTGGACAAGGGATCCTTTTCAGATTGTCATTCGGAGACTCCTCAGGGTCTCAGTTGACTTCTCAGAGAAGCGATCAAAAGATCTGAGGGCTGCCGGGGACGGCCAAGTCACTTGGACCTGCTCCAGCAATACCACCAGATTGTGCATTCTGGACCCTTCTGTGGGCTCCCTACTGTTGCGATAGAACATCACAAGGAGGAGCTTCTTCTGGCTTATGGTTCTAGAGAGTTAGATTGTACTGCTGAAGCATGACAGCAAGTGGCAGGCACCGCAGCGTCTGCAGCGCAGTGAGCTGAGAGTTCAGAGCTTTGAACCCAAGCATAAAGCAGGGAAGGAATCGGAAGTGGGTGAGGCTTCATACCCTCAAAGGCTATCCCAGAGACATACTCTCTCCTCCATGTCACACCTCATAAACAGTGCCACCAACTGGGGGCCTAACATTCAAATGCTTGAGCCTATGGGGGGCATTTTTACTTTCCCTCCCCTTATATGTGTACGCCCCTTATATGTGTACGCCGAGTGAACCTGGGTCAGTTGGGCCCTCTGCAGACTTCCCCGAGCCTGGGACTGAGGAAACGGGGTGGGGGCAGTTGACCACTGTGCAACCAAGTGTAGCTCCGGATTTTCCTGTGAGGTTAGCTGGAGCCTGGGCATGCTGGTGACATCCTTTCTGGCATTTGGATGCAGATCTTTCCTTTCTTCCTGAAGGGAAAAGAGGGTGGAGGGGACACACTGAGTAACCAACCTAGCTTACTGGTAGCCTTGCATTCAGGGATTTATCCTTGGAACAGAAGAGTCTCTTTCCCATCTAAGGCTCAGCCCTAGGTTGAGGGGGGTCTCTATACAAACGGAGGAGGCTGTGTGGAAGAATTGGCTAGTCCGACCCAGGGCCTGATACCCTGCTTTTAAGTCCTTTGTCACCTCACTTGTTGGTTGCATTGACCTCGCTTTGTGTGAGCACTTCCACGATTCATTTAGTTGGTAAGTTAGTGATTATCAGCTGTGATAGAGGTGGGCTGCTTGCCACAGGTCGGGCAATCAAGGGAGGTAGTCCAGGATCAAAATGGGCCATAGTCCCCTTTGAAAGCCAGGGGCATGGACAGTGTTAACAAAAGAAAGGGAGGGTGGAGCTTGCAAATGCCCCCTTCCCACCCCTAGGCTACACGGCATATTAAATGGGACTTTGTCTGGATATGGTCTCCTGTAGAACTGGTGACCCATTGACAGGCCCTGAAATTGTCTGCTATCCCACAGGATGGGAACAGAGGGAAGCAGAGCTTAGAAGTAGTCTTGCCCTGACTTAAGGAGTATGACCTGCAAGCTCACCATATGCTCTGCAGCAAGCCTGCACTCATTGCAGGGACTGGCAAGAGGAGAGAGCCTTGAGAGAGCTATGGCTCCTGCCTGGATGCCTCCCTGGTGCCTGGCCCCATTGCAGAGGTTTAGGGCATTACCCAGGATGTTTTGCCCAAGACAGCTTCTGTCAGTGATGGTGTGCTTCACTCTTTGTGTTTCCCACACTTCTCTCTTGCACAACTCCCTGTCTCCCTTCCCCCCACCACCACCTCGAGGTCCAAAAGCTCTCACATCTGCAGGCAAAGTCCCCTCCAGGGAGTCCCATTTCTTCTCCTTACTGTTTTACAAGGTTGAGCAGGTATGTCATTGGTGGGGAAGGAGTAGGAGCCATCAGAGGGACCCTTTCTGGGCAGTCTCTCTTGCCTGCCATCGAGTATCTACTGTGCTTCCTGCTACTGTTGAATGCTTTAGCTTGTGCTCTTCCTTCCTTGACTCCTCTCAACAGCCCGATGAGGTGTGCTAAGATGGAGGTCAAGAGTGGACGAGAAGAGCTGGTTGCTTCACTGGACTCTTGTCAGGAGACCTTCATCTTCAAGGAGAGGGACTCAGAAAGGTCAAAGAGGCAGAGGTGGCCTTGGTGGTGAAACCATGCTTGTTGAGAGAGGAGGAGTTTGGATGAGACCGAGCGTTCTGGTGAAAGCTGCTGTCTTTGGTAGGTTCTTGGTTCCACGTTCCGGTTCACGACAGAAGGTTGCTCCTGTGGACTGTCCCTAACACATCCTTGGATGAGAGGCAGTGTCAGTCCTGCCTCCTCCCCCTCCCATTGCTGTATAATGAGAGCATAGGGCTGCACCCCTCTTGCTTCCAAGTTGTTGACTTAGGATGTATCTCTCTGTGGGTTATGAAAGATGTTTACACTGCCAAAAGCCTTTTCTAGGTGTCCTGAGAAGTTTGGGAGGCGTTGGGCACCTGGCTGTCTTGGAATGTGTTGTCTTACTCTTCCCACAGCCTGCCCTACCACCTGTTGGCAGGTTGCTGTTGGAAGGGGTTGCCCTCTTAAATGATGTCTTTCCTTTAGAGAGTAAGGGGTCAGTACCAAGTGAGAGGGCACTCCCAGCACAGCTGTGTTCTAGGTCTGTTACTCGGAAAAGAGCTGACTGGCAGGAGTTGAGCCACTTAGGAGAGGGGTAGAAATAAGTCACCCTGGACTGTTCAGACGGGCTGCCAAAATAACCCCATTAGACTATCTCCTAAAGCTCCCACTTTATCTTCACACTTTGGGAGGGGGATGGCATTTAGAGTTGGCAGAAGTGAGGCACTCAGTAATGCTGGGTCAATGGCTGAAACCTACCAGGGGCCTTTTGGAGAGAGCGGTTCTGCTATAGATTGAGGAGGGTGTGGAGAGATGGAACTGGCTCTTGAGATCATCTCGCCTCTGACAAGGGCCTGTCTGTTTCTCTGCACCTACTGATGAATAACAAGGGGGCAGTTTCTCAGCTTCGTGAGGGAGATTGGACCTGGTGAGGTCAGCCACAGACAGGGTTGGGGAGGCACCTTCTGCCAGCCTGCCCTGGGTCTCTGCCTAGCTCTGACTTGATTGTCTGTTGGAACTTCGGTGTGCTCAGTTGTAAAATGTCTTTCAGGTTGTTCGACTAAGGTGACAAGAGTGTTGACGTGGCGTTGGGAGTGGGGGATAAAGTCTGCAGGAGAAGCCCCTACCGGGCAGGACAGATCTGTCCCTCCACACTCCATGGTCTTCAGCTCCCCCTTAGATCTAGTACTTGCCATCATCTTCCTGGTCCTTGATACTCTGTATCTACTCCCAACCCAGGACACCCCACACATACCACACTGGCATTCAGCTCTTTGAGGGTGGGGACTACTACTGGTTTATTCTGACCTCCTCTGTGCCTACTCAAGACTCTGAGCTTGAATTGATGGTCCTTTGTGTTGGCTGAGTGAGGGCTCAGTGCAGTGGGCTAGGTCTTAGGAAGACCGGTGGGGTGGGTGAGGAAGAAGAATTGTTGTCTGCTGGCAGCAGTGCTCAGTCTTTAGAGAACCCAACAGCTCATCTCTGTGAAGCTCAGAGGTTCAGAATGTCTGCGGGCCTCTGCTCAGTGGTCAGTGGCAGGCCTCTGGCAGAAGGAAAGCCGTGGGTGAAGTAGGCGATTAGGGTAACCGCTGCTGCAGGATGCTGCTGCAGGATGCGGCGTGTCTCCCTGG
Organism: Arvicola amphibius; assembly: GCF_903992535.2. Taxonomy (NCBI): domain Eukaryota; kingdom Metazoa; phylum Chordata; class Mammalia; order Rodentia; family Cricetidae; genus Arvicola; species Arvicola amphibius. The sequence goes on along the minus strand of NC_052051.1, from coordinate 82,722,268 downwards.
CCCTGCACTGCCCATGCTCCCCCGCTGGGCTCCTCTTAGATACCCGGAGATGGACTTTTGACCTGGGGCCTCACCACTCCTCAGCTCTATGACTTTCACTTTCCAGACAACTCTCATGCAGGGAAGGAACTCAGGAGATGCCCAGTGACCCCTTCAGGAGGAGGTGTGGCGTTTGTAAACTTAAAACAATCCCTGCTCTTATCAAGGTGTCTGGCCTGGCCTGGCCCAGTCCTTGCTTAGCAAAGCTCTTAGCAGTCTAATGAATGAAGCTCCAGCTCTAGGACTTCCTCCTGAACATTTATTTCTATTTTTTTCTAATTAAATGAAATTTATTTTGGCTTGTGGTTCCAGAGGGCTAGAAGTCCACAATGGCGGGGAAGCCATGGCGTGCTGTTGGGAGCAGGGAGATAGCCCACAATAGCGGGGGAGGGCAACGGCATTCAGTTTTCCTCACTGCCGTTCAAATAGTAGGCACCATCAATTTTATTGAAAATGAAAGAACAGGTGCAAAGCAATGGGTGTGCTTTCCTAGGGCCTGATGGTCAGCACAGCGGCAGGAGTAGTATCTGAACATAAGACAGTAAGTCACACTTGATATTTTCAAGAAGCCATGAACTCAGATGTGCCAGCAAATGCCGTGCTGCTTTTGCTCTCATGCCCCTTTCCTTAGCTTAGGGTGACAGCTTCCTGTAAGTCTCTCAGCCTGGATTTCTGGATTCCACGGTCCTCAGACCCAGACCCTGTTAGCTGTGGTTTGTCTGCAGATACCAGGGTTGGGCTGGGATGTGAGCTTTGAGCCCCTGGGAAATGTGGTGGCCTGAGGAATCACTCGGGGCTGAAACACCAGGATGAAATATCAACGACCCACAGCGCACACCCCACTCAGGGGTCGAGGGGTTGCTTGGCTTTGTTGTGCTTGAACCTGGGTCCATCTCGTGGCCACAAGTGGATCCTGGATAGCCCTGACTTTGGCACTGGTGGGGGGTGGGCAGCCATGGCCAGAAGGCTCGTGTGAAGATGTTTATTGGTTTCAAATGCACAAAAACCATTGTGATAATAACCTGCAACTCAGGATCTCTGATCGTTTGTTATAATTTCCCTTCATTTTTGAATGGTGATTTGTACCCACAGGTGAAGCAAAGACTGTACTGTGGAAGCGTTTCCTCCTGTCTCTGTCTCAGACCACATGGCTACTGTCCCCAGAAACAGCTGTCGTTTCTGTGGGTCTCTCTGGAGATGCTCTACACACACAAGCCGACATGTATAGATGGAATTTTAGAATTTGTCTGCATATTTCTCTGTTATTCATGCTGCTCTTTTCCACTTAATGGAAATGACTATTTTGGGAAGCCTGTGTGTGTAGCCAGAGCACTTCCTTGTTGGAGATCATGCTTTGCAGCAGGGAAAGTTCTGTCCCATGGCTGTAGCATACACCAATTTTCTATTGTACAATTCTTCGGTGGGCCACACAGTGGACCTCTGCAGATATGCACACCCGTGGGACCGGGACCCTTAAGAGTGCAGCTTCAGAAAGACCCTCTTTGCTCCTTTGTAGTCAAGATGGCTGTGCAGATGTTGCTATCACCTCCATGTGCTTGTGGACACAAGCTGAGACTTGGTGGTGGAGTGCTTGCATAGCAGGCACAAAGCCCTGGCAAAGACAAGAATGTGTCTGATGTTACAATGGAACTGAATCACAGGGCATCGTGAGGAATCACAGGGCTTGTGTAGTAAGTGCTCAATAAAGGTGACTGGTGTTCTTACAAATCCCTGGTGGGTGCTCCCTTCCACTGCCTCCGCTTGAGCTCTTACCTCTCTCTCTCTCTCTCTCTCTCTCTCTCTCTCTCTCTCTCTCTCTCTCTCTCTCTCTCTCTCTCTCACACACACACACACACACACACACACGCAAACGTAATATACTGTCTAGCCAAAAAAAGAGACCAAGAGGGTCACTGTGCACAAGCTAGTGGCGTGAATGGCCCTATTGTTCCCTGTCCAGTCCCTGGAGCCCTGAAAGTGTGGCACTGACCAGGCCTGGGCTGTCCGGTGGAAGATGTGACCTCAGTCTACTGACCACAAGTTTGCCACCATGGCAGGCAAGACAGCTCAGTGGGTGCCTTAAACGTCACACTCTGGACTCGTGGACATCTTTCTCGGCCTCTGTGGCACTACTTACATAGACTTGAGCACAGTAGAAAGCCTTCCCCAGCCTTCTAGGCATTTCCGGGCCTTGGATCTGATGGAGAGAAGGTTTGGGCCCTGAGAGAGCGAGATGACATGGGTCTTGTTTTTACTGTATGAGGCGACTGGCTGCAGTTGCAGCTCAGGATGATCTGAGCTCCTCCCGGCCTGGTACCCACTATAATCTACATTGCCTTGGTTCCTGAGGTGGGGCAGAAGATGCCCTCTGAGCTGGCACCTCATTGGAGTGCAGGTAAGAGAAATGGGCACTGGATATCTGCTTTTCCCTTCTCTCTCCCAGGATGAGTAAGGGTGGGTAGTGCAGCTGAGGGTCCCGTGGAAGCTCCAGCCCTTCCCTGTCAGGTCTTCCCTTCTTCTGAAAGCATCCCAGACTTCCCTGGTGTGGCACTCTGGCCTGGCACTCTAGGTCATCCTGCTGAAGGATTCCTGAGCAAGACTTTAGAAATGGGCCTGTATTACACTGCCTCTTGACTGTCCCCCTTTGATTCCTGCCTGTTGGAGGCAATGCTTACACCTGCAGAGAATGTTTTGGAAGGGCCTCCAGCCTTCTCAGCCTCAGTCAGGACTTGCTGAAAGGTGAACCTGGGAAGCAGAAGGTGTCCAACCCCTTGTCTCTTCCTTGAGCAAGAGGGGATGAGAGATGCAGGAGGTAGGCAGAGGGGTAAGTAGGAGGGAAGACTGGAAAAGGCCAGGCCGGAGACCAGGGAGGGGATCAGGAGAGGGCTTATCCAACAAAGACCAGGTTTCCTGAGGGCTTAAAGTGTGAGGAAGTGGGTGACTGTTTTAGGTAGCTCTTCTTTCTAGAGTGGCCTTGGCGCACTTGTGGCCTCAGAGAGCACCAGAATAAGCTCTTGAATTATTCCCTGGACCCACATACTGCTCCTCTTTTCCTACCTCTCCCAGTTCGAGGCCTTGCCACAGGACTTGCAGTTGGTAATGCCTCCAGTCTCTCTCTGGCACTTGCCAGACTCTGAGCTGGACTACAAACTCTGTGTGAAGTCCAGGACTGTGTGCAGGAGAGAGGGGGAAGACAGGGCCAGGAGCCTGTCTTCCCTGGGTTCAACCTTTCTTCACCATGGAAACAGTCCCATAGAAGGATGAGAATTACCTAGGAGGGAAATTTTAATTGCAGCCCATAATCATTCTCTTCTGCTAATTGCTTCCAACTTCAATCACCCCTCAACCCCAGGGCCTGTGAGATGCTCACAGTATCATCTTCTTAGGTCAGTGGTAGGGTCACAGTGGTAGTGCTGTCTTGGGTCAGAGTGTTTACCTGGTCAGGGCAGAGCCAGCATCTCAGGAGCTGGCTCTTGTGCCAGACGTATGGTGGTCGTACTTAAATAAGCCAGACCAGGCTCAGGGCCACCATTCCACTTCCACTGCAGAAAGGCAGTGGAGGAGCCCCTGGTAAGCCCTGGGTCCCAAGAGTCCAGACAGCCCCAGCTAGGCCCCTGAGTCTTCACTGTGACCCGAGCCAGCAGAATGGGTTGGGAAAGGCTTCTTCCTTAGAAGGAAGTGGACATTTGACCTTCTTGGACCTCTCCTTCCTTTCGGGAACTTAGGGGATTTGAATACCACTTACCTTGGCAAGTGTTTGCTGGACCATGTGAGGTCAAAGGAAGGAAGATAGAGCCTCGAGGATAGGGAGCCTGGAGCCTGCCTCCCCCCAACCCTGTCCCAATCCCCAGTGTGAATCACTCTGCCTCTGTTGCTGTCAGACCCAGGGAGGCCAAGAGCTCCTGGGGTGGGGTGGTGTTGGGAACTGCTGAGTAACAAGTGTGTCACAAGATGGCAGTGAAGTCTGATCTGGCTCCTGACCAGAGCAAACCCTTTAACTTCTCTGTTCCCTTCCTTCCAGGATTTGGTGGCTTCCTCTCTTCTCCCTGGGGGACTTGATTTAGTAACTGGGAAGAAGGGGACTTTCTGTTGGAGTGGCTTTAAGGAGCAAGACAGACAGGAGGGAGAAGAACTTTTGTCCAGGCTCCTCAGCCTGGATTTGAGGCCAGAGTTTAGAGGTCACAGCTGCCAGTGGGACAAGCTGTTTGCTGGAGGTTCCCTGGAGACTAATAGCCTAGTTGTTTTGGGGCAGGGGACAGCTGGGGAAGATGGTGCTCTTCCTGAGCCTTGGGGGAAAGGAGACCCTTGAAGCCTCCTCTGCAGAACCAAAGAACACAACAGATAGCTAGTGGTGATGGCTGGCAACCAGCTGGTCCAGGGGCAACACAGTGTCCCTAGGCATGCAGTACTGTGCACACAGCAGGGAGGCTGCTTTCGAGGGGCCTCAGCTGGAGGAGCTGCAGGGCCAGGAAAGGGGGAACAGGCTTTCTTTTTCAACAGCATGACCTGTTGAAGTTATATGCTCGCCGGGTCTGGCAGCCTCTGGTCCCAGTCAAGCTTACTATAATTCTGAGGGTCTAGCATGTGTCCAGTCACAGGTAAGGTTTCAAATACTTATTCCATGTCAACCATGGAGATATTCCTCACATGTTTTTTCTAGAAAAGGAACTCATCTGAAGCAAGGAAGAAGCAGAAGTAGCAGAGACCTTTCTCTCAGGACACTGTAAGCTTGAGTGGAGTCTAACGCCTCCCCTGGGTGGGTGAGCCATTGGCCACTTTTGAACCCCCAGATTGTACATCAGGGCTCTCACTGAGCGGCCTTCTTCAGAAGTAGAAGTGGGGTAGCCATACCTGCTGGGCCTACCTGCCCTGCCTGGGGTGTTCTGGTTGGAACTTTCTCTACAGGCAGCTGGGAGTTCGTGCAAGCTTGTCGCCTTTTCAGCGTCCCAGGGAGAGACAGGGCGCAGAGGAACTGCTGCACATCTTAAATCAAAGCCGGGGCCATCAATCTCCCAAGAGCAGACTGCAATAACAAGGTGGGTGGCGCAGACTGCCACACATGGACACTTGAAAGAGATTAAAACGCCAGGATCCCAAGCCCCAAATCCCTTAACAAATTTCCAATTGCCTCTGAGACCCAAATTTCTGGGGCATAAGAGGAAATGACTTACTTTGAATTCTTGGGAGACCTAGGGGCTCTCTATTCAAGGAAGCACCTATGTCTGGGAGCTGCTGAAAGTTCCACCCTCAGCCCACTTGGCCTCTTGTTCCTTCCACAGATACTTTCCTTAAGCCATGCTGGCCCAGTGTGGCCCCCCAGTGGGAGACCCTGACTTGGCTACTTACTGTGTATTAACCGGTTCTTGAACCTCGGTAAGTCACATAACTCCTTCGGCTCCCAGTTTGTTCATCTATGAAGTGGAAATGGAGATTCCTATCAATCACAGGCTGCTTTTGAGGATCCATTACTAACAGTCTCCTTACCTGCTGTCAGAAGCAGACTGGCTGCTGTTTCCTTCTTTGTCTTGTATGCCCTGTCCATCCCACAAAGTCTAGTTTCCTCCTCCTCCAGGAATCCCTTCCTGAATGAGCCTCCCAAGTCTTTATCTTCCACTGACTTTTTTTTTTTTTTTTTTAAATCACATTTTCGCTGGACAGTGGTGGCATGCACCTTTAATCCTAGCATTGAAAGGCAGAGGTAGGCGAATCTCTGTGAGTTCGAGGCCAGCCTGGTCTACAAGAACTAGTTTCAGGACAGGATTCAAAGCTACAGAGAAACCCTGTCTCAAAAAAAAAAAAAAATCACATTTTCAGTGACCGTTCTTTCTAAAGTTTTTTTTTTTTAAATAAAACATTTGTTTTAAAGTATGTGTATGTGTCTTGCACATGAGTGTAGATGTGTAATGGAGGCCAGAAGAAGGCCTCGGATCCCCCTGGAGCTGGAGCCACAGGCAGTTGTGAACTGCCTGACATGGCTGCTGAGATCTGAAGGGTCCTCTGCACCAACAGTACGCTCTTAGAGGCTGAGCCATTTCTCCAGCCCCCCCAGTGACCATTTGCTGCTTCACTGTGTAGGAGTCAAGTTCCTGAGCACGAAGCCTTTGCTTCTGTTTCTCCACACCCCTTTCTCGATAATGCCTTCTGCAGCTCCTTGCACACTGAATGCACCTAAGAAACATTTATTTTCATTCTCTGGGGAGATTCTGGGTGACTGGAAGCAGAATCCTGGGGCTCGTGATTCTGTTTTGGGTTTGAATATATTTTCCCCAATTCCACTCCCTCTTTACCCTTCAACCACACCCCCTCTCCACCTGAAATACAGTAGAGTTTGAAAAACAGTTGCTGGGATCTGAGAGTGGGAGGTAGAGGAGGCTCTAAGCCCTGGCTATTTCTGTCTAGATGAAACAGGCAGGAATTAACCTGGGTGGAATAGAAGGTTTTGGTTCATCCAGGGTGATGGAAGCCAGGCTTTCTATGAAGAAACAGGAGGTCTGAAGCCTGCCTGGAGTGCTCCTGGAGCTCAGCTCCCTCCCCTAGGGCATTTCAGAACTCACCAGTGTGGTGAGTAGGTGACTGAGCCCATGTGGCCACCTTGATGCTGGGGCTGAGCGCTGGCTGCAGTGGGGCGAGCCCAACAGTGCTCCTGGGCACAGCTGTCGCTGGCACTGCTGCTTCCGGGCATGGCATTGGAAGGGTGATGCTTGCTTTCTCTAAGGTTGTGGGGAACAGGAGTTTATAATTAGGAACTGGCAACTGTAACCAAGACAAAAGGTCATTTGGCTTACTGATACCCTTGGGGCAAGGGCCTTCATATCATCTGGTTCCATGTGGAGAATTTTCTGAAGATATGCTTGTTGGGGTCTCCCAGAGAATCCAAGATATTTTTATAAACAACTATTTCACAACCCATGACTAATGGGGTTAAGCACTGGGTGTTTTAGATCTATTTTACTATGTGGTGTTCACAGTAGCTCTAGGAGATAAAAACTGGTTTCTCCATTTTCCCCATGAGGAAACTGAGGCATGAGTGGCTGCATCATGCAGTCACACAGCAAACCCACAAAGGCCCCTCTGCCCTGGGAAGCACAGCCTCCTTGTGAAACCCCTGTTCTCTGTACTCATGTCAGGGGTGACAGATGAACAGACTGTAGAAATGAGAGATTCCAGGAGAATTCAGCCATGGTGGAGACGGAAGTTCACAGCTCTGTCATTGCCTTGGGACAAACTCCTGGCCAGAGCCCTCCAAACTACCCATCTTAGGTGGGGAAAACAGGCCCAGGTGGAGCCTGGGTTGTGTATGTGGGGAAGCTTTGGTGGTGGATGAGCAGATGTGGATTTCCCTTCCTCGCCAGCCCAGGGGCCACAGGCATTCCTCTGCCAGCTTACCTTGGTTTTCCTTCAGGCCATGCTGAGAGTTCAGGGGTCTGTTTGTCTTGTCACTGGCTAGTGCTTGGTGCTTATGACAAGCGGGAGATGCTCAGTAGGTATTTGTGCGGAGAATGAAGGACCACGGTGATGGCAGAGCTCTGTTGCGGCCCTGGCTCCACAAGGACAGCTTGTGGTCTGATTCCACCAGGGAGGCTTCGTAGGAAGGGACTGAGCAAGGTGGAATGCTTCCTCCAGCAAAGGAATGTCCCACAAAACCTCCAGTTCCTCGGGAACCCGGCTGGGAAGGGAAGACAGGCGCTGGGGCAAGTGAAACATTTCTCTACTTGCGGGTGGCAGAAGCATGACAAAGGTGGGCAGGGGTATGTGGTGGAATATGGACTCCAGTTTTGGGTTCTAGAGTCTGCTCTGGTTGCACTGGCGGAAGAAAGGATAGCGATTGGAACACAGGGTCAGGATGTGGCTGTAGACAGATTTGGAGATACAGAGGTTTGGGCCGCATAAATAGAGCATGTGCCTTCCCTCGTGGGGGCGCGGGAGAGAGGGCAGGCCAAGAGATACCGGTGCTCCTGCCGCTTGACATTCTCAACTCGGGGTGGGCGTGGCTGCCCGGCCCGCCGGTGGGTTGGCCCGGGAGCCCTGCTAGAGGGGGTGTCCCAGCGCTGGAGGCCTGGGATGCGCTGGGGGCGGAAGGGCGCGCGCTGACGGGGTCGGGCGGAGAGGGGGCGGGCGGCGCTGGGGGTGGAGCCGGGACCGCAGCGCCTGCCGACCGCTAGCTCCGGGTTGAAGCAGAGGCTGCCGCTTTAGGCTCCGGGACGCGAGGAGGGTGCTTTGCGAGGCTCCGGCCTCAGGGCTGCTACTATCCTCCGGAGCCTGGGGCTGCAGTGCTCAGGGTCCGGGTCCCTGATCCTGCGCCCCTCTGGCCAGAGATCGCTCTCTTTCTCCGCCCGGGAGAAGACACTGTGCTTCACCAGCCACCCCAGGCTAGAGCCCCTCCGGGCCATGGAGAGGGGCCCGTGAGGGGACGCGCGGAGGCGGAGGAAGAGGCTCGGGAGGAGGGGAGGAGGAGGAGGAGGATGCCTCCGCCACCGCCACCCGCAGGCTCTCAATGAGCCTGACTCTAGACCAAGGATGGAGCCGGCGCTGGGCGCTGCAGGGGCTTCCAGCGTGCCCGCCACCAGGTATGGCCGGGTCCCGTGGTCCCCGGGGCAGGCGTGAGTGGACTGCGCCGCAGCAGCCGGGAGGGGCGCGGGCGCGGCGGGAGACGCCCCTATCTCGGGGCCGGTGTCTCTGGGCGGTGCACGGAGGCGGTGGTGTGGGGCCGCAGAGTGATAGATGCTGAGAGAGCATGGCTGGACTGTTAGCCCCGGAGCGCAGCGATCGCCCCAGCCCCCCCTTGCCCCCATCTGGCGAGGGCAGCAAACTTGGGATAAGCCCGGGGCTTCCTTTCTCTTGCGGAACGCACTCGGGCGTCTGCTCCTGGTTCACCATCTCACAGCCCGACTCGTGGCTGCCAAGGCTGCCAGAAACACTGAGGTTCGGGTGCCTCCTCTAACTTTCCAAACCAGGTTTATACCCTGAGGCTTCTTGCTTCTAGCCTCGGTTATGCATCCGCTCTCACTATGCTGTGATGGATGGGCCTTTAGGAGGCTAGGTCTGTCTGACCGTGCAGAATTCTACCCCCCCCCCCCGCCGCAAAAATAGCCCTAGCTCCTCTCTGAGTAGAACCGGGAGCGTGTGTGTGTGTGTGTGTGTGTGTGTGTGTGTGTGTGTGTGTGTGTGTTGGTCAGTTCCTCTCAGGCTCCAAAGAGGAGGGACACAATGTTTGAATTTACAGTAACATTCAACTGTGACCCTATCTGGGACCCATGCGTTAAAAGGCTAAGCTATCTAAGGAAGGTAAGATCTCATGGTTCTGCTAGTGGGGGCACCTTGGCCTGATTTCAGGGCCTCACTATGTCACCTCCCCCTTACTCCAGGCCTGCCCCTTTTCAGGATTACAATATTAGTTCTGGCTTCCTGATGGACTTAACAACTGTCTAAACAAGAGGCTCCTGGGCACCAAGGGATCCAGGCATCCAGGTGCCAGGGATGTTATAGCTGATGGCTGAGAGGTTGAGGCTGGGACAAGGAAGGTGCATGTCCTCTCAGGGACAGGAATTCAGCCCGGTATCTTGTGGAACTTAGGGACAGTAGGGACTGAGGATGGTGGCATGAGGCAGGTATCCTGGCTGGGCAGGGAGCCGCTTTGGAAAGCCAAAGATACCAGTAGGTGTAAGAGGCAAATAGACAGGGAGCTCATAGACCAGGGAGTGAGATTGGTTTCCCTGGTTCCTCAGTCCCTTAGGTGGGGCTGGGCTGTCTCACAAAGAGACCTAAGCTAGCAGGCAGTTCCCAGGCTCCAGTCCCCAGTAACGGCCACACTTCTAGGCATCATGATGACCCTGTTTCTTTTTCAAAGTGCTTCTGCCTTCATGACTCACACGCTGGATTCACGAGGGAGAGATCAAGCTTCCAATCTATTCTATTCCCTGCCCTCTTGGGGCTTTAGGGAGCTGCAGAAGAAAGGAGGGGGTGGATATGCCCTTGGGTCTTGGATCCCTACAGGAGCCTGGCCCCTTAAACTTTCATTGCTTGCTGTTGTCGTCCCTGGTCTTGGTGGGTGAGTGGCTCAAGACCAGCTCAGACCTCAGTGTCTGTGGGCTGTGCAAGTGAGAGGCCACTGCTAATTATCCACCCAGCACTGCTGGGGCTTTGAGGTCACATCCCCCTTCCCCTTCCCCAGCACCTTGCAGACCCCTCCCCTCCCCCACCCAGAATCCACATCCTCTTTGCTGAGCAGTTGTGGAGCTTTGGACCCTTTGCATTTGAGCACCCTACCTTACCCTGCTTCCCTCTACCCTGACCCCCATGTCAGTTCTGCTCAGAGGAGGATGTAGATTCTGTGCCCTCTCCCAAGGGCCCTGGCTCCAGAGGATCTAGGTTGAGGGTGCTAGTATAGAAGTAAGCTAGGCTGCCCTGGAGGAGGGATCTGTCTTTGTTCCACTGAGTGTGCAGTATCCTTGGGCATCAGGTTCTCAGTGAGGTCTGGCTTTGCCCCCCAGATCCCTCTTGCCCATCTGCTGTGCCCCATCCTTGCACACTGGGAGGCTGAAAGTGTGCGAGGAGGGAGCATTTGATAGTCATAATCTGGTTATGAGAAGGTCCCGAAGCCCTGAGTCACTGTATGGTTTCCATGGAAACAGACTTGTTCAGAGGACTCGGTGTAGCGAGGCATTGGGGGAAGGAAGGGAAACATATAGTAAAATAAGGCTCCACAAGTGTGGTGCAGCTGGACCAACTCTTTGCTGGGAAGAGAGATGGGTAAACAAGGTCCTGCCCCCCCCCCCCCAGGACAGGATAGGATTCTCCCTTGGGGACGACCTCCATGATCTCCTGGTTCAGCTTCCAAGCTTCTGGTGACTACTCAGTGCCTCAGTTCCTTTCTCTGCAAACCAAGGGCCATAGCGACACCTTCCTAATAGGCTCCTGAAGGTCAGGTTCCTTAACGGGGAACCCACGGCAGCACCACAGTGTGTGGGGAGAGTGTCATGGCTCCCTCCCCTGTGTCCCAGTCAGTGCTCTGACACCTGTCCGGGAAGGGCTGCTTGAGAAGAGCCCTGGCACCACTGCTGGGGGTCAGCCACTCATTTATTCTCATAGATTTATTTAGGCTTTTTTTTTGAGACTCTGCCTGGCCAGAAACCTGTGAGAAGAAACCCTCCAAGGCTAGATGGCTTTGTTTCAGCATCCTAGGGAAGGGCTGCTTGCTGAGCCCTTTGGGGCTAGGACAAAGGAGGTATAGGTAGAAAGGGACCTTATAGCAGAGAGAAGGGCTCAGTCCCCATTCCCCGATCCTGGAGCAGCTGGTCCACGTGGTTATGACAATTAGGATTTAGGAGCACAGTCCTTAGGTTGGAGCTGGTAGGGCTGGGAGAGGTTTATTCTAACAGTTCCAGCACCAGCAGTATTGGGGAGCATGGCCTAGGAAAATTCAGGCTGCCAGTGGCACACAAGCAGAATCTCCTCCCCAAACCCGTTCTCATTGTAGCACACCTTTGGCTTGCAGGGCCCTCTCTTATAAGGTGGAAATCTGTCCCCAGCTCCCTGAACTCCCTCCGCCCACTCCTACCAGCTATCTCAACTGCAACAGAGTTAGCTGCTGGCCCTTCTATTTTACAGATGCCAAAATAAGATTCCTGGGGTTTGCCTGCTCGGTCAGGCCAGAACCCAAGCTAATTGTGACCTCTCTCAGTTTCACAGCAGCCTGGGGGACCGTTCTTCTCCTTCCCTTTAGCTCTCCAAGAAGCTTGGCAACTGCCTTCTGCCCCCACCCCCACCCCGTCTCTGCCTTGGGTCTCTCTGGACCACTTTGCTGTCCTCATTGGTGTTCACAACACCTTACAATTTAATATCCTCTGCAAATTTCATTAACGGACTGTTTGCTCCCTCTCTCAGGATCATTAATGAAGATGTCAGATAAGATGTGGCCTGGCACAGGCCAGGCAGCCCTGCCCCCACTCCCAGAAGCTTTGCCTTCCAGGCCTTGCCCCTGGCCTTGCCTCCTCCACTCAGGACTCTTGGGACATGCCCCCTCCTGCCTTTAGGCTCCATGACAAGAGCTGAGGGCCAAGTCTGTTTGAATTAATTTTGTAAGATTACTCGAGGCGCTGTATCAAATGCTTTGCTAAAAATCAAGATATATTACCCTACCCGCGTTTCCTTCATCCACCAGTCTTGTAATTCTATCAGGAAAGCTATCAAGTTTGTCAGGCATGATTTGTTCTTTATAAATCCCCATGGTGCTGTGTGGGGGCAAAGGGTTCCCGCAGTTTCTAAATGTTTAGAGATTCTCGCTTTGTGTTTGTTCCATGATTGGAGCTGGAAGGGCTGTGAGCTGGGGAACCAGGGCTGCGGAGGAAGGCAAGGCCCCCACTCTTCTCTGGAGTCTCTGAGATGCCAGTGAGTCGCTTGGGACTTTTGAGTAGGGAGGTGCCCCAAACTCGACACTGACGGAGGGATTCCTGGAGCTATCCTTCAAGGATTGTGCAGGCTAGAGAAAATGACAGATGGCTCTGTGTTGCTGACATTCTGAAGATGGCACTAATTGAGTGATGGCTGCAGACCCATCCCTGTGCTGAGGATGCACCATACTTGATTTGATTGAGTCCTGTGAATTGGGTGTGCCCTTCCCCTTCGATGTGCCAGGCTCAGAAAGGGTCAGGCTGCCTGAGGTGGTGGGTCTGGCTTTCACTCTCCAGCATGGACTGTGGAAAGCTTATAGCAAGTTCAGAGAATAGGGACCCTCCCACACCACACTGCACTGCCACATCTGACTATTGTGATCCAGCCACCTAAATGTGCTTTCTTTAAAAAGGGAATTACGTATTCTTAGTTTTCTTGTGTGTGTACATATGTAGATGTGCGCGTGCCACCATGTCTGTAAGGAGGTCCGAGGATAATTTGTGGGCAGTTCTCCTTCTACTACGTGGGTCCTGGGGATCAAACTCTGATCAGCAGGCTCGGTGGCAGTCACCTTTACTTGATGAGACATCTCTCTGGCCCATTATCTAACCTTTCTGAGTCTTACATGTGAAGTGGACACAGTCGTGTCTTCACCCTGAGCTTGCAGGAGGTCCCTTGGGGTAATGCGTGGCAGCCACACCATGGTTCTGAACTTTGGGAAATACCTACATTACTCTTTATTCTAGAGGTCTTTGTCTGTAGCAGTCAGAGATTATCATTCTGCTTGTTACTTGGGAGAAGTGATGAAGGAGACACACAGGATTGTGCTTGGTACCAGATTGGGTGGCACAGTCTAGGAGAAGAGAGAAAGGTTGCCTCTCTGGGCCTTGAGCCTAAGACCTTTATCCAGTTCAGGCAATTTCAGACCTGGTAGTCATAAACTCATGCTCTGATGTTTTCTGGCTGCAGAGGATTGTGACATTATTGGGTCGTAGCTTCTAGGTCATAGCTCCCCCAGAGTCCTGAGGTGGGGTGTAGACGGTAACAGCCACATCCAGTTGCGATCATTTTTGTTCTTGTCATTCAGCATGGAATGATGAAATAGCTAGATCCATTCACATGGCAGGGAGCCCTCAGGAAGAGCAGCAGGTAGCCCCTGTCCCCAGCAGGGGACATAACCAGAGGGTGGATGGTGAGGTCATGATTGTCAGGAGCTTATCTGGGGTGGCCCCCTTTGTTCTGGCACTCCCTGCATCTGCTCCTTGTGTCCTGGTGCTGGCTGGTGTTCTTATGTGGCCTGGGGCCTAAGCTCTGTGGTTGCAGTCAGGGCTTGGGTCATTGCAGTAGAATGGGCATCCTGGCCTTGCTGTCAGCTAGCTGTTTTTGCGGGATCAACCCTTTGTGGGATCCAGGTCCATAGTCATCTCAGGGTTTAGGTGAACCTTGGTGCCCTGTCCTCTCTCACTCTCAGTCTCCGGCTCTTGTGCACATGGGGCAGGAAGGCCTCATGCAGGTGTCCAGAGACAGGGATCCAAGGATGGAGAAACAGGAGGTCACTCTGTCAGCTGCCGGCAGGGCAGCAGCTGTGGTGCCCAGCTTGTGTTGACGTTTCCTCATCCTTGAAGTTGGGATGATGACTGAAGCCCAAACCAAACCAGAATCCAGTGGGTGGGGCCTTAGTACTATTTCAACCGGCGTGGCTGTGCTGAGCCGGGACAGGAAACCGGGGCCTTTCCGTCTAGTGCTGGGGCAGTAGTTCCGCCTCTCACAGGCTGGCCTGGCTGAGACAGGGACCAGCTTTCTGACTCATCTCTCTTCTCGGGTTCCTGTACACTAGGCCCTTGTGTCTGCACAGGAGGGCAGTCACTCACCCCATGTCAGGGAGGACTTGCTCCCAGGCCACCAGACACAGGACAGAAGTAACTTCCTTCCCCTACAGCTGAGGTCCCTGCAGGTGGGAATAGCCCCATAGGCGGACATTTTCCAGCCAGGATTGTAGTGGTCCAGGCTAGTCACTGAACTCACACCAGAGGACACCCCTTCATGAGTCTTGTCTGTACCCCACTATATTGAGCTGTTCCTATCCTCTGCTTCCTGCTTCCATCTGTGATTGTTCTGTTTCTCTCATTTCACACCTCAGAGCAACAGAGGGCAGCAGGGGTTGAGCATTTGGTTTAAAGGTTCTGAGCCGCCAAACAGCTGGAAGGAGGTTCCCACCCAAACTCCCCATGCAGGTCTTTGCTTCAGGGCTGATGACAACTTTATGAAGAAGCTTGAGATGGCCAGGGGTGTCCTGTGTCCTCAGTACCTGCACTCATGGGTACTGGAATGACCTACCTTGAGATCACAGTGTGCCTATGGCAAAATGAAAAAGGACTAGTAACCCTCTGTACAACTGGTCGACCTTGAGAACCCTGACAGTAAGACCTGTTCTTGCTGAAGATGCTCAAAAGAGTGTCTGGTTCTGCTGAAGGACTCCAGAGGGTGGGCACAAATCACCTTGCTCTGTCATGCAGATCATTCAGGAGAGACCTGCAGACCTTACTGTGGTTAAAGTGGAGACAGGCGTGGCAGCAAAGAGGAGCACTTTGTTTCCATTGTTCCATGGGCTGGTCATCACCCCTGAAAGGTCTCTCTGTGTCTGCCATACTGCTAATTCTGAAGGACGCTCCAGCACACAGCCCTAGGGAACTTGTCCTTGGGTTTTGTTGGGTTTTTGGTGGGGTGTGACTTTGGAGACCTCTTGGGAGATCTCATGATCCCAACTCTATTCTCCAGATATCTTATAATAATGTGTTTTAACTTTTATCTTATGGATCCTGTACAGCATGTAGCTGAGTTATTTTCCTTTTCCCATTGGCTGCCAGGAAGCTCTACCCCATAAACCCACAAGTTACTTGGCGTTTGGAGCCGAGCTGGCACCGTCTTCAGACTTCCCTGCTCTTCTTTTCTCTTTGCCCGTTTTCATCGCCTCATTTTCCTTGGGAGAAAAGAAATCCCCTGGCTGTTTTCCTTTTGAACCTTAACCAAACAAACGTCTATGGTGGGTCAGGGCTGACAGTGGGTTTAGACATGCAGTTTCCTGAAGTTGCCTTCCAGCTAAGCTCCTCCCTGTCCAAGTGCCCTGCCGTCGGAGCCTCGGAGTCCTTGTGCTGTGGCTTTGTTCAGGTGGCCGATGCTCAGGCTCATTTCTCTTGCTCTCTGTACCCTGCTCCCCAGGCTGTCAGAAAAACATTTTGGGGAAAGAAGTCACTTGTCCAAGAATAGCCTCAACCACTCCCTGCAGGCTTTGGTCTCTCTAAGGCCCTGCTTATTGCAGGTCCTGTGTGGCCTCAGCAGCCCCCAGCCAACCATTGTCCTCAGGTCTACCTGTTCAGGGTTAGTGCTTGACTGTAGAGCAATGGAGCCTTGACCAGGTGTGTTGAAAGCTGGGGAGGAGAAGGCTGATTGGCGGTGTAACCAGGGCAAAGAAGGGAGCACTAAGACGGGGGAGGTGTCAAGTATGGTTTTCAGAGGCCAACCTTGTTGTCTTCAGACACCTCTCCAGCTCTTCCCCGGGGATGAGGTCACTCTGCACGACTATTTCCAAACATAATAAACTCAAAGCTCACTGTAAGCAGCGCCCATCCCTCCACAGCCTCTTAGCTCCTCCCCTGGGAGGAGAATGAGATGGGATGGGGAATGAGCCTGAGCTGGTGGCTGGTGGGGGAGGGCAGGCACAGAACACTGCTTTCTCCTGGAGAGTTACTTGAGTTTTCCCACAGTCCATGGGGGTTTTCCCTCTGTTCCATATGAACGTGGCTCAGCTGGCCCTGATTATGGGGTGGGTCCTTAAGGTAGAGAGACGAAGATCTGAAGAAAGAGATCTGAAGAAAACCCTGGGTACACAGAGGTGTGAGCCAGCGTCACTAATCTAGGGACAGGCAGAAGATGCGGGGCATTCCTGCTAGTTCCGTTCTGTACAACACTGCTTCTCCAGCCCGGGGAACTGTGGGGCTGGCAGTGGGGAAGGTCAGGAGTAGAGCCAGACTGCCTGTTGCTGCTTGCCTCTTTGTGGAACGGAAATCAGAACTTGGGTGGAGGTGCCATCATCACACTTTCCTGCAATCTGCAACACCACACCTCCCACCCCCGACAGGACCTTTGGCTTCCCATTAGGCCTCTCTTCCCAACACAACAAAGCTAAGAGGCTGCACTACCAGTTCTGGCCACTAGAGAGAGGTAGAAATAACACCGCAGCAGTCTAGAGCCGAAAATTCTGGCAGGGTAAGTGGTTTGGGAAGGAGTGGTGGGCAAAGTCCTACAGAGGTCTGCCTCTATAGGAGCAGACTCTAGTGGTGCAGGTAATTATTTCTGAGGTGCTTCCCTAAGGCAAAAAGCAAAGCAAAATTAGGAGAGATTTGCTGGGTTCCATGGAGCTGGGGCCAGAGGTCACTTGTCAATTGCAAGACAAGGTCTTGTCATAGTGCTGGGTATGAATAAATACTTCATGTCAATTACAGCCACTGCTCTGGTTAGGCCACCTTTAGAGATTGCAAAAGTGAATTCAGACCCAGCTGGTGCTTAGCCGATTTGTGTGCCCTCTGATTGACAGGCTGGTGTGATGCTGGCTTAAGCTCTTAGCTGCAAATCAGAGTTTCTCTGTGCAGCATCCTCCTCCACCCCTGACTATGATGCTGCAGTCGGAACCTTCTCCTGGGTGGGCACTAGACTTCTCACAAGAAGGTGGGATTCTGGATTCTTGTGCCCAAGGTTTGACCCACCAATGAGGGAGGCCACTACTGGAAACCCAGGAAGTGGTATGGGCCCCCAAGTCTGTCTTGGAAGACTAGGGCATTGAGAAATCTCTTGTAGAAGCCAAGACTTGCCTGGGAAAAACCAGACCTGGCCCCCGGGCCTCTGGTTTCCAGGACAAATGCCTCTGGCATACCAAGGACCCTTGGCCAGCTCTGGGCTTGGCTGTGCCAGGCTGGCAGGAGAGCAGGACACGCTCAGTGGGTCCTAGCATCCTCCCTCCTGTTCTCATGCTCTGCCTTTGCCCTCCTGGAAGGCGGGCACATGGCCCTCAGCTGGATCTCAAACTTGTGCCCACAGTGACCATGCTGTACCTTGAGAGAAGTCTCACCCTAGGGGACCACGTCTCTGAGAACAACCTCAACTCTTAGACCTGCCTTTGAGTTTCTCCAAGTGGTGTGGGAAGGGAAACTGGGGAAAGAGCTCGGACTGCCCCTCTTCTCCTAGGCAAGAAGCATGGCTATCCTGTGAAGAGACCTGTGTGTATTCTATCTTTAGAGCTGGAATTGCAGGGTGGGGTGCTAAGGGCCAAAGAACCCTGTCTTGATGCAGATCAAAGGGGATTAAATAGAGGTTGTACTGGAGGAGATTCAGCAAATGGATTTGAACAGGAGTTTGGGGCATGAACCTGAAAAAGCTGTTGTAACCCGAGGAGCCTCAACTTCTTTTTCTGCTAACTGGGTTGTGAGGTGCTGACTTCTTAGCCTTGAGGTGGGGCATGGGTGGAGCACTCACACCGGAAGAGGGGAGCCCTCAAGAGTGCTGACTTTCTGTGGTCTTCGGTCAGTGCCTATTGATCTAGATCACTGGTAGATGACCGTGAAGAAACATGACTGAGTTTGGTAGAGTCACAGCTGAAGAAAGGGGGCTCTGTTGTTGCTGGCGTTCCCTAGCTGCAAGAGTGCTTGCTTTCTCTTGGGGCACCTGGCAGGGACCTGAGATTAAAGTAAAGAGGGCTTCCCACTATTCTCAGCCCTCCCTCCATGGGGCAGCGTCCTCTGCCACAGGGGCTATGTTGAGTGTTGTCCAGACCATGACTTTGATCATACTGAGAGGTTCCCAAGAATCCGGACTGTGCCTCTTCCCCTATTAGCTGCCTCTCGGTGGTGATGCAGTACTGATTTCTACACGTGGTAGTGGAGTTTCACATTTTAAATGGGATTCCCAGATCTCAAGCCTCTATTTTGTTACCATTCTGCCCCAGGCCCCGTGCTTCTCCCCAGGCAAGCAGGCTCTCCTTTCTCCCTTGGGACACTGAGCCGATGGTGAAGGGGTTAGAATGCTGGCCGGACAGTTGCAGAGGACTCAGGCCCCTGCTGGTTCCCAGCTGTGAGCTATACAGTGGTCTTTGAACTCTCCACCCAAGCAATGGGAGTAGGCCCATGATCTACCAGAGCAGTTTGTAAGGAATGAAAGACTATCCAAAATGGTGTCTCTGTTTGCTCATGAGATGGAGTCTACCTACCAGCCGCGAGCCATCCAATAACAGGCATAATGGCAAAGGAGAACATGCCTCCCAAGTCTCAGAGCTCCTCCCCTTCGGTTCTGGTCCCTCCCATGCTGGCTCAGTGAATCGGGTGCAGGTTTGAAGGCCAGGTGTGTCTGAGCGTGAGAAAGACTTGCGTCTTGGGGAGAAAGTATACAGCTTCCAGATGGGGGTTAAAGCTATAGGTCCCAGCAGGTATTGCTGCCTGTGCTGTGGGCCCAGACCTGCTTACAGAGTGGATCTGATCATTTGGGTAAATGGCTTAGCCTTGTTTGAGCGCTTAGTAGGTGCCCTCTAAAGCCCTGCTGGCTTTGGTGTTCTACTTGGGCTTGGTAAAGTGTGCCTTTGGCTTTCAGGTAGCTGCTGTGTGTGCCGCACATGGTTGAAAGAAGACCCTTGTCTCCAGCTATCCCTACAGAGCTACCTTCTCCACCTGAAGGCCTGGATGACCCGCCTCCATCGCAGGACCAGTTGAATTCTGAAAGGTTAGCATTGTTTCTGTTCATTTCCAATGCAGAACCCATTTGGGCCTGCCACCTCAGGCACTTGGGCATGCATGCTAGCCAGAAGAAGGATCATGGCTTGTTGTGGGTAGGCAGGGGTGGGCAATAAAGGTTGCAGCTTGAAACTTGGGGCTTCATGGCCCATGGCTGGAACTGGATCAGCTGGAGCCTTGAGTCAATGCAGGGGAGCAGGCAAAGTCACATTTTGTGCCTTGGGAGCAGACTGTAGGGTAAAGAGAGGGGAGAATAAAGCCCAAGCACAACCTGCCCACTGTCCCTGCAGCTGCTGGCCACAGGCCTGAGGTGCAGATCACTGCACTTCCTGGACAGGCTGGATTTGAGACACTGGCAGCCGAGTCTTCACTGGGCAGCAGTCCTTTTCCGGTAAGTGTTGAGGTCCCTGGTCCTGGGTCTGGGGAAGCCCTGGAATCTCTTGGGACCTGGTGACTGAGTCAGCATCTCTTGGGCCACCTTGCAAGATGGCTTGGGGCGTGCTGTGAGCACATGGCATGCACTTCCCTTTCTACCTTCCTATGGCCCCTTGCTAGCCTCTCTTGTGGACCGGAGGGTGAAGGAGAAGCTTCTTTGGGCAGTGAGCATCACTGCCTCACAGCCAGAAGCAAGCCTTGGGTCCAGGGCAGAGATACATCCCAGCAACCTCTGGGACCTTCTTCGGCTCCAGGCCACTTGACTTATAACACTAAAGGTGCCTCGAAGTCCCCCTTTAGAGGTAGCTGGGCTCCCTCTTTTGCAAGGGAGAAGGGCCGTGGCCCAATGTGGGCACTTTCTGGCCCTGCTGGCTTCTGCTGTCAACTTAGAATTAATGGGACACAAGTACTTTCTCTCTAGGACTTGTGTCTCGGGGGAGGAATTGGGTGTATCACCTTCCTCTGAGGGTAGATAGAGGATGGGTAGAAAGAACAATGTCTGGGAAGCTGGGTATCAGCCTGTGTGATTAGAAAATGATCTTCATGATCCAGAAGATGCTGGCAGAAGCCACAGGCAGGGGCAGGGTGTGGCATGAGACACCCCTAAATACAGGAGTTGGGGGAGTTGAACTTTGGCACAGTGAATGGGTTGGCATAGGGAAACCAGGGCTCACTCTAGGAGGCTTCTGCAGTCACAATTTACTTAGCTCTTGGGGCACAGGGAATCTATCTGTTTAGCTCTCAGAAACTCCAAGGAGACACCAAGAAAACGACGATCCAGTGCAGACTTTGTAGGTCCTAAGGGATGTATGAGCAGTGGGCAGGGCTGGGTGTCTTCCTGGATTCCATGACGACTCTTGACTATATGAGACACTTAAGCATTGGCTGTGCTCTGTCCACAGACCCTGTGCCGTGGAGCAGCAGCCCCATGACGGTGCCCAGCCATGCAATGTTCCTGGAAGGCTGTCCTCCTCCTTGCCCTGGCCTCCATTGCCATCCAGTACACAGCCATACGCACGTTCACTGCCAAGTCTTTCCACACTTGCCCTGGACTGGCAGACACTGGACTGGCAGAGCGGCTGTGTGAGGAGGGCCCCACCTTCTCCTATAACCTCTCCAGGAAGACTCACGTCCTCATCCTGGCCACCACACGCAGTGGCTCATCCTTTGTGGGCCAGCTCTTCAACCAGCACATGGATGTCTTCTACCTGTTTGAGCCTCTCTACCACGTCCAGAACACTCTCATTCCCCGCTTCACCCAGGGCAAGAGCCCCGCAGATCGTAGGGTCATGCTTGGGGCCAGCCGGGACCTGCTGAGAAGCCTTTATGACTGTGATCTCTACTTTCTAGAGAATTATATCAAGCCGCCTCCGGTCAACCACACCACTGACAGGGTGTTCCGCCGAGGAGCCAGCAGGGTCCTTTGCTCCCGTCCAGTGTGCGACCCTCCAGGGTCCCCTGATCTGGTCTTGGAGGAGGGGGATTGTGTGCGCAAGTGCGGCCTGCTGAACCTGACCTTGGCAGCCGAAGCTTGTCGTGAGCGCAGCCACGTGGCCATCAAGACTGTACGGGTGCCTGAGGTGAATGACCTTCGAGCCCTGGTGGAAGACCCTAGGCTGAACCTCAAGGTCATCCAGCTGGTACGAGACCCTCGTGGCATCTTAGCTTCCCGGAGTGAGACCTTTCGGGACACCTACCGACTCTGGCGGCTTTGGTATGGCACAGGAAGGAAACCCTACAACCTGGATGTGACACAGCTCACCACAGTGTGTGAGGATTTCTCCAGCTCCGTGTCCACCGGCCTGATGCGGCCCTCCTGGCTCAAGGGCAAGTACATGCTAGTGCGCTATGAGGATCTGGCCAGAAACCCCATGAAGAAGACAGAGGAGATCTACGAATTCCTGGGTATCCCGCTGGACGGTCACGTGGCGCGCTGGATCCAGAACAATACACGGGGCGACCCCACTTTGGGCAAGCACAAGTATGGCACAGTGCGCAACTCTGCGGCCACGGCTGAGAAGTGGCGCTTCCGCCTCTCCTATGACATTGTGGCCTTCGCTCAGAATGCCTGCCAGCAGGTGCTGGCCCAGCTGGGCTACAAAATGGCCAACTCCGAGGAAGAGCTGAAGAACCCGGCCATCAGCCTAGTGGAGGAGCGCGATTTCCGACCATTCTTGTGACCCACGTGCGGTGGGGGTGGGAGGCAGGTGGCTCTGGTTTTGCTGATGTGGACCTGCTATGGACGGTTTTTTAAACTGTTGCCTTATCTCCCTCCTCCCTCTCCCACCCTGTCTGTTTGTCCTTCCCACCTCTGCCCACTCCCCTCCCTCCTGCCTTTCCCATCCTGTCTGTGTGTCCTTCCCATCCCTGCCCACTCCCCTCCCTCCTGCCTTTCCCATCCTGTCTGTGTGTCCTTCCTACCCCTGCCCACTCCCCTCCCTCTTGCCACTTTGACCCTGAAATTTGCACTATGTCTTTGAGGGGATTCACTGGGGCAGAGGATGCTGAATCTCTCTGTGGATGGGGATAGTGTTTACAGACACCCACTCACACAGTCACACGTAGGCACAGGCATACAAGGAGAGGCGCCCCAGCACACAACTTCCACCTTCTGCAACTGTCTTCTCGTTGTAAGGGATGGATACAAAGGGACCAGCTCTCCCAGTTTAGGAAAAGCGACCACCCCTCCCCCATCCCTGCTTCCTGCCCCAGATTCCTACTTCCTCTCACGGGGCACCTGCCCCTCCTGCACACCTTTGCCTGGTGGTGAGCAGGGTTTTACTGTGAGGTGAACCCGGACTACTTCCTTTCTCTCTGGTTTGTGATGAGCTTGTCTGTCTGAGTCTTGTGGCAACCCCTGGACCAGTAATGGCTAATGAATCTTAGAAGTTTCTGATTGATCTTGGGGTCTCTCTGTGATATTTCTTTGTGCCAAAAAAAAAAAAAAAAAGACAAAAAATGTGGATCAGTTTGCTAAATGAAAATTGAAATGCTTTATTTGTGTTTTCTGTAAATAAAAGTGTGCAGTACTGTCGGAGTGTGATTTGGGCTTATGAGTGTTAATCACTGGGCTCTGGATAGTCCTGAGATGGAGGAAGTGAGAAGTAAATGGCAAACTTGTCGTTCGGAACTTTAATTTTTTTTTTTAAAGAACTAGATTATTCCCTTTAAATCCCTTGATGATTGCATACATACAAACAACCTATCATGATCATATGAACCCCCAGTCCCCCCTTCCACTTCTCCCCACCTTTCAGATCTCTTACCACCCTCCATGCTGGCTTGGGGCTTTCAATCTTATTACCTTCTCGTCAGCCAAGATGGGTGGCATCTTCTGACTGGGATGCCCAAAGTCTTTAACAGGAGCTATGGTGTTGGGATTCAGAGCGGCGTGAGGTAAGAATGAGTCTTGAAATGCCAATCCTCTTCCAGATGTACCTCCTTCAGTTAGGAGATCTGGGGCTAAGGAAGCTGGGGAGAAGTTTCCTGGTGTGCAGGCCTGCTGGGGATCTTTCCTGGGCAATCTAGCAGGCTCTTCTAAGAAGCTCCCCAGTCCTCACTTGAAGAAACACACATAACATGACATTTAATAGAAAATAAAAATGGTATGCTTTACCATGATTTAAGAACCAAAAAGCAGCCAGCCCATCTGTCTAGCTGGTTAGATCAGGTAGCCCAGGAGCGAACCGCTTCTCCCAGCAGAGCACGAGCCCCAGGCTGCCATCCCTAAGCTCCCAGCTACATAACATGAAATTTACCATAAAACAATAAATCTGGAGCTTCAGCAATCACCATCATCTTCGTTGTATTATGTGTGTGGGGTTTTGGTTGCATGCACTGTCTGTATGCCTGGTACCTGTGGAGGACAGAAGAGGTCGTTGGATGCCCTGGAACTAGAGTCATGCTTGGTTGTGAGCATGTGCATGCTGGGAGTTAAACCTCAGTCCTCTGGAAGAAAAGCCAGTGATTTTAACTGCTGAGCCATCTCTCCAGCCTCCGTCCTCACTGTTTTTAAGTGCACATCTCATTAAATACTTCTATAGTATGCAAGCTTTATCACCATCCTCCTCCATAACTTTTCATCTTGTAAAACTCAAAGTCTGTTCCTTCAAAACAACTCGTCCCTTTCTCTCCCACAGCTCCTAGCAACCATCCCACTTACTGTCTGTGTGTTTCTCACTACTGTGAGTTCCACGTATAAATGGAATCATGCAACATTTGTCTTTTGGTGCCTGGCTTATTTCCCTGAGCACAGTGTCCTTAAAGTTCATCACCTTGTGCACTACATCAGCTTATCCTTCCTTTTAGGGCCAGTATATCCCACAATTTGTTTATCCATCAATCCTCAAGTGGGCCTTGGGTCTCATCCATGTTTCAACAGCTCTGAACAGAGAGTATACTCAGAAGTGTAATTGCTGGACCCTATGTCAATTATTCTTAGTTATTGTTAGACCTGCTCTGTTTTCTATAGTGGTCATGCTGTTTTATTATCATGTTTTGGGTGTGCATGAATTTCTGTGTGTGGGTTGTGTACCTGTGAGCATGTGTGCATGGTTGCCAGAGGAAGGTGCCAGGTGTCCCCTGTCACTCCATCTTATTTTTTTGAGCAGCGTTTCTCCCTGAGCGAGGAGATTGTCACAAAGAGTCAACAAGCTGCATCAAGCCTCCGCTGTCCTCTGCCCACAGCACTGGGGTTGTAGCTACGTCCCATGCTTGTTACATGGGATTTGAACTCAGGTCCTCATGCTTGCATAGCAGACATTTTACCAACTGAGCCCTCTCTCCAGCCTCTGTACTGCTTTGTGTTGCTGTACCACACAGGGTTTTCACCACTCCGCATCCTCGTCAACTCCTCCTTTCCTCCTCCCTTTCAGTGGGGATATTTGTAATATTTGTGTGATGAGCTAGCCTATTTCCTTCCAGTCTCACTCACCAGGAAGGTCTGAGTGGTGTCTCAGGCCATGTGCCCAGATATCACAGGCCCTGGCTCTAACTTTGTTGCCAAGTTCCATCTTCCTAAGGTGGTGCCCTTGACTGTATAATGACTTCCCAAGCTGCAAGAAGGAGAAAGAATGGGAAAGGAAGGCAGAGACATACCTCTGCTTGCATGAGTGCGGTCCCAAAGTTACAGGCCTCCCTTCCTTTCCTGATCACGTGGACATAGATAGGTGCAGGCAGCTGAAGGACCCAGGGTGGATCACCCTGGGATTCAGGGTCCTCTCCTGTAGAAGAGAAGGCAACATTATCAGAACCAAAAGCTGGTCTGAAAAGCCTGCCAGGAGTGGTGGGCGGGGTGGGGCTTGTCACTGCTTTCTGGCTTATAGGACTTACACCCAGGCTGTGGGAAAGGTGTCAAGAGGCCAGTTGACTTCATGGCATGACATCATTTGTGGTCGCTGCTCAGCCCTTCTAACATCAGAGAAGGCTGACTTTAGCCACGAACACTGCTAGATGGTCCTTCTTCTGATAAAGCAGACTAGTTGCACATGTTATGTGTGTGCACTTGTGTGTGGAGGCCAGAGGTTCCTCAGGAGCTGTCCATCTTGTTTTCCGATACAGGGTCTCTTACTGGGATCTGGGGCTTGCTTAGGCTAGGCTGGCTGGCCAGTAAGCTCCGGTGCGGGGATTGCAGGTTCACACTAGCCTGCCTGGCCTTTTAAAATGAGAGTTCTGAGAACTGAGTTCAGGTCCTGGTGGTTGCACAGCGAACATCTTATAGACCGAGGCATTTCCCTAGGCCCTCAGGCAGCTCCCCTATGACCAACCTGAGCCAGTGTCCCCTCTCCTTCAGTGAGTGACTTTCTGTTAGAATTGGGAGACACCAGAGATTCCTTCAGTTGGAAGGAATCACTGCCACCCCATGCCTGGGGTCTTTGGGAGAAAGCTCTTTGCTGATGGGACCATTCACGTATACATGTATTCAATATATTCATGCATTTTTGACTCTTTTACATGCAGGCTTCACAGGTGTGGGAATTCTTTCAAGAAAAACTGCCCAGTGAAGGTGAGCAAGTGAAAACATGGCTGCAGTAAACGCAACCATAGGTCGAACCACAGGCAGAGCTGGCCACATAGCCTCCTGATGCTGCCCTTTGACCTTAAGATCTCATTCTTCATGCTCTTGGAGATTAGACAAGTCAGGGTCACTTTAGTGGTGGCATCTGAATTGGGTCTTAGGGAGGGAGGAATTGGCCTTTCAAGAATGAGAAGGCTGCTCTGCTCCCAACCTGGGAAGAATTATGTGCCACAGTGGGGATGGAAGGCCTAGGGTGTTATGCTGGGAGAGGCTGCATTAGGGATGTGTGGGCTGAACTAGCCCCAACCCTCATCTTCTCAAACTAGCAAACTTTGCCACACCACCAGGGGTGTTTAACCTATGAGGGAGCCCCCAACTGTCCTAATCTCATGTGGCCCAGGATGACCTCAAAATCAGTAGGTTGCCAAGGATGACAATGATTTCTGATCTTCCACCTCCTGGGTAGTAGGATTATGGGCATGTGCTATCACACTTGGAATTACGGGTGCTGAGACTCCAACTTTAAGCTTGTTAGGTAAGCACACTACTAACTCAGCCACACAGATTTTCTTCAGATGATCAAACGACACGGAAACGAGAACGTCCCTGCTTCTAGGACAGATCCGGGTTCTCACACTGCTCTCTGCAGCCTCTGCCTCCTTACCCTTCACCCTCCAGTCCCCATCAGTTTTTCTCAGGCCTTGAACACACCGGGATAGACTTCTATAGCCACAGTCTCCCTGTACCCTGGGGGTGAGCTGTGTCTGCTCACACCCACTTTGGGCTTAGCCAAGTGACTTGCTTCAGTCAACAGAAGGAGAGCAGTTGCAGGGGTAGGAGAGAGGCTGCCTTGTCTATTGTGTGAGGTAGGTCCAGGCTGCCTTCCAGAGGGTTTAAGGGCACAAGCTGGGAAACACGGGAGCCCTAGTTAATAGCACCCACAGTCTGGTCTGGATAGTTATAGGCACCTGGCTGAGTCTAGCTGGATTTCTGACTTGTCAGTGAGGATTAAAAGCATGTCTATTGTTTGAAGATTCTGACCTTCAGAACAACTTATTACACAGCCAACTCTGACGGATACATAGACTCCTTGTTGTCCCTGCCGGAGTCTTTACAGACCTCTCATCATGCCTGACCCTCTGTTCCTGTTCCTTTCTTTAGTTAAAGTTTGTTCATTCATTTAGTCCCAACTTAATTATCAGCACTTTCTAAATTTTACCAGTTCATTTATCTTGATCACAGGTCCTTACATAGCTGCTTCTCTATCACGTAGATCCCAGTTACAGGCCCTTACAGCACCATGTACGTCTCTTTTATAGTGTTTACTGCAGTTGTAATCACACCTTTACTACAGGACCCAGTGCACAATAGTTGTCCAATAAACACTGGCTGACCGAGTACAAGGATGAATAAAACAGGTGTCCCCCAGCTGATAAAAGAGCTTGCCTGTCTGGGGCCTTCACACAGAGCAGGCAAGGCTTCCCGAGGATCCAACGGACCCAACAACTCGTGCCCTCACGGAAGGATGCTGGCTTATTCTAGGAGGCTGAGCTAGGCTTTGTTCCACATCCTTCCCTGACATCCTGAGTCTGCACACCAAAATCAGTGTTCCAGTTTCCTTGTGATGGCAGCACCTGCCTTGATGCTTGTTATCATTTGCTGAGATGTCACTCTGAGTAACAGTGAGCTCCACACAGCCTGGATTACAGTTTGCAAATCTTCCTCTCCTGTCAGTCAACCCTTTCTAGCAGTGGTTTCCTGCTGACCATCCAGGTCCCTCTTTCTAGCCAGGAAATGGTGTTCTCAGTGCCACGACACAGGACTGGCCCTGAACCCACATCTGTGTATTATTCCAGAAAACTTAGATCCTGAGGCATGCAGGAGTCACTTCCTGGTCTTGTCCCCAGACTCCGGGCTGGTCTCACACTGTGGGGCTAGCACTGCCTGCATCCTGTATTTTCTTGCAGCAAACACTTCCTCTGTTTGTGTGTTCCCACCTGCTCACCTGGCCCCCTCTCCGTCAGTCACAAACACATTGCATGGAATCCTGGGGAGCTCACTGGAGACCCCACTTCCTACAAGTGAAGAGGGTATTGTCCACCTTCCTGATCATCCCCTCCGCAGAGAAACTTCTGTCTGGGGAAGGATCTCTCTAGGCCACAATGCCTTTCCTGGTTGGAAAATTGCCTCATCAGATGCCTGGAACATGACAGTCATTCAGTGAAATTTTGCTGAGAAAGTCCATTTGGGGGTTTCCTATTTTGAATTGTTACCAGTGGCCAATGCTACACCTCTCTGAGATGGGCAGTGATGACAGCTGATGCCAAAGAGAAAGGAGGTGGGGTAAGTTTGTGGTTCCCACAGAATGATGGCCACGCACAGGGACAATCTGGCCCACTCACAGTGTGATGCTCAGAGACTCCAGGCTTCAGCAGAGGATAGATGCTGGCCTAGTTTTAGCTTCATCGCTGTGACAGAAAGCCATCGAGGGGAGAAAGGGTTTATTTTAGCTTACTGTTCCAGGCTGCAGCCCCTTACCGCAGGGAAGCCAGGGTGGCAGGACTGAGCAGTTAGTCAAGAGATGGCCTTGTTTATTCGCAGTGTCAAGAGCAGGGGGAGTGAGCACACACGCACTGCACGAGTGCTCAGGGGAGTGAGCGTACATGCACTGATTGAGTGCTCAGCCTTCTCCTCCCTTACCTGATCCAGTGCCTTTCAGGCTGTATCTTCTAGAATCACTTACAGCAACCAAGACAGCCTCCCACAGACATGCTCTCAGGCTAGCCTGATCTATACTTCATTGAGATTCTAGGTCTTATTTTTGGTTGTGTCAAGTTGACAGCACTACCCATCACACGGAATAGACCCTCCTTCCACTGTGTTCCCCAGGCTGTCTGAATTCTGACTGACATGGTGTCTGAGAGTCCTAAGCTAGCTGGCAGCTCTCTGTCCCTGTGAGATCCCTAGATCCTCCTGTGAGATCCCTAGATCCTCGCTGCTTTCCCAGCCATGTCCAAATTAGGCCCCCTGCTGCTGTCAAAAAACACTGACCAAAAACAATTTGATAAAGGAAGGGTTTATCAGGCTCACACTTTGCTGTCACAGTCCATCATGAAAGGACATCAGGGCAGAAACTAAGGTAGGAACCTGGAGGCAGGAACTGCAGCAGAAGCCAGGGAGGAGTGCTGCTTATTTGGTCGCTACCTATAGCCTGTCCAGTCTTTCTTTCTTCCTTCCTTCCTTCCTTCCTTCCTTCCTTCCTTCCTTCCTTCCTTCCTTCCTTTCTTCTCTCTCTCTCACTCTCTCTCTCTCTCTCTCTCTCTCTCTCTCTCTCTCTCCTCTCTCTTTTTTGGTTTTGCAAGACAGGGTTTCTCTGTAGCTTTGGAGCCTGTCCGGTCCTGGAACTAGCTCTTGTAGAACAGGCTGGCCTCAAACTCACAGAAATCCACCTGCCTCTGCCACCCAAGTGCTGGATTAAAGGCGTGTGCCACCACCGCCCGGCTTCTAGCCTGCTTTTTTACACAACCCAGGACCACTTACCCAGTGGTAGTACTGTCTGCAGCAGTTTGAGCTGTCTCACATCAGTTATTAATCAAGAAAAATCTCCAACAGACTTGCCTACAGATAAAGGTGGACGTATTTTCTCAACTGTGGATCTTTCTTCTCAGAATACCCTACATTGGGTCAAGTTGACACAAAAACAATCATCACTACTTGTGACTAGCCAAGGCTCTCTTCCCCAAGATCTAGGGGAGACCGGGATCTATTACATCCATTGAGGAATGTGGCAGAGTTTCCTGAAGTCTACCTCTCCTTGGAAATATCTAGCCAGTCACACACAGCCCTGCTGGGACTTCTGTTACACTCCAGCAGACGGGATGTAGCCACAGTCCACCTACATGACCCCCTTCCTGCCTTCTTCTCTGCTGGGCTATGTCAGCCTTCAGTCACTCAGAGGCTGGCTTTGGGAAGCCGGGTGTAACTTCAAAGGCAGGGATGACATACTTCTGGGGCCACAGAAGGCATTTAGACCTGTTTAGAGAGAAAAATCTGCGGGTTAGGTGTCAGGAATCTCAAACTGAGACCTTGTCCTATTGCACATGACTGGAGTATGCTTTCTGGACCAGGGAAATGGCTCAGTAATAAAGCGCTTGCTTTACATGTATGAGCATATCAGTTTGATCTCCCACATCTCTGTAGAATAGCTGGAAACTGTGCAGTGTGTGTAGTCCCAGCTCCGGAAGAGACAGGTAAAACCGAGACCTAATCTCAACAATCAGGGTAGAGAGAAACTGAGGAAGATCTGAGGCTGGCCTCTGATATCTGCACAGAATCTCACACACACACACACTCCTGCACATACATGGGCACATGCACACAGACACATGACCTCTAACTCAAAACTAACCCACTCATTGTAGCGTCGTGTGTGTGTGTCCTTTTCCCTTTATAAACTGCCCTTTGCCTATGGACTCTGTCTGTCTCCTCTCTATGCAGAGGCAGTCCTTTGTCCCTTTGTGCTGAGAACTTCAGCTATCCTCCAGTTTAACCCATGTCCTCTTGGCTGTGTTTAATCTGTTATTAATCATTTTCTACTCAGTGCTCAGTTCTTCATTTCTCGAAGTTTCCTTATTTCCACAACTGCTTAGTCGTTCTCTGCTGTCTCTTATTCCCTGCAGGTGTTTTCAGACTTTCTTTTTTAATGCAGCAGACATACCTTGCAACGTATTTGGTAAACTAATGCCCTTGGGATTCTTGTTGATCTGTTTCTTGCCAGTTGTCTCTGCTTCCTCTCTGCTGTGGTGCCTGGAGGCCTTATTTCCTTGTGGGCTTGACTGCTTTGTAGCAGGGGTAGCCTGATTTCCCTAGATTCCTAAATTTAAAAGAGCTAAGGCTGCTAAGGGTCCTTCCCAAGTGTATACACATACATGCATAGAGGGACAAACAGACACATGCACACATAGATACATATAGACAAACACAGGCACCTAAAGATGCATATGCATATACACCTACACAGACAGACAGAATACTGACACACACACAGGTACAGACAGATGTGAGTGCACGTGCACGCATGCACACACACCATGCACACACACATGTGCACACACACTCTTGCTTCTGCCAGGCGTCTGGGGAGCACTAACTGACAGTGAGCACTTGAAGCTTTGGGTTGGGGAGCATTTATGCCACACAGCAGGTGTGAGCTCCGGTTAAGTACCGTGTAATGGAGGCTGATGGCTTCAGAGCTCCAGCAGTCACTTTTTCCATTTTCAACTTAGCACTTCATTCAGAGGCAATCGCTTTCCCCAGTGGAAGGATTCAGGTGTTTCCATCATTAGTCCTCGGCGTGACCACGAAACTCTTGAACATCTTAGCCCTTTGGTGGGAGACAGACATTCCAGTCTGGAATGTCAAGGACTCTTGACTTTGTGAGCTCCTTCCTCTGCCCCAAGACACTAGGGAAGCCAGAGCTCTGCCCTCTGAGGTGAGTGACCAGCTCTGGGTGGGCGCCACTTCTTCCCTTTGCCTTCCTGGATCCCACTCTTACCCCAGGTTTTGCCTTGCATGTTAGTTACCTTCTGGAAGGCTCATTTTACCCTCACGAAGATTTTACTATTCTCCCCAGACTTTTCAGTTATTTTCCAATAAGGGCTATTTCACATACAGTATATTAACAATCCTTGAGGGCAGAGGCCACACCAAGTTTTTTCCCCATTACCTACAGGTTCTTGGGCATCAACAAATAAGTGTGCAAATATGGGAGTATATGCTTGTGCTCGGTGTGGGATGCAGGGATGCTTGCCAGCCTGGAAACACCGATGGACCAGGCACTTACTAGTGGAGTTGCCCCACCTGAAAATCTTATGGATTCAGGGCCGGGACGTCACTCAGAGGTTCAGGACCTGCCTCGCATGTGCGAGCCCTGGGCTCCACCCTAGTACTGTTAGAGTAAAGAAAAGCAGGGGCCAAGGCTCTGCTGGTCGAGTGCCTGCCTAGCATGCATAAAGCTCTGGCTTTAACCCTCAGCACCGCACATACTTGACATAGTGGTGGAAACTCAAAGTCATCCTTAGTTACACATGGAGCTTAAGACTAGCCTGGGATACATGAGACTAGCCTGGGATACATGAGACTAGCCTGGGATACATGAGACTAGCCTGGGATACATGAGACTAGCCTGCGATACATGAGACTAGCCTGGGCTACATGAGACCCTGTCCCCCAAACAAAACAAAATGAAAGCAACTCCCCATGACCCAATTTTAGAACCTTCCTTTCTAAAAATTGACTATTTTTAACCGATAGGTAAGAATACAAAATTGATCAGGTGGTTGTGGCCCACGCCTTTGATCCTAGCACTTGGGAGGCAGAGGTAGGCAGATCTCTGTGAATTCAAGGCCAGTCTGGTCTACAGAGCTAGTTCTAGGAGACCCAGGGCTCTTACACAGAGAAACCCTGTCTTAAATAACCAAAACAACAACAACAAAACAAAAAAACAACAAAAACCCCCAAAACCTAACAAACAAACAAACAAAGCAAATTGCACACATAAGCAAGGTGCCACATGATGTACTGAGACAGGCACACACTGGGTAGTGTTTAAACAGGCAAAAGCAGTTCTGCATGGCCCAACTTTGAAAGCACCGTTCTCTCCTGATGATATTATTTCTCTGTGGACATCCTCTTGTGCAACTGTACCCTGGAACCTCTTGCTCCACCAAAGGAAACTCAGTAGCCATTCGTGAGCCTCTTCATTTTAATGAGATTCCCAGGTATTCATTCGTATGCTCAGGAAGGTCCTAGGGACGCCTCCTTTCCAGAGTGTTCAGCAGTGTGTGCCAGGAAGAGCTAAGTGTGCAGTAAAGAGTTACAGGAGAGCAGTGGGGATGATTCCGGCAGCCCTCAGGTGGCCCACTCATTTGGGTTCACCTGGAAGTCCACGTTTCTGGAAACCTCCAAACCACAGGATTTGTTCCCTTTCCAGAGGGGTAACGAGCTTCGCTCTTTCTGGGAGGTGCAGCACATCCTGAGATCTCAGGAGGCTTTGTGAGGAGCACATCTAGAGTTTTAGCACTTGGTTACCTGTTTTAAGCCCAGTTTTTGTGACTTCCATAAAACACACAAGACTGGTAATGTAGGAAGAACAAAGGTTGATTTGGTTCATGTTTCTGAAGGCTGGGAGGTCATGATGGAGGGAAGCCACATCTGGTGGAAACTGCGCAGAGCTGATCAGGACATCATGGGATAAGAGGGGTGCCATACAAAAGACGGGGCTCAAGCAAACCCACTCTGAAGTAATTATTCACCCACAATTCATGAATGGACCAACCCATCCAGAAGAGGAGAGATCTCAGAACCCACACACCTCTTAAAGGTCCCTTTAGGCCCCCAACTTTAACTCAACCATGGAGATACTCAATACAAGTTTTAGTGAGGATGTTCAAACCGTAGCAACATGTGTGTAGCAGCTGGCCACAAGGTCCCTGCAGCTGCCACAGGAGTTCATATGCTGCTGACCCAGAAGTACGATGTTCACCTGTGGCGGGGAGGCACACATCTGAGGGTGACAGGAAATGGGATGGGACCTCTTGCCGGTGTGGCTCCAGAACCAGGGTTTAAATCCCTGTCTGTCTTTCCCTCCCTCCCTCCCTCCCTCCCTCCCTCCCTCCCTCCCTCCCTCCCTCTTTCCTTCCTTCCTTTCTTCTTAAATCTAGGTGTTGAACCTAGGACCTTGCACACGGCAGGTAAGTACTCTAACACTGAGCTACATCTTCAGGCTTGCTACTGTGTGAGACTAGAGGTTGATATCGGGTCTTTTTCTCATGTGTTCCACACCTTATACTTTGAGACAGCCTTTTGCTGAGCCCTGAGCTCACTGATTTGACTGGATTGGCTGTCTAGAGGGCTTAGGAATCCATCGTTCTGCCCTCTTCTAGCCCCGAGGTTACAGTTGTGTGCTGTGCCACAGTCCCTGGCTTTTACGTGGGTACTGGGGATCCAAACTTAGTTCCTCATGATTTCATGACAAACAACTTACCCACCGAGCCATGTCCTGAGAACCACACATTTTAGGGTAAAAATGAATTATTTTGATTGTTATTACTTTGATACAGGCTCTCACCAGTTATACCTTGAACTTGTATCTTCTTGCCTCAACCTCCCCAGCAACCAAATGACAGGCCTACATACTTCCAGGTCCAGCTTCCCTGCCTTTGCATACAGTGGCAGTCGAAGGCCACTGTAGACCATCTGCACTTTTGATGAAATCCATGTCAGCTACAGGGAGAGAACTTCAATATATCCTGGAAATTAAAACTTTATCCTTATTTTGAGACCCTGTTATAAAATGGTAATCCATCCATGTTAGCACACATCACTTCAACAGTATATTCACCAGGGGCAGAGAAGGGAGGCTGGTAGGCTCTTTTAATATCATTCAAGAAATAGACATTTTTGAACGGTTATGAAATGGTTTTACATTTTTTTATCATGTATGCATGAAAATATCCTGACAATGGTGACTCTCAAGAATTTGAAGAGACAGTCATTGTTATAAAGTCGCGATTAAGAATGGTGCAGGTGCTGGTGGTCAGGGCCGTGCACACTTTTAATCCCAGCACACAGGAGGCAGAGCCAGGTGGATCTCTGAGTTGAAGGCCAGCCTGGTCTACAGAGCAAGTTCCATGACAGCCAGAGCTACAAAGAGAAACCCTGTCTCAAAAGATCAAACCAAACCAATCAGACAAACAGGAATTTTACACAGAAATCCTAATCTGACTACTCTTCAGGCTCTTCATTAAATTCTTTGAAGAGATTTCATGGGAAAGGTTGATACATTTCCATATTTAGCATCTGCCCTATTTCTTACCTATTTTCCTTATCAGAATTATAGAAAGACAATGTTTTCCCCCAGTTCCCTGCAGATACTCGCGCATGGCCTCCGGTTTATTCCCACTTACTGTGCTGATACTGTCCTTTGCCCGTGTGGCACAGCAGGAGGTCCTGAGATGTCTTGCTCTGTGCTACTGAGCACCCCACTTCTCTGAACCAATGGAGATCTCCCTGCGCTCAAGAGTCACCCCCTCCCCGCCCTCATCTCCTTTGCTCTCTGGGAGGGATCTCTTCTTCAGTGAAAATCTCAGCCACCTCAAATTGTTGCTATGGAAACCATAGCTGGGGAGGAGCAGCTGCCCTGACTTACCTATGGGCCTCCAGGGGAAGCTTCTGGTTTCTAGGTCAACTACAGGAGAGGAGGGTTTGTGCAGCAGAGCACTCGTGGGCTGGACGGGTCTCCCCGAGACACTCTGGCTGGGGTCCCCTGGACAGCTGGCACCTAGGCATCACATACAGCCTCAGGGTCTGCGCTCTCTTTACACTATCAGGGGTCCCCACTGGCTTGTGCCTCCAGGGCTTACAGTACACCTTGCAGATTGGTGGCATGAGGCTTGGGGTCAGCAGCGCACATAGACTGAAGTTCTCCTCTGCCTCTTTACAGAGTCATTTACGCTGGTCTAGGACACATATGATGTCACCTGTCCGTCAGCACCTGTCAAGCTCCTCTGCCAGTACTTCACAAGTCTGTGGGTGCCACTACTATTAATGAGGATTGACTCTATTACAGTTCCCTCATCTTGAGTTGTTCTTTTTATTTTATTTCTTTAAAATTTTCACAACCAAATCCTTTCTGGGATCTGGGTGGCTAGGACTCAGTTTAGTTCTTTATGAAAACCCGACTCTGGGCCTGGGAGATGGCTCAGTGGGTGAGTGTTTGCTGTTAAAACATGAAGACCTGTAGGGCAGTGATGGCGCATGCCCTTCATCTCAGCACCCGGGAGGCAGAGACAGACGATCTCTGTGAGTTTGAGGCCAGCCCAGTCTACAAGAACTAGTTTCGTAGTTCCAGGACAGCTAGGACTGTAACATAGAGAATCCTGTCTTAAAAAACTAAAAACACAGAAAAACAAACAAACAAACAAACAAACAAACAAACAAACCCTTGAAAACCTGTGATCCCCAGAACACTTGTAAAAAGCCAGGAGGGATGGCACACTCACGAGTAACCCAGTGCTGGTGGGGAGGGTGGAGACAGGCAGATCCCACCAGCTAGAGAGTCAGACAGTCTAGCTCATGATGACAAGCTCCAGGTTCAGGGAGAGACCCGGCCTCAAAAAAAAAAAGTGGGGAACAGTGGAGTGAGATGCTCAAAGTTGACTTCTGACTTTCATACGTACACACAGATGTGAGCACTACACACACACACACACACACACACACACACACACACACACACACACACCTGACTCCCTAAGAAATAATGCCAGAAGACAGAGGGGAAAAAAACCCTGGAATGTTGAGCAGATAGATCAGCAATTGTGATTCTTGGAAGAGTAATTAACAGAGGAAACGAGCAGGAAGCAGAGAGACTGTTCTGTTCTACGCCTAGACAAAAATGGCATAGACACGTAGATACTAGCCCAGACTGCAAGTGCTTGACTCAGGGTTTGGAACAGTTCTGGCGGTCAGCAGGGCTTGAGGATTGACTATCTGACCACTACTAACAAGTGTTGTGTCTGGACGGGCCTGGAGTACGACCGCTTAGAAGTGTAAACTCGAGAGCAGACTATCGAGGAACAGCTCACTGATCACAAATGCCACTGTGGTTCTGTTTTTGCTGTCTTCTGAGCTAAGCTTCTCATGTGTAACAACATTTGGAGCTGGGTCTTCCAGGAAGTTAAAGGTACTCATCAAAGAAGGGTGATGGGGCAGGATGAGGAAGCAAGGGAGATGCAAAGTCGAGTTGGGGTGCTAGTCTGTTGGCAGTCCAGACTACCTCCAGGGGGTGTCTGCAGCTTTCACTGGTCTCCCAGAGCTATCTGGGTGGCCTTTCTCCACCCACCTCTCCCGCTGGTAATGAGATGTGCTGCCCTGGAGTACCTGTTGTGAGCGCTGGAGAACTTCCAGTAGAAGCACCAAGCCTGTTCTAGAAGGGGGTGCAGGCTGCTTATTTAAGTATTTATCATGAAAGGTAAGCCAAGGAGGGGACAAGGGCTGGAACTTTTCATGTTTGCTCTAGATAATATAGTAACTCCTAAGCACACTCACGGGCCCTCCAAATTTAGCATGGACACCCCAGCTTAACAAGGCCAGTCTTCTTTTATTGAGTAGCAAACCAAGGCAAATAAATGAAGGAGTGAGACTTCCTTAGAGTCCCTGGCAGACTGGCCCATGGGGGGTGGGCCCACCATAGAACACCTCTCCTACTTGCTCCCTGACCCCTCTCCTAGCTTTAGATCTTTCTATGTCCCCCTCTGGGAAACTCAACATTGCTTACACCGCCGGTCCCTTCCTGTTTTGCATCATGGGTTTCTTCAGGGATGTGGGTTCCGTTTCCTCCTCACATCATGGGTCCCTGCAGGGATGTGGGGTTCCGTTTCCTCTTCCTCATCAGTCCCTGCAGGGACGTGGGGTTCCGTTTCCTCCTCACATCATGGGTCCCTGAAGGGATGTGGGGTTCCGTTTCCTCCTCCTCATCTGTCCCTGCAGGGATGAGCCAATGGCTTTCTTCCTTGGTCCCTTGCTCTACTTCCAGGCTCCTCCCTTTGTACCCACTGTGCTGGGGTGAACTGTCTTGACTGATGAGTCTTTTTGGAAATGGATTTCATGCTGCTGGGGCTATTCTCAAACTCCCTATGCGGTCAAGGTTGTTCCTGAACTCCTCACACCCTGCCTTCAGTTCCCAAGTGCCAGCATTTCCGGCGGGCCTTATCAAGCTCAGGCCCTATACTGGGAGTGTCGTTCAGGTGGTAGAGCACTTGCCTTGAGTGCACCGAGTCCTGGGTTCGATTTCCAGCACTGCATACTCTGGGTATGGAGGCTCGTACCCGTGCTTCCAGTTCTGGGTGTGGAGGCTCGTACCCATGCTCCCAGCTCTGGGTGTGGAGGCCAGCTTGAACTAACAAGACCCTATCTCAAAAACAGAACAAAGCAAAACTACTTGAACACTGGCTGCCAATCTAAACAAAGAGAATGGAGTTGGCCCACTGTCTCTGACTGACAAACTCCAAGATGGAGGTTTGGACTAGCATACACCTAATATTGAGTTTTTTGTTTGTGTTTCTCGAGGGCAGACACAGTTTCAGACTAAGACGCTGGCAAAGTTCAGTCACCTCTTACACAGCTCCTCAGCAGATTCCCGAGCCAGGCTTGCTGCTGAGTTCTATGCCAGCTGCCTTAACCTCTCATACCTCTCCCAGTCTTTCAAGTCCACCACTAGCGGAGCAGATGAGATTCACCGGGCCAGAGGTGCTCCCTACTTGTGCTCACCAAGACAGCCCCTGCAGCTTGCAGCATTCTGAAGAAGCTGAGGGAAGAGAGGGAAAAGGCCTGGGGATGGAGACCATCTTAGCTTTCTCTACTGTAACAAGATGTCTCGAAATCAGACAGTTTACAAGCCACAGACCTTTGTTTCTTACAGCATAGGAGGTCAGCAGTCCAAGGCCAGGATGGTGGCACAATTAGGCTTTGGTGAGGGCCCTGTGCAGCATGAAGGCCGTCTTCATTGTATCCTTGTGAAGCAAAAACAGGTCAAGAGAGTTCTTTGGGCTTTTTTTTTCATAAGGGTATCAATCCCCATCTGGGAGATTCACCTTTACAACCTAATCAATCACATCTCAAAAAACCTGTCTCCAAATAGTGTCACACTGGGGATTCATTTTCAGCCTACGCATTTTGCAAATACGCAAACATCCAGTCTGTAGTATGGGCAGTGGTGGCAGCTCAAGGCCCAAAAGCTGAATGAGGGGCACATTCCTGTGATCTTAGGAGGCAGAGGTCAGAGGATTCTAAATTCAAGGCCAACCTGGGCCACGTTGTGAAGTCCTATTGCAAACCCAGACCAAATAAACAAGCAAACAGGATGGGAACAGTTAATGTTTACATTGTTACGGACCTGAAAGCATTCAGCAGTGGGAAAAGCCCAGGCCATTGTGTGGCCCTAGACAATGGCCACAGGTGTCCAGAGAGCATTTATGAGAGAAAAAAATAATAGCTTTAAGTCTCCCTGCTTCGAAGCTGAGCAGCTGGGGCTCCTGGGCTCCACTCACAGCTCTTGGATTCTCTAGCCAGCCAGGTGTCGGGGGCAGGTGGTTCCGAGTGCCCTAAACCAGCAACCCCACTCCCCACTCCCCACTGACCAGCTCTAGAAGAAGTCAAACAGCCAAACTCTGCTACTGCATGGCCATACCCACAAGCCTCAGTTTCCTCACTGCAAGGTGATAGTGGCAGCACCCGCCTTAAAAAACACACTGAGCATGAGCAAGACGATAACTGTCATGCTCAATGCCTGGGCCACAAAAATAATTCAGTAAGTAGGAATTTCTTTTCTTTTTTTCTCCCTCCCCCTCCCTCCTTCCCTCCCTCTCCCTCCCTCCCTCTTTTCCCCTCCTTCCCTCCCTCTCTTCCTTCCCCTCCCTCCCTTCCCCTTCCTTTCTCCCCTCCCTCCCTCTCTCCCCTTTAGACTACAGTTTCTGTTTGTTTGTTTATTGCAGGGGTGCACATGTGCTACAACATGCTGGAGTTGGTTTTCTCCTTTGACCACGTGGGTCCTGGGGATTGAACTCAGGTCATCAGACTTGGTGGCAAGTTCTTTCAGCACTGAGCTTCTTGTTAAGCCAAGGTGGGGATTTCAAAAAGCACTGTGATGAAACAGCCGAGAATCTGTGTTTTCCTAGGTCCACCATTATCCTGGTTGAGAGCCAGCGACCACAGTGTTTTGGGTTGTGTCTTGCTTATGCAGATGGAGGCTGCTGATGGGCTTGGGGACCCAGTGAGGAGTCAATGAGGCAGCTCAGGCTAGAGCTGTTGTGTTGGGGGTCTCCTCTTACATAGGGGTATGTACACATGAGTACTGATGACCATGTGAGCCAAAGACAAGAGATCTTACGGAGTTGAACCTTATCTCTAGCTCCAGGAAGTGTTTATTTGTCAACTGTAGAAACTAGAATCAAGAGCTAGTTCAAGCAGAATCCTTGGGATACCAGAGACTCAGACCTGAGAGAGGCTTCCAGAAGAGACACCCGGAGCCACACTCCAAATAGTTGGCCCCACAGAGAAAGGGTTTTTGCCACTGGGATATATGTCAGGGACCTGCTGCTAGGGTGGCTTCTGTCGTTGGAAGTCGATCTTGTGAGGACACTCTGAAGACAGTCTTGTGTCTGTTTCTGGATGGGCTCAGCTCTGCATCAGTGACTTCCAGGGAAGGTTGTGATTGGCAGAGCCAAGTCATGTGCCTGTATTCTAGGAGCAAGGAAGCCTGGGAATTAAGTTTAGAACTCTCTGCTAGGAAGGGGGCTCCTGAATGGAGTGTGGTGGCACATGCCTATAATTCCAGCACTCAGGGGCCTGAGGAAGGAGGATCCAGAGCTTGAAGCAAGTCCAAGTGACACAGCAAGACTCTGCTTCAGCAAAGGGTGGCAAGAGACGGGATTTCCCACATGGAAAGCTCCCAGTGGATAATGTGTTACCAGTATACACATGTCCTTAGGTCTCTACTGAAAACCCTTGCAGGGATTTGTGGGGTCAGACCAAGCACTTAAAGATGTACCCATTCAGTGGGGTAAACAAACAGTGCGATAGGAGTTGCTGCTGAGCCTAGGGATTTACCAAAACATGAGCCATCCCCACCCACTGAGTGTGTATGTTGTTGGTTTGAATCAGAACTGTTTACCACAGTCTCAAGTATTTGAACATTTGGTCTCCAGCTGGTGGTTCTGTTTGAGAAAGTTATGGAACCTTTAGAAGGTAGAGTCTTGCTGGAGGAAGTATGTCATTAGGGGTGGACTTTGAATATTTATGTAATTTGGCCCCGCTTTCTGTATTACCTCTCTGCTTCCCAACCGCTAGGCCAGCTTGAGGCTCCTGTTGGCAAGCCTTCCCTACCACGATGGACTGTAAACCAAAATCAACCCCTTTCTCCTCTAAGTTATTTCAGGCTATGGTATTTTATTACAGCAACAGACAACTAACTAATGCAGTGTGGTTCCTGTGGCCAGCTGGTGGGAGCATGCAGCACCATGCCTTTTCTTTGGGAGTGATGAAAGACTGGAAAGGGTGAGGATCCAGTCTCAGTTCTTCATAGACTTTTTC
This sequence comes from Arvicola amphibius, assembly GCF_903992535.2. Classification (NCBI taxonomy): domain Eukaryota; kingdom Metazoa; phylum Chordata; class Mammalia; order Rodentia; family Cricetidae; genus Arvicola; species Arvicola amphibius. Next base: position 82,681,462 of record NC_052051.1, on the reverse strand, counting down.
CTTCATTTATACGATGGGACAATAGCACCTACCTCATAGCTGCTGTTCACATTGGGTAATACATGTAAATGGTCTGGTATACCAGATGTCCAGTAGGAGTAGAAGGAAGGTAGTGAGCAACATGGAACACAAAACACACCCAGAGAACCCTGTCTCTAGACAAGGCAACATGTCTTCGCTGCAGCAGGTACCTCTAGACCATAGTCCCTGTTTGAGCAGAGCAGCAAAGTTGGGTTGGGGACCATGACTGGAAGATGCTCTAGCCTGTAGCCATGGATGTCCTGTTGCTAGCTCCATTTCCCTAGGTGTGGACAGGGATTAGGGAGTGGCATCCATTCAGAGTGAGCAGCTTGTCATATAATTAGGTTCCCAGAGGGCCTTCTGCTTGCTTCTTCCTGGGAAATAGTCAACTGCTCTCACTTTCTCTAAGCCTCTACATGTTCACATGATCTTCTCAAACCTTCAAGGTCCCCTTCAGGAGAAACAACAGCCCAGAGGGAGGCAGTGTAGTGAGGAAAAAGAAGGGAATGGCTTTACAGTCAGGTGGGCTTGCTTTTGACATCTGGTCTACCTCTTCTCTTCTCTGAGGCCTCTTCATTGTCCTCAGCTACAGAGTAGGCATCATACAGCCTCATTGTAAGCTGACAATCATCTGTGTGGCAACTACCACCCCTCTCCCCCCTCCTGTACCCTGGTTCCCACGGTAAAACGTCATCATGGGTGCGGGGGGAAATGGCTAATAACTTGAGTTCAAACCCCACAATAAAAAGATGGGTATGGTGGTGTGTGCCCCATGTTTTAGAGGCAGAGTCAAGTAGATCCCTGGGGCTGGCTGACCAGCAAACTCCAGGCCAATGGAACCCTGTCTCAGAAAAACAGAATGGACAGCTCCCTAGGAACAACACCAAAGTTGTTTTCTAGACTCTACATACAGGTACATACACATGTACCTATCATGCACACATACACACCTGTACACACACATTCACACACACACACACACGTGCATACACACAAGCTCATGAAAGAGTCAACATGAATCAACTGACAGGTAGAAAGCTTCAAAGGACAGATTCTAAACATCCTGAAAGAAAGAAGGGCTTCCATGAATAGATGGTGATATAAATGACGCATGGTCTAGCCCTCTAGAGGGCAAGATTGCTTATAAAAGGGTTGGGAAGTTCTAGAAAAGAAAATCCCAGAAATTTGTGACATGGAATCCTAAATAAATGAACAAGGAATCAAAAAGAGAAGTGTGTTACGTGGCCTGGAGCCTGAAAGGGCAGGTTCAAAGAAAAGGAGAGTTTGAAGCTGGCCAGAAATTTCCTTTAAACAAAATCAAACTTCATTCCAGCTGGATTAAACGGAAAGAGTGGTTGGATTTAGGAGCTCAAATGACATCATAAGAACCCATGAGGGTCCCTTTCTTACATGGACATTCCTCTCTCTCTTTTAAAAAATTTAGTTTAGTTTGTGTGTATGGGTATTTTGTCTTCTTGAGTGTCTGTGCACCTCTTGTTTGCCTGGCTCCTTTAGAGGCCAGAAAGGGTGTTATATGTCCTAGAACTGGAATTTCAGATGGTTGTGAACCACCATGGGTGTGTTGGGAATTGAACCTGGGTCCTCTGGAAGAACAGTCAGTGCTTTTAACCACTGTGTCATATTTCCAGTCCCTGGACATTCATTTTGTAACAGCCAAGCTACTGGCAGCTATTCCAAAGTTCACAGGTTTCCAAGTTCAAGTTCAGCAGGATGCCCAGCCTGGAGGTCCTGGGAAACATGTTACTGACTGAACTGGGTTGTGCAATTATTTACTTATTTCTCTGTGTTTGTGCATGTATGTGTATGCATTCATGTGCATGTAGGTGAAGACACAAGTGTGTGTAGATGTGAAGGCCAGAGGTTTATCTTCCTCAATCACTCCCTGCTTTGCTTTTGGAGACAGGGTCTCTCACTAAACCTGTAGCCTATCAATTCAGCTAGACTGGCTGGCAAGAATCCCCAGGGATCCTCCTGACTCTGCCTTCCCAGTGCTAAGATTATGACTTTTTCATGTGGATACTGGGGATCTAGTACAGGTCCTTACTGTGTAGTAAATAATATTTCCACTGAGCTCTCTCCCCAACTCTTGATTCTTCTTGAACTAATGGTTGTGGAAAGGGAACAAAGTACTTTGATTGATTGCTATTATGAGCCTGTCTCCCAACACTCCTTCCTTCCTTTCTTTCTTTTTAATTACTGATTTTTATTGAGCTCTGTATATTTCTGCTCTCCTCCCTGACTCTCCCCTCCCCACTACAACCCTCCCCCAAGGTCCCCATGCTCCCAGTTTACTCAGAAGATCTTGTCTTTTTCTACTTTCCATGTACATTAGATTCATATATGTCTCTCTTAGGGGCCTCATTGTTATCTAACTTCTCTGGGATTGTGGTTTGTAGGCTGGCTTTCTTTGCTTTATGTTTAAAAACCACCTATGAGTGAGTACATGTGATAACTGTTTTTCTGTGTCTGGGTTACCTCACTCGAGATAATGTTTTCTAACTCCATCCATTTTCCTGTAAAATTCAAGATATTGTTATTTTTTTCTGCTGTGTAGTACTCCATTGTGTAAATGTACCACATTTTCCTTATCCATTTTTCGGTCGAGGGGCATTTAGGTTGTTTCCAGGTTCTGGCTATGACAAACAATGCTGCTATGAACATAGTTGAGCATGTGTCCTTGTGGCATGATTGAGCATTCTTTGGATATAAACCCCAAAGTGGTATTACTGGATCTTGAGGAAGGTTGTTTCCTAATTTTCTGAGAAATTGTCACACTGACATCCTAAGGGGCTGCACCAGCTTGCATTCCTACCAGCAATGCAGAAGTGTTCCCTTTTCTCTACAACCTCTCCAGCATAAGTTGTCATGAGTGGTTTTTGATCTTGGCCATTCTTACAGGTGTAAGATGGAATCTCAGAGTTGTTTTGATTTGCATTTCTCTGATGACTAAGGATGTTGAACATTTCCTTAAGTGTCTTTCAGCCATTTTAGATTCCTCTGTTGAGAGTTCTCTGTTTAGGTCTGTACTTCATTTTTTTTTAAATTGGATTATGTGTTCTTTTGATGACCAGTTTCTTGAGTTCTTTTTATATTTTGGAGATCAGACCTCTGTCTGATGTGGGGTTAGTGAAGATCTTTTCCCATTCTGTAGGCTGTTGTTTTGTTTTGTTGGCCATGTCCTTTGCTTTATAGAAGCTTTTCAGTTTCAGGAGGTCCCATTTATTTATTGTTTCTCTCAGTGTCTGTGCTGCTGGGGTTCTATTTTGGAAGTGGTTCCTTGTGCCAATGTGTTCAAGTGTACTTCCCACTTTCTCTTCTATAAGGTTCAGTGTGGCTGACTTTATGTTGAGGTCTTTGATCCATTTGGACTTGAGTTTTGTGCATGGTGATAGATATGGGTCTATTTTCATTCTTCTATGTGTTAATATCCAGTTATGCCAGCACCACTTGTTAAATATGCTTTCTTTTTTCCATTTGATATTTTTTGCTTCTTTATCAAAAATTAGGTGTCCGAAGATGTGTGGATTGATATCCGGGTCTTCTAGTCAGTTCCATTGGTCCTCCTGTGTGTTCTTATGCCAATACCAGGCTGTTTTCAGTACTGTAGCTCTGTAGTAAAGTTTGAAGTCAGGGATTGTTATGCCTCCAGCAGTTTTTTTTTTATTGTACAGGATTGTTTTGGCTATCCTGGATGTTTTGCTTTTCCATACGAAGTTGAGTACCATTCTTTCAAGGTCTTTGAAGAATTTTGCTGGGATTTTGATGGGCATTGTGTTGAATCTGTAGGTTGCTTTTGGTAAGATTGCCATTTTTACTATGTTAATTCTGCCTACCCAAGAGCATGGGAGATCTTTCCATTTTCTGGTGTCTTCTTCATGTCTTTCTTCAAAGATTTAAAGTTCTTGTCATACAAATCTTCCACTTGTTTGGTTAGAGTCACTTCAAAATATTTTATGCTATTTGTGGCTATTGTGAAGGGTAATGTTTCTCTGATTTCTTCTCCAACCCTTTTATCATATGTGCACAGGAGGGCTACTGATTTTTTTTAATTAATCTTGTATCCTGCTACATTACTTAAAGTGTTTATGAATTGTAGAAGTTCCTTAGTAGAATTTTTGGGATCGCTTATGTTAACTATCATATCATCAGCAAATAGTGAGAGTTTGACTTCTTTTCCGATTTGTATCCCCTTGATCTCCATTTGGTGTCTTATTGCTCTAGCTAGGACCTCAAGAACTATATTAAAGAGATACAGAGAGAGTGGACAACCTTGTCTTGTTCCTGATTTCAGTGGGATCACTGGGAGTTTCTCTCCATTTAGTTTGATGTTGACTGTTGGCTTGCTGTATATCGCCTTTATTATGTTTAGGTATGTTCCTTGTATCCCTGTTCTCTCTAAGACCTTTATTATGAAGGGATGCTGGTTTTTGTAGAAAGCTTTTTCAACATCTAATGAGATGATCATGTGATTTTTATTTTTCAGTTTGTTTATATGATGGATTATGTTGACAGATTTTTGTATGTTGAACCATCCCTGCATCTGTGGGATGAAGCCATCTTGATCATGGTGGATGATGGTTCTTATGTGTTCTTGGAATTGATTTGCTAGTATTTTATTGAGTATTTTTGCATCAATGTTCATGAATGAGATTGATCTGTAATTCTACTCAGTAATGTCTTTCTGTGGTTTAGGTATTAAGGTAATTGTAGCCTCATAAAAAGAGTTTGGTATTGTTCTTTTTCTATTGTGTGGAATAATTTGAGGAGTATTGATATTAGTTCTTCTTTGAAAGTGTTGTAGAATTCTGAGCTGAAATCATCTGGTCCTGGGCGTTTTTTTGTTTGGGAGACTTTTGATGACTGTGTCTATTTCTTCAGCAGTTATAGGTCTGCTTAATTTGCTTATCTGGTCTTGATTTAATTTTGGTAAGTTATATTTATCCAGAAAGTTGTCCATTTCCTTTAAATTTTCCAATTTTGTAGAGTACAGGTTTTCAAAATATGACCTGATGATTTTCTGTATTTCCTCTGTCTGTTATTATGTCCCCCCTTTCATTTCTAATTTTGTTAATTTGAATATTTTCTCTCTGTCTTTCGGTTAGTTTGGATAAAGGTTTGTCTATTTTGTTGATTTTCTAGAACAACCAACTCTTTGTCTCATTGATTCTTTGTATTGTTTTCTTTGTTTCTATTTTGTTGATTTCAGCTCTCAATTTGATTATTTCCTGCTGTCTAGTTCTCTTAGGTGACTTTGCTTCTTTTTGTTCTAAAGATTTCAAATGTTCTGTTGATTCACTAGTGTGGGATTTTTTTCTAGGCATTTAGTTCTTTGAACTTTCCTATTAACACTGCTTTTATTGTGTCCCATAAATTTGGGTATGTTGTGTGGTCATTTTCATTGAATTTTAAGAAGTCTTTAATTTCTCCCTTTATTTCTTCCTTGACGTATTGATGATTCAGGTGAGCATTGATTAATTTCCATGGGTTTATGGGTTTTCTGTATTGCTGTTTACTTCTAGTTTTAAACCATGGTGATCTGATAAGGTACATTGGGTTAATCCATTTTTTTTTATTTTTTTGAGATTTGTTTTGTTACCGAATATGTGGTCAATTTTTGAGAAGGTGCTGAGATGAAGGTACATTCTTTTCTGTCTGTTAAGTCCATTTGAGTCATAACATCTGTTAGCTCTCTTATTTCTCTGTTCATTTTTTGCCTGATTGACCTGTCTGGTGGTGAGAGGGGAGTGTTGAAGTCTCCCACTATTAGTGTGTGGGGTTTAATGTATGATTTTAGCTTTAGAAGTGTTTCTTTGACATATGAGGGTGCCCTTGTATTTGGGGCATAGATGTTCAGTATTGAGATTTCCTCTTGATAGATTTTTCCTGTGACTAATATGAAATGATCTTCTTTGTCTCTTTTGACTGATTTTAGCTTGAAGTTTATTTTGTTAGATATTAGGATAGCTACACCTGCTTTTTTCTTAGGTTCATTTGATTGGTATATTTTCCCCATCCCTTTACTCTGAGACAATGTCTGTCTTTGAAGTTCAGATGCATTTCTTTATGCAGAAGAGGGACGGATTCTGTTTTTGTATCCAATCTGTTAGCCTGTGACTTTTTATAGGTGAGTTGAGTCCATTTACATTATGGGATAATAATGACCAGTGATTATTATCTATCACTGTTAATTTAGTTTTTATTGTTGGTGATGTTAATTTGTGCATTTTCCCCTTCTTTGGGATCTGCTGCTATGAGACCATCAATTGTCTGTGTTTTTGTTGGTGTAGCCAACTTCCTTGGGTTGGAATTTTCCTTCTAGTATTTTGTGTAAGGCTGTGTTTGTGGCTTGGTATTGGTGAATTCTAGTTTTGTCATAGAATATCTTGTTTTGTTCTTCTATGGTGATTGAAAGTTTTGCTGGGTAGAGTAGTCTGGGCTGGCATCCATGGTGTCTTAATGTCTGCATAAAGCTTGACCACAATCTTCTGGATTTCATTGTCTCCAATGAGAAGTCAGGTGTAATTCTGATAGGTCTACCTTTATATGTTACTTGGCCTTTTTCCTTTGCAGCTCTTAATATTCTTTCCTTACTCTGTATGTTTAGTGTTTTGATTATTATGTGGTGAGAGGACTTTTTATTTGGATCCAGTCTATTTGGTGTTCTGTAAGCTTCTTGTATTTTCATAGATATATCTCTCCTTAGGTTGGAAAAGTTTTCTTCTATGATTTTGTTAAATTTATTTTCTGTGCCTTTGAGTTGAACTTCTTCTATACCTATTATATTTGGCCTTTTCATGGTGTCCCATATTTCCTGGATATTTTGGGTTAAGCTCTTGTTAGATTTAATGTTTTCTTTAACTGATGAGTCTGTTTCCTCTTGTATCTTCAGCGCTTGAGATTCTCTCTTCCATCTCTTATATTTTGCTGTTCATGCTTGTATTTGTGGTTCCTGATAGTTTTCTCATGATTTATGTTTCTATAATTCCCTCAGCTTGTGTTTCCTTTATTGTCTCTATTTCAGTTTTCAAGTCTTGAATAGTTTCTTTCGAATGTTTGATTTCTTTTTCTTGGTTTTCTTTGAGAGATTTGCTGATGTCTTCAGATTTTTTGTTTGTCTTTTCCTCCATTTCTTTAAGGGAATTTCTTTTTTCCTCTTTAAGAGTTTCAAACATTCTCTTGAAGTTATTTTTTAGGTCATTTTCTCCTGCTTCATCTATATTTGGTTGTTCAGGTCTTGCTGTTGTAGGGTCTTTATGTTTTACTGCTGTTGTGTCGTTCTTTGTGGTGTTGTGTGTGTTCTTACCTTTTCTACTCATCTTTTCCTCTAATAGATATGGTTGGGGCTGTCTGAAATTCTGTTGAATAACCTTCTAGGTGCCAAAGAATCCAAGATTAGCTGGTTGTTCCTCTTGGTACAGTCAGTGTTATAGTTCAAGTTACCCCATTAGTCACTCCTGTTCGTGGAGATAGCTCAGTGCTCCTGTGCTTTGCTCTGCTCCCTTGGAGTTTGCTGTCTCATGCTTACTTTGGCCTAGGTTGCTGGCTTTTATCTGTTTCTGTAAATCCTGGTTTGGGTATCCTCCTACAGAAGTCCCTAGCTTGGAGTTGGACCTGGAAGGTTTCTGGCTCCAGTCTTCTGCCTCAGAATTCCCAGGCTCAGGTGTGCCCAGAACCGCAGAGGACCTGGCTCAGCTTACTCACTCAGAGGTCCCAGACTCATGCTCAGACCCGCAGAGGTTTTAGGTTTCTGCCTATTCCCTTTGATGCCCCAGACCAATGCCTGGACCCAAAGAAGCCCTGGCTCAGGCCTAGTTTCTCTGAGGCCCCAGACTTATGTCTGACCCTTCAGAGATCTCTGGTTCCTGCCTACTCCCTCGGTGGTGCCAGCTTCACACCTAGACTGGGAGAGGTTTTGGCTCAGGCCTAGTTCCTTGGAGGTCCTAGAATCATGCCCAGACCCACAGGGGTCCTGACTTAGGTCTACTTCCTCAAAGGTACCAGATTCATGTCCGGACCCTCAGCAGACTCTGGCTCTGGCTCACTTGCTCAGCGGTTACTTCCCTGTACCTGTTCCAGTGGAAATTGCTGACTCTGGATCAGGTTGCTGGCTCCCAAGATTAGAATTTAAGATAGCTGGGCTACTGGGACTCAGTTGTTTTTCTTAATCATTAACTTAAGCCACAGTCTATGGCTTCTCAATAGAAGCTCATGTGTTCTAGCTGGGTGACACTTTCTTGTTTTATTTTGATCATCAAAACTCTATTTAAACTCAGATGGTTGTGAACTACCATGGGTGTTTTGGGAACTGAACCTGGGTCCTCTGGAAGAGCGGCCAGCAGAGTTAGGGCACTGGGTAAACCCAGTGACACCATTTTCCAGGAGAGTGGAGTCAAGTTAACACCTCTGCTGGCTGGCTAGCTTTATGTCTTCTTGACACAAACTGGAGTCCCTGGAGATGAGGGAACCTCAACTGAGAAAAATGCCTCAATGAAGGCCAGCCTGTAGGGCATTTTCTTAGTTAGTGACTGATGCAGGAGGGTTCAGGTCGTTGGGGTGGTGCCATCCTTGGGCTTATGGTCCTGGGTTCTATAAGAAAGCAGGTGGAGATATGCAGATCTCAGCCTGTTGGAGGTCAACCTTGTCTACACGTTCTTCAGGACAGCCAGGGCTACACAGGGCTCAAATAAACAAACACAAAACCAAAAAACAAAGCTAAACAAAATAAAGACTTAGTTGTTTGAAAACTACAAGCTTGGTATCAAACTACCCTTTGGCCATGAGACTTGAATCACTTTTATTGAAGTTTGCTTTCTTGGTCTTACATGGATGAAGACGGTGGGATACAGTCTCCCACTGTCTTTGAAGTTCTGCCAGTTGCTGCTCACCATATCTGAGAGTCTGTGCTTAATATATTCCATGCTCTCATCTCTGGCACATTAAAGTTCATGGCCCTGACAACGACTTCATTACTGGCCATAACTTTTATACATGTCAAACGACTATCTGTTCTATTTAGTGCATTTAATTCAACTTTTCTGCTGCCCATTATGGAGCTGGTTCTGTACTCTTGGCTTCTCATTTCTCCACTTATCTGTAGAGTCGCCAGTACTTGTGGAAGGCTGCAGAATACATTCTAGGTGGACAGAACAGAATTATTCATCTCCTTTTTACTCCTGTGCCTTCTTTGGGGAATCAGTGAAGTACAGGCATGGAAAGACAGCAGGGGAAAACGGGCTAAAGAGAAGTGGAGTGACTTTGAACATGTACAGTGTCCTTGGTTTGATCCCTAGCACCACGGAGGAGAAGGAAGGGGAGGTGTGAAGGAGAAGGAAATGCCTTAGGGCTGGAGGTGTCTGTCAGTAGTAGAGTGCTTGCTGAGACTCTACCAGTGAGCAGTGAGGGGCTGGGGGCTCAGTGGTAGACTGTCTGTCTACAATCCGCCAATGAAGGCCTGGGTGTAATCTCAAACATAAAGCTCTTGCCTAGTCTGTACAAAGCCCTGAGCTTGAGCACTAGCACAAAAAGGAAAGAAAAGAAGGAAAGAAAGAGAAAGGGGGTGTCTTGTGCTTCCCTGTTGCCCGGAGTGAATGGGGTGGATGGCCAAGCCCATGTCCTTGTCTTTGAGAGGTGGTGGTATACTGATTGTTCCTGAAGACAGGTTGGATGTGTACTAGTCCCCTCTCAGAGGTGAAGAATATTGTCCTAGTTAGAGTTTCTGTTACTGTGGTGACCGCCAAGACTCAAAGCAAGCTGAGGAAGGAAGGGTTTATTTGGTTTACATGTCCAGATTCTATTATGTTACTCAGAGAAGCAGGGCAGGAACTCATCCAGGGCAGGAACCTGGAGGCAGGAATTGAAGCAGAGGCCATAGATGATGCTGTTTACTGGCCTGCTCCTCATTGCTTGCTTGGCCTGTTTTCTTATATAACAAGGACCACCTGCCTGGGTCCCACCCATACCAACCATTAATCAAGTAAAAGCCCCGACAGACTTTGCCTACGGGCCAGTCTGATGGAGACATTTTCTCAATTGAGGATCCCCTTCCACAGATGACTCTAGATCATGTCAGGTTGTCTAAAACTTACGGTCACAACATGGGTTCTGGTGATAAGAAGGGTGACATTTCTCTGTGGAAGACGTTATAAGGGCTTCTGGCTCCCCGGGTTTGTTTCTGGGAAAGAGGGCAATATAATCAGAACTAGGCATGGACTTGCCAAGGATAAGTCATGTCAAATTACTGAAGTTCTTTAGCAGTCTTATGGGATTTGAGCAAGATGTAAATCTTTTTAATTATAAAAAATTAAAGAAAGGGAGAGAGAGAGAAAGCCACAAATGAAGCCAGTACCTTCATCCCCCACTTTCAGCAGAGTTCCGCTCACTGCCAATCTTGCTGCATTCCTAAGCTCTTTTCCCGGGTCCCAGGCCCAAGGGTTTTGAAGCGAATCCTAGATCCTATGTAAGCATGTCATTGTGCATCATACCCCAGCCCGACCATGCTGTCCCCACACCTGGCCTCCTCCCTACTGCTGCATAATGAATTGCCACCAACCCCGGCTTACAGTGACAGTTGGCTATGGTAATTTGATCAAGTTAAAGGTTTTTTTGTTTTTGTTTGGTTTGTTTTTTGGCAAAGTCCAGTAGCATTTAGGGCTCCAGTGGAAAATAGAAATGTACCAGATCTCAGCCAAGGCAGAAACAGCAAGTTGCTGTCACATCTGGGAATGAGACTGGAGAGCCAGGGAGCTGGTGAGGAAGTTAGATTCCAGAACGGAGAGGTGGGGCTCAGACTTGCAAGGAATTTCCACCCAGCTGCTGCTAGATGACCAGAGAGGCAGGAAAAAGGGCCAAGCAATTTGTAGAAGGGTCCATTCTCACACCTTCTACCTTCTGATGTCTGCGTTCCCAGTGGCCGGATCAGCCTTGCCAGGGCTAAAGGCATTTCTGGGGTTTGGGTGGGTCCCCCAGAGTACACATATTAGAAACTCATCCCCGGTGTAATGACTGATGTGGAGCCTTCAAAAGCTGATGAGGTCATCAGGACCCTCAGAATGGAGTAATGGCCATTATCGCAGCAGTGGGCGGGGTCGGGATCCTTCCTTCTTGTTCTCATCCTCTCTCGTTCTGCCTCTCTCCATGGGATAGTACATCTCAAAAGCCCTTGTCAGACGGTGGTGGCAGGCTGTGGCCTCCAAATCATGAATCAAGTACATTTTTGTTTGGTATAAACTATCTGGGTTCAGGTATTTTGTTATATCAACAGAAACAGACTAAGACAGGCAGGTGATATGCAGGGTTAAATCTGCTGCCAAGGGCACATGGTGGCAGCAGTTGCTCTGAGCAGCATCCAGCAGAGGTGTTCTGTAACTGAATTAGCTGGGTGTCGTATTGCTGTAAACAAAGTGTCTGGAAAAAGCAACTTAAAGAAGGAACTGTTCTTTTGCTTCAATTCCAACTTAGTCTGTCATGGCAAGGAACAAATGGTGCCCGGAGAGAAATGCAGCTGGTCACACTGTATCTACAGTGAGGAAGCAGATAGACAAGAATGCTTCTGCTTAGCCATGTCTGTCCTTTATTCAGTCTGCCATGGTGGTGGGTTTTCTCAGCATAAGATGGGTCTTCTTACCATAGTTAAACCTTTCTGGGAACTCACTTGCAGACACATCCAGAGATGTGTCTCCTATGGGATGCCAAACCTAGTCAAGTTAGTAGTGAAGAGGAGCCATCCCAGTATCTGTCGGGTTACATGATGCTTGACTGGTTGTCTTTTCTCCCTCATCATTAGGTCTTGGTGATAACTCCCACAATCCCCCTGTGTATTCAGGACCCCTGCTGCTGGAAGAGGAAGATGTCCCCCAGTTCAAGTAAGGACAAGTTGCCCTTCCTCTGGGTTGTAAGGAAGCCCTGCCATTGGTGGCAGACCCAAAGGTATCTGTGTGGGTGCTTACTGTACCTTCACTGTCTCCCATTCCCCACATGCTTTTGTGGTCACTTCTACCTTAATCAGTTGCTTTGGTCCAAGCAAGAGTCCCAAGAGCCCCTATATGCTGGCACTGATACTAGAGAGTTAGGCTGTCACACTTTGGCCAGTTTGATTGCTGAGATTACTGTCTGAGCTCTTTCTTGGAATCTACTCAAGGGATAAGGCAGAACTGGGTGAGCAGTGGAGAGTCAGCTACTCAGCAAGTGATGCTGGGAAGCTTCATCTATCTGTGCATCCACACATTCATGCCAATCACACTCCCAACCATCCATCGATTCATGTGTGAATGGATCTACTTATCTATCACCCATGCATCCATACCTCCACCCATCCATCCTTCATCTAGGTACATATTCTCCCAACCATCTTTCTGTCTATTCATCTATTCACGCATCACACATTCATTAAGGCCTCTACAAAGTCTGCTTCTCTCCATCCAACTGCCATCTAGCTTACCAGTCTTTCTCCTTCATCCCTTGTCATCATCTCCATCTATGGAGGACACTGTGGTGTGCTGTCTGAGTCCCCTTGTGACAAAACACTGGCACTCTCAGTGGCTAGCTTGGCGGCATAGGAGTCTTCTGTGGTTTGTTCCTTCAGCTGTTGCCTCAGTCACAGAGAGTTGCTTGCCCTCCCCCAACACAGCCTGCACCCAGAGACTGATAGTGTGGGAACCTAACAGGCTGGGCACCCTTACCTTCCAGGGAGTGTCTGAAGCTGATCTTATCGTAGAGCTCCCCAGGGTGGCAGCCCTAAAGCTTGCCTTCAGTCTGTGCTCCCTGATTTTTTTCCTCTCCTTCCACAGGTGTGGATCCTGTGTAAACATCCTGCCAGCTAAAACTCTGGCAAAGATCTTCTTTCTGTGGACCACAGACCCGGTCCATCCTTCATTCATGCATGCATTCCTCTGTCCATCAGCCTACCACTCAATGAGGAAACATTTGCTTACAAAGTGCTACATGTACAAGAGTTTGGGGTTTTACCGCCCTAAATGTGGACCTTGCCCTCAAACAGTCTGATGCAGATGTTCAAAGCGCTCCACCATGGCTCTTACCAGGAAGGTGGGGGGGGGGGGAGGGTGGTCAATACACATGGTGGGGGGGTCGCTTCAGGAAGACTTCCTGGAGGAGACAGTACTTGAGCTGGCAGTGATGGGGAGGGGATTTGAGCTTTTTATGTAGTCTGGGGAACCTATGGAAGCATACAGAGGGAACAATGAAGGTTATCCATCAAAGGGAAGAGCAAGTGTGACAGCTGGGCACAGCTAGATCTTGAACAACTTCCTGACACCCACTCCCTCTTATTCCCACCCCATCTCTCTCCCATGGAGTTCTTCCTTCCCTCCTAGCTAGTCCTCCCACCTGCCTCCCCACAGGAAATGTGACTTGGTCACCAGTCGAAGCCTTGTAATGTAGCCATCACAAGGAGGGACAAAGGCCACAGGAAAGAGGAAGTGCAGGAAGCTTCCTGGCTGCAGAGGAGGGGAGGTGACAGACAGCAGGGCTGGCAAGCTCTTTTACCTGGGGTGGCTTCTCCCCCAGAATCCTGCTTCCCTTGCTCATGTTTGCATTACTAAGAAGCCAGATGGGCCCCACTGGTTGGTAAAAGCTGTATGCTAATGAGGCCAAGGTTGCAGTGACCCCTGGAAGTGCCTAGAAGCTTTCTGTGCAGAATGTCTGCTTGTAGATCTCTGACCTGGGCACAGATGGCTGCCTTGACCTTGGCTTGGTACACAGCCCCTGGCCCTGCCATTGACTGTGCCCTGACCCTGATCTCAGACTGAGCCAGAGTCTGGCTGTAGATGCGCCCTGAACACCAATCAATCAATTCATTAGCAACTGACAGCCCTGCATGGAGCAGTCGCTAAAGTTTGTAAGAGCTTTTCCAGGATGCTGGAGATGAAACGTCACCCAGTGGGCTGTGGCCCAGCAAGCTCCTCCAAGTCCCAGGTGGCAGGCACACTAGGGCCTGAGGGACATGTTCTCAGGACTGCTTGTTCTGCTTGCTTCATGGGAGACTTTCTGTCATCCAGCCCGTGCTGCTGAGGACTACTTTCGTTTAATTTTTGTGTGTATATGTTTGTGGTATATGCACGTGGTCCTCCACATGTGTGGAAGCAGAGGCTGAAGTTGAGAATCTTCCTTGATCTAGCTCTACACTGCCTTTTGAGGCACACTCTCTCCCTGATCTTGAAGCTCACCAGCAGGATAGGCTGGCTAGCCAATGAGCTTCAAGGAGCCACTTGTTTTTGCATAGCCCCGCCTCCGCCCGACCCCTGCTGGGCTACTGGGTGCTATCACAGCCAGCTTTTGTTACCGGTGCTGGATGGCAGAACTCAGGTGCTTGCACTAAACCACTTCCCTACCAGGACCACTCTGTTAAGCAGTGAGCTCTCCAGCTGATAAACTGACCGACTGCTGCCGTTAACTTATCCCTTAAGTGACCTCAAGGGCAGAACATGATGGCACTGGCAGGGAGCCTTGGCTTGCTATTCATTCAGTGGCCTGTGCTAATCTTCCTTTCTTAGAGCCTCGGTTTCCCTATCTGTGCAATAGGAATCAGAAAGTATGCACTCCCTGGCCATGCAGAGAGCCCTTGATGACGTTGTGTGTGCAGGCCACTTAGGCCTGGACTTCGCAGACACTGTGACTACAGAAGGTGAGTTAAGGACTTTAGGGTTTCAGGCATGGTGGGAGGGGAAAAGTGAATCCCTCCACTCTTCCCATATGGCCATAGCTAGGGCTCACTTCCACTCTGAGCCTCACTCTGCTTGCACAACCCTGTCACCCAAGCAGAAAGACAAGAGGGGCTCTGGACCCGTCCGTGGGAGAGACCACAAACCATCTGCTCCCCTCCCACCTCCTTCAGGGGAGATTCATGGCCTTCTTTAGCCTCTGAAGAATTTCAGGTTACCATGGTAACCTGTGCATGGAGGAGCAGGTGTGTGTGACTTGGGGCCAGGAAGCCTAGTTTCCGAGGCAGAGCTGCCCTCAGGTCTGCTACACAATTGGGAGCCTAGAGGGGCAGTTTGGGACAGGGTGTGCAGGGACCAAGACCTCTGCCCTCCCAGCTCTAGGTCCTCCAGATACCTGGCCTTTGCAATTCGGAGTCCTTCATCCGAAGCCTGGTGGAGTTCTTTAGTAGGGTCCTACCCATCCGCTAATCCCACATTTACTTGTGTCTTCCACAAGTTCTGACTCAATGTCCTTCCTGACCCTTCTCTGCCAAAGACACATCTGGGAAGGAACTTGAGGAGCCAGAATGAGTTTAATAAACTGCAGGTTGGATCAGGTCATTGCTGCTCAGACACCTTCAATGGCTCCTTAGGTGCTCTGAGAATACCAAATCCTGCTCCTGCCCACCCTACCTCTTTTCCTCTTAGCATACTTCCTCCAAGCTCCATCCACAGAGGAAGGGGGAGGGATGGAGGGAGGGAAAGAGGGGAGAAGAGGGGTGTGGCTCTGAGGCCTGCAGATTCCATCCTTGGCCAGCTGTGGGTTATCCCTCCCCCTGCCTGCTGACCCTCCCTTGATCAGCCTGGAGGGTAGGTCCCAGGAAGCTCCCTTGAAGGAAGACCAGATCAGCCAGGAATTTCTAGGTCACAACTAACATTTACCAGCCTTCTTCTGCCTCCAGGGGCTGTACCCAAGGGTACAGTACTATTTGATAAGGCTGTGCAAGAAAGAGGGGAGATAGGAAGGGAGGGAGGGAGGGGCAGGGGGGATGAGGGAGCAAGAAAGGGAAAGCAAGGAAGGGAGGGGGAAAGGGAGGAAAGGAGGGAGAGATGGGCAGAAGCTGGAACCTTCCTGTTCCGGCTGGCTCTGGGCAGGAAGCGGGAACACGGCTGGGTGCAGTGTTCCTCAGTGAGGTGGGCAGCGGCAACGCCCAGTACTTGCTGTCCTGAGAGTTCACTGTATTCAACTTCGTAGAACCACACCAAACCCTCTTGGCAGCAGGGTTCCTCTGAACCGGTGAACACCAGAAATCATTGAAACACGTCTTCTGAACTTGAGCCTGGTGGTATAGGTTTGAATCACAGATACTTAGGAGGCTGAGGCAGGAGGACCAAAAGGTTGCAGTCAGCCTGGAAACTCAGTGAGATGTCTTAAACATTAAAAAAATAAAATAAAATAAAATAAAATAAAGGAGACTAGGGAGATAACTCAGTCAGCAAAATGCCTGACACACAGTATGAGGACCTGAGTTTGGACCCCTAGCATTTGTGTAGAAATCGGGGGTAGTGGCACATTCCTCACCCAGGGAGTGCTGGGTGCTGGTAGAGGGTTCTGGAAGCTCACTGCGCCAGCTAGTCTAGTTGAATAGATTGACTTCAGGTTCAGTGTGAGACTTTGCCTCAAAAAATTAGGTGGGGGACCAGCAAGATGGCTCAGTAGGTAAAGGCACTTTCCACCAACCTGATGTCCTGAGTTCAATCCCTTGACCAACATTCTGGAAGGACACTGACTCTCACAAGTTGTTTATAACTTCATATGCACCTTGTAGTAAGTATGAACCTATACCTCAGCTCTACAAAGAAATAAATGTTAAAAAAATCATTATGGAGAGGGTTGAAGAAGGAACCTGACATGACATTGACCCCTGGCTAGCATGTACAAGCACGTGTGCATGCACGCATGCAACACACACACTCTCTCACACACACAGGGCTGGGGACACAGCTTAGTAACACTTGTCTAGCACTTCTAAGACTCCCCATTTGATCCCTGGTACCAAAAGAGAAAGAAACGGCGCCTCCAGGAATTGACACAGCTCACTAGGTCTGTCTGGTCTGTAGGCAGCTGGGTACTGATTACAGAGGTCCCCAGAAAAGACACCACAAGCCCCACAAATGGCAGCCAGGATTGCACAGAAGCATGGTCAGATGTGACATACCATAGATCATCAGCCATTTGCTATTCTCCTGGGGAGCATGTAATTTGCATATATGTAGATGCATATATAACTAATCTCCCCAGGGAGACCTCGAAAGAGGGACCTATTGCTTCTGCTTCTGTCCTGCTGAGAGGGGCATCCATCCCTCCTGTGTCTTCAGTGAGTAGGTGTGGGTGGACTGGGGGGCTGAGTTGGACTGTGTTTGACCCCTGAAGAAGGTGCTCCTTCCTGGAGCTGGCCCTGCCCTGTTTTCCTCTCGTCTGCTCCAGAGCTGTCCCCATGGTAATCACTCTGGGTAGATAACCAGTAATGTTTAGCATCTTGACCACAGGCCCATTTCAAGGCTTGTTTCAACTGTTCCCCTTTCTCTCCTGTCCCCAGCCTCGGCTCATGGGGCCTTGGGGAAGAAAGGCCCAATGGTCTTGACATTATGGTTAAACAACCTTCCCACTGAAGGACATGGGAAGGGCATTGAGTGCCACTGTCTGTCCAGTCCTGAAGAAGGGTCTTCCTGCACCAACCCCAGGTTAGGCATTTCCAATTTCCTCAAGGGGCTGAGCGCTCCTCCAGGGAGCTGCTCTTGCCATCAGAGTGAGGGGCACACTTGTAGGGCCAGTGATGGTTCTGTGGTTTGGGAGTGATCTCTCTGGGGTCACTGAGTCTCTGTGGCAGGTTGGGATGGGTGCATGTGCCAAGGTCCTCACTACTAAAAGTAGGGACTTTTACTTCCTTATCTGTGGCATTCTTTCTCAATCATCTAAAGGACGCATACTTCTTTTGGAATCACAAAACTGTTATAGAAGGGTTTCTGTTATTCCACTTTGCGGTTTCTGTCTTGCTCAAATTAGGTCAGGCAAGGGGCCAGCGTGGAAGGCAGACCCAACTCAGAACCTTTCCTCAGCTCTGGTCCCAAGAGCCAAGTAGCAGATCCCACGGCTGAGGAGTCAGGGCCTTGGTTGGGATCCAAACGTTACAGTTAGCAGCTGTGTGACCTAGAAGGGCTGAGAGACCTTTCTGAGCCCCAGCTCATCTACAACAAGTAGGTTTATAACAGCTGTGCTTAGGACTCTTGGAAAGGAAACCATGAAGGGGCTGGGCAGGCAGCTCAGCAGTTCAGAGCACTGGCTCCTCTTCCAGGGACCCATGCTCCATTCCCAGCACCCACATGGTGGAACATGACCATCTGTGACTCGAGTGCCAGGAGAGCCAGTGATCTCTTTTGGTTTTCATGTCCTGCATGGGCACAAGGTACACATATGGTGCACAGATAGATATACATGTCCTGCATGGGCACAAGGCACACATATGGTGCACAGATAGATATACATGGCCTGCATGGGCACAAGGCACACATATGGTGCACAGATATACATGGCCTCCATGGGCTCAAGGCATGCATATGGTGCACAGATATACATGGCCTTCATGGGCACAAGGTACGCATATGGAGCACAGATATACATGGTGCCAGGCTATTCCCAGCATTCACAACTTTCAGCTAAGCAAACTTTGAGTCTTTGTAAAGATGCCTAGCCTCATGAATTTTACTATAGCAAGAAAAGCAGACTATGTCATTAATAAAGAATTCCATGGGATGATGAGGGCAGGCATTCAACTAACACCAGTCCTTACTGCTGCTCTCTGTCTTGGCTTCCCAACCTCCAGATGAAACAGCAGGAAGGGTAGATTCCACAGCTTTATCTGACTGGAACATTCTCGGTATTTCTGAAAGGAAGGTGAGTTCTACAGCAAAACCATTAGAAATATCACTCTGAAATGAAGATACAGTGTCTGGGAAACTGGGTTGTAAATCATGACTGCAATGGGATTCCGTTTATAAAAATTCAATTTGAACGTGATTTTTCTCAGGAACACACACTTACTGTTCGGAGTAAGGTCAACCTGTGAGCAACACGCGCCCTTGCCTGACTGTTCTCCGAGCCTTAGCCACCAGGGCTGGGGCGGCTTTGGAGAGCTTTCTGGGATTAGCCTTGCCCCTCCCCTATGCCATGCAGTAGCGGGTTAACCTGGGGTAGGGGGCTCTGAGGAGGTCCCAAGCTTCAGGCCATCCATGAGAATCCTCAAGTCTAGTACTGCTGATCCCTAAGGAACCCGGAACCTCAACAGAGCCCTACCTCCAGGGTGGGCATCTGGCCCAGTGAGGCAAAATCATGCCATTGATTGGTGGCTTAGATGTTTCCCTGGCATCTTCTACAGCAGGCTGTCCAAGTAGCCTCTGACAGGTGACCAGCACTGACCAGTGACTGGGCCTCTGTGAAGTTCCCAGTCTAGAGGTACTTCTCTGTGGAGGCTTAAGGAGGGGGAGAGGCTTGCTCAAGGGCACTAAGCTAATACGAGGCATAACCTGGCCCGCCAGCTTTCTGTTACCTCTTATTGGCCTCAGGGTGAAAGGGGCCTGGAAAGGCTGGGAGGAGTCTTCAGAGCAGGCTACCTGGATACGGGAATGCTGCTGACTCGACAGAATCATCAGGGGCTTCCGGGACTGCAGTCTTGGCTCTTACTTTTAGTGTCAATATGATTTGGTATTTAGTGTCAAGGGTGGAGATGGCAAGCTGGGCTGGAGCTGGTGTTCCTCTCTGCTGCTCCGACTCCTCTGTGGCAGGCCCTGAACTGTGAGCGACAGCAAATCCTGTTCTCCCTCAGTTCCTTTGGTCAGAGAATTTCACCCCAGCAGCAGGAAGAGAAATCAAGACACCGCCTTCCCCTTCCTAGTCATCTTGATTGCTAAGGCTTTAAATACAAAACAAAGACAAAAGCACCATATTCCCCATCCCACTTAGCCGCTCTGGGAGTTGGTCCAGCTCTCACTGCTCCCCTGGGAGACGAAGGCCGTTCCTCTCTACAGGAACCTGTTTTGTCTCCTCACCCTGCTCCAGCCTCCAACAGCAGCTCCCCCAAATCTGGAGAGGATCCAGGTAGATTCTCAAGTATCTCTTATCTCCTTCACCCCGGGGACCTAGGTCCCAAGTAGCCTGGTAGTGTATAACCCCCCTGGCCTGTGAGTCGGAACTCAACCTCAAACTGGGGGCCGGAAGAACTGGAGAGATTGGGGTGAGGTGGGTTCTTAAAGCCTCCACAGCTCCCCATGCTCAGGACCGGGTGTGGCATCTTCCCACCGGACATCATGGTAACCCTTGCTCTCAAACTAAACGAAAGTTACCCTTCTCCTACCACAATGGTGGCTCCCGCGGATGTTTTCAACGACAAAAACATCTATCATTTTAATGCAGGCAGCTTAGATAATAAAAACGATCTGTGCTATTAGTAATTGTTTCACAAATACAATTCAAACCAGCAGAGCCTCTGCAGGTGCCTCCCTGGTCTAGGGCAGGTGGGGTAGCCCAGGGGGGTCCTAAGAGAAGTGAGCCTGGAGTTCACAGAGAGACCTGCATGGACGTGGGGAAACTAGGAAGCACAGCCTGGATTTGGGCACTTAGAGCTTGGAAGGCAAAGGGCAACACACACCCTCTAATTAGAATGGTGTCAATCACGGCACCATTCCCAGCTCCTGCCATGTCCTCCAGACAAGGAAATTGCTGAGTATGCTGTCAGAGCCTCTGAGAGGCCACCACGCGGAGGCAGCTGTGGACAGGGCGTTCAGATTCACGTGCACCTCAGAGACAGCAGCATGGGTGTAGGAAAAACAGAATGGAGGTTTTTGCAAAGCTGGGAGATGATTTCATACCTAGAATTTTTTGGTACACACACACACACACACACACACACACACACACACACAGGTTGTGCTCAATAGGACAGACAACCTTGGGTGTTGCTTCTTAAAAGTCATCTACCACTTTTCTTCTTACCCCTACTCAGGGTATCTCCGTAGCCTGGAGCTCACCAAGTAGGTTAGGTTGGCCAGCATCACAGTGCCTGGCTCTTTTTCAGACGGGTTCTGGATTTGAACTCAGGCCAAGGTAAGCACTTCAGAACTATCTCCCCAACCCTAAAATCTTTTAGTAAAACATTTAAATACAGAGTAGGCAAATCCAAGATGTTGCAAGTTGCATTTGAGCCAGAACTATGAGTGTGAGGCCTTGATCCAGGCCCTGCCTTCCTTGTTCCCCTCCTCCCATGTGATATAAACCCGGGGTCGGGGGAGTCATGTCCTTTTTACAGTCTCTTGGGGTTAGGATACCCAGAGGGGCAGATGGGCAGACGGGGCACTGGGCCTGCCCTCTCCAGAACCAGGGGCTGACCACATGGTGTCTCTGTATTGCAGCTGAAGACTGAGGGGCCAGTGAGCCTGGGGTTATGGGATATATGGGGCTGGGAACAAACTTTTGAACTTTCAGCTTTCAGGGCAACGGGGCCCTAGAATTGAGCAGGGGAACAGAAGTGAAGATAAGAGTGATGTTGGGTTAGTTTCAGGTTCAAGTTGGGCTGTGGTTCGAACTTATGACTTGGGGAAGCAGGATGGGTTAATTAAGACTCAGTGCTTAAAGAAAATTATTTTGGCTTCTGGAATGGGAGGAATTCAGGGAATAGTTAGTTGAGTTTGGTTCAAGTACAGCTGGATTTGGGGCTTGCATGATGTTTTCAGTAATCTTTCTTAGGTAGTGAAAATATGGAGTCATTAAAGCCGAAAGTAAAGGCACCAAATAGGAACACAGCAAACATGGCCACAGAAAGCATCCATAGGGCAGAGTGGCTGCCACCAAGACTGTCACTCCTATGGCAGCTTCAACGGGAGGAGCAAGCCTGATCTAAATGAACCAGAAAGAAGTCCAGGGATTGAGTGTCCCAACCAGGGCAAGCCTTCATTCCTGAGCCAGTTACTCCATCACTATGGCTTCCAGACTCTGGTCAGGCTTACCCCACAGAGGAGGGAGAAAGGGCAGAATAGAGGAATCCAGTGGGTGCCTCCTGTGTGCCAGGACGCTCTCTTGATGAGCACTCTTAACTGATTTTTTCCATGAACACTGTACTTTTTTATTTTTTAAAAATTGCTTTTATTGAGGTATATATTTTCTCTGCTCCCCTCCCTTCCTCCCACTCCCCTTCTACCTTTCCCCATGGTCCCCACATTCCCAATTTACTCAGGAGATCTTGTCTTTTTCTCTTTCCTATTTAGATCCATGTGTCTCTCTCTTAGGGTCCTCATTGTTGTCTAGGTTCTCTGGGATTGTAAATTGTAGGCTGGGTTTTCTTTGCTTCATGTCTAAAAGCCACTTATGAGTGAGTACATATTATATTTGTCTTTCTGGGTCTGGGTTACCTCCCTCAATATAATTTTTTCTAGATCCATCCATTTTCCCTCAAATTTCAATATGTCATTTTTTCCACTGTATAGTACTTCATTGTGTACATATACCACACCTTCTTTATCCATTCTTCGGTTGAGGAGCATTTAGATTTTTTCCAGATTCTGATTATGACAAATAATGCTGCTATGAACATAGCTGAGCACATGTCCTTGTGGTATGATTGAGCATCCTTTGGTTATATAGCCAAAAGTGGCCTTGCTGGGTCTTGAGGTAGGTTGTTTGCTAATTTTCTGAGAAATAGTCACACTGATTTCCAAAGCGGCAGCTGTACAAGCTTGCACTCCATTAACTGATTTTTATTAGCCCTGTGTTTCAAATGAGGAACTAGGAGGGTGGGCCTGATGGCAGGAAATTGTAATCCCAGGATTTGGGAGGTAGAAGCAGGAGGATTATAAATTCAAGGTCATCCTTGGCTCCACAGCAAACTCCAAGCCCTAGCAATAGACAGCCTGTCTTAATCAGCTAAATGAGGAAAGAGGACCGGACAAGTTAGCTACTCATCTTCCAGCTGGTGGGAAGAGGCTGTGCTGCTAGTGCGGAGAGAAGTGGGGTCCCTGAGCCTCCAGCACCCTGCTTGCTTGCTCTTCTGCAGACTGTGAAGTTGAGGACATCGCTCATTTTCCTTGTGTGGTGTCTGCCTTCTCTTTGCTGTTGATAGGTTACAAACCGCACTGCTCCTGTCAGCGGCGGCTCTTCCCTCAGTGCCTGTGTGGGAAGGATGGGCCGCTTCCTGCCCTCCCGCACCAGAGGGCAGGTGTATGTCATTCTTGACTGCTCTGTCTCAGCACTGAGCGAGGACTCAGAAAGCCACAATTCCCATATGGATCCTGCAACCAGATGCATCCTACACAGAGCGCCTGGGGCACCTCTCAGGATCCCCAGGGCTCCCCAGAGTGTGCTCCTAGCTGTTAGTTACAGCTAGGAGTGGTCACTGAGTGTCCTCTGGTCTAGGACATTTGGAGACTCTCCATGGTAGCCTTCTTGGAACCTCCAGAGCCCAATGTAGGTAGGCAATACCTAGTCAGGTCTTAGCTTCAAAAGATGTATTTGTCTCACCTGAGAAAATCAGGTGAAAAGGGGCCGAGTTCCTTCCCAAACACCTGGTGTGGCCTCCCCAGGCTACCACTGGGTGATGGGGTGACTCTTCTGGGTTCTCATGCCTACCAGCCTCCGTCTAGCTGAGACAGGCTGGCACACCACCTCCTTCCAGGCAGCACTGGAGTTGCAGGTAAGGATGAGAGAAAAGGGAATCTCCCTCCTCCCAGCTCTCCAGTCCCATCAGACTTTCTTTTGGTGCCATTGTTCCCAGTGCCGCAATTACTCACGAGCGACTTGCCCACGGTGCTTGCAGTTTTCCAGCCAAGCCAGGCAGGTGCTCTCCCTCTCAGTCAACAGGATGCAAAGCTTGCCATTTGGGTCATATTAGCCAGTCTCTCTCAGGTTCTAGGCCTTCTGATAGGCATGCCTCCCAATGTGATGCCAGCTAGAGCAGGTCTGAATCCAGTGTGACTGGACTCCATCACAGGAACAAAGAGGACGGTGGGCAGGAGGGGAGCAGTCTGAACCCTGCATCTTATTACAGGGCTCTGAAGGGGCTGGGGTGGTAGGATAGAGAGGCTCTCTGCAGATGGCTGTCTTTACGCCAGTCTTTCTTCCAACCACTTGTTCTTTTGTTTATTCAGCAAAATGTTTGCCAAGCGCTTCCCTTGTCCCCAGCCTAGGCAGGGCTCTGGGATGTTGATCAGCAGGCTGCCTCCTTCCAGAACCTTGGCGTAGTGGGAGACATCTGTACATGTGGACACATGTCCTCTGATAGGTACTGTGGAGAGGAGGACGCTTTGCTTTGGTCCCTAGAGATGGGCAGTGAGATCAAACTGGGCTTAGCAACACCTGGGGACAGTGAAGAAAACACAGGACATGTATGGATGGGCAGCAGGACCAGGAGCCAGCAGCAGGACCACGTCAAACTTGAAGGAGTTCCTTTCCACTGATTAACAGCTATGCGACCTCGGCCAGGCCTCCCTTCCATTCCTCCACAACTCCCTCATCTCTGGATCTGGAGTCTGCCCCATCTCTTCCCCACATGCTGCTGCAGCGTCACCAAGAGCTCCCATCTATCTCCAGACACCTAGGGATGAAGAACAGAGCTAGGAAAGAATCTGAGAGAGCTGGGTCCAACCTGCCCTTGTTCTCCAAGGCAGCAGAAGTCTGGACACTCTGTAGAAAGGGGCCACCAAAAGGGTGACTTTGACTCGGAACTTCCGTATGGAGCTGAGTGTGTGTGTGTGTGGTGGTGGGGGGGGTACTTTGGTTGGGTATAGGGGGTCAGCAAGACATTGTTGTTACCCACCTGAGCTTTCTGAATCACCAGAAGCTGAGTGGCGACTGTCTTAGCTGTGGGGCAGTTGTATGACCCCGAGCAAGCCTCATAACCACATGGGAATGGGAGGTGATCCTGAGGACCGCCTGAGAACATGGATGTAATTGCTCAGCAACAAGGCTGCTGTGAAACGGGCTCTTTCTTAAACAGCTTTTATTTTGGGACTGGCCTCTTAGTATCCTCAGCTGGCAAACAGCTGAGCTCTTACTACTTTAGGAGAATGGGAGGAAGCTGGATGCTCTGCCCTTTGACCTCCAGCTGGACAAAGGCAGGATTATTAGAAGAAATTCATGCACGTGGTTATTGAGGCTGGCAGCTGAGGAAAAGGAACATCCCCACAGGCAGGCCTCTGGGCAGGTACCTTGGGAAATTCTCCCCGGGGGAGGGGTTAGTGTGTTTTTATGCAGAACTGAGCATCTGGAATGACACAGCTGGAACTGGGGATCATTCTAGCAAACCCTCTTAATTTCCTTTAGCCATTTGCATTATTTGTTTGTTGCTATGCCAACAAGTCACCACACACTTGATGTGTATAAAGCCACAGTGGGGAGGGGTAAATTGTTTACGAATGGAGAGACGGCTCAGTGGGTAAGAGTGATTCTGCTTTGGTGGAGGACCTCAGTTGGGCTCCTAGCACTCACGTCCAGCCTCTCACAACTCCAGTTCCAATGGGTCAGATGCCATCTTCTGGCCTCTGTGTGTACTGCACACACACACACACACACACACACACACACACACACACACAACACACTACTAAATAAATCTTTTTCAAAAACCAAATTAAAAAACCCAAAGATTTATATTTTTAGTTTCAGAGGTCACAACCCCAACTATGTGTGGCTATGCAGAAAGCCAAGGGCCTAAGGACTCTGGGGAGGATGTTACTCATCTGCTCAGTGCCTGGAGGCTGGAGATGCTTCTTGGCTTCTTGATTGCCAGCTATGTGCCTTGGTCTTGCCTTGGTGGTCACATTGTCTTCTGCTCTCCTGGGGCAGTTCTTCCTATGCTTATTCAAAAGGCCCATGTGATGGTGTTTAAGACCAGCTAGATAATGGAGGATAGTGTCCACATCTCAAGATTCCCAGTTAGCCAGGTATACAAATTCTTCATGTGTGCCATAGAAGGTGGCAATGTCCGGAAGTTCCAGGAGCTAGCTAGGGAGTGAATATCTTTAGGGGTCAATATTCAGCCTATCATAGTATTGAACTTTTCTTGAGTTAATTTTGTATTTAGTGAATAGGCTGAAATGAGTCCAACAAATTTCTCACACAAGCTCTTCCCACTAGTTTTCCCTGGAGTCTGACTCTCAATAAGCAGAAAACAAATGCCCAAATTAGGAAATGAACATGTTAGGATGTGACTGAACAAACATCAAAACTCACTGGGGTATCCTCAGTTTTCTGGTTCATGTTCTTTTAATTTGGGGACCCACCCCAAGACACCACACTGCATCAGTCATGGGTCCTGCTGGTCCTTTCCATTCTGTGCATAGTCTCTGTCTTTCCTTGTCTTTTGTGATCATATCTGACACTTAGAGAAGTGTGTGTGTGTGTATGTGTGTGTTTGTGTGGTGTGTGTGTAGGTGTGTGTGTATGTGTGTGAGTGTATGTACATGTGTATGTGTGTGTATGTGAGGTGTGTGTGTATATGTGTGTGTATGTGAGGTATGTTTGTATGTGTGTGTATATATGTGTATGTGTGGTGTATGTGTGTGTGTAGTGTATGTGTGTGTATATGTGTGTGTATGTGTGGTGTTTGTGTGTGTTTGTGTGGTGTGTGTGTAAGTGTGTGTGTATGTGTGTATGTGTGTGTATGTGAGATGTGTGATGTGTGTATACGTGTGTATATGTGTGTGTATGTGTGTGTATGTGTGTGCATGTGTGTGTGTGTCTGTGTGTGTGTGTGTGTGTGTGTGTGTGTGAATTCACCTGCATGCCCTGGCATGTGTGGGGTTAGAAAACAACCTCAGGTGTCAGTTCTCATTGCCTGCCTTGCTTGACCAGGTCCCCTGGGCTGTGCTCTGGGATGCGGGTTGCATCACTGACTAGGGCAAGTCAGAAGATCTTCAAGCTTCCCATCTCATGACAGAAGCACTGGGACTGAGACTCGAGTGTTCAAGTCCTGCTTCATGTAGTACTGGGGATCTGAACTCAGGTCCTTACGCTTGCATTGCACTTATTTAGCCCCTGAGCCATCTCCTCAGCCCTCAGCCCTCAGCCCTCAGCCCTCAGCCCTTGATGCTATTGAACGGGCCCAGACTAATGTGCTTTGTTTTGGTGAGGGTTTTCATGGCCCCCCTAAAGTTATGTCATGTTAGGACAGAGAATGTAGGATGTGCGTCATCTCGGAGGGACCTGAGGATGGAGAGGCGCCTGCAGCCAGCCTTGTTACTTTTCCTCTCTCGGCTCTGTCGAGAGTCTCCACTATAAACCCAGTATTTTCCCTTTTATAATTGAGGGACACAGTGGCCTTCTCCTGCCCCTGATTAAGTGATGGCTTCTAAGTTTAGCCTCTATGAGGAGACCTGGTCTGTGGTAATGGTGGCTCGTTCCTCCTCTATCTTTCCTAGAGCTCTCTAGGACAGGGCTGCCCCACCTGCCCCTGTGTGTACTTGGCGTTCATCTCCTAGTGGAGACCAGCAGAAATAAGTTCTCTTCTCTGGGTTAGCCTTCAGCTCCTTCATTATTTATATTGATCCAGTCCATCACGACAGCTTTGACCAGAGAAACTTCTCTGCAGTGGAGCAGTTAATGAGGAGACTCAGCCCAGAGAGTTGAGGCGTGGCTGTTGGGTGCGCAGTCCTAAACGGGACATCCCATGAGCACCCTGGTTCCAAGGCTAAGGGAGCATGGCAGAAGAGAGAAAACAGCAAGAGCCAGAGAGGGGAAGAAGTGCTGCAAAATGCTGTCTTCTGGCTGCAGCTTTTGCACCCACAAACTCACAGCAGCTGGGGTTATGTGCACGCATCCAGCCAGTCAAAATTCCAGCATGGATGAAGGACGGGTTCTTGAGGCCCTAGCTAAGAAGCTGTCCACAGTTGGTGGTTCCCGGGGATAGAGGGTCAGTTTTCTTCTGGGGTATGGTTCCGACTTAGGTGCCCATTGCTGGTGGATGGTCCCCTAGGCATGCACATGCAGGCAGCACTACTTATTCCCAATGAGTTATAGGAAAGAAAAGAGCACATGGATGTTGGCTGGCTGAGGCCGCTTGTTTGTTTCCCGGCTGCCCAGACACGAAATAATCACACAGAAACTATATTAATCGCAATACTGTTTGGCCTATAGCTTAAGTGTATTTCTAGCTAGCTCCTACATCTTAAATTAATCCATTTCTATTATTTTATATTTTACCACAAGGCTTGTGGTTTACTGGTGCTGGCATGGGTGTCTTTCTCCTCCGGTGGAGACATGGTGTCTCCCTGACTCTGCCTACTCTCTCTGTATATCTCTGTTTGGATTTTCTACCTGGCTTTACTCTGTTAAGCCATTGGCTGAAAGCAGGTCCTTTATTAACCAATGGCAATAAAACATATTAATAACATACAGAGGGGAATCCCCTATCACATGAAGGTGGGGTGTGTGTTGAGGGCTTGGGGGAAGAGATGGGGAGGACTGGGGATGGATATGATCCAGGTAGATATGAGGCTGAAGTGAGGATCAGCCCAGCTCAGTGACTGCTTCCTCAGGGTCAGCATTTGCCAAAACACGGCCACAAGGTAATGGAAAGTGCCAGAATAGCATGTGCTTCCTTTAGAAAATGCTTTCAACCCCAGTCAGAACAGGATTGTGTGCACATGGAATTGTCAAAGAATAAGTTATAGTATTTTTGAAACATCTCAGTAGAAATAAAGATTCATCCTACAATCATCGATAGACTGGTGTGTAAACAAAACTCTTCATTCCAATAACAACACCAGAAAAGAAGAGTAGCATAGGACACACCTGAGATCCCAGGGCAGGGAGAGAATCCAGGAGGATCCCTTGGGCTTGCTGGCCAGCCAATAAAGCCAGATCAAGAAGTTCTATGATCAGAGAGACATCTAGTCCTCCCAAATAAGGTAGAGAGTGATTAAGGAAGATACTTCACACACACACACACACACACACACACACACACACACACACACACACGAATAACACACGAATAATAACACGAATGTGTGTTGTGTGTCCTCTTTCTCTGTCAGCAAAGCTCCAGTGTGCCCCATGTTGCTGACCTCAGGGAACTGCAGGTCTTGAGGCTCTGAGGCCCCATGGCCTGGCTGAGCACCATTACTCGGCCAGGGCAGTCCAGCAGGCAGAAATAGGTTCTTTTTCCATGGGCAGAGAAAGGTTGCTTGTTAAGGAGCACACTGAATGTGCCTTGATTTTAAACCCTGCTGTAAACTTAGCACAATTGTTTTTACCACAAAGCCTGGTCTTTTCCACAATAGGTGCTCAGGTTCTGACGGTCTGCCATTCAACTGAATCAAGCCTGTTACACTCACCGAGAAAAGGAGACTGCAATCAGGAACCCATAGAGGCCAGCTGCCCCAGAAGCCTCTCCTCTGGCCTCTGCAGCTCCTCAGCTTCAGCTGCTGCTTCCTGCAGGACTGGGGAGTGCTGTGGCCTATGCTGACTTCATGGGGGAGAGCGGACGGCCAGTGAGCTGAAGCTGCAGTGGGTGTAGAGCCAGTCCCGTGGCTGCGTCATCCGGGTTAGTGTTTTCTAAAGCACGGGTCACCAGGTGATGGAAGGTGACAGAATCCTGCAGAATGTGCTTTCTTTCGAAACTGATTCCAGCTCTAGACCAGGCAGGAGAAAGACTCGGCAGGAGGCCATGCTATCTTTAATGTGGTTCTAGCCCCAGCCTCGCTCTGGCTTTAATGAAAGGAGCAGAGGTCTGCACAGTCATCCCTTGTCAAGGTGGCTTCTGTGGGCAGTGACTTTGGTTTTCTAACAAGGGGCCTAGAACTGGAGGCATAGCCGAGTGCAGAGGACTTGCCTGGATTCAGGAGGCCCAGGGCTCTGCCCCCAGCACCCTGCCCCCACACAAAGGTATGAAGAATTTACATCCTTAGTCCTGGATAACGGGAAGGCTGAGGCTGAAGGAGTTCTTGAAGCAGGAGTTCAAGGCCAGTCTGGGCAACCAATGATACCCTGTATCAAACACCAAACCAATCCAGGAAACAAACTCAAAACAAAAAATCCAAACAGACAACAAAATAAAACAAAACCACGAAAGTCAGAGATGTAGTGAAGTGGTCTAGTGTTTGCCTTGAGAGCTGGGGAAACAGAACAATCCAGACAAACACAGGAACACCGTCCACAGAAACCTGGCACGGCTGTGGTTTGTTTTGTCTTTATAAAAGGCCACTGTAAAGAACCACACTATGTAACAGACAAGTGAGTGGCATGCTGTCACAGAGCTCTGATGGGTGCCTAGTTACTCAGGACAGTCAGAAACCACCGTAGGGCCTGGGTACCCAGCTCAGGTAGGACTGCCACACAGCATGGGGGTCTGAGTTTGGATCTCCAGCAACCATGCCAAAGGTGTGCATGGTAGTGTGATTCTGGAGCCCCACTCCTGGGGAGCGGGTGGGTGGGGAGCAGAGGCAGGAGGATTCCCACTGTTGGGGAGCAGGTGGGTGGGGAGCAGAGGCAGGAAGATTCCCACTGCTGGGGAGCGGGTGGGTGGGAGCAGAGGTAGGAAGATTCCCACTGCTGGGGAGTGGATGTGTGGGGGGCAGAGGCAGGACGATTCCCAAACTCATTGGATAGCCGGTCTAGGATTGGTGAGGCCAGGTGCAGTGAGACACTCTGTCTTAAAATGCAAGGTAGAAAGCAAGTGAGGAAGACACCTGATGTCCATCTCTGGCCTAAACACATGTGTGCACATGGGAACACACACACATACACACACACACACACAGAGAGAGAGAGAGAGAGAGAGAGAGAGAGATAGAGAGAGAGAGAGAGAGAGAGAGAGAGAGAGAGAGAGAGAGAGAGAGAGAGAGAGAGAGAGAGAGAGAGGTAGACAGGCAGGCAGAGAGATAATGGCATTCTTGATATTCCAGGTGCCCTTGCTTACCTCAAGCACCCCCCCCACCGCTCCCAGGTGCCCTAGGGGCAGAAGGGCAGATGGGAGTCTCCTCACCTTCCCTGTG
Source organism: Arvicola amphibius (assembly GCF_903992535.2). Lineage (NCBI taxonomy): Eukaryota > Metazoa > Chordata > Mammalia > Rodentia > Cricetidae > Arvicola > Arvicola amphibius. The sequence continues at coordinate 82,650,728 of NC_052051.1, read as the reverse complement.
GTAGGCCAAAGTGTACTGACCCATGAGTGTCTTTGGAGGTCAGCAAAGTGAGGTGGCAGTAATCAGAGCGCAGCATCTACATAGGGCACAGCCAGCTCGGAGACGGCTGTTCCCACCGTGTCCTTGCAAGCCTGGAGTTGTCTTTGCTAAGGAATATGCCACTCTGCAGGCTTCAGTGGCTGTTTGTCGCTTTGAACTTCAGGAATGCCCATGGTCACTGGGAGAGAGAAGATAAACCCCAAGGGGACTGGGACAGCCAGAAACAAGAGGACTGGAGTCTGTCTGAAGGAGGGTCTGTGAGCTCTGGCAGAGGAGGCTGGGAGGCTGCGGAGGGCAGGGCACTCCTATGTTTGTCTCCCTTTGGGCCACCCAGGTCTCTGTAGAGACAGCCCTAACGTAACTGACAGGACCTGGGATTAGGAGTTAGATGGACCGGAGTTTCAAAGTCGATCTTCCTAGACCATCTCGGGTCACAGACAAGTCACTTCTGACTCATATGGGCAACTAGGTATGAGGAGAACATGCAGGCATGACCCGAACATCAGCCCTCCTGGCCCACCATGCTCCTGAGTATTCCCAGAAGTCAGGACACTGAATTCCAGAACAGCATGCATAGCCCATAGCTGGCCTAGAGATGAGTCTCACTCCCCATGTCTCCTTTAATGCGCTTCCTTCGCATGGAGGCCCTGGTGATTTGAGCACCCACTGTCCAATCCTAGGTAACGTGCTAACCAGTCACAGCTGAGAGGCTTCCGCCCTGTAAGTGGTTGCTCCTGTGCAATAACGTGGGTGTTGTACCCTAAAGCTGTCTCTAGAGAAGCTGCTGCCGGGCCTCCCCTGGCATTTTTGAGGAAGTCTCTCCACTAAGGAGTAACTGTTCCTCAACTTCCCTGCCACAGTGAGAAGCTTTTCAGGAGACTCTGACCCAGCAGGGATGGAAAAGCCCTGGGGTTCCAGGTACTGTCTGGGTTGGGTCCCCTAGAAGCTGAGTAGAGACAGTTGGGATTGGGAGAGAATGCTCATGGTAGGGGTGTGGAACAGTGCAGCAGCAGGCTGGGAATTGTGAGCTGAACACTGGCTTGCCCCATAGAAGTGAGGCAGGAAATCGCAACAACATCTGTGCTAGTCATAAGGCCCAGACTGCCTTGAGTCTGGGGTGGCCTCCTGTAAAAGGAAGTTTCTTGTCCCCAACAGCCTATTCCCAAATAGCCACGCTGAGGCTTATATGAATTATAAATGCTTGGTCAATAGCTCAGGCTTATTAATAACTAGCTCTTGTAGTGAGGGGCTTGTAGGCCGGCTTCCCGCCGCCCTGCTCCGAGCCACCGGCTAGCTTATGCCCCAAAATAATTACACAGAAACTGTATTCTTTTAAATACTGCCTGGCTCATTAGTTTCAGCCTCTTACTCACATCTTGACTAACCCATATCTAATAATCTGTGTAACACCACGAGCGGTGTCTTACCGGGAAATATTCAGCATGTCTGACCTGGTGGTTGGCTTCATTGCATCTCTCTCCCTGAGGAGAGGCATGGTGGTCTGCCCCAGAGAGGAGAGGCAGGGAAACTGTCTGAGCCATCTACCTCACTTCCTTTTTCCTGTTCTGTCTACTCCACCCACCTAAGGGCTGGCCAAGATAGTTTCTTTATTAAAACAGAAGACCTTCCCACATCAAGCTCTTACATTTTAAGTTAACTCATATTCCTTATTCACACTTTGCCATGTGGCGGTACCTTTATTAGCATGGCAACTCCTGACTCCATCCTTCTTCTTCCCATCATCCTTAGTTTGGTCACCCCACCTATACTTCCTGCCTGGCTACTGGCCAATCAGCATTTTATTAAACCAACTGAAGAGACAAATCTACAGTGTACAAGAGGATTATTCCACAGCAACCTTTTAGCTATCTCTGTATGCAGCAGCCACAGTTAAGGTCCTTCAGAGAAGGATGCAACATGAGCACCAACACCCCTGGGTTGGACACCCACTGACATCTGTGGCAGGTTGATCTGCTTTCGGGAAATCATTGAACTTCTTTTATTCCCATTGCTCCTAATCTTAGCATACTAGAGTGACCTGGTGAGGGACCAGCTCTAATAAGGGCACAGGAAACCCCCCATCTTTTCCCAACATGTAGTGGACTGTCGACAGGGAGTAGAAGAAGTCCCGTTGCACAGGTGGCTGGCAAGATCCAGTGGGTCCAGGTCATCAGTAGCCCATTAACCAGACAAATGGATATTTGATAGAAATGTAATTCTGGGCTCCGAGGGACTTCACCAACCCCATTTTGAAATACAGCTGCTGTCTGACCTCTGGAAGAATAAATCTGCCCAGAGCTTCCCAGCCTGAGTCCTGGAAGCCCCGGCAGGCTGCTTTACTGGAGGAGTGCTTGCACTCAGCATGGGATATTTATGCTCAGGAAGAGCTCCTGGACTCTGTGGTCAGCCTGGTCACAGCTCCCCTCCTGCCCCAAGTACATCTCAGTGCTGTTCTGGTGCCCTAGGGCTGCCCAGAATAACCCAAAGCCAATGTTGAGAGGAAGAGCTGCCTCTCACTGCCTTCTAGTCCTTGTTAAAGGAAAGCACCAGGGATGGAGAGGTGGCTCAGCTGGTAAAGGCAGTTGCCAACAAGCCTAATGGCCTGAATGTGATCCCTAGGACCCAGATGGTGGAAGAGGAGAAACAACTCTCACAAGTTGCTCTCTGACTTCCAAATAAATGCTGTGGTATGTATATGACATCCCTCACACATGTGCATAAAATAAATTTATAAATATACTTAAAGGAAAGGGTTAATATAGCATAATAACTGGCCGCTCAGGAAGGGACATGTGGAGATGTGAGGGAATATGGCAATGGGCTTTTCAGTCCCTGACCTGTGGGCAGGTGTATGCCAGTTGAAGAGTTGGCAGTTTCAAGCACTATCAAGGGCTAATGCCAGTCCCTTCCTGCTCAGGATTGAGGGGGGATAAACATGTGGCTGTGCCTAGAGGACTCTGTGGGGCACCTGCCACAGAGTCATTGCTCTGGGAGGTCAGTCATTAGGAGGGCATATTGGTAATGTGCCCATAGACTGTCCAGTGGTGGCATGGGGCATGGCCCAGTGGGTGGAGTGATTGCTTAGTGTGCACGAGCTCTGAACTTGGTCCTTTCCATCACATAATGTGGGGGTAATGGTGGCACATGTCTGTCACTCTGCATTCTGGTGGTGGAGGCGGGAAGAACAGAAGCTCAAGGTCATCCTCAGTTACATAGTAAATTCTAAGCCAACCTGGGCTATGAGAGATTCTATCTCAAAATAAATGAATGAATGAGTCTTTCTCATTCAGGAAGAGGCTTCATGAGTCATTGGGTTCTCCTTCTCTTTTACCTTTCTCCATAATAGGTCAAGGAGGTAATCACAATTCAGTGATGGAGCCACAGACACCATCTTGGAAGAGGAGGACAGTTGTCACCAAACATACTTACCTGATTTTAGGACTTTCTGACCTCTCTATGGTTCTTGGAGGTCAAGGGCATGGCACCAGATAATACAACTTTTGGTGGCTGAGTAGTAAGTAGGACTCCTTACTCTTTGGGGAGTGCTCTTTAGTTTCATCTCTACTTGATCACCTTATGGTGTAGGCATAGTATTCCTATCCCAACTGCCCACTTCCAAACATCCAACATGGAGACATAAATTACTTATAAATACTTGGCCAGTAGCTCAGGATTATTACTAACTAGCTCTTACATTCTAAGCTAACCCATATTCCTTATTTACTTTCTGCCACATGGCAGTAACTTTATTAGCATGGCATGTTCATCTCCTACTTCCTCTTCATCTGGCTGGTGACTCCTCTCCACTTCACCCTCCTTCATCCCAGCATTCTCTGTTTGGTTATCTCACCTAACCTCAACCTATTCATCTTTTGGTCAGTCAGTTTCTTTATTATCCAATAAGAGTATTACATATTCAACAGTATACGGAAGGATTATACCACAGCATTTTCCCCTTTTTATCTAATTAAGAAGGAAGGTTTTAACTTTAACATAATAAGATTACATAGAACAAAAACAGTTATCAAGAATTACAGTTATACTATCCAGTCCATTTGTATTTGACAAAATTAGAGAAAATAATTATCTGTCCTATCTTGGTAAGTCTAAAGTTTTGTGCCTAATTTACTTTCTATCTAACTAAGGAAAACTTATTATAATTACAGCTATCTTGTCTTCAGGTCTATCAAAGATCCCAGAAGGGTGAAATGTTACCTAATGACAGGGACATCTTGCTGCCTGGACAGTACCCCAAAGTTCTGTAATGCTGGGGCATCCAACTCTGGCCTACAGGCCTAGCATATCTTACAGGCTTTTCTGTGAAACAGAGGATTTTGAAGGACTGTCTTACTTTGTCTTGATAAAGTTTGGCAGTTGCCTTTCTTGTGTCCTGCTGGTCCAATTTGGACAGCATATGTCATCAGTTAAGGCAAGCACAGTTTCTTGCCTAGGGGATAACTTTTGCCACAAAGAAAGCAAACTCCATGGAATTTCTTTGATGTCCAACATCTTCTCTGATATATAAGGTTACTGCCAGTAAAAGGCATGCCTCATAAAAAAGAATTTTATGTTATTAAAACATCTTAAATGCCATAATTTGTAGATCTCTGAAGTATTTAAAGGCCACCTGTCTACCTAAAATATATATTTGTTTGATCTTGAAAACATACCTAGCATGATTACAAACTTGATTTAACAGGTGACTATTGACCTGCATTTCTATATAACCCTAAATAGTTTGTAATAATAACCTTCAAGGACTGATGTGGGATTCCCTCCTGTATGCTGTGAATATAATTGGTTAATAAAGAAACTTCTTTGGGCCTGTTGCAGTGCAGAATAGGGCAAGGTGGGAATTCCAAGCAGATAGAGGAGGAGAGAATAGGTGGAATCAGAGAAGCCATGCAGCCACTGAAGAAGACAGATGCCTGGAAACTTTACTGGTAAACCACAAGCCTTGTGGTAAAATATAAAATAATAGAAATGGGTTAATTTAAGATGTAATATTTAGCTAGAAATATGCTTAAGCTATTGACCAAACAATACTGTAATTAATGTAGTTTCTGCATCATTATTTTGGGCCTGGGCATCCGGGAAACAAATGAACAGCCTCCACCTACAAATTGGCACCCAATATGGGGCAACTACATCCACATAAAACCCGAGAGAGCTTGGGAAGGAATTCTAGTCACAAAATAAACAGAGTTTAGCTCAGCTTCTTGGTAGCCACATTTCTTTTCCTTAATGGGCTTGTAGAAAGCAGGGGCACCATGACTCCTTTAAGAGAGGTATAATAAAAACTGCTTGGCTTCTTTAAAAGCAGCAGCTTCCTGGTTCACTGGCATGAACAGCTCTGACTCTTTTGGGAGGTCTGGTACAGAACATGTAAATGGGATTTGTGAGCAGAATGCTACAACTTGCTTAATGGCAACCTAGACCCGCTGTGTGGCTGAAAATGGTGGACTATAAATTTATATTACATTGTTAAATGAGCTGTGTATGTACAATACCTTAATCAAGAATAAAAATATAGGTACAGTAGGTTCTAACAAAAATAACCTTAAATTTGTATCAATATACAAAAATATCTTAAACAAGAGTAAAAACATATATACAGTATAACAAAAACAACCTTAAATCTGTATCAATATATAAAAATCCATACCAATGTAAAATATTTATGACTAGTAGTTGCTTTTTTTGGTTTAAAAGTAGATTCAATAATCTACCCTTTTATAATGTTTCTATCTCCCCCTTTTCTTTTCAGAGCAAGATCCCTGAATCTAATCTCTTTTGTTCAGTTTTTTTTTCTGATCATTACCAATAACAACTTGTAACCAACCCCCATTAAATGATGACAAATATCCATACCTCACGGAACAACCAAAACCATCCATCCCACTTCTTGGCAATGTAGGCATCATGTTCTTAAAATTACTTCCTGTTGTCTGGGGCAACTGTGTTTTTAGGGACCCTGAAAAAAAATGATATAATTATCAAGTCCTGGGAGAGCTATCTGTATCATTTGTTGTCCAATCTCTCTGCATAGGAAAATGGAGGCTTATCTTAAGCCCTGGCTAGAGTAGTCTGTGAGGCTGGACCATCTTAGCTAGCCACCCTGAAATTGTCCTGAGTAGTTTGTAGTCCAAAGATGATCTTTGGGTGATGGAGGAAAGTTATCTGTCTATGTTACTTTCATTGGTTAATTAATAAAGAAAACTGCCTTGGCCCTTTAAGAGACAGAAAATTAGGTAGGCGGAGTAGACAGAACAGAATTGTGGGAAAAGGGGTAGCAGGAGTGGGGAGACGCTTCAGGCAGTCGCCATAGTGAGTCTCTATGCTTCTCTCCAAGATGGACGCAGGTTAAGATCTCTCCTGGTAAGGCACCCCTCGTGGTGCTATATAAATTACTAAATATGGGTTAAAGCAAGATATGAGAATTAGCCAATAAGAGGCTGAAACTATGGGCCAGGCAGTGTTTTAAAAGAATACAGTTTCCGTGTAATTATTTTGGGTGTAAAGCTAGCCGGCGGCCAGGTAGCGGGACGCAGCCCTGCCGCTCCTTCAACAGATTGGCGCTGCTTCCTTCTACATTTGGGTGGTATTTGTCAGTTTAGTGGTGTTACCACAATCCAGGTGGAGTTGTCATTGTGGGGCCCCATCCTCCCTTTGTAGACTTCAAAGGTTAGGCATGGTCATGGTTCACTGCAGAAAACTTAAACATTTTAAATGTCATGTGCATCAGATCTCAAAGAGGTTAAAGGACCATAATTTGCTATGTACATCCAGATTATGACTTCACAAGTATAGAATGTGAGAATTGACTACAATCTTGCAGATCACATTACCAAGTAGGTTTAGGTGCCCAGAAAAGGGTATACAGTTGCCCAACCAAATATTGTACATCTAGAAAGTGGAGGGTATAGACTGGTATTCATCAGCCAGGTCCTTCCCTTCCCATAGATCTCTTTGCAACCAATCCATGAGCTTGCTTGTCATTTCCATGGACAGCTCTTCCTGGTCTAAACTCCTTCCAAAAGATCCTGGCCAGCCATGTAGATAGGCATCTGTCACTAGCATAGCAATGAGGCCACAGGGTTTGTCACAGGGCCCATAACAGGAGGCTGTAGGATTGACTCCACTTAGAACAGCTCAGAAAACTAAGGCAGGGCAAACGGCTTCTGATACCAGGCAGAACACAGAGTGCAGACACATTTCAGCACCCAGGACAGTTCCATGCCAGTTCCATGCAGGCCCAGGGCTCTGCCACTATGTGGCCCATCCCCAGAACTTCAAAACCTAAGCTTAACCTCTGAGGATGGGACTGGACACCCACAGGTTGACTGAAAAGAACCCTAGTGTTTGCAGAAGCAAGGTATGATCTGATTTTTTAAAAAATTGTTTCCACTTTGAAGATAGAGTCTCATATTGTTCAGGCTGACCCCAAATTTGCTTTAAGGCTGAGATTGACCTTGAACTGATCCTTCAGCTGCCACTTTTGGGGTGCTGAGATTATAGGTATGTACTACCTCACCCTATGTGGTGCTGGGGATAAAACTCAGTGATCCCTGCAGGCCAAGTAAGCACCCTCCCAACTGAGCTCCACCTGCCCTGCCCCAAGGTTCCAAAAACAATTTAAGATGAAGGAAGTACCTAGCAGCACCAGAAGGGATGGGACGGTTATTTTAGAATGTGTTTAAGCAGTGGAATGCCTCTTCTATCCACAGTAGGGAAAGTCGAGGGAGGAGGCAGGAGGAGAAGCAAAATGGGCAGAAAGGAGATGGTCCCTGAAGAAGGATATGGAAGGGCTGAAGGCTACAGAAAAATAAGCAGGGTGATGAGTTGGGATAAGAGAAGGTTCTCAGTTGCTGTGGAGCTTTCTACAGACTCTCTGACACTCACAGGGTCCCAGAGTAGCTGGGAAGGATGGATTGGTTAACTGTTTTTCAAGTTCTTCAAGCACATAGCACATTGAAGGTCCTGAAACTCCACTCTGGTTAGAACCACCATCATGGTCTGTCAGAACAAAGCCATCCTGCAGCCATCAGGAAAGAGTTCAGTGAGGCTGAAATGGGCTGCCATGGGACATAGGTTTACCCAGAGTCTGTGGTCCCTATTGCTGATCCATGAGGCCACTTGCTGCAGATAGGCTATAAAGAGTGCCTTGCTGGGCCATTCAGTGTGGCACTGAGAAGACCAGGCATCTCAGTGTGCCCAGAGATCATCAGAGAACCTGTGTGGGTCCCAGCATGGAGGCCCCAGTGTATCAATGGTAAGGGCTCAGTGGCATTTAGCAGGCTCTGTTTGAAAAGGTGGGAAGTTATGAAACACCCCCACAAACAATTCCATCAAGATAATTGAAGTTCAAAAGCTTCTGAATCTTGGGAGAGCTGATTCATGTGTGATACCTCGCAGCCCACGGGAACTGGACAGCAAGGCGTGTGCGCTCAGCCAAAAGGCTGATGCTATTACAGTGAATTATGACAAATTAATCTGAACAGTAAAATATAATAATGTTGCAATGTGATATTCATATTTGGAGTTCTGTCACAGACAGGCATGGTGCCAGGGCCCTACGAGCTCTGATAGACTGGATCTCTGCCCAGCAGAAAGTCACTTCCCTCCCCCCTGAGCACCTGCCTGCATCCCTGACCCATTGAGGGGACAGTCGAGTGATTTGGCTTGACCAACAGAAAGTAGGTGGGAATGACATTGGCCAAGTTTGAGCCCAAACCTGAAGAGACTGTGTGAATTAATCCAGTGACCTCACCATGAGGTGAGCAGGCTCCTTCGTGGATCCTCACATGAGTCTACAAAATCTGAATCCTGAAGCAAAAATACCTGGAAGAAGCCAGGCTGGATCACAGAATGATTGCAAGACCTATGGGTTCAAAAGTGAGTGTTTTGGGGCTGGGGCCATGGTTCAGTCAGAAAAGAGCTTGCTGGCCAGACTGGTGGGTAAGGTGAACTCCAGTTTAGTGAAAGGCCCTGTCTCAAGGCAATAAGGTAGAGAGCTATAGAGGAAGACACCCTACATTCTACTGTGACCACCACATGTACGTGCCCACACATATGCATGCAATACACATGCATATCACACACGCGCGCGCACACACACACACACAAAACAAAGGTTTGGTAACCAGTGGACTTTGAGGTCTTCTGTTTTTCAGCAGAAACTACTGAATACAAGACCCGGCCTGATCCACTCCCATCCACTTTGTAAAGGGCACTACATACTACATACTACATACTATATACACATCTCCACATTTTAAGCATCCATCTTAGGGACACAGAGTGGGAAGGGCAGGTGGCTGGCCCCACTCTGAGCTGGAAGAACTGCCTGAGCTCTGTGAGGCTGGTGGGATTACCTGTGCATTGGCATAAGACTGGGGAGCCAGCCCTCTTCTTATCCCGTCTCTGGTCCTTCCTCTGGCTCAGGCTGGGATGGGAGTGGGTTGCTAGGGAGTTGCAAAGAGAGCTATGGTTTCAAAGAACCAGCAGGGGCTCCCCGCCCTGTGGTTACTGGAAAAGGTCACTGTTGCCGATTCAGCCCACAGAACAATGACATTTCAAGGATCAGAGAAAAGGTTAAAATATTCCTATAAATCTATTCTTGGGACTTTTAAGTATTTCCAATGTAAAGGGAAAAATGTCATTTATTCCCCCCCCCCCCCAAAGAGTGGTGGAGGGTGGATTGCTGGGAACGGGAATGGGTGGGTTTGCCTGCAGAGGATGAACACAGAGGAAGGAAGCACCATTCCAAGACTTTCCACCTGGAAAGGAAGGTGCAGTTAACCTCAAACCTCACTTGTTTATGGAAATTGAATCTCCAATGGTCCCTGGAAAAGCTTCCCCAGGGGAGAGGTAGGCACTGTCGATGACAGAGCTGTTTGCTCTCTGAGAATGGCTGATGGGCCAGCACTCTAGAGACCTCAATGATGGCAGGACTGGTAGGGGCTGAGGCCGGCAGCAGCAGAGAATCCCAGAAACCTGGCAGCCAACCTTTCTGCCTTTCAGATCCTTTAAAAATTAGTTTATTTTGTGTTTTAGTTTTAGATAGGGTCTCGTGTCAATAACTTTGGACCTTGCACTTCTGATCTCCCTCCTCCCAGTACTGTTTTCCACCTGGGTTCTACCACCACCACACTCACAGTTTATGTAGAACTGAGGGTTACTAGGGCTTTGTGTGTCTTAGACAAGCACCCAATACTTGAATTACAGCCACAGGCTGAGCTTCAGGACCTTATAACCAGCTGCCCATGCATTTTTGTGGTGAGGTTCCGGCTCCCCCATCTTACAGGAGCCCATACTGACTCCCTGTCTCCTGGACTCCATGTTTGAGGAAGTGAAGTAGCCCTCTTCCTCATTCAGCAGACACATCTAAGAGTTATATTCTGAGTGCCAGGTATTGTCCCTAACACAGGGTTAGGAAGAGAGGGACTCTTACCCTTTTTGGAACAGTTAGCAGAGTATTTGTGGGGACAGATATTAAAGGGACAGGGACCTCCTGTGGGTCCATGACTAATATATTTGAGGGTGAGACGCGAAAGCAGCCCAGAGAAGATTTCCAGAAAAGGCTTCCCAGAGGGTCCATTTGAGCTGAATCAGACCCATGGGGCATCTTTCTTCAAGACACAGTGCGGGCAAAAGTTTGGGGATCATGGTGCACTCCAGGGAGAAGACAGCCTGCTAACAACACTGCTTTGAGTCAGGCATCTGGTTTGCCTGTTTAGGGGGCTGCCCCTCCCCACAGTCCTCCCAAAGCTGCTGATATTCATAGTCCCCAAGTGTCACTCACCTCCCACGGCCCATCAGTCACCCAGTCCTGTCTCATCTGCCTCCCAGACACCTCTCCTCACTTTCCACCCCTGCCATCGCCCACAGCCACCCACACAGGGCCTCAGCATCCTCCAGGGATAGGCCACCAGTCTCTGCAGCCTCTTCCTGGAACAGGCTCCCTGCCTGCTGGCCCATCCTGGGCAGTTTGGGGATAGATATGCATAGAAGTTCTCATCTTGACCTCTCATTCCCAGTGACATCCTTCTACTGGCTTCTGATGAGCAAAGGAAGAGGCCCCTCATGGCCAGAAGCACCACTTTAGCCTCTGAGTTCCTGGTCCTACTTACCCCTCCAGCCCTCAAGCATCTGGCTGCGCAGAAACCCATGTACTCTTGCGGCCTCTGCCTGGAACCTGTTCCTTGAGCTTGTCTGCCCTGTGATTTCCTCATGGTGCTATAGATACAGATGAATAAACAAGGCTAACAACCATTTACTGACCACCACAGCTTCTCCCTGCGTCTTACATTGCATATTCCCACAGTGTTTGGGATCATCTTTGTGTGTACACATGTGGATAGTGAATGTGCATACACATGCCAGTGTGGGCAAATGGAGCAGAGGCCAATGAAGCATGCTGGGTGGCCTGCTCTGTCATTTCCCACCCCAGTCTCTCGAGACAAAGTCTCTTACTGACTCGAGCTAGACCTGTGACTAGCAAAGCCTGTCTCTATCTTTTCCCTCCAACTCCCAGTTACAGGTATATGTGGCCATGCCCAGCTGCTTACATGGGTTCCGGGGAATTGAACTCAGGTCCTCATGCTTGCACAGAAAGCACTCTTACCTGCTGAGCCAATCCCCAAGCCTGAGATCACCTTTTCAATATAAAGCTTTATTTTTAGGTGCTTCTCTCATTAGAGTAAGCCTTCTCCATGGCCAAAGGACACTCACACAGTGGACTGTCACACTTTTGGCTTCTGGGGAGGGAGGTAAGGTCCCTGATCCTCATTGGTAGAGAAGGGCTCAGTGAGTCTCTGGGGCTAGAGCTGGGGCTAAGCCAACAAATAGGACCCCTGGCTCCAAGGAAACCACAGCTGGAACGGGATCTAGGTGACTGGCCGCTGATGTAGGGAAAGGTCAAGAACAGGTTAATGGGATCAGCAAGCCTATCCATCGTAGTGAGCAAGCCCGAGTCCTCCTGTCTTCTCCACATCCAAAAAGACACTTTGTATCCTCAGGAAAGTGGCTGGGTAGGAAGATCCCAAGTCCTATAAAGGTGATTTAGTGGCAGTGCCTGGGGAAGGGAAGCAGCAGGGCACAGGGCTGAGACAGAACGCCCCCGGCTGAAGCCCCCAGCGCCTCCTGCAGAGGCAGGGCTGAAGACAGTCAGAGCAGAGAGGGGAAGGGAGCCTGATCCTGGTCCAGCACAGACACCTGCACATCCGGCTCTACAAGCTGTGGTTGATGTGAGGAGCAGGTGAACACAGAAGACTGCTCCAGAGAGAGCCCAGGATGGGGTCAAGAAGCCCCGGTGTTGGTCTCCTTGATGGCTACAGCCGCATGTCTGTGGATGGTTGGTTCTGCTTCCTCACCAATAGGGGTCTTGGAAACAGCGTCAGTTGGAGTCCATGCTCAGGGTAAGGAAGTGGTGTGGTTTGGGGAGATACTGATCTGGGAGTGATCTCGGAGGGGAAGTGAAGTGTTGAAGGTCACTTTCCCATCCCTTTGACTTGGGACTTGGCTTTTTCTCTGCTTAAATCATATCTGCTCAACGATGCTGTAGTCCAACCATCAGCATAGTATCCCTTGGCAGTGAGTGTCTCCTACACTCAAAGGTCTGTTTAGTGATGCAGACGTCCCCAGAGGCTGCTCATCCTACTTGTCCACCAGTCTACTCACCAGTCCTCTACTGCCCACCTGGAACTCCACCCCAAGGATAGATCCCCAGGGCAGATCAGACACCAGTTGTGGGACTGTGGATGGGCAGTGAGGGGATCCATACCTCAGGTGGAGAGGCCTCTGCGTTGTCCCAGGCCAAGACTGCACACAGAGTCTCCGAGCTTAGCATCCTCATTGCCACTTCACCTGAATACATTGATAACCCTCAAGACAGTGCTGGTTGGACTTTCAAAGCCCACTATGTGGCCACCTTTACCACCACTGGGCCAGGCAGGTAGCTGCAGTATTTGGAGTCAGACTGTTTGCTGGACATACTGGGGTTCACCTTAAGTCATCCTTTTGACTGGCTTGTGGGCAAGTGGGGAGCAGATCCTGGTTTAGAGGTGAAGGTCAGTCTCCTGACGGGTGACAAGGAGCCAGGCTGCTGTTAAGTGGGGAAAGGTTTGGAAACCATGAGCCATGCATCCTGGACAAAGGATGGTGCCCATGGGATCATTATTCTTCTCATTCGGGAGCCATCTTTGGCTGAGAGGAAGGAGGGTACTCAGGTACCCTGGGGCCAGCCAGGGTGGTAGGGAGAGAGTTGATTCATTCCCTGAGCAGCAAGAACTTTGAAATCTAGAACTTTCCATGCTTGCCAAAACCTCTTCTCCACAATAACATATCATTTGACTTATATTTTAAAGTTAAGGCATTTTCAAAATATATATGTTGGGTTAATTCAGAAGCATTTATAATCAAATGTCTTTTAGCAGCTGTTATTCCTTCCTCAGCAATCATACAATTTGAAGACAACACAATAACATACAGTGTCCAGACTCTCTGTATATTTTCCATCTTTATGTGGCTTGATCTTAAACTCTATTTCTTTTATTTTTATTTTTAATTTTTGCCTTTTTGAGACAGTGTTTCTCTCTGTATCTTTGGCTGTTCTGGAAGTTACTCTGAAGACCAGGCTGTCCTTGAACTTACAGAGATCTGCCTGCTTCTACCTCCCAAGTGCTGGGATTAAAGGTGTGTGCCACCACACCCAACTACTTTCTTTCTTTTTTATTTTAAGGACTTTACCCTTTTTCTTTTCTCTCCCAAACCTACATATATTTTTAAACACACTGTAAACCATTTAGAGGCTTTCTTCATCTGAATCTATCTTTACTGTATATCTCTCTTTTTCTGACCACATGTGATGTGGAAGGGTCTTCTGTTTGAGTTGATTTCATTGGTTAATGAAGAAACTGCCTGGCCCATTTGATTGGCCAGCCCTTAGGTGGGAGGAGTAGACCGAACAGAATGCTGGGAAGGGAAGTTAATAAATTGCCATGCCTCTGCTCTCTGAGCCAGACTGCCGTGCCTCTCCTCAGGGAGAGAGACGCGATGAAGCTCCCACCCAAGATGGACGTACGCTAGAATCTTCCCGGTAAGGCACCACTTCGTGGTGCTACACAGATTATTAGATATGGGTTAATCAAGATGTGAGTAAGAGGCTGAAACTGATGGGCCAGGCAGTGTTTAAAAGAATACAATTTGTGTGTCATTATTTCGGGGCATAAACTAACCGGTAGCCGGGAACCAGGCGGGATGAAAAGCAGGCCAGACCTCAGCTCCTCACTACACACATGAATCTTTAATTTGCTAAATGGTATGGCTAGGATTAAAATCGTGGCTTTGGCAGCTAGCTCCAACCCATTCCTTAGCTTTCTGAGAGCCTAGGTTCATGGTAGAGGTACTGGCTGGAGACATGTTTATTGCCACAACTCTATGGCATTTCAAGGTCCCTGCCACCTACAGAAAGCATGCTGTCAGCAATTCATACACACCATTTAAGTGCTTGGTGGTGGGGCCTCTTAAAAGAGCTGCAAGGTTTTTGCTTCTAAAGCTGAGTCAGGAAGCCTTTCTTAAATGAGGTGTGCAAACAGAGCAAATTCGAGAAATAGCTGCTACCAAGAAGCCATGTATAACGCTGTTATTTTGTGTCTAGAATTACTTCCCAAGCTCTCTCAGGTTTTATGTGGATGCAGTTGTCCACGTTGGTGCCATTTGTTCACTGAAGTTTCTGTCCCACCAGGTCCCACAGTCATTCAGTCCCAAAGAAATACACAGTGGTCTATATTAATTATAAACTGGTTGGCCTATCAGCTCAGGCTTCTTATTAACTAATTCTTACATGTTACATTAACCCATTATTCTTATCTGTGTTAGCCATGTGGATTGGTACCTTTTTTGGCAAGGCAGTCACATCTTGCTTCTTCTGCATCTGGGTGATGACTGCAGAATTCTCTTGTTCTCATTGCCCTGCCTCTACTTCCTGCCTGGTCACCCCACCCATACTTCCTGCCTGGCTATTGACCAATCAGCATTTTATTAAAATACAATTGACAGGGTGCAGACCATTGTCTCACAGCATGCCATGATGACTCTGAGGCAGGATCTCCTCCTCCTCTTTGACCCTGAGACCCTGAGGGGTCCATGAAAGGCTCAAGATTAAAACCAATTGGAGTCAAGGTCAGGATTCAACTTCACCCCAAGAGGGCTTGCATGTAGATTCTGAGATGTATTTTTGATTTTGAGTGATTCTCATACTGTCTACTTTTGTCCCCAAGTGAAGCCACAGTTCTGGGAATCTCTGAGACTACCAACCTATACCCAGCTTCCTGGAAGTCTCTCTAGAAGGGACATGGGGGTCTCTACAATGGTGCTGCTGCCTCCAGCGTGTACAGGGTAAGACTTCTCTCCACGGCTGGGAACATCACAGCGGGTGGGTTCCTTATTCTTTACTTTCTGAGGACTCAAGGGTGAGAATCAGAACCTTCTAGATCACTAGACAGAAACGGTGCCTGCAGTTCCTCTCTGGCCAGGAGAAGCTTGTTTTTCAGTCATTCCTGAATCTAAGAGCTTGGGTGGTAAGAACTGTGGTGGGATTACCCTTCTTGCCTAAGCTCCTCGTATGTCTAGCCCAGCCCCATTTCTAACTTGGGTAACATGAGCCCAAGCCAATGAGAGGAAGATCAGACGCCTTAGACAGCAAGTGACAGGCATTCATAAGCACAAACAAGACCTGGGTTGTCTCATAGATAAGACATTCCAAAAGAGTTGCTTAATTCTGTGACTCAAATACCCTTCAAGCTCGTGGTTCTTTCCCTTCTTTATCTGACATCCATAGGTGGAGCAGTTCCATAGTTACAAGGGGACTGCCACTGCTCCAAGTGTCACAGCCTCATCTAGATACGAAAGGCAGAAATAGTCTACTGGTTTTACAATCAAGAAATCCCTTCCCTTACCCGACTCCAGGGCTCTTCCCTTGTTTGGCTGGTCAGAGCACCCCATCCCCTGACCACCCCAGAATGTAGCCATTTGATTCCTTTGATTGGTTTGGGTCAACTGTGACTCACTCCCATGATGGGAGGGGCTCATCCATCCCTGATCTTCCGTCATCAGGGAGGCTCCATGCTTCTCAGAAAACAGGGCTTGGGGCCAGAGGGGCCAGAGTAAGTCAGAGCTTAGATGACCCACCACTGTCCTGTCCCAAATCCCTGGTGGCTGATCTCAGAGCATTCTTCCCTCAGTCATGCAGGGGTTTCATCCAAAAGCTTTCTCGGGGGGGGGGTGGAGGTGCTTGTGTCTTCCCAGATTCTCAGAAGTGGCTCTGGAGCTGGCCTCACTCAGGAAGGAGCAGGAAGCCAGGACTAGACAGTGGCCAGAACTCGAGGGTTCTGGGACTTCCCTCATTTAGTGCAGCTCCCAGACTGCAGCTTTCTGGGCTGGGTAGGACCTCCAAAGTCTACTGGGTCAGTAGCAGAATAGAGTAGATAAGGGGGCCTTTGGGTGACTGACCAACCAGTTGCTTCTTCTCCTGTGTGCTCAGAAAGGCAGGTGACTCCTGGGCTTCCGTGTCCCTGGTGTCTTTAAGGGAATTCAGTGTAACATTTGTATCAAGGGACCTTGTACAACCAACAGCTGATGGAGCTTGGGAGAAACAGAATCAATAACTATCTTGATTCAAACAGAAATTATTAGGTTTGCTCAGCCTAAGCCAGATGCAAGCCTTGTAAACAGCAGATGCTTAAGCAAATAGTCAGGGACTGTGGCTGAGTGATTCTGAGCAAACCATCTAACCCAGACCTAGGGCATGTTTTGCCTGAATCAGGGGTCCCCATCTATCTGCACATCTGCCTAGGAACAAATTTCAGTTTCTAGGTAGCCTTGAGGAGTGCACAGTGTAGGGCTGTGGCTGAGAGTTCCGTGCCCAGGGTCATACAGTTTCTTCCTCAGCAGGGTTAGCTCTGGCCCAGGGGCTTCAGCATACACAGCACCTCAGGATCACCCTGATTGTGGCTCCCACAGGCTCTTCAGGCTGCAGGGCATCAGGGAACCAGGACTAAGACAGGCTGGGGGACAGCTGCCAGGGCACTATGGTTCTTTTGGAAACTTGGGGAGCTGAACCCACCCTGATAGACTGAGAGGTTACTATAGCCTGGACAGACCTTCCTCTTGGCTCTTTTTGCACACAGGTTCAAGTTCAAGGGGCTCCAGATTCAGTTACTAAGACAAGAACATCCATTTATGTTTGAGATAAAAACCAAACACTCAAAGCCAGGAACAGAAGTACATACCTGGGACCCTAGAATTCTGGAAGTTGAGGCAGGGAAATTATGATTCTCAGTCCAGCCTGGGATACAACAGTGAGACCCTGTTTCAAAAACAATCTAAGTCCAGGAATGGTGGTACATGCTTGTAATCTTAGTACTCAAGGGTTAGGGGCAGGAGGATTACTGCAAGTTTCAAGTTAGTCAGGGATACATCGGAAGACAGTGTCTCAAACAAAACAAGACAAAACAAAACTCAACAAAACAAACCAACCACAAAAGTAGGTATATTTATTATTATAGTATTTGCCATTGATCTTCACCTTCTCAAGCACGGACTTTAGCGTGAATTACTCGATAGACTGTTCCCAGTAATAGTCTTGCACACAGACGTGGGCAGAGTGATATGGAAGAAGAGTGAGGGCCACTTCTAGAAGGAAAGCACTGAGCACCCGGCCCCTGCCCATCTGTTCACTTGGAGAATCCATAGTGGAAAGGGATGAAGCACTGGGTTAGGAGTCTTCCTTATCCGTCCCTCTGATCTCAATTCTGCTGCCTCCCCATAGCCTGCTGTGATTGTTAACTGGAGGGATCTAGGATAACTGGGAGGGGAGACTCAATAATAGACTATCTACAGCAGGTTAGCCCGTGGGCATGTCTGTGGGAGACTCTCCTAATTAACTGATGTGGGAAGACCAGCCCACTGTGGGCAGCACCATTCCCTAGTAGAGGGGTCTTGAATTGTCTGAGTGGAGAAATGGAGTTGAGCACCAGCAGGTCAGCATGGATTCCTCACTGCTCTCTGCTCTGCTGCTTCTGTCATTACATTTTATTCATAGGGCTGTGGAGGTGGCACTCAGGTGTTGGAGCTCAAGAAGGAATGGAAGGCTTGGGGTGGACCAAGTGCTGTGAAGCCTGATGTGTGCAGCTCCTGCAGCCTCCCAGAGAAGCAACTTCCATGCCAGAGCACAGGTAGAGGGGCTGGGTCTCTACCACAGTCCTTAGCCTATGAGCCTGTGTAGGGCCAGGACATCTGAGATAGTGAAGGGCAGGCTGGGCTCTTTGGTGTCCTTGACAGTCATGTCCCTCCACCGTGGCTTCTCCCTGACCTCTAGTCCACTCTACTCACACAGAACAGAATCTTGGCTTCAAGAGGGGCTTAGACTGATTTGAATAGAAATGAGTCTCTTCTGTGACTCTCAGGCCCAAGCAGTCCTAAAACACTAATTAGTTGAAAGAGAACCAGCTCTGCTCCAGGATGTTCTAGAGAACTCACACCCCCTCCTCCTTTCTTTCCCCCAGTTTTCTTGCTTCATTCTGCCCCACACCTTTGTGCTGTGTATGGGTGTCCCCTACCTGTGCCTCTTTGGGGGTGCGTATGGCTCTGGCGGCTCTTTTGATGGGCCATGTCACCGAGAGCTTCTTATTGTGTGATCATACTGACAGCAAAATCAAAGAAGTCTGACCTCAGTCCATGAGGGGAGAGATGACTTGCCTAACCCACTCACAGGAGGGCCAGGGTTACACGCCCTAGATGGCCCTTTCCAATGGGGGAGGGGGTGTCTCCCTTGGTCCAACCTGTCCCTTCCCCATCTCTTTCCTTTCTCCTGTTCTGCTCTTCAGGGCTATGTACAGGAAAGTGAGAGGCTGAGTGGGGCTGACATCACCCGGACCCACAGCTGTTCTTCCTATGCGCTGGACATACAGACATTTCCTACGGATTTCAGGGAATCTTGAGGACCCACACTCGGTGGCACCATCAGCTTTATTTTACAAAGGTGACAACTGAGGCACCGAGAAGGTAGGCTGCTCAGTCAGTTACACAGCTCAGAAGCGGTAGAAGATTCAAGCCAGGATTTGGTATTTCTCTGGCTGCCCCTGGCTAGAATATCCAGCAAAGACTCAGGTTCTGGACCTCCATCCACCCGCTGTCCCTATCATGTCATCCCTAGGCCTTTTCTTTCCTCCCTCTGGTAAGCCGTTCTTCCTCTCTCTTGCCTTATCTGTCCCTCTCTCATCTCGACAATGACCCCAATCAAGACAGACCAGTGCAGCTGCTGTACAAGGACACGAGGGGCCAGCGAGTTCTGGAGGGAAATTAGATGTAATGGGGAACAAGAGTGCTCATCTAGAAAGCCCTCGAGGAGTCCCCAAGGCCCCCTCCGTGGTTACCACTGAGGACTCTCATACCCCCCACTACCGGCCCCCAGCATGGTTTTCTCAGAATTCAAGGGCTGGACTTGGGAGCTGGGATGTAGCTGGGTTGGTAACGTACGGAGCCCCAAGTTCCATCCTCAGTGCTGAAGAAAAGTAGGGTGCTGCCCACACCTGGGATAGCAGTGCTTGGGGGTCAGAAGTCAAAGGTTGTTCTCATCTACACAGTGAGTTCAAGGCCAGTCTGGGTCGCAGGAGAGCAGGGGCAAGGGTGAGAGGTGACGGGGGAGGGGGCGAGGAGGAGAACAGAACTGAGATGGCTCTGCAGGTGATGTGGTTGAATGAGAATGGCCCCCCATAGCTTCATATACTTGAATGTTTGGTCCCCAGTTAGTGGAAGTGTTTGGAGGAGTTAGGACAGCAAATATGGCCTTGTTGGAGGAGGTGAGTCACTGGGAGTGGACCCTGACCACCAGGCTCTGTCTCACTTTCTTTTCTCTCTGCCAGCAGCTTAGCGATCAGATGTGAGCTCTCAGCACCACGCTAGCCTGCCTACCGCCACACTCCCACAGTAATGACGATGTGTAAGCGACGAAAGCTGGCTGGTCATGGTGTCTCATCACAGCAATAGAACAGCAGGCAAAGGGACTGGCTGACAAGCCTGCTCAGATGACCTGAGTTCGGTTCCTGGGACCCACATGAGAAAAGGAGAGAGCTGACTCCTGCAAGCTGTCATCTGACTGCCACACATATGCTATGTACCATTTATACAGCACACATACAGGTACATGGATAATTATAAAAAAGTCACTTTAAACTAGGCGTGCCTGTAATCCCAACACTCAAAAGTCTAAGGCCAGAGAATTGAAACTGAGCTTCAGGCTAGTCTGTGGAAGTGGAATTTTTTTCTGGGCTCCATCTCACAAAAATCAACACAGACTTATTATTAATTATGAAATCTCAGCCTTAGCTTAGGCTTGTTCCTAGCTAGTTCTTATAACTTAAATTAACCCATATCTTTCAATCTGTTCTCTTACATGGCTTGGTTACCTTTACTCTGTACAGCTGATCCTGCTTCTTCTCCAGCTGGCTGGAGACCCTGCTTTCTCTTAGGGGAGTTTAGAATCCGCTAGGGGACACACCTTGGGGTGGGTCCATGAGAAATTTCTGGAGAGGTCTAGCAGTGGGAAAGACCCTGATTATGATGGCCACCTACTCACAGAATGGCTGCTGGATGCTCCTCTGTGCCCTTCCTCAATAGGGTCCTGGTGTAATGGGGTAGGCCTACGTTGAAGGCTGCATGAGTGTTCTCATTTACATATTACATAAACGTGTGAGGCGGGCATTATCTAATCCCCCAATCACAAGGGAGCCAGCTGAAGCCCAGAGAGATGAATACACTTGCCCCAAGACACACAACTAGTAGGCACCAAAGTCAGACTCACACCGGAGGCTTTTTACTTAGGGCTTTGAGAGTTCCATTACATCAAGATGTCCCTATAGAAAAAAAAAGAGAGCTTGGGAGTTGTCCCCACTGCAGGGAAAGGCTTGGAAGAGGGGGCTCAGGGAATGGAGAAAATCAGCTACTCCTTGGTATGTTTGTGCTTTGAATTTCACCCTAAACCCCACACCGAGCTGAACCTCACTTAGAGGGTGGAGTGGTGCTCATTTGGGTGAATCTGGGGCTAAAGGTCTAAATGGGGAAACTGAGGCTCAGATAGGCTTGAGAAACTCCCTAGGCTACTGTGGCCAGGCTGTAGCCTAGAACCGTGGCCTGCCCCTGCCCCTTCCCCCAGTGAACCCCTCCATCTAGAACTCTGAGACTGGAATGAGGTCCCCACTGTAAGCTATTAGCTCATGACTGAATCTGACTGAGGTGTTTGGTCATAGGAACTTTGAATAGTGGTTAGGATAAGAGGCTTACCAGAGTAGAACCCACATGTCATTAAATGCTGGTGGCGTTACTAGAGAGGGAGAGGCCAGAACATGCACCTGAGAGCAATCTCTGTCCCCTTGTGGTCCCCTGTGCCATCTCAGGACTCCACCAACAAGAAGGCCACCAGACATGGTGCCTTGACCTTGGGCCAGAACCCTGAGCCAAAATAAGTCTCTTTCTAATGTTCCCAGTCTTTGGAATTGTTATCTGAAGCAGAAAATGCTATAATTTAGCAATTTTAGCATGTAGATGGAGTCTTGGTTCTGGGCCCAGCTGGTCTCACAGATAGCCAGTTCTTCTCCATTAGTGAATGACAAGGGTCAGTGGAAATTTCCACAGGGTTGCTGTGCTGGGGGGTATGCACATGAACGGGCACCCCAGCTCATCTCTCTTCCCTTTAGCTTTTCTTTCCTCTCGCCTCTGCATCCTCACTGCCCCCCTCATCCCAACCCTTCATCCACCCTTCCCAGGATGGGGTGGGGAGGGAGCTGGCAGGGGCATTCCAGGTCTCATTCTCCAGTCAGGTGGAGAAGTGAAAAGCTGCCTTGCCTCCTAGCCCTGCACCCTACCCTCCATCTCAAATAAGCTTCTTTCCCACGGATTGCTATGGAAGAAGAGAATGAGGGAATTATTTCTGTTTTGCTCCTAGAAAACTTTAAAATGCTATCACCATGGAAACTGCTCTGAGCAACCATGGAGCCTGCTTTGGGGGAGGGAGAGAGACAGGCAAGGGGAGGGGAAGCAGAGGAAGAGATCCTCACAGGTCTCCCAGCTGCCTAGGTACTACTCCATCTTTCAGTTTAGGATCCCCAGCAGGACCAGGCTTCCCCACTTTGCGGTGACCTGGCAGATCTCAGGTCACTGTGATCTGCTCCTGCTTCGTGATGAGCCCCTATTCACCAGCCTCTCTGACTCTATGTGAGCAGCAGGCTAAATGTGAGTGGGAGAAGAGCACAGAGCTAAACACAACTGGCCTTTTCCTTCTGTGAGAGGAGGAGGAATGGCCACTCCTTCAGAACCCACTAGCAATGTGTGCCTTTAGTGCCATTGCCTCTCTACGTCCGTCCATCCAGCCTCTCAAAAAGACAGCTGTCTTTCCATTCCATAAAGGAGGAAAATGAGTCTGGGGATGCCAGTGAACACCTCTCCCCAGGCCCTGGACAACAAGGAGCAGATCTTACATGGGCCTAGAGGCAGGAGAAAGGATGCCTGGAAGGAAATGGGTAAACATGGGAAGAAAATCTTCTTGCCACTTAAATGGCAGTGCTTCCTTGCTTAGGGAGAAAGTGGACGTAAATCGTGTATTATTCAGCATAAGCTAGGATATGCTGCAGCAATGAACAAAATGCTTGTGCAGTTGATGGAGGCACTGTATCTGCAGAATTCAGTCTGCAGCATGCCAGGCACCACACGAGACACTTGGTAAACTCAATTCTCACAGCCTTGCTTTTACTCCAGGTTCACAGAGGAGGAAGCAAGGTCAGTGGGGTGACAAAGTGTTCTGGGACAGCATAATCTCATTGTGTGAGAACCGGCATCAAAGGTGCCATGAGATTGAGTAGAACGGTAGACGGCATAGAGTGTAAGTTTATAGGAGAATCTGGGACAGGAGTGTGGGCCCTGACAGAAGAAGACCAGTGGGTGCCAGTTAGAAGGATCAGAAAGGAGTACGAGACAGGCCAAAAGTGACTTCATCTGAGCCAGGATGCAGCTGGTTTGTCTGGAGTCAGCATGCAAGGCTTCTGGCATGTGCCTAGAGCCAGTGGAGTTCCCATAGCACTGGGTAAGCAGACCAGTGAGACTGACAACCAACCATGGTGAGCACAATGCAAGATGGCCTCCATCAGGCTAAGCTGAATGCTTCCACAGAGCCAGAATAAGAGGTGAAGGGCAAGGCTGGGGCTTGAACCCCTGAGGGTCTGATGCTGAAGCTGGTTCCTCATTTCCACCAGTACAGACTGAGGCTGCCCCCCTCATTGTGAGGATCCAGAGTGAAGAACTAAGTCACAGCCTGGCTGCCTCTTCATGCCATCTCAACGTCCTAGACAACATCAGAGATCTTGGCCAAGAGAGGAAATGGCTCATAACCAGCCCAGTGAATACCCTTCCCAAGGAAGTGACAGTGGGAGCAGGTCCTACCTGGACCCAGAGGAAGGAGAGAGGATGCCTGAAAGGACATGGTTAAGCTAGAGAGAAAATGCTGTTTTGCAACTTAACTGCCATGTGCTTCCTTTTTCAGAGAGAAAGAGAAAGAAAATGGTATACTATTCAGCATGGGTTAGGTTTTGCTGTAGTAACAAATATCACTAGATATCTGGGGCTCAGTATTCTGATATCTATTTTTCATTCATGCTACATTTTATCAGCTAGTTACCTCTGCTGAGTACAAATCACTGGAAACTTAGTGGCTCAAAAACAGTAACCATTTAATACAAGGTAATATAAGGGTGTCTGACCTTTCTACACTGTCATCTAAAATTGTATTGGGTGCATTTGTAGCTAAACTGGGACACACATGGACCAACAGAAGCCTGGTTAATACTTCTCACAGTTCTAGGGTTAGCTGAGGGGTGGCTCTGCTCTGCTGCTGCTCAGGAGGGGTCTTGGTTAGAGTGGTCCAGTTCACATGTCTGTCACTAGCAGTGGGAGAGCAGAGACCCCTCTTTGTGGTCTCTCTCCCTTCCAGGAGGCCACTGGAGGCTTGCTCACAGTGGCATTAGCATTTCCAGCTGAGAAGAAAGACCAGATCCAATGTGGATACCTCTGCTTCCTCCTTTTCTGTTATCATATTAACAGTAGAGAAGGGTCAAAGGTCATGGGAAGGGACTCCCTAGCCTCACAGAGGGAGTAGTAGGGGGCTGAGCATCATGATAGCCATCTTCCAGCCTTCCAATGTATCCCCATTCCAGGTTCTCTGAAGAGTCTAGCCCACATCCTCCTCATCCTGGAAGGGGAGGGACTGGGTGTGGCTTCATTTATCATGGTATTTAGCAAAGTCAAAAAAGGATATGTTGAATGTCTCATGGAATCTTACAGTCCTGTCAAGTAAGTGGCATATGACTCTTGACATTGGTGGGAACAGATCATAAGGCCGCATTCAGTTTCATAGGGATGATGAAGTAAGTCTACAAAC
Organism: Arvicola amphibius; assembly: GCF_903992535.2. Taxonomy (NCBI): domain Eukaryota; kingdom Metazoa; phylum Chordata; class Mammalia; order Rodentia; family Cricetidae; genus Arvicola; species Arvicola amphibius. The sequence goes on along the minus strand of NC_052051.1, from coordinate 82,626,202 downwards.
ATCTAGAGAACAGTGGTAGGGACAGGACTGGTGCCATTCATAGGATACTCTCTACAGGACCAAAGAGTGAGCCCCATGGCAGGTTTGCAGTGGAGGGACAGTCCCACCCAAGGCCACTCACTTGGGACCTAGGGAATCCTGTCTAGGCATGCTGTCCATTGTCCCCCACTCTTCAGAGACCACAGACTAGATGCTGTAGGATGACTTAGCCATTCCCCCATTTGATCCTCACTACTGAACCACCACCATGGGCAAGAGGTATGAAGATGGGCTGACCAAGCCCCTGCCCTCACGGAGCTGTGATTTGGGGCATCCCTCTCTGATTACAGAGGTCAAGAGACCTTTCAAACTTTGCTTCTGAAAAATAGCGAGCTCCCCACAGATCAAAGGTCCGCGGGTTTCTCAGAAAGCCTCTTGGGCCCATTAGCCTCTCAGTGCCCCTGCAGGGGCCACACAAGTGCTCAGTGGGGAGCAGTGAAAGAGGGGATACCTTTGCTCTAGAGCAGGGACATCTCTTGGCTGCTCCTGCTGAAGAGGGCTGGGGACCCAGAGGTGAGGTCAAGGACTTGGGGAGCCACATGGTGGAGTTTCTACATATAGGAGAGAGGGGAGGCCACAGTTGTTCTGAGTAACCCACAGCCTAATAGTACCCAGTTTATGTCACGCAGATGGACACCGGGAATCAGACAACTAGATCATGCAGCCCAGGTTCCTTTCTCTGCTCTCACCGCTCTCCAGAAGTTCAAGACTGGCTGCTGCATGCCTGTCACATGGTCCCAGCTTCCCTGGGCTCCTCTAAGGGACAAGAATCTCACTATCTCCAGCAAGTGTCTATCCCCAAGCCCTTTCTCATTATTTAGTTCACAAACTTCATATATCACCAACCACGTGGGGCCTGCACTTGCACTGGCTCCCAGAAAGTACAACTATTTATGAAAGATGAAGTGTGCCAGCCTGGGACATCTGCTCCTGCTGCAGTGGTCTGTGCTCACCAGAGGCCCAGCGTGAGTCCCACCAGCCTCATTTCTGCCCCACCCTATCTCCACATGGACCATCTTGGGGGATGGAGGAGGATGTTTTGTTTTCTCTTGCCTTTCTCTCTTTCAGTCCAGTTTCTAGGGAAGGAGGGTGTTTCCTTGGGGGAGACGACATGAAACCTTTCTATCCCCTCGGAACTGTACTGGCCTCACCCTCTCTTTCCGAGCTGCTCTCTGGCCACTGACACCTAGATCCCCTCTGACTGGCCTTGTCCTGGTGGCAGTGATTAGGATCTATCAGGGCAGGGCCATGCAGCCTAGGCATAGCAAACAGGCCTGGAGCTGTCTGTGGAGCATTCTGGAACAGATGCAGAGATGTGGCTTAGCATCCTGCCCCAGGGGTTTTTCTGAGCTAGTCTGTTCTCACTTAGCAAATGGGTGGGGAGGAAACTTGTTCTTCAAGGTGGTGACATGTTCCATGTCATCCAGGGTGAAAGTTTCACTGTTGTGTGAGTGACGGAGCTCTGAGCCCGTGCGGAAATGGATGAAACAGAACCATATGTCTGAAGACCTGGGCTCTCCCACTGCACCGCAAAGCGGCAAGAGTTTGAGCACTGGAGTCCTCTGTAAGTCTCTGCTTCATCAAAGGGCCATCCTTTATTGTGGCAGTGACACCTGTGGGCCTCCTTCGGGGGCTGCTGAGAGGTCTGGGTGGATCAGTGAAGGGGGAACTGTCCTGTCCTTCGAATTTTGTGCAAGTAACAGCCATGCCTGGACCTGGTAAGTGACGCGTCTGTGTCAAAGGAGCAAGGTGGAGAGGACAAAGGGAACAGATTCACCAAACAAGAATTAGAGGTGAAAAACAAAAAACAAAAAAAAAAAAAAAAAAAAAAAAAGAATTAGAGGTGAGCCGGCAGCTCAGCAGGAAAAGGCTCTGCACCAAGCCCAGCAACCTGAGTTCAGTCCCTGGGCCCCACATGGTGGAAGGAGAGAGCTGACTCCCACCGATTGTCCTCTCACCTCCACATGGCATTCACACCTCCTGCAACGTAAACAAGATAAGAGACCTTCAGCTGAATGGGCTCTGTGCCTAGGAGTTTAATTCTGCCCTGTGCATTCAGGGGGCTTTCCACTGCGGAGCATGCTACTCTCCAATGTGTGTTTTCTTCTCTGTAAAATGAGGAACCAGCATTGCAGTTAGGAAGTGTGATGAGGAAGCCACGTTTTGGGGGGATACTGAGTGGGGTCATTGAAGTCATAGGGTACACTCACAGGAACATGCTGGGGAGGACCTAGGACAGCCCTGGCAAGCACTTGTACCTGCCATGTCTTGTGTGTACAGACCAGAGGCTAACATCTGGCATCTTCCTTGGTCACTTTCTACCTTACTGTTTTCGAAGCAGGGTCTCCCTGGGATCCTAGGGCTCACCAACTGGCCCTATGACCTGGAAGTGTGGCCTTATTTGAAGAAGAGGTCTCGTACCTGCTATCCAGGATTTCACAGTGTGTGTAGGGTGGGCCTTAAATCCAACCACTGGCGCTCCTATAAGAGAAAAGAAATGAAGTCTGAAAAAACACAGCCTCTTAGGAAAATATCCCTCAAAGGCAGAGTGATGTCTCTGTAGCCCTAAGTCAGGATGCCTGGAGCCACCGGCAGCTGAGTTGGCAGGGGAGACCTTCTCCTAGAGCCTTTAGGGACAGTGTAGCCTGGCTGCACTGCAATTTTGAACTTCTGGCCTCCAGAATAGGGAGGGAATGGGTTCTGCCTCCCTGCCTCCAGTACTTGTAGAGCCCTGGAAGCTGCAGACTAAGGTGGGCTGGTGCCACCATACCAGATCTCCACAGGGCACTGAGGATGAAAGAGGAGGCAGGGCTAGGGGCGGTAGAGCCTGAGACAGCCGGCTGCCAGATGCAGGGGTTGTGGGACCAGTACGGCTATAGTCGGGAGAGAGTGAACAGATACCTGATCACGCCCCTGAAGGCCATCACATCCTCTTACTTTCTTGAGACACACTTCTGTGTCTTGGGTCCCCCGAGGAGGTGAATTACGCACGTCTGCTTCTAGGGCACCAGCTCACCTGCAACCCTAGGTGAATCTTGGGCAGGCAGGTTTCTCCCTTTGGGAATGACCCACGTTCCCTGCTGAGTGCAAGCCTGGAAGCAGAAGCTGAGCCCAGGGGAGGCTTCCCTCCTGAGTATCTCCTCTCTGCCTGCTGTGGTTCCGGATTAGACTGAGCAGAATGTTCTTGGCAAGAAAAACGGGTTTCTGGGCTCTCGGGAGAACTGTACCTATAGACACGCAGGAGGGGACTTGGCTGGAGACAGACTCAGTCTCACAGGGAAGGTGGAAAGGACAGAGGCCTCCATCCCCAACGTGGTGGGTAGTGGCATTGGCAGGGGCCACAGAAGGTCAGCTGGTGGAACTCTGCCTTGGTCACCTTGCTCTCTTTCTTATTATTTGGCAAGAAGAGTGGATTGTGCCAGGACAGGAGATCCTGTGCTGTTATCTCAAATGGACCCAAGGCAGGGACTGAGTAGCTGGAGCTAGGCTTCAAAAGGGATGGGTGACAAGGTACCAGGAAGGACACAGTGTAGCACGTGCTTCTAGATAGGGAAGACTCCCAGCTGGAGGACAGTGGAGGGAGTTCCAATCCCGCAAGACATCAGTCAAGACATCAAGTCAAGGGGTGGGGGGGGGGGGGCTGCAGTGTAGGTGGGGCCAGGCACTGGTCCTTCCTGTGTCCTCAGCAGAGTCTTGAAATGTAGGGATTGCTGTGTCCACTTTAAAGCTAGTCCGTGTTCCAAGGGCAGTGTAAGGGTTGGACAAGCTGCCTGAATCCACGGGGTCAAGTTGGGAGGATCTTGGATGCTAGAATGTGGGGTTTGAACTGAGGATCCAGGTAATGAGAGCCACAGTAGGTGCCTGAGCAGGAGCATGGCACCACGAAGGAGGCGCCAACACATGCCTGGGTAGTGGAAAGAAGGCTAGTGATGATACAATAACAATATTCTGCTTCCCACCTCCCCTGTGTGTGTGTGGGGGGGGGGGGCCTGGCTGGCCTGGAACTCATAAACTTCTGCTTGCCTCTGCTTACTAAGGTCAAAGATGTGCCATTTGCTTGGCCCCTGCCTTTATTATTATTATCATCATTATCTTAAGATTTATTTTGTGTGTGTGTGTATAGTGAGTAAGTGAGTACAGGTGACCGCAGAATCCAGAGAGGGCATTTAATCTCCCTGCCTCACATGGGTACTGGGAACCAAACTCTGGTCTTCTGCAAGACCAATGCAGGGAAGTGTGTTCTTTTAGCCGCAGGGCCACCTCTCCAGGCTGGAGAAGTAATTGAATAGTAACACAAAGTAACATCACATTAGAGGTGCAGGCAGCAGGTGTCCTGCCTACCTTAGCATCTTGTTTCTTAAAGATGATATGAATCTAAGATCAGGCTGGAGGAGGTGCAGGCCCAGGGTAAGGCCAAATGAAGGAGCGTGTGTGAACTTAACAGGCTCTACGGTAACCCATGGGACTGCTTTACTGGGACAGTGAGGGAGCTGGAGGTGGGACCTTGCTTGGGTTGTGGGGCATTGTGTTATTGTCTTGCTATAACCAAACACCTGACAAAAGCAACTTAAGAAAGGGTTTATTTTGTCTCATAGACTGGGGTGCAGCCCATCATGGTTGTGAGGTCACGGCAACAGGAGTTTGAGATGGCTAATCACATGGCTTCCGCAGTCAGGAAGATGCATGTCTGTGCTCAGTTCACTTTCTCCTTTCCTCAGGACACTGTGTCACATAGCCCAGGCTAGCCTTGACTGTTGAGGATTATCTTCACTCCTGATCCTCCACTCTCTACCTCTCCACATGTTGGAATTGCAGGTTTGTGCCAATAAACCTGGCTCGTGCCGTGTTGGGAATTGAACCCAAGGCCTGTGAATGCTAGGCAAGCACTCTATCAGCTGAGCTGCATCCCCAGCCCTAACTTTCTCCTTTTTATTCAGTTTAAGGCCCCAGACCGTGGGATGCTGCTGCCTACATTCAGGGTGTATTTTCCCTCTTTAGTTAAGCCTTTCTGGGAAGGTCCTTGTAGACATGCTCAGAGGCGTGTTTCCATGGTGATTCTAAATCGGTCATGTTGATAATGAAGATTAACCACTATGGGCACCAGCACCCAGCTAGGGCCAGGAACGCACTGATGCACAGCTTGACTGTCACCCAGCTGTGCAGTCTTGGGCAAAGCACTATACCTCTCTGCTCTCTGTTTCCTTGTCTTTAATCATATGTAACACACATCTCAAAAAATCCAGTTGGCTTAGAGTGATGACATCCGGGACAATATCTCAGCTCCTTCTGGCCTCTTCTGAAGATGGGGATGGCTTCATGCCAAAAGTCTGGCCGCCAGCTACACATGGGACCTCTCCTGGGCCTGACACTGGTCTCTCTGTAAAAGCCAGGTGTGCTCTGGGGACCAGGGAACACTTGCTGGTGGTGCCCTGCAGAGGCAAAGACCACTTCTACCTGGGTGGGAGGGTGGAGGTCTCAAGACCCTGGCACTGGCGGTGGCAGTGAGGACGCTGGGAGCAGGCTGTGAGGGTGGTTGGCTTTTCCATTCCCTCTCCCGTTTCTGCTCCAGATGCGGGAGATGCCAGGCTTCATTACTTCCAGGGATTCTGTCCATGTTCTTGCTCTCAATTCAATTTAAACAATCTGAGGTAATTAATTGAATTTGTTATTTGATTAATAAAGATAGAAATTTGGCTTAATTGCCGTGAAGGAGGAAGCCATGTTGAGACCTGAGGACAGAGGATCCTGGAATCTGCATTCTATTCCTGCCTTCCTTTTGGCCTGATCCTCCTCATTCCTCTTGTGTCCCCACTGTGTCTTTTCTGAGCCCCCCATCACTCTAGCTGGAGAGAGGGCCTTTAAGTCAGGGCTATGGACTAGCAGGAGTGAAGAGGTGGCTAGGGAGCCATGTGACCTGTGGGGGTGGGAAGTGGGAGCTGGGGAGGAGCTTCCACACACCTGCAAGGGGCTTCACGCTGAGAGGCAGAGGCTGGGGCAGGCCTCTGTGTGTAGGGAGACTGAGGGCAAGTGCAGAACAGAGAGAGGGAGGGGTAAGTCCAGGGCAGTGCTGCTATCCGTCCAGAGAAGGCCGTACAGAAGCAGAAGCTGCCAGCACTGGCTAAGTGAGGAGTGGCTGGGGACCAAGGAGTAAAACTCTGAGGGCCTCCTAATATGGCCCAAACCCAGGAACTCCACAAATTCAGATCTGTAAATTCAACTAAAGTGCATAGATTCGAAAGGCAAATGAAAAACTAGGGGAGATATTTGAAGCTTAATCACATCACATATGAAGATTGAATTCCTTCAATATGTAAAGAGCCCCTCTGAGTCAATAAGAGAAGACCTCCACGTAAGTAGAGAACGGTTGGGAGGGACAGTTTGTAGGAAAGGAACCACGAATGATATTTATTTATTTATTCATTTTTTTGCTTAGTAGATTTTATGGGAGAGGGTCTCATGTAGCCCAGGATAACTTTGAATACTTGATTTGACGCCTCTACCTCTGAGTTCTGGGATTATAAGACACGAACCATCTCGCCCAGGCTACAAATGGCTTTTAAACATATGCAAAGTTGCTCATTCTCTTTCTGTAATGAGGAAAATGCAAATTAAAAGTGGGCAGAGATTCCATTTTTATATTTAAGATTGAGCTAGGTGCTGTGTGACACTATTCCTGGGGCGACGTGAACAAACTTGTATTCACCCCAGATAGAGAACTGTCAGGGACCATTTTCCTAAGGATAGATTTGTCAGGGACCATCGTCCTTACAGGGATAGTAGAAGTCATAGCCCTAAGGATACGGAGATCCCACCCCTCATCCCAACTATCTTGAGAACTATCTGTTAACGGAACCAGCCCCTTACTCCAATGCTAATGGAGCACATGCTTCGCTTACACCAGGTGCTGACTGATGACCTTCAGTTACCCTGGCAGAGTTCCTGCCTACCCCTACCTCCACCCCATTCAAGGGGTATATAAGCTGTAACTTTCACCCCAATAAACGGAGACCTTGACAATAGAATCTTGCTTGGTTTCCTTCCTCTTTTCAGCTCATGCCTTGCAGGTTAGCGCCCCTTCAGAGAACCCTGAATAGCTGACCCTGCCGGCGGGGTTACAGAGAACCAGGAACAGACCAAAGTAAGGATGCCTCCAGAGTCCAGCGTGGTGAGCAAGCAAGTCAGCTGGCGTTAATTATGAAAGTATAAATTAGGGGTTACTTCCAGAGGCAGCTGCATCTCTGAAAGCTCACCCCAGGATGGGCAACGACTTAAGGAAGCTGGAACCCTGGATCTTTCTACACAACTCGCAGGGAGCTCCACAGGCCAGAGTCTCCTCCCCTCCACAGTCCTTGTGACTCATAGAATCTAAGGAGAGGGAGGGGCCTGTGAGTCCAGTAAGCTTCAGAGACTTCCTGAGGCTTGAGGTATTCCTGCATCTTAATGAACTTTGCTTTAGACGTTCCTGAGTCTTAAGGAGCCTCCCTCAGGGATACAAAGTTTCAATTTAGAGAAAATTGCTACTCAACCTTCTACCCCTTCCTCTATTCTTTCCGCCTCCTGTCCATGGTGTTCTCTGAGCCTTGGAGGTGATGCAGATGTCCGAGCCTTAGGTTATTCTGTCACGGCAACAGTTGCTTGTTCTCAGGAGTGTCTCTGTAGCCCACCGCCATCTGTAAAGGAAACACCCTTTCATGACCAATTGCAGCTGACAACAGTGCTCTATGACTGTCTTAGGTACGGATGCGATTTGACAGACACGTCCCGTCCATTTGAAAAGCAATAGCTGCTGCTTTCCCTTCCACCGGTTTTGGTCCTGTTCCACAGGATCTTGAGTGACTTCCCCTCTGTGGAATAGGCTTTAAGTCCAATCAGGAAGTTGTTGGTTGTACCCCCAAAAGTCTGTGCCACTAGTAGACCTGCAGACATATCTTGACATTTAGATGGTGTCACATGCAGCATCTTCAACCAAATGGGACTACTGGTGAAACTCTCCCCCAGCAACCTTCGAAATATCTTACAACATTATGTAAGCCAGCCAGCATGGAGTGAGCTTCCAGTGTAGCCCCAGCCTGATTTCTGTCATGTGACCAGCTCATGTATTGTCTTTTGCCACAGAAACTTATCTAATTCTGGCATGCAGCCAACAGCAGTGGCAGTGACCTTTCATTTGGGGGGCTTTGGGAACCTTCCTGGCCAGCAGCTCATGCAGAGTTTACCCACTCCTGGCACAGCAACTTTTACTTAGCCAATTTAAGGCACTTGTCTTTCTCTAGACATGTAGGATATCCTCTGAGAAACTTTTACTGTTGCTTTTACCCCCGCCCACCCCCCAGGTGTTTGTGTAAATCTGTAAGACACTCTGGGGCTGAAGTGTTGGCTCAGTGGTTAGGGATACTTGTTCTTACCAGGACCTGGATTTTTTTTTCTCAGCATCCATGTGGGACTCACCACCTCCATGGATACTAGCCACACATGTGAAACACAGACATCCAAGAAGCTAAAACACTTATACACATGAAACAATAAAATAAATCTTAAAAATTAAATTAAATTAAACATTAATAAAATTAATAAAAAATAAATTAAAACTCAAACATTAGCATTATGTACATTATGTAAGCAGATTTTTTTTCTTTTCTTTTTCTTTTTCTATTTTTTTTCCAGAGAGTGTAACGGATCTGTGAGGCCCACCATTGTCTATCTCAAGAAAGTACAGTCAACTTTGAGAGTTAAGGGGAAACACTTAAGGGGAAAAAGAACCACTAGCACGGCCCAGCACGGTGGCGTGAAAGCGTATCATTACTTTCATCTGTTCTTCAGTTAGAAGACCCGTGTTGTGGCACAGTGACACAGACAGGAGACACTGCCCCACCGCTGATGGCCTCAGCAGGGCTGGCTCGTGTTGCTTCATTCTAACCTGTGGTGCCTGCTGCTGGAGCTGGCTCCCTTGTTCTGACGGCTCCAGGCCAGCGCTGTGGCCCTTAACTTTCTGTCAGTCACATCTGACTTTTGAAATGGTCCAGTCTAGTGAGCACGCTCACCTTCAAGCATACTTACCACACACTCTGGGGTGGGGATGGCGACACAGTTGCCCATCCCTAGGGCAAGCTTAATTATTTTTTCTAATGTTACTCAGGCTTTCTCACCTTTCTGAAGTTGACTCACACAGCCGGTTTTTTGTTTGTTTGTTTGTTTGTTTTGTGGACTAATCCTTTACACTGTGAGAAGAGACTTCACTGTGATTGGTTTGATAAAAAGCTAAATGGTCAACAGCGAGGTAGGATTTCCAGGCACAGAGGATGCTGTGAAGAAGGAGTCGCCAGTCAATCAGATGCAGAGGAAGCAGGGTGTGTAGGGGATGAGGTAACAAACTGTGAGGCATGAGGCAGCACGCAGATGAATAGAAATGGATTGATTTAAGTTATAGGAGCTTATGGGACAGGTCTAAGCTATAGGCTGAGCTTTTATAACTAATAAAAAGTCTCCATGTTGTTTATCTCAATGAGCCACATTTTAGAAGCAAAGAAGCCAAGAGGGTGTGAAAGAAAGATAAGATGATCAAAGAGATCCACACAACCACTCACAGGCAAGTGTGGAAGGTTATGCCAAGCCGGAGTTTCTAGGGAAAAATAGCAATAGAAAGCCAACTGCTGCCGCTAGTCTTTCTCTGCCCCACCATCCAGCTCCCAAATAAACAACATGGAACTTATGAACTTCAGGAAGTCCCCGAAGCTTATCAGATTCACAGGGCCCTTTCTTCCCCAAGATTATATAAAAGGAAATATTGCTGAGAGGAGACTGTTCCAGCCGCTAGGCTGCCCGCAAGTGATGGCAGGGTCCTCCTGCACATGGCTGGTGACTAAAGGGCGACTGGGACCTGGGCAAAGAGGCTGAGTGAGTGGGGAGCTAGAACAAGTACAAGGGAGAAGTGTGGCTCATGCCTATAACCCCCAAACAAGGAAGGCCGAGACAGGAGGATTGCTTTGAGTTTGAGGCCGTTCTGGACTATCAGCCTGCAGGCCAGAGATCCTGGATAAGAAGAACTGAACACATGATACACTATGTGCTGTGGTCTACAGCTGGATCCCCAGGACAGAAATAGACAAGTGTTTTGTGATTAAAACCTAGTTAAGAGGGCTGGGATTAAAGGTATGCACCTTTAATCTCAGCACTCAGGAAGCAGAGGCAGGTGGATCTCTGTGAGTTTGTAGCCAGCCTTGTTTATATACTGAGTTTCAAGCCAGCCAGGCCTGTAAAATGAGACTCTGACTTTAAAAACAAAACAAAAAGAAAAACCCCAATTAAGCAAAACAAAAACTGCATGCAAAAAACCTTGAGTTAAAGCACAATAAAATGGCCCGTCTGTGTTGGAACTTCTTTGTGCCTTCACTTGCCAGAGAAAACCGATTCTTTTATCTAGCTGCTTTGAGACTGGCCCTGAGCTCCCTGACTACACAGTGATGACTTTGACCTTCTGCCTGCACCCGCTTAGTGCTGGGGTCGCGTGCATGCACTGTGGCCCCATGTTTCTGCAGTGCTGGGGATGCTAGCAAGCACGGTACTGGCTGAAGCCTGTGTTTCTAAGAATGGATGCTGTGTTATCCAAACTCCAGCCCATGGCCCACATTTTCATGGAGGTTCTTGAAGAACTAGGATGCCTCAGAACACCCAGAGAGAAAATCCAGTCTGTCTATAGCATCTAGGGTGATTTCCCTCCTCCTTCCCTTTGTCTTTATGTGAATCTATCTTGCAGGTTGTCAACATGGCAGTAAGTCACGGGCAAGCTCTTGACTTGTATTCTGGACACTGGGAAGCCTCTCCTGGGTGGTTTTAATAGGAAGTCAAACTCTACCTTGCATTCAAGGCTTCAGTCCAATACCAAATGCACCCTGGGAGAGTCAAGCTTTCCCCGTATCAGCCAGGCCTTCTCATCATTGCCTAGGATCACTCATCTTGGGCCTGAATCTGGGATTTTCTTCAGCCTTCCTCTTCCATGGCTGCCTTTTCCAGGAAGGTCATCTCAGGCTTGTTTCCAACTCCTGGAGTGCTATCCAAAAGACCTGGAGTGCTATCTAAAAGAAGACAGAAGACAAGCAGCTCCAAGTGTTCATTCTGAGTGACTGTGAAACCAGCTCCTATGATTCTGGAGATGAAAACTAGGCACCCAAAGGAGGTACACATTTGCCAGGAGTTCTGGTGAGAGCCAGTCCCTTGGGAGCAATGGCTCCAGACCCTCAGCTTTCTCACTATCCACAGCCTCAGGACGCCCAATCCGAGCTCCTCCTTGCTGCTTCCAATTTTCCCTTTAGCCATCCTTGGCTACATAGTCGAGTTCAAGGACAACCTTTGGGTAAACTAATAAGTATTTAATATCACCAGTCCTCAAGAGACTGCATTTCCAGTCAGTTCATACAGGTCTTTTCTATTTGTTTGTTTTTGAGAGTAGATCTCGCTGTGTAGACAGACTGACCTTGAACTCCTGATCTTTCTGCCTCTGCCTCCCAAGCTCTGGGATCCCAGGAAAGCCCTTGCTGACCCTTTCTAGTTTCTGATGGAAATGAGTTCGTTTACATTTAGGGACCCATGCCCGGGCTGAGTTAGGGTTCCTTGAAATGCTATAATCATTCTAGAAGCTCCATGAGCTTGGGCCATTGGCTTACCCCAGACCTCAGTTCTCTTAGCTACGAAATGCTAAACAAAAGATGGCAACAGATGCTGTCTGATGTGTGTTCCTCTTACGATTGTGATAATTAGCTGAGACAGTGTTGATAGAAGCAAGGTGATCTGTGACCTTCAGCTGTTCCTATGGCTGTTACAAGGTTATTAGTTCGCATGTGAGAGAGAGAGAAGGCAGCCATCCCTCAGTTGGGGAAGTCTGAGGCCAACAGGGGTTAGCGGGCCATGGTCACTCCAGGCAGAGCTCTCGTATCTGAAGCACAGGAGACCAGACATGTTTCTCATTTTAGATTTTGGAATGTTTGGATATACATAATAAATATATTAAGTGAGACTCAAGTCTAAACCTGAAATTCATGGTTGTTTCCTATATGCCTCACACAGTCTGGATATAATTATAGACAATTTTTAAATTTTTTTTGTCTCTGTGAGGAAGTCCCTGAGGAAGGCAGCTTAAGGACGGGTTCCTTGTAGCTCTGTGTTGGGGGGGTACCATTCATCACTGTGGGAAGATGCTGCAGCAGGGTACCAGGAGGCAGCCGGTCACATCATAGCCACAGTCAAGAAGCAGAGAGAGGTGAGCTTGGCTTGCTTTCTCCTTATTTAGTCCCAGATCACAGCTCCTTAGATGGTGCTGCCCACATCCAGGGTGGTCTTCCCACCTCAGCTAACCACTTTAGATAGTCCCTCACAGATACGTTCAGGGGCTGTCTCCTCAGGGGATTCTAAATCCTGTCAAGTTCTCTGTTGATATTAACAATCACACATTCACACATGGTGTGGAATGTTCCATATATGATGTCATGTTAGTGCTTAGAACACTTTTGGATTTGGGGATGTAGAATGCTGAGCCTGGGTTTGCCATGTGCTATGCGCCTCACCCAGGACATGATGTAGCATCATGCTTTCAGGTGCATGAGACACCCATGTGACAGTCACACCACCTCGAAGCCAAATCCTTGTCACAGGTGAGGATTCCTAAAGCTCCAGAAAGCCTAGATGGCATTCCAAGGTCACAAGGCTCCAGTGGGACAATTTGGACAGCTCTTTCTTATCATTTTCTTATCTTTGCCTCAGCTGTAGGTCAGGACGGGAGCCTCTGACCTGTCTGTGTTTCCTTCTCTTCCTCCCCAGGGCTGCCCAGTTCAGTGCTGTAGCATTGGACCCAGAGGGGAACCCTCTCCTTAGGCAGACATCACCTCCGTGCTCCCCTCCCCTCCTGTGGCTGCAGCGTGGGGTGGTAAATGACAAGGAGAGACGGTTTGAGAAAGAAGCGAGCTCATTATCTGGCAGAAAACTTAGCACTTCCTGAGACTCGGCAGCACCCTTGGATTTAGCTGGCTTGCCTCTAATTGCTGTTCCTGACACTTTTCTTCCAGAACTGGAAAGCTGAGCCCATACGCAATGCAGGAATAATTGAAAAGTCCCAGGACCCCGTGGCCTAGCATGTGATGGAGAGGACCTGGCCTGGGAGTCACCTGGGAGAGCCCTGCCTCCTCTATCCTGTGTCACCCTGCTGATGGAGGAGAGTTATCTGTCTATGTTTTTTTTACTGGTTAATTAATAAAGAAAACTGCCTATAACTTAGGGTTTTTCATGACAATGAGACATGTCTGCTCCTGGCAGCACCAGTCTACTTCGAGAGGAAGATGGGCATCGAAGAGGCTACTTATGGAGTTTGTTAGCCATTTGGGCAAGAAACTGCTCTTGGCTGGACTGTTCCATAAACTGGACACAAAGAACCCGCAGAGAGAGGACTGCTAAACTTGCCTAAAGGTGAGATGGTCTCTCAGGGTTCCTGATTCGTAAAGGAGTCTGCGAGACGTTCTGCAGGACACAACAAAAAGTGACTAAACTGTCTTTGGAATTTTTCTGCTTCATGGAAATGTCTGCTGGATACTGTGGGCCTGAAGCCCGAGGATGGATGCCCCAACGGTACAGGGAAACTTTGGGTGACTGTCCAGGCAGCGAGTTGTCTCTGTCATTTCTAGAGTTTTATAAGTTACTTACTTCTTGTTTACTTAGGTAGTCTTATATCCTTCTGGAGTCTTTGATGGAGTTAAAAAATGGTTCAATAGTTATAGTTTTCCTTAGTTATGATAAAAGATAAAATAGATTTAAATATTGTAACTGTAATACTTGCTTGATAACTGTTTTGTTATATGTAATTTTGCTATGTTAAAGTTAAAGCCTTTCTTTTTTGTTTAAACAGAAAAAGGGGAAATGATGGAGGAGAGTTATCTGTCTATGTTTCTTTCACTGGTTAATTAATAAAGAAAACTGCCTTGGCCCTTTAAGAGAACAGAAAATTAGGTAGGTGGAGTAGACAGAACAGAATTGTGGGAACAAGGAAGTAGAGTGGGGGAGACGCTTCAGGCAGTCACCATAGTGAGTCTCCATGCTGCTCCTCTCCGAGATGGACGCAGGTTAAGATCTCTCCTGGTAAGCCACAACTCGTGGTGCTACCCAAATTACTAAATATGGGTTAAAGGAAGATGTAAAAATTAACTAATAAGAGGCTAAAACTATGGGCCAGACAGTGTTTTAAAAAAATACAGTTTCCGTGTAATTATTTCGGGTGTAAAGTTAGCCGACAGCCGGGTGGCAGGACACAGCCCCGCCGCTTCACACTACACCCTGCCACCCACCAGATATCATCTATCAGCCCTGCTTAACCATGACGGGCCTAACCACAAAGTCTCCTCATCCCTGTGACTCCAGGTTACAGGGGTACCGGGGAGTAGGGAAGCTGCCTTGGTCCTGAGATGTCACCCTGGCCTCCATGGATGCCCAGAATCCAATTAAAGCCTCCGTTAGAGCCGAGGAAAGAGATGTGACTGGAGGGGAAGGTGCCGGACGAACTTGTAATTAGACACACAGCCACACACCCCGTCCTTCCCAGATAAACGCAAAAGATCAAGAGGACAAGTATTTAAAACTCACCAGTCCTACAGGGGCTGTGCATGAGACTCCATCACCACAACTTTCACCCTCTCCCTGCTCCTGGGTCCTGACTGGCTCTCTCCACCAGCCAATCTTTGGGCAGGAAGAAGATAGGAGAGAAGTCAGCAGAACTAGGTGCCCTGGTTCAAAGACCTAGAGAGGATGGAGCCCAGCTGAGCTGCCCAGGGAACACAGACTGGGGGAGGAAGCAACTGGGGTCCCTGGATCAAGGTCAGTTTGCTCTAAAAGTTTAAAAATACCTAAGTGAAGCCAGAGCTTGTGCCACAGTCCAATAATCTGCACTGGAGAGGTAGAGACAAGAAGCTGAGAAATTGAAAGTCACCCTTGGCTCCATAGCTAGTTTTGAGACCAATATGGGCTACAAGAGAACTTAACTAAAAAAAAAACTAACGAACAGTTGCAGTGTGTTTGATACCATGGGTAATTCATTTGCATACTGGAGCATTTGGTTTTCTTTTTCTTTTTTCTATTGTTTTTCATTGATACATTTTTCTCCATTTCCCTCCCTTCCTCCCCACTCCCCTTCTGTCCTCTCCTGTGACCCCCACACTCCCAATTTACTCAGGAGGTCTTGTCTTTTTCTCCTTCCTGTTTAGATCCATGTAAGTCTCTCTTAGGGTCTTTTTCATTATCTATGTTCTCTGGGATTCTGAATTGTAGGCTGGTTTTTCTTTGTTTTATGTCTAAAAGCCACTTATGAGTGAGTACATATTTTATTTGTCTTTCTGGGTCTGGGTTACTTCACACAATATGAATTTTTTGCCCAGATTTCAAGATGTCATTATTTTTTTTTACTACTGAGTAGCACTCCATTGTGTAAATGGAGCTGGCATAACTGGATATCAACATGTAGAAGAATGAAAATAGACCCATATCTATCACCATGCACAAAACTCAAGTCCAAATGGATCAAAGACCTCAACATAAAGCCAGCCACACTGAACCTTATAGAAGAGAAAGTGGGAAGTACATTTGAACGCATTGGTACAGGGAACCAATTCCTAAATATAACCCCAGAAGCACAGACACTGAGAGAATCAATAAACGGGACCTCCTGAAACTGAGAAGCTTCTGTAAAGCAAAGGACATGGCCAACAAAACAAAATGGCAGCCTACAGAATGGGAAAAGATCTTCACTAACCCCACATCTGACAAAATATACAAAGAACTCAAGAAATTTGACATCAAAAGAATGAATAATCCAATAAAAATGAGGTACAGACATTTGGTTTTCCTTAAAAACTCAAAGATCTGACAACTCATGGCCTGTGGTCCTCATTGGTGGAAGTTAGGCAAGAGGCAGGTCCCCAGTTCACCACTGTCCAACCTGGCTGCATCATCTGTCAGTCACACAGTTCTGTAGGAGTTTGGGGAGCTATTTGGGTCTTCAGCCTGTAGGTGAGGGTCAGTGCCAATGCTCACTCTGACCCCTCCCTTCCTCCACACCTGCGCTCATCCTAGACCCTCTGCCCAAGGAGGTTTTCCTCATCTCCATTCCATGCCATCTCTAACATGAAGCATCTCCATGCAGGAGCCATCCTGGTCTCTGGCTGCTGGGATACCTACTGTTACCCAAGTGCTTTTCCAATGTGTAAGGACAACTTACCCCACCCCAAGCCCGGCTCCAACAAGCTGGGGGCTTCTTAGGAACATGGACCAGGTCAGTTGGCCTTGCCCTCCTTCTCAGATAGGACATAAAGGCAATGGGGAGTTTGTGTCTCCTTCTAGACAACCTGCCTGGGCCAACATAGAGCAAGCGGCTAGGGCCATCCCGCCATCCTCTGGATCTACCTTTATAGGTTTATTATTTTATCCTGGCCCTTCCCAGGTCCCAGGCTTGAGGCTGAAAAACAGGTACTAAAAGATATTTGGAGATTAACACATCACATCTCCAGCAGGCTACTTAAACTGTAAACCAGGTATAATGGTGGCCTTCGAAGTCACAAGGTTCTCTGGGCGAAAGGACTTTAGTGGCAGGTGACTTCTCCTGTTGGGTTCAGGCAGCTGCTCCACCTGTCATTGTCTCCTCCCGGCAATGGCCAACATGACCTTAAAGATTGAATCTTGCTGCCAGCTCCTTTTTCTTCTTGGGCCCAACTGGCCCTATGAGAGTAGCAGGGGCCCACATGTCACTGGCCTGCTTCCCTCCAGCCCTGCAGATTCATGGCTTCCCTAAGTGGTCTCTGCCCACTGCCCTAAACTACCTTCCACTCCCACTTCTTGGTGGCTCTTAGGAAGGCACGACCATCCTGTGATGGTGGAGACCTGTGACACCAGCCTCATCCGGGGCCACCTGCAAAAGGCAGAGGAAGACCTTGGCAGGTATTCTAGTATGGTGAGAGCTGCCAGACAGGCTTAGGCTGGGTGGGAGACCCCGGGAGCCGAAGCCAGGCTGAGGCTGAGTGGGAGCCCCAGGCCGAAGCAGATGGTTTCTTTCAGAGCCTAACTATCCACCCGCCAGGAGCCCGCGGGAGCTAAGTGCAGCAGTGGCTGTATCTTCTTTTCCCTGGAGAAGGCTATGGTAGGCCATCCTGGGTGTGGCTGGAGGACACCGTCACTGTGGCACTGGGTGGGCCAGCCTCACTGGTGTTCTCTATTGCCTTCTTCCAACCCGGGTGCTTGGGAGCCCTGGCTGTGTTTGGTTCATGCTGGGTCTCTGGGGCCCTGCACATAATGTGGTACACAGCTGGTGCTCAATTGTGGATTGCTAAAGAAAAGAATGGACGATGAATATGGTTGCCACTGTTTTGCTTTTCTCTACGAGGCCTACTTCTGAGCAAAACTGAGATGGCTAGTTTATCCCAGAGCTCCTCCCCCTTGACTTCCCACAATCATCTCTGTCCTTATTAGGCAGTCTATGACCTCTTCCGTCATTGGCTGCCTGAGAAAATGACTAATGTCTTCATTTGTAGCAGACGGAAGATGACTGACAGCACTCTCGTTCTTCACACACATGTTGCGAATCAGCCCTAACCCAACAGGATGAGGCTTAACATCCAAAGCCAGGCCCTTTATTGAGCCTCACCCCTTGGTGCTCCTATTTTTGCTTACCAGTCCTGTGTGCCTTTCAGGTTCACCGCCACATCATGGCTCAGTGGCTCATCTGAACTGCGGAGGTACTACCAGCTCCCATACAGCAAGGTCCTCCATCTCTGCCTGAGAACCCAGGTGATGGGACACCCTCACATACAGCCATCCGCTGCTGGATTGAGACTTCGGGCCAAGTTGCCATCTTGCCCATGCCTGCCCTCTGGAAAACACCACCAATGTCTGGTGAGAGCTGACCGCTGGCCAGGTTCTGCCAGCAGGGGCTTTCTGGGACTCACTTGTGCAATCTTCACCCAGGGCCACACTCTGGACCCTACCACCAGATCCACTCCCAAGGTCACAAGGCAGAGGGATGTACAGCAATGTTTGTAAGGTGCAAGAATCCGAAGCAGCAAAGGCAGGATTTGAATTCAGATTACCTGATTTCATGAATGTGACTGAGCTTTGTTAGATGCCTGATACTGCTCTCCCTCATGGTTGTGTATGTGTGTGTATGTGTGTGCATGCGTGTGTGCATGCATGTATGTGCGTGCATGTGTGTGTGCATGCGTGTATGTGCGTGTACGTGTGTATGTGTGTGTAGGGTCTTGGCTTTAAAATTATTCCTCTTCCTCTTTTCTTCCTTTTTCTAAACAAATTCTCAAGTAGCCCAGGCTAGCCACAAATTTACCATATTGCTGAGGATAACACTGAGTTAATTTCCCAAGGGCTGGGATCACAGGCATGAGCCTCTACACCCACCTTATCCTTCCTCATCTCAACAAGAATAGGCCATGGCTTTCCCAAGGGATGGTTCTTGATGTCTTGATGGCCCTCCCACCAGCAACTCTTTCAGCTCACCTGTAGCTGAAACTCCCTGTGCACTTCTCACTTTTAAAATGGTTTCAATGGCCCACACTCGCTGAAGGTGTAAAAGGCGGCACATTTGGACACACTTTCACTCAGGGAACCATTGCCACCTGAGGGAGGGAAGAAAGGAGGGCTCCTGTTAACACCTGATCTGCTTCTCTTCACAGGCAGCTCAGCTCCTCGCCCCTTGTACAGAGGCTGGTGGGAGGGTTGGCGGTGGGACCTACAAGAGGGTCTCCTGTCCTATGAGTCTTTGTTTCTCCATCAGGACAACTTAGTATTCCGCCCTCCCAGGAGTCTCCTGCAGGCAGCAGAAGCTGCTCTGGTTGGCTTCTGACTCATTGTGCAGCCAGCGATGCCTCTGAACTCCCGATCCTCCTGCCTGTGCCACCTGAGTGCTAGGATTTTGGGTGGGGACCACCTTGCATCCCTTTAGGCAGCGCTGGAGACGGAATCCGGGACATCCTACACGCTATTCAAACTCTGCTAACCAAGCTACACCCAGCCCAGAATTGGTTTTTGTTTTAATTTTTGACTTTTTAAAAATTTAAGTAAGATTAATATTCAAGTCAGTAAATTTTGGTCCCTCTGTGCTGTGGCTGGGCATTATCTAATTAACCAAAGATCTTAGTAGGAAAAAGCTTGTCTCCCAGAAGGGTGAGTCTAGCTGGCAAACAGGCATTTGGACCTGAGCTGACCTGTCAGCTCCTTCTTGACCACAAACCTACTGGTCTGATCAACAGATTTTGGACTTGTGTGGTCCTTTTCTTGGGGGAGGGGGTGGTTTAGACAAAGTTTCTCTGTGTAGCTTTGGAGCCTGTCATGGAACTCGCTTTGTAGATCAGGCTGTCCTCTAACTCACAGAGATCCTTTACCTGCTTCTACTTCTCGAGTGCTGGAATTAAAGTACACACACACACACACACACACACACACACAAAACCACTGCCCGACTCTTGTTGATTTTTAAAACAAAAGAAAAGTATGTCCCTCTCTTCAGACACACATACAGACACACACACATAGACACAAACACAGACACATATACAGACACACAGACACATACACATAGACACACACAGACACACACATGCAGAAACACAGACACACACAGACATATGCAGACACACACACACACACACACACACACACACACTCCTAGCAGGAGAACTAGATGTATATTTATCTTCAGATACTATGTGAGAGAAAAGAATGCACATGAGCCTCCGTGTGTGATGCTCATATTTCTCTGACTTCACCTACCTTGAATTGTCACCATGTGTACATCAATGACAGGGAGCTGCTGTACCCTGTTGTTGCCCAGCATGCAGAGACTATTGACTGCATAGATATCACCAGCCTAGACAAAGACCCCAGCACAGGCTCCTGTGGACTGCTTTCTGCGGACTGTGTTTCACTTCGCATGTACTAAAGTTTAAAAAAGTAAGTTGAAGCATCATTTGTTGAGAACCTCTGTACTTAGCATGTGACTCTCTTTATGGGGAACCCCAGAAAAGACAAACTTGAACTACTCTTGTGCTGTGTAGCCGGGGCTAGAGTTGGGGGGATGGAGGAAAATGAGCTCAGTGTCTTTGGGGACTTATCCAGTTTCCCCCTGAGAAATGGCTGTGCTTGTGCTGAGGCTGGGCACAGTGGGAAAGTCTCAGGAACAAAGACAGGGATAAACTGTGGCCCGGGGACTTTGAACCTGGGGAACTCAATGATCACCAAAAGTCCAACTGAGTCAGTGGTTTTCAAGTTCGTTGTCTGACGCTGATGAAGAAGAAAGACTTGTGTGGGTGTATGCAGTTGAGCGCAGGCCTCAGCCAGAGATGGTCCAGCAACATGAGGTGTAACGGAAGCGAGAGACTCCTGAGGGTGGAAGGATTCCCAAGAGTGGAAAATCGGTTGAGCAGGTAGCTTAGGGTTTTGATACAAAGGCTGAGGTGATCTCTTTGAGATTGATTAATTCTCTGGACATATTGCAAGATCAAGTAGTGGAGGGCTTATGTGATCTATAAATGTCCCCACAGCTCAGCCAGAGAGACAACCATCTGCTGTTCCTACCCGGCTCACCAAGCGAGGGGTGGTAGGGACCTTGCTTTCTCCCCCTGACTTGCACTATGTTGTTCACTGTCTCTGATGCTCCCTGTTCACCTCTAATTGCTGACCCTTCAGCTGTCTCTTCTCTTGTAGGCTCAGTGTCCTCTGTTCTGGTTACGTGATCGGCTTGCAGTCTCACACTGGTGAGGGGCTAGCTCCGTCACACCCACCAGAATGCAGTCGTTTGCTTTGGTTACCTCACTGATACTCCCTTATGCATGGAGCAGTCTGGGGTGGGCTCTTCTGAACTAGGTGGACTCTTCTTGTTAGAAGCTATCTTTACCCATAATGCAGTCTGTTAGATTTGATGTGTTAGGAGCAGGAGGGAATGAAAGAGCCACAGTATACGGCTTGTGCCTGCAGGGCATCATGGGAACCAGTCTGCTGAAAGAGCCTCTGCCTTTCCTCTTACCCCGCCAGCTTGGCGACCTCAAAGCCCTCTTCTTTCTCTCCCTTGGTGCTCCTGATTATAGCCACTTCAATACCAACCTTCCTTTTAATTCCAACAACTGTGGTCAGTGTGTATTTTTCACCATGGGACCCTTTCTTTCATTATCTACAGGGAGCAAACTCTGCTCCTACCAGAGAGAAGTGAAAATGTATGTTTGCATAAACATAAACACACAGTATTGTGCATAATTGTCAAACACAGATGTGACTCAAGGAATGGATAGCCAAGTGGAACATGATATATTTAGACAAAGGAACATTATTTGCCAGTCAAAAAAGAGTGAAGTATTGCTGCCTGCTAGAACACAGATGGAACCTCAAAGATGCTGTGATGCTAAGTGAGAGGAGCAGACACACAAGGTCGTGCTGTCCTGGCTACCTTTCTGTTGCTGTGATAAACACCATGGCCAGAGCAGCTCACAGAAGGGTTATTCAGGGCTCATGGCTCCTGAGCCGTCTCTATCATGGCAAGCAAGTGTGACAGTGGGCAGACACAGCGATTGGAGCTGGAAGCTGGGTGCTGAGGGTGCTTACCTTGAGTTACAAACAGGAAGCAGAGAGAAAGAACTCAACATGGTGCAAGTCTTTGACCTCTCAAAGCACAGTTACATGCTTCCTCCACAAGGCCACCTCTCATAGTCCTCCCCAAATAGAGCCATGAACTGGGGGCCAAGCATTTAAAGGTTCGAGACTGTGGACGACATCTGTCATTCAAACCACAATACATGTGTACTCTACAGTTCCACAAACATGACATATTTGTAAGAGGTAACCCTATAGGACCACAATGTAGATTGGTGGCTGTCTAGGCTTCAAATAAGGGAAGAAAGATGTGGGTAAGTGATTTGACATGCGATGGGGTGGGTGGCTCATTGTGATGGGTGTTAATTATGTGGATACCTGTGTACTAGGCCCTCATTGGAACTGTACAGTTTACATGGGGAATCATGTGGTATAATATGTCTATTATATCTCAAGAGAGCTGGAGGAATCATGCATCTTGCTGTGTAGAACATATACATCAGTTGCTTCTCTGTCTTTTGGCAAAGATCATATGTAGGCTTTAAGTGATTAAAGTTAAATAAAGATTTTAATATGTATATATAGCTTAACATATATGTATAAAATACAGTGGAAGTCCTGGAGAGATGGCTCAGCAATTGGGAGCGTGTATTGCTTTTGTAGAGGACCTGAGTTTGATTCCCATAACACACATTAGATGACTAACAACCACCTGTACCTCCAGCTCCAGGGAGCTCTAATGCCTTCTTGTGGCCTCTGCAAACACACACACATACACACACACACACACACACACACCACACACATAGGGTGTGGTGACATACACCTTTAATCCCAGGAGTTGAGAGGCAGAGGAGGACAGATCTCTGTGAACTCAAAGTCAACCCAGTCTATACAGCAAGTTCTAGGGTTAGGTATTAAAAGTCCATCTCAAAAAAATCTTAAAAAGAAACCTACGCAAATGAGGGAATTTTCATGTCTATATATGTGCATATCCATCTACATACACAGATAGGTTAATGGGTGTATCTACACACTGCTAGGAGCCTTGTGCTTTCACACACATGTTAGAATCTTCATATACACTTGGGTGTATATAGAAGACACGGATAGATGAATACACACAAAACAAAAGGGGAGCTGTTCTCTCTGCATTGAAATGTTCTCTCCACTAGGGAGGAATAGGCCACAAGAGTCAAGAAGCTCACAGAACTGACAAAGACCAGGAAGCCCAGAAAGGTACAGGATTCACAGCATCCCTCCCCAGGCTACAGAAGCAATAAAGGATCCTAGGAAGAGGGGCTTTTCCATGGACTGCACATTGTTTAGGGGGCTCCAGTGGTGCAGCTTTCATGACATGCTAGGGTAGGCTTTTCTCTCTTTGGGTCACCCACACTCCTATCAGTAACCCCAAAGAAACTCATTGGTTCACCAAACTGGATGTAGGCGGAATCATTTCTGTTGTCTATAATTTGTGCCCTCTCGTGGGTGAATTGACTCTTGTTCACATTTCCCCAGAAAAAATTACACAGCAGATATGTATAAACATGTATATAGTAACTACATTGTGCATACATATATAATAGACCTATGTACACATACACTAGACATACACACACATACAGGGAGGACACAAATTTTAGTATACATATACCCATGTGTAATAGCAACTATTGTTATTCTCATGTTCAGTGGAAGCAACAAAGGCACAGAGAGGCACAGAGACTTGCTGAGGGGAGGTAGAACTCATATCCCACTTGCCTACAGGATAGAGGGTTGACTTTAATAGCAGTGACCCAAAGCTGTCAGCAGGTGAGCAACGTGGGTCCATAATAAGGCTCCAATCTTGGCTGCCATAAGGATCCAAGGGCCCGCATATGTGCTGTTGCATTCCAAGAGTACTTAGTGGCATGGTCCTAGCAGGCAGTCTATGTGTCTGGGCCCTACCTGGCATTTCTCACTGGCTCTATCCCATAGTACAGCCATTGCAAGAGCGCATCTGCTTCAGGTGACAGCAGTGACACTGGGTAACTTGTGTTTGGTCAGCAGCTCCTCTGTCAGCCTAGCATACATTCGCTGGAGTCAGGGACTTCAGAGGCTTAGACACCCTCTGTTCTCAACTGTTCCAAGTGACTTCTTCCCAACCCCTAGGCCATTCTTCAGGCCTCCTGTTTCCCAGCTTTCCTGGAGGAAGGCCTTTCCCAAAGTCTTCAGGACGCTTAAGATCTGTGTGCAGGGGTACTGCTCTCAAAAGCTGCCTGGAGTAGCAGCCTGGAACAGTAGTTGCCACAGCTGAGCAGGGATGGGGTCATGGGAAATGGGTCTTATTTCGTGGGCTTCATGCTGTGTCCCCTCCCAGCCTTGGGTTCTTCTTTATAAAGCAGGGTTGAGCACCAAAAAGGGAGACCCCTGTGGTTCCTGATCCTATGGCCCCAGCCTCAGCCGGAGATGGGCAGGGCAGAGGAGGTGGGGCATGTTGGGGACGGGCAGGATGGAGGGAAATTTACTCCAAGCAGTTTACTGGGCAACTCAGTGCAGCTGATGTTGCTAGCAGCACCTTCTGGGTGCCAGGGCACGGTTTGGCTTTACAACCTTGGTCCCTTCAGTTGCCTTCTGGAACCAGCTCTGAAAGTGAGGGCGGGGAGGAGGACCACCTGAAGGTAGAGCCTCTCATACTGGCTTCTTCTTTCAGCCCTGAGAAAGCTTAGGTCTGGCAGACCCCTCTCCCCAGCCTGCCATGAAAGCTATTTTTATGGAGTTGCTCTCCCTCAGTTCCCGCCACCCCCACCCCAGGCTTCTGATGTTGGGGGCTGCTTCATCCTGTCTGGACAGAGCAGGTGAGATTGCGGAGAATGAAATGGGGGTGAGGCCATGTGTCCCTTCATTAATGACAGGTACACACAGCATGGGGTGCAGAGGCCGTGCTGAGATTTGTCCCCGTGTTTAATTCAGCTTCTGGGGGCTTGAGTTTAATTATATATTTATCTCCAGAAAAGGGGGAGAGGCTTGAGGCAGAGAGAGCTACAGGGCCAGAGAGGTGGGGGCAAGAGACGGGGCGGGGGGCGGGGGAACGAGGGAGAGGCAGAGAAGTGTGTTTGGGGTGGGGGAAGGAGCCAAGAGAAGCTTTCTAAGAGAATTCTCTGAACGTCTATATGGTAAGACAAAGGAGACTTCCAGAAGAGAGACACCGAGACTCGGTATGAACCAGGGTGTGTGCATAGGCAGAGGCTGAAGAGCTATTTTCGGAGTGTCTGACTTTGGATACATTACAGTTATAATTCCAAGGTGCAAAGAGTTTTTGTAAAAGTGAGAAATAAAAGTTAAGGCGTGTGGCCCGGGGACCGTGCTTTCCCGGCATACTTCAGGTTTCGAAGATTAAAAAATGTGGGTGCAATGGTGCATGCCTGTGATACCAGCTCTCAGGAGCTGGAGGCAGGAGGATGACAAGTTCAAGGTCATCCTCAGCTACAGAGCAAATTCAAGGCCAGCCTGAGCTACGTGAGACCTGCTCTCAGTAAATAAATAAATAAACATTTAAAAATTAAGAAATGTGGTCCTGACTAGATTTATGTCAGCTTGACATAAGCTCGGGTCATTTGGAAGTAGAGAGCATCAATTGAGAAAATGCCCCCATAAGGTCTTAATTAGTGACTGATGAGGGGGACCAGCCCACGGTGGGCGGTGCCACCCCTGGCTGGTGGTCCTGGGGTCTGTAAGAAAGCAGGCTGAGCAAGCCATGGAGAGCAAGTCAGTAAGCAGCACCCCTCCCTCCATGGCCTCCATCAGCGCCTGCCTCCAGGCTCCTGCCCAGCTTGAGTTCCTGTCCTTCAGTGATGGGCCACAATGAGGAAGTGTACGCTGAATAAACCTTTTCCTCCCCAATTCTAGGCATATTGCTCCATTACAGCAATAAGCACCCTCATTGAGACAGATGCGGAATCCTCGAAACACTACCTCTCTATTGTTTTTCACTTCTGCTAGATTTCCTGCTATTTTGGGAAGCAGGTGCCGGCATGGAGACAGGCCAACCGCTCAGGCACTCTGTAACAAACGTTGACCACGGGTGGACCATAGGCAAGCCCTCCCCGGGGCGTCTGTCCTAGGAAGAGCCAGACAACAGCCAGGCTGTGAGTCTGGGTGAGTTGGTTGTGGTATCTGAAGGCTTGACTGTGACCCCAGTCTCTACCCCTCCCAAGATGTGCTCTGCAGAACCTCTGCCCCTCCTTGTTACTCCTTGATCTGCCAGGCTGGTTGCCATGGAAACTGGTGGTTTTGCACAGGACAAAGCAGGGAGGCTCGGCGGTGGACAGAAACTCAAAAACACATTATGTGGCTTTTAAAAGTGTGTGGGATGCTGTGCAGGGGGCAATAAAGGCTTCACCGCTGCTCGTTTAGGGAAAAAATAATAACAGAACCCCCTACAAGCCCCTAGGTGGAAAAGGAATTGGAGCATCTTCACGGTTGTCTTTTCCTGTTAGTGGCTTTTCTGTCCCCATGGATACAGAGCCTAGCAAACCCCAGTGACGAGCAGGTGGAGAGCCAGGCTGTGAGGCCTGCAGGCCTGCCCTCCCTGAACGTCCTGTCACCCCAGTGTTCTCCTGCCACAGTCCTGAGGCCTACTGTTCCCATAGTTACATCCTGTCAGCTTTGGGATGGCAGGCCTGCGGGAGCCCGCAAGAGGCAGGGGACGGGGTCCTATCTTCCAGGACACTTTGATCTTGGGCTGATGACAGTGCCTTAGCTTAATTTCATTTTCTATTTGTAAATTTTAAGATAAGGATGTGCTGGCAAGATGGTTCAGCTGTCCTAAGTGCCTGGTGACCTGAGTTGAATCCTGGGGATTCATGTAGAAGCAGAGAATTAGTTTCAGTAGGCTGTCCTCTGGCCGCCATATAGGTGCTATCATGCCTGTGTGTGAACACACACACGCACACACATGAATGAATAGTTCAATAAAGTTTTTTTAAAATTTTGGGGTGGTAAGGGGCTTAAGTTTTTAATCAAGAGAAAGCAAGAAGATTCAGGAATTCTCTCAGGCTAAAAACATAGAAATTACAGATGAGAGAACTGTCTTTCAAACTTTGGACAGC
The DNA here is from genome assembly GCF_903992535.2 of Arvicola amphibius. Lineage (NCBI taxonomy): Eukaryota > Metazoa > Chordata > Mammalia > Rodentia > Cricetidae > Arvicola > Arvicola amphibius. The sequence continues at coordinate 82,599,461 of NC_052051.1, read as the reverse complement.
AGCCGTGCCAACTATGAAACCCGGGAGACAAATGCGCCCTGGGAAGAAACTGCAGCGGAGAGCGTGGGGGAGGAAAGCCGGCAGAGAGCCTGCAGTGCTGCCCTGAGCAGAGGGCCGAGCGGCTGGGAACTGAGGCATCAGGGACCGCAGGACACAACGCAGGAAAATAGCTAATGTGATGCTGGGTCGTAGTTTCGGAATCACCTGGTTGACACTCCCTGGGAGTGTTTCCTGAAAGACAGACTGAGAGAGGAAGACCCACCATGAATGTAAGCCCAACCATCCTGTGGGCTGAAGTCTTAGGCTAAATAAAGACATTGAGCTGAGTACCAGCATCCAACTCTCTGCTTCCTGACTGTGGAGACAATGTGACCAGTTGCCTCACACCGTAATTTCCCACCATGATGCTCTGTGATCTCAAAACTTGAGTCAAAGTAAACTGTTCCTCCCCTTCTCTTCCCTTCTCTCCTCCCCTTTCCCCTTCTCTTCTCTTCCCTCTTCCTTTTCTCTTCCTCCCTCCCTTCCTCCTTCTTTTCCCTGCCCTCCCTCTCTCCTCTCTCCATTCCTCTCTCTTCCTTCTTTCCCTCCTTCCTTCCTCTTTCCCCTTTCTTCCTTCCTCCCTTTCTTCCTCCTCTTCCCCCTCCCTCTCTCCTCTCTCCACTCATGTCTCCCTTTCTTCCTTCCTTCCTTCCTTCCTTCCTTCCTTCCTTCCTTCCTTCCTACCTTCCTTCCTTCCTTCTTCTTTTCCTCTTCCTCCCTCTCTCCTCTCTCCATTCCTCTCTCCCTTCTTTCACTCTTTCCTTTTTCCCTCCCTCTCTTCCCCTCCCTCCCCCTCTCCTCTCTCCATTCCTCTCTCTCCTTCTTTCCTTCTTCCCTTCCTCTCTTCCTTTCTCCCCCTCTCTCCCTCTCTCCTCTCCACTAATCTCTCTCTCTCTCCCTTCCTTCCTTCCTTCCTTCCTTCCTTCCTTCCTTCCTTCCTTCCTTCCTAAGTTGCCTTTTTCAGGGATTATCACATCAGTGAGTAAGTTACTAACACAGACAGATGACAGAGATATAACAGATGGTTAGTAGACAGGTACAGCGTTGAGTAGAGGCATGTTCTCAATGTTCAGATATTGGTATAATAATGTATGAGGTGGGGCTGGAAGTGCAGCTCACTGGTAGAGACTTTTTTTTTTAGCATGTGTGAAACCCTTGGTTTGATCCTTAGCAAAGGAGGCTGGAGTGAACATGAGGCTGGAGAAAGTAGTTACCAACCAGCAGAACCCAGCAGGCTGAGCCATTCCTCAAGCTCATGGACTCATCGAGAGCCAGGACTAATTTTCCCCCACCAGAGAAGATAGATCTCAAAAGACATGGGCATCAAATGGAGCCTTAGTGATGGAACAAATCAGACCCACAGGAAAGGCTGTTTTAAATTCACTATGTGTAACTTAAAAACCAAAAGTTAGAAGATCAAACTGACCTCAGGGACCTAACTTCAGGCCTAGACATTGATGATAAAACCTACTGTGGTTGATATCCAGCATGACCCCATAGCCCAAGAGGAAAATCAGCCCACTGAATCAGCCCGTCAAATGACAGATGCAACAAAACTTACAAATAAAAGCATTAAAACAGCTGTTAGAACTGCTCAGTAAGACAGAGGGAAGCACAAACTGACAGAGAGAGAAGTGAAAAACACAGAAAAGGGACAAAGGAAACTTTCAAAGTTGAAATATACTGTGAGTGAGCTGAAAATTGCACCGGTTGGGGCTGAGAGCAAAACAGAAATTGCTAAGGAAGAAACCAGAGAGCTTGAAGATGAAGCAGTGTGAGCATATGAGATAGAGTACAGGTTTATCAAGGTGTGTGTGTGGGGGTGGGGAGAGGATATGTGGAAACAGAACAAATAGGAAGATGGTAGATTAAAATCTAAACATATTATATTAAACATAAATGATCTAGAAAGATGGTTATTAGGGCTAAAAATAAACCAACGTTCAATGATATGCCATCCAATGATATCCATAAGAAACCCATTTTGATTATACAGACTCTGTATGTTGTGAATACTATTGGTTAATAAAGAAACTGTCTTGGCCTGTGATATGACAAAAGAATAGAGTTAGGTGGGGAAACTAAAGTAAATGCTGGGAGAAGGAAGGAGGAGTTTAGAGAAACCATGAAGTCACCACCAGAGACAGACATGCCAAAACTTTTCTGGTAAGCCACAACCACGTGGTGATACACAGATTAATAAAGATGGGTTAAATTAAGATGTAAGCGTTAACCAATAAGAAGCTAGAGCTAATGGGCCAAGCAGTGATTTAATTAATAGGGTTTCTGTGTGATTATTTTGGGAGTCTGGGTGGCAGAAAACAAACAAGCAGCTTCCTACTACAGATTAGCAATTTTAAAAAAGGAGACACATATACTGCACAACCTCCAGAAGAAATCTAAGAAGGGCCCTTTTGTGTTAAATGAACTTCAGAATAAAGAATATTATTGCTCAGTTTATAAAGCTGTGCAGCAGTCCTGTCCCTGTAGGAAGTGAGCGGGCCTGGAGAGACAAGAAGCTGACCCCAATAGAAGTGAAAAGGGGGAAGTAAGATTTATATGTGCTGCTGAAGAGGTCAATGCTCACTTCCCAGTAGCCAAGAGACCATGTCAATAGCAAGCAATTAATAAGGAAGTAAGTGGTAAGAGCTTGACTTAGATGACCTCTGGAAAACACCACAGAACACCAGCAGAGCACATACTTCTTCCAAGACTGCTGTGTTCTTGGCTGCAAAACAAGCTTCATCACAATGAAGAGGATTTAGGTCATGTAAACTGTTCTTTCTGACCACAACCAAAGCAAATTTCAATCAGAAATCAATGACAGAAAGACGTAGTTCATCGAGGACTGCTGAGCTGGCTCAGTCTGCAGTGCTGGCTTAGTAAGCATGAGAACCTGATTTGGGATCTCCAGCACCCACAAAAAGCCAGGCGTGGCAGTGTGCACCTGTAACCCCAGTGATAGGGAGGGGGAGGCGGACTTCCTGGAGCCTGCCACTGTAACAGAATAGGTGAGATCCAGGTTTAATGAGGTACTCTGTCCAAAAATGAAGGAAGAGAGCTATAGCAACTTGAACACACACACACACACACACACACACACACACACACACACACACACTCCTCAAATGCTTAGGAATTTAAAATGTACACTTTTGAATACTTTATGGATCAAAGAAGAAACCATAGTTTAAATACATTTAAAGGTAAATTAAAATTATACCAACATTTGTAGAATTCAGCTAAGGCAGCTCTTTGAGTAGAATTTATATTAATAAATGCTTCTATCACAAAACAAGAAGATCCTTAAATCACAGATCTAAGCTTCTAGGGACTGAGGCATAGTTCAGTGGGAGAATACACCTTTACTATACAGGAGGCCCTGGGGTAGGGGGGAGGATCTGAGAGTCCAGGTGAGGAAATTAGACAAAGAAGAAAAACAAAATCCATGTAGGCAGACAGTATCAAGATTGGACGTGGGAAGTGGGTCATTTGGTAGAGCATTTGCCGAGGACACATGAAGCCCTGAGCAGAACCCTAGTACCACGTAATCTGGGTGAGGTGGAGCACACCTGTTATCTTAGCACTTGGGTGGTACAGGCAGAAGGGTCAGAAGTTCAAGGTCATCTTCACCCACAGAGAGTTTGAGATCAACCTGGGCTGTGTGAGACAGTCTCAAAGAAAACAAACATATAAAAATAGAGCAGCAGCCAATAAAATTGAAGGAAGGAACAGAGAAAAACTATTGAGACAGGAAGATGATTAAAACAAACTGATATCTGTCACGGAAAAAAAGATTATATTTACCAATATCAGAAGGGAAATTGGGAGCACTACTACAGTCCATATAGACACTTACAGGATAACAAAAGTACCTGAAGCAGTAGTTGATCTCTGATGAAATGGACAGACACCATAGAAGACATCAACAAGACAGACACAAATGAAGTCTGCTGTTAAGAATGCTCTCACGAGGATATCCAAGCTTATACAATTCACTTGCAAGTTCTAGCACACACTTAAAAGAGAAAGAATACTAATATTACATGAATTGTTAGAAGACAAAGAGTGGGGAACTTTCCATTCATTTTGTAAATCCAACTTCACCTTGATAGCTAAACTAGAGGAAGACATTATGAAAAGTGAAATCTATGCACTGACATATACAATGAACTTAGATGCAGAAACAGTACTATGAAATGAAGCCAGTGACATTTTGAAAAGCTAGCAACACAGCATGATCAAGTGTGGTCTATCCCAGAAAACAACCCAAAAATCCTTCAGCACATGAAGGGGCAGACAAGTCCTGCTGTGTCTGTACTCTGGATATGGATGATTCAGCACTAAACAGGCTGGAGCTGCAGATCTATGCAGCAATTTAGATGAGTCTCCAGGGCATCTTGCCAAGCTAAAACACAAACACACACACACACACACACACACACACACACACACAGTGGCTAAGCACTTGCCTAGTATGCATGAGGTCCTAGGTTCACTCCTTAACACCACAAACAATTAAAAATAAAGCACACGCACAAGTGCATATACATACATACACACATACAGACACACACACACACACACACACACACACACACGTACATCCTGACCCTCCTGAAAGTTCCACATTGCAAGATTCCATTTGCATAACATCACCGAATTAGATTATAGCCTTGGATGGCATCCCTGGCTCCCAGAGCTAGGAAGCGGGTGGCAGTGGGATGGGTAGGAGGCTCTAAAGGGGGATTGTGAGGGATCCCCAGCAGGAAGGAGAAACTCCGTATTTTGAATATGCCCAAGTTGATATCCTGCAGCAGAAACTGTCCCCTGGGTTTTGTAAGCTTTACCACTGAAAAAACATAGGTAAAGGGTAGACAGAGTCTCCCTGTTTCTTGTAACTATATGAAAAACCACAATTATTAGAAAATAAAGTTTTAATTTTAAAAAATCACAGAGGAAGGTAATGACTAGTCCATTGCTGCTAAACGGCTGGAAATAAGAATATTCATTTGTTGCTGACAGGAATAGAAATTGGCATGACTGCTTTGTACTGTTGGTTGGCAAGATGTCTCAGTAGGTACAGTGCTTTTCACTAAGCCCGATGGCCTGAGTTTACTCCCTGGGACCCACATGGTGGAAGGGAAGGGAAGAAGAGAACTGAACTCTAACCTCCACACTCTTGTACACAGACACACACACATGCATGCACGCATGTACACGTGCATGCACGCGCACACACACACAAATAAACAAGTAAATGTAATTTTTAAAGTTCTTTCTCTTTTTTTAAAATGGGGAGCTTTTGTCTTTGCTCACTACCTCTCAACAAACCTGATTGTTAAGAGCCCAATGGCAGTGGACTGTAGGAAAAAGTGTGTGTCTAGGCACGGATGTGGCAGAGGGTGTCAAGGATATTCTAGAGGTCAACAAGGAAGGAGGGTAACAATGGGTGCTGAGGGGTGAAATGGGAGCCAGTGGTCATGGAGGAAGGGTCTGGGCACTGCTCCGCTGATCCCACTGAGGCCCATTTATGGTTGCACAACTAGAAGTTGTGCAGACTACCAGGATGCCCAATTGGAACTGAGGATCCTTCTGGAAAAATGTTAGGGTGTACAGCCTGGGAGAAGGTATGTGTGCCACCCACAGTCCCCTGCCAAATGGCCCCATTCAAGCCACCACAGGCATGCCTGCTCTGTGCTGTTACTTAGACTGTGTTGGGCTGTGGTTCCCTCAGTGATTCCTTGTTATCTATCTATACAGACCTAGCTGCTGTCTGTTCCCTGATGGGTGGCTTGGTTGAGTCCTTACATTGGTGCTGTGTTGACAGGGGTTTCTGTCAGGCCAGGTCCCACAGCTGTTTAGTCCCTAAGAAACACACAGAGGTCTACATTAATTTTAAACTGGTTAGCCTATTAGCTCAGGCTTCTTTTTTCTTTTTTTTCTTTTACTATTATTATTATTTTTTTATTAAAAATTTCCGTCTCCTCCCCGCCTCCCATTTCCCTCCCCCTCCCCCCACTCCCTTCTCCCTCCCTCTCCAGTCCAAAGGGCAGTAAGGGTTCCTTGCCCTGTGGGAAGTCCAAGGTCCGCCCCCCTCCATCCAGGTCTAGGAAGGTAAGCATCCAAACAGGCTAGGCCCCCACAAAGCCAGTACATGCGGTAAGATCAAAACCCAGTGCCATTGTCCTTGACTTCTCAGCAGCCCTTATTGTCCGCCATGTTTAGGGAGTCCGGTTTTATCCCATGCTTTTTCAGTCCCAGTCCAGCTGGCCTTGGTGATTCCATTAGATCAGCCCCACCATCTCAGTGGATGGGTGCACCCCTCATGGTCCTGACTTCCTTGCTTATGTTCTCCCTCCTTCTGCTCCTCATTTGGACCTTGGGAGCTCAGTCCAGTGCTCCATTGTGGGGCTCTGTCTCTACTTCCATCCATCGCCAGATGAAGGTTCTATGGTGATATGCAAGGTATTCATCAGTATGGCTATACAATCGGGCCAATTCAGGCTCCCTCTCCTCAGCTGCCCAAGGAACTAGCTGGGGACATCTCCCTGGACACCTGGGAACCCCTCTAGAGTCAAGTCTCTTGCTAACCCTAAAATGGCTCCCTTAATTAAGATATATAATTCCCTGCTCCCATATCCACCCTTCCTTTATCCCAACCATCCCATTCCCCCAAACTCTCCCCATCCTCCCCTTCACACTTTTCTCTCCCCATCTCCCCTTACCCCATCCCACCCCACTCCCAAGTTCCCAATTTTTGCCTGGCAATCTTGTCTACTTCTAATATCCAGGAGGATAACTATATGTTTTTCTTTGGATTCACCTTCATATTTAGCTTCTCTAGGATCACGAATTATAGGCTCAATGTCCTTTATTTATGGCTAAAAACCATGTTCATCTTTTTGGGTCTGGGTTACCTCACTCAGGATAGTGTTTTCTATTTCCATCCATTTGCATGCAAAATTCAAGATGTCATTGTTTTTTACCGTTGAGTAGTACTCTAACATGTATATATTCCACACTTTCTTCATCCATTCTTCCATTGAAGGGCATCTAGGTTGTTTCCAGGTTCTGGCTATTACAAATAATGCTGCTGTGAACATAGTTGAACAAATGCTTTTGTAATATGATAGGGCATCTCTTGGGTATATTCCCAAAAGTGGTTTTGCTGGGTCCTGGGGTAGGTTGATCCTGAATTTCCTGAGAAACCTCCACACTACTTTCCAAAGTGGTTGTACAAGTTTGCATTCCCACCAGCAATGGATGAGTGTACCCCTTACTCCACAACCTCTCCAGCAAAGGCTATCATTGGTGTTTTTTATTTTAGCCATTCTGACAGGTGTAAGATGGTATCTCAAAGTTGTTTTGATTTGCATTTCCCTGATCGCTAAGGAGGTTGAGCATGAAGCATCACCTTTCACAATAGCCACAAATAGCTATCTTGGGATAACTCTAACCAAAGAAGTCAAAGATCTATTTGACAAGAACTTTAAGTCTTTGAAGAAAGAAATTGAGGAGGATACCAGAAAATGGAAGGATCTCCCTTGCTCTTGGATTGGGAGGATCAACATAGTAAAAATGGCAATTCTACCAAAAGCAATCTATAGATTCAATGCAATCCCCATCAAGGTCCCATCAAAATTCTTCACAGATCTTGAGAGGACAATAATCAACTTTATATGGAAAAACAAAAAACCCAGGATAGCCAAAACAATCTTATATAACAAAGGAACTTCTGGAGACATTACCATCCCTGACTTCAAACTCTATTACAGAGCTACAGTATTGAAAACAGCTTGGTATTGCCATAAAAACAGAGAAGTCGACCAATGAATTCGAATAGAAGACCCAGATTTTAACCCACAAACCTATGAACACCTGATTTTCGATAAAGAAGCTAAAAGTAAACAATGGAAGAAAGAAAGCATCTTCAACAAATGGTGCTGGCATAACTGGATGTCAACCTGTAGAAGAATGAAAATAGATCCATATCTATCACCATGCACAAAACTTAAGTCCAAATGGATTAAAGACCTCAATATTAATCTGAACATACTGAACCTGATAGAAAGTAGGAAGTACTCTACAACATATGGGCACAGGAGACGGCTTCCTACATATAACCCCAGCAGCACATACATTAAGGGCAACATTGAATAAATGGGACCTCCTGAAACTGAGAAGCTTCTGTAAAGCAAAGGACACTGTCACTAAGACAAAAGGCAACCTACTGACTGGGAGAAAATCTTCACCAACCCCACAACAGACAAAGGTCTGATCTCCAAAATATATAAAGAACTCAAGAAACTAGACTTTAAAATGCTAATTAACCCAATTAAAAAATGAGACACTGAACTGAACAGAGAATTCTCAACAGAAGTAGCTCAGGCTTCTTATTAATTTTTGTCTGTGTTAGCCACGTGGCTTGGTACGTTTTATCAGTGCGGCATCCTCATCTTGCTTCTTCTGTGTCTGGCTTCCTCTGTGATGACTGCACACTGACTCTTTCCTCTTCCCAGAATTCTCCTGTTCTGATTGCCCCACCTACACTTCCTGGCAGGTTTCCCCGCCTATACTTCCTTCCTGGCTACTGGCCAATCAGCATTTTATTAAAACAATACAACCAATAAATCTTTATAGGGTACAAGATCATTGTCTCACAGCAGCATTGTAGCTGTTCCCATCTTCGTTCGTGCACATAGGGTAGGTTCAAGTGTTTCTGCAAATGCAGAGTGCTCTGTGAACTCCACAGGCTCCTCTGCCTGTGTGTTCTCACTGCGTGTCTTTTCTACAGAGTGTTCCTCTGCATGCTCCCTCACAGGGCACCCCCTTCTGTGTGTGTTCCTCATGATGTATTCCTCTCAAGTTTTCCGCACAGGGTGCTCCTGCATATATGCAACTTCCATCCATCATCCATCCATCCATCCATCCCTCTACATACACAGCAACCTCCCTAACTGCAGGCACCCTGCCCTCCTTCCAAGGCCCAACAGAGTGCTTCTCTTATTGTATTCATGTTTGCTGCCTCCAGCTACATAGTTCCCATGGACACACATAACCTGTCATTTCTTACAACACCTTCCATGGCAGATATTGTCTTTTGAAAAGCCAGTGTGTAAAATCAATTAGTTTCCTATTATAATCTGGAACTCTATATTCTTTTGAAAAAGCAACCAGTGCCTGGGTTTGCTTGTCATAATTAATAAATGTCCCTGGAGTCCCTTTTGTCCCACTTTCCCAGACCTGACCACAGATGTTTAGTCCCTTTGGTGGTCAATATTTCATATACCCATACCAAATAAATAAATATAAAAATGTATTAAAGAAAAAGCATAGAGAATAGACTGGAGTAGGCAGAGCATGGTTGTGGTTGATAAGGTGGGTAGATGATCTCATCCAGGGGTTACACAGATTGGAGACACAACTGAATGCACAGAGGAAGCAGGCCAAGTCAGTGTCCAAGGAGCAGTGTTCTGAACAGAGGGAACAGCAGTTAGAAAGACCCTGGGGTCACAGCCCAGGACATCGAGTCACTGTGGTTGGGATGAAGTCAATTACCCCCTGCCATCACCAGTGGCTCTAGAGTATACCTCCAATATACCCCAAGCTTCTCACTGTTCCTCTATGGCTGTCACCACTCTCTCCATCCGCTAAAGTCTCTTCCATTTTCACTCACTCAAACACACAATTTTTTCATCCATCCTCCCCTCCATACAGCAGCCAGAATCTTCTGACTATGAAAACTTGAATTATGATTCTTTAGTTGTTGTTTTTGAGAGAGGCTTTCATCTGTAGCTTTGGAGCCTGTCCTGGAACTAGTTCTTGTAGACCAGGCTGGCCTTGAACTCACACAAAGATCTGCAAATTATGATTCTTAATCTATCATTTCTTCTCCACAGTAATTGTATGCTCTTTGCAATAGGAATTGCCAATGCCTCTTGTTAGACTGGACTCATGAACATCATTGTTATGTTGATGAGGCACTTGGCTGTGTGTCTTCCCTTGGTAAAGGAAACACTTATGAACATGATACACTAGATATGGCATTAGATGAACTTGTGTAGTCATCTTGGCTCTTTATGTATCTGCCATGTTCCATGAGACAGGCATCTCTTGGTAACCACTGGACACAGATGAGAATTAAATGCAGAATATCGAAGATCAATTATGAGAATGACCCACAACCATCCCAAGCCGATGACCTTTGTTGGGTAAGGAATAAATAAGCACTGTTGAGGCCATTGAGCTTAAAGAGTTGTTATAGGGCATTATTGTTGCAATAGCTGCTAATAAATGCGGTATTATACAGAAACTAATACATAAGCTCTACACTGTAGCCTGGAAAACCCTACCTGTCTGTCCCCTTTGATCTCATGTGGGCCATTCTGCATTCTTTATACAGTATCTTGGCATCTGCTTCATTTTCAAAGATGCCATTGGACGCTGATGATTCCCAGAAGCTTCTGTACAGGAACACAAATTCTCTGCCTAGAAATCTCCTTTTTTTCTTGATTCCTTTAAGGTCAGCTCTGGTTTTAAATGTCTGTTAAATATCACCACCTTAGAGAATGCAGCCAATTTGGTGTAAAACTCACTATCTTTCACAGAACGTCCTGCTTTCAGAAATTATTTTTAATGGCATTGACTAGTTTAACTCATGACACCTGGAAATATCCAACCAAAGTTTTCTCACTGTAAAGGCTCCTAAGACTGATAAACCTCAGCAACATGGGCTGGGTGTGTAAGAGGACCACAGACTAGGAAACCGGAAAAGAGGCATCACTACAGGTCTTACAGTAAGTAATGAGCAGATAATAGATTTACAAGTGAACGATGACAGATAATGTGGATAAGCCTATGCCAATAAACGTAAAACTCAAAAGATATTGATAAATCCCTGGGCAACACAATTTTACAAAGTAGATTCAAGACACAGACAGTCTGAGTAATATTTTATGATTAAAACTGGAACCCATAAGTTAAACTCTTTTCACCAGAAGAGAAGCTGCAGTAGGCTCAGGTGACTTTACTGGTAAATTCTTCCCATTTAAGGAAGTTTTATCATTAATCACACACAAACACACACACACACACACACACAGAGAGAGAGAGAGTAGATAGATAGATAGATAGATAGATAGATAGATAGATAGATAGATAGATAGATAGAAATCCGAGCACTTCTCAACTTGTTTTATGATGCCAGCACAACTTTGATATAAAAATTGGTCTAGAACATTGAAAATCAAAACCAGTGATACATAAAAGGCATAATATGTTACAATCAAGTGGGTTTGTCTCAGAGATGCCTTTTAAAGATGATCACACAGGCTTATAGAGATGGCTCAGCAGTTAAGAGCTCTTGCTACTCTTCCAGTGAATATGAGTTTAGCTCTTAGGCCCTATGTCAGGTGTCTCACTTATATAACTCCAGCTCCAGGACATCTTACATCCTCTTTTGGTCTCCATGGGCAAATGTGTGTGCATGCATATGCGCACACATACACATATAAAGACAAAATCTTAAAAATAGATAATCGTTCAGTTTTTCTCTTTTCCTATAAATGTCCTAAATGGTAATGATTACATGCTAAACATCTTGCATTACTGAAATAAACCCAAACTCCAAGAGGACGTCACTCTGAGTGGCTCATACATTTTTTACCATCAATCTGGTCCTAGCCAATCACTTGGTTACTCTGCTCTGCCCACATGATTCGATGCTCTCCAAACACCCTAGCAAGGACCTGCCTTGGTTCCACTGCTAACAGACTGGCCCATTTACCTGCATGCTGACTCTCTCACTTTTATTCCTCGGAAGCCATTGCTCAGAACTGTTTACCCACCTGTTCTAAGATTCTCCAAACCAGCCCCTGACCATGCCTACTGTCCTCCCCTGCTTCTATCTGAAACCATATCCACAACCCAAGACATGAAACAGTTTATTATCTGTCTTCAGAGCAAAAGAGTCACAGGACAGGGATTTGGGTTGTTTTTACCCCATTCTGTCTCCAGCGTCTAGAACAGCACCTGCCATATGGCAGGCACACTTTACACATACTGGCAGAATGAATGAATGCTCCATGCCATTTACAGCAAAAACCCACTCAGCAAACACAAGCTGGGAACCTGTAGGGCTGGGAATACACAGCAGCTCAGATCCCATCTTCCCCTTACAGCATGGGGCAACTGAGTCTATAAACTCACAGCAAATGGTGACTTAGAAATACTAAGCCATTGTTTCCAGTGAGAATTTAAGGTGATATTCACCGGGTTCTGCTTATTGTTTTCATTGGTCAACACATTACTTTGTATACAACTTAAAAAATCTTTTAAAATTATATATAATTCTAAAGTTTGTGTGTGTGTGTGTGTGTGTGTGTGTGTGTTCATGTGTTATGTGTGTGTACATGTCCATGGAGACCAGGAGAGTGTGTTAGATCCCCCAGAGCTAACACGGGTGATAGGAACCAAGTTCTTTGGCCGGCAGTATGTACTTTTAAGCATCAAGCAAACTCTCTAGCCCATGACAGACAGGCAATGTTTGTGCACATGCTATATACATGTTTATATGTACACTGTTATCCACTTGCTTCTAAGAAACATATTTGCAATCCCCTAACCTGACATAAGGCCAGCAGCCATAGCACATTCTCTCCATAGGGGACTTTGCAGCCTTCTGTACTTAAAGACTCCAGACACCCTTCATCACTGCACTTGGGGACCATTTTAAACAGAAAAATCACCAAGGAAATGCACAGATTCAGATTGTGGCACTAAGACCACAGAACATAATCATTTGGGCTACCAAGATAGAAACCGGAACACAGAGGTATTGGGCCTTGGCTGAGAACATTCCCTGGCATGATTCAGACCCTGGTGCATGTGGATGCCCTGAGATTGACTCTGAGCATTGGTGAGTCTGCTGGCACTGAATCTGCGCATCTGAGGCTAGCCTGGTCAGATCACATGCAGTTTACTCGGCACAAATGGGCTCAGACCAGAAGAGAAGTTGGAAGATGGAAGAGATGGACAGAGAGATTGTGTTTCACTACAGAAGGAGCCAAGGTAAAGATCATCAGCCTCAAACACCAAGGAAGACCTGGCTGAGCCGAGCAGACTTGGCTCCCTGAGTTGCCAGGGAGATGATTTCCCCTCCTGCACCCGTTGTTCGCACTGCCGAACACATTTGCAATCTGCTAACCACGCCTGGTTTGAGTGACTCCAGTTGTCAGGTCTGATTTTGTTCTCTGAAAGTCGATTCTGATTTTTAATTCCTCCTCCTCGCTCCGTGGAGCTGACAGCTCCCCACAGCCCTCACTGCAGCCTGGGGAGATCTCGGGAAAGCGAGGCCGCCTTCACGAGTGAAGGCACTGATGTGAGCTTCCCTGACAGCTTGGACTAATTGTCTTGTCTCTGCTCACGACACTAACAGTATTTACATGGGAATGGGTAGGGTTTTACAGCTCTGAGCCACCTGAAAGCTTCACCCTCCAATAATGATGCTCAGTGGTTGCCAAGGCGACAGCAGGGGATGATAGGGGTGGGAGTATCTCAGCAGGACCCCTCTGCAGTGGGAGCTCTTTCCCCACTTGCCCGTATCAGCAACCAGGCAAAAAGGCAACAAGAAAGGCAGGGGCTTTGCAGATATTATTTACTTATTTATTTATTTGTCTGTCTGTTTATTATTGTTATTATTATTAGTGATATAAGTCTCACTGTGTGGCTCCCTATAGCTAGCTTGGAAATCTCTGTGTAGATCAGGGTGGCCTCAAGCTTCCAGAGATCTGCCTGTCTTTGTCCACCAAGAGCTGGCCAATTTGTTTTTTGAGAGCTATTTTGGCTAGGTGGACCAGCCAGTGAGACCCTGGCATCTCTCTGTCTCTACCTTCCCAGCACTGGGACGACAAATCCATGCCACTACACCCAGCTTTTTAGATGAATGTCAGAGTTGAACTCAGGTCCGCACAATCGTGACGTAGTCACTCTACCCTACTGATCCATCTCTCCAGCCCTGTGTTCCCCTTTTCTCAGTAGGGACATAGTTTCGGAGGTGGTCTGCAGAACGGCCAGGCTCTTGTAGTGCTCAGAGGTGTGTGTAGCTTCTGATATCCTGACTCTCATTTTTGGTGTCTAATGCAGCCTGTCGGTCAATATTCATTTACTGAGCATCTATGCCTCCAGCTCAGTGCTCACTCTGGGGACAGAGCACAGAGGTGAACTAGAGAGCTGGTGCTCCTGACCCTACTGATACACAATTTGGAAATGAAACTAACACTCTGCGTGTGCTGGTCCAATTCACTTAAGACAAGAAGCAGGCAGTAGAAATTTAGGGAGCAGGGGCTGCAGGATGGCCTAAGCAAGCTCAGGTGTCCTGGGAGAGCTTCCAGGCAGAGACAGAAGGAGGAAACAGGAACCGACTGTGTGGAATGGTGAGACAGAAAAAGTCTTAGGAAAGACCCCATGGCAAGAGGGCACGCCTGAGGAAGCCCTAGAGATGGTCTCATGATTCCCTGCCACTGTTTCATAGATAAGAAACTCAAGTGTGGCTTGCTCAGGGTCTCACAGTAAGGTCCAAGGGGGCATTGGCTCCTGGGAATCCCTGCCCTGCCATGGCCTTGCTCGCCAGCCAACCTGATGGCTCACTAGCTCCAAGTCCCTTGGCTTTGTTTTTGACCACAGGCGACTTCCAGGACAGCTAGATGCTAACTCGGTGTGGATCCCTGAAGAATGTTCCTGAAGATCTAGGTAAGAGAGAGACTGCAGAGCAAGGAAGCAGGCTGCCTCAGTCACTGCGTTTCCCAGGCTGGGCCAACATGCCAGGAGGACCAGGCATGTGTACTGCTGTCTCCTCCCAAGACTGAGCCGTGCTTTCCTGCCACAGTCCCACCAGTGGTGAGATGGCGTGTGTGTGTGTGTGTGTGTGTGTGTGTGTTGGGGGTGTGACTGTGCAAACTTCTGATCCCTCCTTCAGTAGTGAAGTGCCATTCCCTGTTGGGAGACCTTGCCAAAGGCCCCTGATCATGCGCAGAAGCAGCCTCCTGGCTCAGCTTACAGGTAGCGCCAGTAAAGGCCTCCTTTCCCAAGGATCACCCTCCTCATGTAAGGGTGAGGAGGGCTTCTGGGCATCTATGCACATTCTTGAGCCTGGTAAGTTTCCATAGCGTCCCCGCAGGAGGAAATGGCCACAGAGGGTGCCCCGCCCTACCATCTCCATTGCTCTGGAGAGCCTCAGTGCGCTGCCATGACCAGTTCATGACAGGCTGGCTCTGGGCCTCCAGGTCTGCAAGCAATCTGTCCCCAGCAGTCTGTCCCAGAGCCCAACTCATACCCCTGGGAAAGAAAGCAGACCCCATAGTCCTGGGTTCAAGTGATGACTGACCCAGAGGTTTAGCTTCTCCACATGCATTTGTTTTAGGGTCAGCAGGCGCCCTGCGGCCTATCCCACGGTACTGCCTAGGAAGATGAAGTGGAATTCCAAGCCCCGCCACACACACACCGTGTTGCCTGTGAGGACTGTCCCATTCGTGGCTCCTGATTGCTGGTTGACTGAAAGAACATACAAGGAACGTGGGAGCAATTGAAGGAGATGCCCTCAAAAGCCGGCCCAACGATGACCCATTCAATGAGATAGAAATGAAATGAGATAGCTGGGGGTGCAGGGTCAGAGGAGGGGAACATTCCAGAACCCAGGATCACCCATAGGGACTCCATCCCAAATGTGAGCCACCGTGAAGCCAGGCAAGCCCTGGACACGGTGCTCTCTCTAAATGAGTCTTTAATAATTCAGTTACACAAATTGAGCGTAATTAAATTGTCCCTGTTGAAAATGCGCTGCCGTACATATGAATGATGAAATCAGGATCCAAAGGCACCGCAGAGGAGACGATAAGGTAATTTTCCACTTGTGCTAAGCAAGCTGGGATCTTCAAAATGCAATTGTGCAGAGCGGCCACCTGGGATTATTAAAGGGCCAGTTCTCTGTGCTCAGCTACTTTTGGTTGCTGTCCTCTCTCTCCCTTTGGCTGTAGCCTATGGTCTCCTCTGGAGCAGAGGAGTGGGAAAGGGCTCTCAGAAAGGGCTCCCAGATTCTACCACCCTGGCACCTCCAGGCACTCAGAATGCATCATGTTTTCTTCTTTGGGGGCCTTCTTTCCAGCTGTTCCCTGCCTGGGGTCAGCCCAGTGTCTAAACGCTGCTGGCTCACCTCACTGTCTCATAATCTTTTGAATAAGGCCTCCGCCCGTGTCCCCTTGCTCTTCCCATCACTTCCAGCTCTGACTAGAGACATCACCTGCCTTTGGTTCCTGTCTTTAACTCTCATCCAGTACCCACAGCATAAACTCCCAGAGTTCAGGACCTCTTCTGCCAGGCTCATCCCCCACTGGCCTCAACTCCACATCAGAAATGTAAACAAAGGAGAGAGCTGTGAGCCCACTGAGGGACAGAGGCTGTCCCAGATTACCTGCAAGTCAAAGGCCACAGGGCCCTTTGATTCCCACGCCCTCTCTCACCTGCTCAACGGTGTCCAGACCTATCATGATCTCCCCATCACCTTCCGCCTAGAGCCCAGCTGAAGGAGCGCTGTGCCACCACCTGGGGCTGGTGCACCCAGAACAGTGTGGGCTTGATGTCTGCAGCAGAAGGAGCAGAGCCTCAAGAACTGAAAATCTCATGATGGGGCAGGCCGAGTGACCATGGTAGTTTAGATGTCTGCCCTTGACCCTGTGACCCCATCAAAGGGCTATCTCCTAAAGCTCTGTGCTTTGCCACCTCCTCCAGACTTGGTCTAGTTGGTAAGGGTCAAGCTGAGGGGTCCTTCTAGGCCTCTTCCTGCTAGGCTGCCAAGCATTCTGAAAAGTAAGTTTACAGGGTCTGTTGAAGGCCTTGGCCGGGGACGACTCACAAGCCTATCTCGACTGACTGAGCTCAGCTTCTAATAGATGTCCCAGAAGCTCGGAGGCTCCATAGCAGAACTGACCCTGGCCCAGTGGCCCCAGACTCTTCCCCCCACACCCCCGTCCCCCACCTCCTTCCTTCGCCCCCTTTTAGAACACAGAGTCTCAATCAAGTGAGCTGTGACAGGCTGTGGCAGTACACGATACTGACACAGTGCGCTATGGCCCAGATGATGAGTTTAAAAAGGAAAAAGGAACTCGTATGTCATTTTGTTTCCGTTCGTTTGGGACAGGGGAGCACACACACACTTGGACTGTCCCAGAACTCACTATGTAGCCAAGATGCTTTGAACTCCTGATCCTCCTGTCCCCACCGCGTGAGCACTGATGTAGTTCTGTTGACAGTGTTCACCTAGCATGGACCTTGGGATCCACCCCCAGCTTCTAACAAACCAGACGTGGTGGTGTTGTGTACCCTTAATCTGGGCACTCAGAAGGTGTGGCAGGAGAATAAAGGAGTATTAGTATTTCCAGTTGATTTTAAAAGTCTGGATCTAGGGTAGTGATGCATGCCTATAATCCTAACTTTTCAGAAACAGAGGAAGAAGATTGCCAGTTCCAAGCCAGTCTGGAGTACATGGTAAGACCTTGTCTTGAGAGAGAGAGAGAGAGAGAGAGAGAGAGAGAAGAGAAAGAGGAGAGAGAGGGATGGTTGGTTTTATGACCTACAACCCCTGCTTCTCAAGTGGCCTTTTCCTTGTTGGCATTTCTTGTTGGTCCCCCAGGGCATCTACGTGCAGACCGCTATTTCGCTACTCAGTCATTCCACAAAACAGGGACACTGTGGCCCAGAGAGGGAATGTGATCTGCCCAAGGTCACCCAGCAAGTTAATTCCCCAGCCAAGACTTGAGCAGGAATGACTGCCCCATGTCAGATCTGTTCCCCCCGCAGCCTCCACAGTCTCATAGGGGTTGTGCTGGTGTTCTCGGCCTCCTCTCTTGACTGTTCAAGGCAGTGATGGCCTCCTTCCTGGGATCTCTGGCTCCCGCCCCCAGCCAGCGGGCATTGCGGTAGGAAGGGGGATCTGATCTCATTCTGTCACTCATGCCCCAGTGCTGAGAAGAAAGAACACCCTGGGTTGGCTCCCTGCTTGTACACCTCCCTGGGTCACTCCATCTCTCCCTTTGCTGGCCCGCTGGCTCTTCCCCAAACACAGCCCTCGGCTCTTCTGCTTGGCTTGCAAGGTCACCCCCTCGACTCCTCCAGGCAGCCTTCCCTGAGCGCTGGCCTCTGTCCTGGTCACCAAGGTTAGGCAAGGTTAGGCAGGTCTGTTTGTCCTTTGCCACTCTGCAGCCCCTCCATGTCCTTGCCCCACTCCTCTCTGGCCTACTGGTGGGAGCATCCACTGGTCTCTATGGAGATACCGCACAGAGCTAACAGCCCTTCAGAGGGACTAACCACAGCAAACCAGTCCCTGGGTCTGTAAGAGTTTATGGCAGAATCCAGCTGGGGTCAGGAGCCCCCAGGGCCACCCACACCATCTATGGATGAGGGACTTCGAGCAGACGCCCCTACACACAGAGATACAGACAGGCAGGCAGGCAGGCAGGCAGGCAGGCAGACAAGCATGCAGGCACACTTCTTAGGGGGAAGTTTCCTGAGCCCCTAGGCTGAATGACAAGCCCATTCTGGACTTTCCAGAAGTTTTGGGGGGTAGCATTTACTCTGTTCTTCCTGACCTGGGACTTGGGTCAGTTGCTCCTGGTCTCTGAGTTCCTGATTCCTGATGGTCCCTGTCTAGGTGTGTGTGTGTGGGGGGGGGCGCTGAGGGCATAGGGACCCACTCTAAATGCTCCCCCCTCCCACTGGCTAGACCTTTGACGTCAACTAAGGCAGATGCTCCTGGCCTACCCTGACTTTGGCAGACCAGCCTCCCTCAATTCTGAACAGCAGCTAAGTCCTCTCCTGCCCCAGGGCCCTCGTATGAACTCTTCCCTCTCCCGGAGAATGTGGTTCATTCATTCAGATCATATCATTCTCATGAGCGGCATGTACTCCATTGGCACCATGGTGACTGTGAGGTCTGCTTGCTGGGTCTCCTCTTGTGGAGCATAGAGACCTTGCTGTTTGGTTTGCAGTGGCCCCAGCACCAGGCACAAGGTCCTACATCTATTAGATGCTCAGTAAATCTCTTAGTAAAACAGGAGTGGCGAGGGAGACAGAACAAGGGGAAAGGAGAGAAGGGCAGAAGGAAGGTGGGAAGAGACCGCCCTGTGTAGTATGTGATGTCATCACTGCCAGGCAACACTTCAGAATAAACAGAGCATCTTCGCCAGTTCAGGACGTGTATGGGGAGGGGAAATCCTTGTAGGGATTGGGTGTACTCCTGCAGGTACCATCTGGGCAGAGCCCTCATGAGCCAGGGTTATCTGGCTGAGAGTGTCCCCTTCCCCCTGGAGAGCCCAGTGACTGGTGGGGACAAGTAGCCTCATAGTGTCAGGTACCACAGAAGAGGACGGCTTTGAGACGGGTATCTGACCAGCGGTCACCTAGAGGACCAGAAAGTAGGAAGGGATACTAGGGTACAGGGACCTGCAACCTTCAGGAGGGTAAGTAGCCTGCCAGGGTGGACTCTGGCTGCCTACACCAGCAAGTTCACTCAGGAAGGACTCCCAGCTTCCAGAGAAAAAAGTGTCCCTGACCTGGATCATAAGTTGGTCAGGGTCAGAGATCAGCAAATCCTGTGATAATGCGTGGGAAATTCAATATGTGGGTTAATCATCCTCATCTCTGGTCAAGCCATTCTTCTGCCTTGGAGTAGTGGAATGGCTGGCCCGCAGGCTCTCCAGATGTCTGGGGGTGGGGGGGGAGGGACGACAGAGGGTAGCCATATTGTATGGCTGGATTTCAGCCCCTTTCCTGGGCCAGGGCTTGCTGCCGTCACTTGTCCCACTAAGCAGCCTTCCTGTTGGCCCCTGCTATTCACCATGGAGACAGGAAGCAGGATGTGGGGTAGCAGAACTCCCAAACCACTGGCCACAGCTGTGCCTTTGCTGGCTGGAGACTCCTGTGGTCAGCACAGTGCCACCCAGGCAGCACCTGGAATAGGTAGGCTCTCAGTGAGCTGGAAAGGGACACTCAGAAGGTTTGGGGAAGTTACCCAAGGCCAGGCAACTGTGCCAAGGCTAAACTGTACTCACTGCCCACAATAACACCAGAAATCAACCAGACAGGCAGCAGAAGCTGATTTCTACCTGCTCTAGGACCTTGGCTGGACTATCAGGATCAGGCCCTCCCTGCCTCCCCCACACTGTGACCGGGCTAGCTTATCGTTTTTACCACACAAAAGGAGCCAATGGTCGAGTCCTGTGACTTGGGGTGAGGGAGCAGACTTCAGAGGATACCATTTGAGCACCTGAATTCTGCCGGGCCTGAATGCGGCAAACACGGATGGGCTTAGTTATAGAAGTCAAAACTCTTGAGATGTTGAAGTTTCTGTTACTTGTAGCTATAAAAGTGAGGACCAACAGAACTGTTCTTGCTTGGAAGTCACAGTCTGAGGTTTTTCAAATGCCTCAAAGGCCTAAAGGACCTGTCATGGCTTCTCAGCCACATTATAGTATAGTCCTGGACGCTGATTTGAAATATTGACACGAGCAACGCAGGGAAGGGTGGGCTCACGATTTGAGGGAATGCGTGGACATGATAGGGAGGGCGTGGTGGGGAGATTGTCTGTAGCTATGGGGGTGGGGTGGGGCTAGAACTCAGGCAGCTGTCCACCCTGCATCCCTCCATAGTCAGGAAGCAGGGAGGTGGGTGCTGGTACTCAGCTGGCTTCCTGCTTTGATCGTTTTATTAATTCTGAGACCCTAGCTCAAGGGATTGGTCCCACCCATATCCAGGTAGGTTTTTCCTCCTCAGCTCACTCTCTCTAGAAACACCCACCCAAACAACCTGGCAGTCTGTGTCCTCTGTGATTCTAAATCAAGTTGAGGCCAAAGTTTAACTATCAAAGTGACTAAAGGAGGAGCCATTAACCTCCTAGACGCCCAGCTTCTGTGCTGAGAGTGGTCTGGCTTAAAGACAGATGTCAGTAAAGATGTCAGTGCCTTAGTTCTGGATGGGAAACACATCCAGAATGTGGGGTATTACTCACCATAGAGAAAATGGGGTGACCTTTCTGCTTTGGGTTTTTATATTAACTGGTATTTTATGTGAGATCCTGGGCCATTCTGTTTAATTGATTTAGAAGTCCTTCCAGGAATTGGCCACTGCCCAGAATCTAGGCATGCCATTTTGGGGCAATTGACAGATATCTGTGGTCATTTTAAAGAAACAGAGAGCATGGCTCTTCAGAAATGAGCATCCTTGCGCTGCTCCTCTGGGAGAAATAGATTAAATTGAGGTTGTTTTGACCAATGAGTGCAGTTTACAAGCCCAGGCGAGGTGACCAGCTATTCAGTGCTGGAGGAAATCTTTGCAAAGCTGCATTTACCCAGCCACCTGCTTCCTGGCACGTGCTCTCTCGCCAAATATTGGAACTCCATCACCCTCCTCCCTGAAGCCAGATCACACCAAGGCTCCCAGGAGAACAACCTCTTCCTACCAGATGCCAAATGGTTTTCAAAGATGTCCAAACAGGGAGTGGGGAGATGGTTCCGCTGGAAAGGCACTTGCTATGTAAGTGTGGGCCTGAGTTTGGATCCTCAGTACACATGTCAAAGTCAAATATGCCGGTATGCACCTGCAACCCCAGGACTGGAGGAGTAGAGGCTCATCCACCAGTCACCCTAGTAGAGGTAGCAAGCTCCAGGTTCAGTGAGAGACCCCATCTCAAAAAGCAACGTAGGGGAAGACACCCAGCCTTATCCCCTGAGCCTTACACATGTAGGCATGAGCCAGCAAGCAGCACATACATGTGCATACATATACACATACACATCACATATTTGAGTAAACAGTACAGAGAGCAGTAAAAGAAGACAGCTGACTTTGACCTCTGGCCACACGTGTGCACACGAGCATGGTCAAGAGACAGACTCTTCCTGCATTCAGGGCCTGAGATCTGGGCTCGTTCGCTGCAGTGGCTATCCTTACCCTGACTCACTTACCCATCCTCACCCAGGGGCTCCATCTTAAGGCTCTCTGTCTCCTGCTCATCTCACTGAGCCCTCGGGTTTCCACCCTCACCACCTCCTGGGTTATTCCTACTACTCTGTCGCCCAAGTTAGTGGTCAATGCTTCTCCAGTGGTTCTTCGGGCCTCCTTGGAAAGTGACCTCTCATCCCCAAAGAACAAAGTAAGGGGTAAAGGGGAACACACTGAGTAAGACACAGTAGTACAGACCTACGGTCTTTGTATTTGGAAGGCTGAGTGAGGCAGGAAGATAGGGCATTCAGGGCTAGATTGGGCTGCACACTGAGTTTGAGGCTACATAGCTAGACCCCATCTTTGTGAAACAAACCAACAAACACACAGTAAGAGAAATGTACTAAAACTTCAAGCTTTAGTCTATCGTAGCCTTTAACTTTACCTGCTGTGTGACTTGGTAAAACACTCTCCCTCTCTGGTTGTTTCATCTATAAAATACACAAAGCCTGTTTTTAACTCTGACAATAGCCGTGTGCAGGACTGTAGATGGCAAGGCTCATGAAGCTGGTTCCTTCAGGTAAGCCTGAGGCACTGGGGCAGTCCTGAGGTCCGGCTGGTCAAGGCAAAGGTGGCCCACTGCAGGGGGCCTGGAGGATCAAGGCATGTGAGTCCTCGGGGGACTCTAGGGGTAGACCTGGGATTTGGATGCTTACGTTTGCTGCCTGGGTGTTACCCTATCTTGCCACCTAGCAACTTCAACAACATGGGTCTCACTGGGACCAGGTACCATCCCTTCTATGCTTATACGTGAAGTGCCAGGAAACTTCCCTGACCCGGTGACAGGTCCAAGGGGTTTGTTTTCTGTCCAACATGGAGCCAAAGCCATCAAGGGACTTTATCAAAATATATCCCAATTCTGGGCACTCCTGCCCCTGGACAAGGACCGCCCCTGCATATGACAGTAACAGTGACTTTCACGTGAATGCACGTATTTCTAGCTGCCAGGGAGGGGCCATTCCAGATTGAGACAGACAGCAGAGTTACCCAGTAATAGCCAGTGTAAAGTCCTCATGTTGTGGGGTACTGTGCCCTCCTTGGTTCTAGCTATCTGCCCTCCATGGCAGACATTTTCTGAATGAGGAAGACCCATAACCACCTACAGTTAATCCGATCTGAGTCTCCTCCAGGCTAATGCCCCGCATAGGGGCTTCACTGGAAGGCACTTTAATTCTCTCTCCCAATGTGTGTGGCCGTAAGTGTCCATATTCTGGTAAATTCTATTAGCGTCTAGAATATTAAATTCACTACGAGTCCTGTATTATACTATCTAGAAGTGTCAGGGGTGGCTCTGAGTATGGTGATGGCGTGCAAGGACACAATAACCACCTAATTATTTTGTTCCTTTTTACAAAAAGCATCTTTCCCCCAGGGTGAATATTCTTTACAGGGGTCTAACTTAGAGCCTGTGACAATTATTTCAGGATTCAGAGCCTCCGAGGACCTGGCTAGCCAGATTTCATTATGCAACGGACTATGAATCTCAAGTAGAAGGAAGCCGTTGGTGGCTTCTAGCCTTGTTAAGTGTGGTACGAAGGGTCCTCGACTTCCTTCCGTACTGGCTGAGGCTGGCAGGAGAAGGATCCCTGAGCTAACTCAGTAGAACAGGTTCGGAGATGTAGTTATTCCATCCTCTTTTTGTACAAGAGGCCTCGGATCATAAACACATTGATTTCCTATCAGGCAGACAAGCTGGGCCATGGCAGGAACAAGCTGCTGGGCAGGAAGGGGAGGCCCAGCCTGGCCCTGGGTTTTGCTGACTCACAGTGGAGGGTGCTAATGCTGGACCTGGCAAGTCTTGAAGCCCACAGGGCCTCTGTCTGCCCGGCAGCCCTAGTGGGCATTTGAAACAGCCTCTGCTTCCCCAGGCACAGCCAGTACAATGAGAACCTGACCCTGCCCTCACTGTGGACCTGCTGACTTTGGGCACCTCACTATCAGTTCTTAGGTCCTGATCCCCAACCCCCAAAGGGCCTCCAGTTGCTGTCTTTGAGTCACCATCACCTTGGGTTCAGGGGCATCAGAACTGACTGATTAGCTGCTGAAAACAACAGGATTTCCCACCACACCGACCCCTTAGGTGAAGGTGTTATCCAGCATGGCCAGGCTGTCCCTGCTGTGGGAGTCTCCACACTCAGGGACCCTCAGAGAATGGTGGGGACAACTTCTTGGGACCACATGCAAAATGCAAGCTGAGACAGTGACGCAGAGCCCACACCCCAACCAGGACAGCCTAAGCACCTATGCTTCTCCCAGATCCCAGTTAGATCTGAAGCACATGTTCTCAATCTCGTGTCCTCGTGTCAGCACCTGAGGATGGATGTCGGGGTCCCTCAGCCCTGTTATTTGCTCCTCTTCCTAGTGTTGCTACATTGAATAAATCCCTCTGATTTCCATTACTATCTCTAATTACCTTGCTAGGAATAGGTGGCCCAGCCTAGTCTATGCTACCCCTAAGCCAGGTTTGTGCCCTGGGAACACCAGTAGCACCCTGGGAATCCAGGTCACCCCTGCAAGTAACTTTGATATCTTGGACAGTTGTTTCCAGGGGCCCCTGCGTTGAGTTCTGTGAAATGCCTATCTGTGACCAGTCCTTCCCCTGAGCTACCTGCCTACACCTCAAACTTCAAAGGTGACAAAGGGGCTGTTGGGAATACTACAGTGGCTCCTAGCCATGTCTGTGCTGAACTTGAACTTGGGTCTAGTCCTTCTGGGAAATCTTCTGGGAAGTCTGGGTGGTGGTGGCGCATGCCTATAATCACACTCAGGAGGCAGAGACAGGCGATCTCTGTGAGTTTGAGGCCAGCCTGGTCTTCAAGAGCTAGGTGCAGGGCAGGCTTGATAGATACAGAGAAACCCCTGTCTCTGAAAAACAGAAAACAAAACAAATCAAAAAGCCTTTTGGGATTGAGAAACCCATTAAGTTCAGCCTGTGGGCACCCTGCCAACCTTGAGCTCAGCTAGAGGCTCATGCAGGGTTATGGGGCTGGGCTATAGAGTGAACTGCTTTTGAGGGGGCATCTGGGTGGAAGTTCCATCCCAAACCCCTCCCCTGGGAGTAGCCTCAGCACAGACTCCACCTCTGAGAAAGTCCGCCAAAGCATGACCCCTCCCCAGAGATGCTCAAGACCACTCCCACAAGGACGCTAGACAACAGACACATGGTTTTCTGGTCTTCTTTCATGGTTCCTCTCTGCAGGCCTGGGAAGTCGTCTAGGAGCATTGGTATCCATTAAGCCTGGGCTTTCTCTAACTCGGTTTGATTTGGTCTGATTCGAATTATTGCCTCGGCTGAGATGTTTATCGGGCTGCAGAAACTTTTCAGTGTCTGCCACCTCTGATGCTTGGTGGTCCTTCCTGACAGCTGACTGTTTTGGCAAAACCCTGAGAAGTCACACTCCAAAATGGATGGGGCACTACCTCCTTCTGATTATACAGATGGGCAAGCGAAAGCAGTCAGAGGCTAAGCCAGCCCAGGTCTCTCTATGGCAACCCTCCAGGGCCAGACTCAGCACACTCCACTTAACCAATCAGCGGGTTCTTGGTGTTTTTGTCAAACAAATGCAAGCCTAGCCTGTCATCTCCCCTTTCTTTTGGGTCTTCTGAAGTGGTTGGACCATTGACCATCACAGTGGGGAAAGCCCATTGAGGTCAAACAAAGGAAGAACCGGAGATCTGATGGCTTCAGGGCATGGATAGCTTGCCTGTGACCACAGTGTGTAGAGGGGGAAGGTCTAGCAGACGCTGTGCCCAGGGTCTGGGGTGACCTGACAGATCTACACAAGGGCAAAGATGCTGGGAAGGCACACCCAGAGCAAACAGCTGCTTTGGGCATGTGGAGTGGGGTACTGACCAATCAGAGGTGTGCTCATAGAAGGAGGGCGGGGCCTGGGGTTCAGGGGTCCAGCACACTTCAGATGGTTCCTGAAGAGAGAAGGAGAGAGAGGGGAGGGAGTGGGAAGAGAGAAGGAGAGGGAGGGGAGAGAGTGGGAAGGGAGGAGAGAGGGGTGGGGTTCATGAGCTTGGGGCTGACCCAGTTCACACCTATTATCTCACCTCGGGAGGTCCCTGTTTCACGGCAGACATTGGAAAGGGGAGACAGACATGCTCTACGACCCCCCCAAGAGTCACACTTGCAGGGGTGCATTCCCCAAGCTGGTGTGACACCCATTGCTCCTTCAGCCTGCTGGCTGCTTCTGTTCCCTCTTCCACCTCTCTTCTCTCTCTTGCCCTCCCCTTCCTTGCCCCTTCTCTCCCTTTAGTCTTGCTGAGTTTCTGCTCACCCCCTCCTCTCTTGCTGTTTGTGTGTCTGATTTCAGCCTCCCCGCCTCTGCCCCCCTTCATCAGGGGTCTCTCTGACCCCCCCCCCAACACCATCTTTCTTCTTATCCTTTCTGTCAGACCATGTTTGTCCCTGGTCATCTTTCTCACAGAGTTCCATCTCCTTTCTATTCTGTCAGGACACACATCCCTGTGTCCCCGTTCCCAGCTCTGGCTCTGAAGTAGCACTCCCTATGGCCAGTCACCAGCAGGCTGTGAAAACACCAGGGCCTCATAATCTGAAAGGCAGGATTGATGAGAAAATAAATTCCTGATTAGTGTTTTAATTTTGAGGATCTTTGGAGGGGACTGAGCAGCAAGGGAGGCTGCTGGAGAAAACCTGCATTATTAAAACTACAAATCCTTCCTTGCCAAGAGGCAGGAGGGGGAAAAACAGGGCTTCCTGTGGATCGGGGGTGCCGAAGCACTGTAAGAGCAGGCAGCAGAATGGATGGTGGCCACCCTCCTCCCCAAAGGAGGCTCCTGGGAGGGACAGACTTCCTTGATCCTATCTCCTATTAGGTTCTGAGAGCATTGTCTCCTGGGGTGGAGGGATGGGAGAAGCTAGCCTAGCTCCACTCTCTCCATACCGGCAGCTGCACGGGGGAGTGCAAGTGTTCACCAGCTGTGGACAGTGGGTGCAGGAGAAGTGCAAGTGTTTACCAGCCATGGGCAGTGGGAGAAACCGAAGAACCCAGGTGTCAGACTCCTGGGTTTGGGTTCAGTCTTGGTTCTGTTCTGTGCCCCAGCTTCCCCATGAGCTGGGTGAAGAGTAGGGTCTTCGGTTCCAG
The DNA here is from genome assembly GCF_903992535.2 of Arvicola amphibius. Lineage (NCBI taxonomy): Eukaryota > Metazoa > Chordata > Mammalia > Rodentia > Cricetidae > Arvicola > Arvicola amphibius. The sequence goes on along the minus strand of NC_052051.1, from coordinate 82,572,261 downwards.
GGATGAACGAAATGAACTAGAGCACACACATGCTCACATGGGTCAGTGGCAGAAGGCGTGTGTTAAGTACAGGTGTTATTCTTGCTGTTAGCACATAGCTCATCCCACACGTAATTCCTTCCTCCATATTCCCCAGGGCTGGGTTACAGGGTCATTTGGCCTAGATTTTCACATGGGCACTTGGGCGGGATCTGAGCTCAGGTCCTCATACACAGTGAGTCTGTCTTCCACAGCATGTGCTCAAATCCACTGACCACTGCCCCAGTCTCACTTTCAAACATTTCGAGGTGCCTTCATATTGCTCCTACCCTCATAGCATCTTTGCCCTTAATAGATGGTCTGAGGCCCATTGGAGTAACTGGACAGTGAGCCTAGCTCTGGCCTGGGTCCTCAGCAGGCCGCCCATAGGGAGCCTACATACTACTTTCTCTGTTGGAGAGCCTTTCGCGGGGGGAGAGGGGAAGGGAGCCTGCTGGTGCTCAGCCAAAAGATGTGGGGCCAGCTCAAGAGCAGGCATGGAGGCCCCTTGGTGTGGAGGCTAGTGAACAGCCATCAGGCAGCAGGCAGAGTCACTGCATCCAGAGTCCTGGATCGGGCTGCCCGCCCCCCAGGCATATCACTGGGCAATGGGGGTGTACTTATTTGTTTCCAGCACAAACCCTGAGAAGCGCTGTCCTGAGATCTATTTTTAGAAAGAGAGCTGGAGCCAGCCTCACTCTGCACATTCATGGGCTCATGGCCTTCTCATGCCCTCATGGAGTATTTTCCTCTTAGTTAATTTTAATTGTCCACGGCCCCACAGGAAGTAGGCACACCTGATCTCATTAAGATGGCTGGAGTTATAGCAGTTCTCATACATAAGTGGTCTGAGGTCCGTCACGGTGAGGAAGCTGTGCCAGCATGTAAACCCATGTGTACCTGCTAAGTGCATCATTCAGACAGCTGGGTACAGCTGGGAGAGAGGTATAGCTAGGTGACCAAAGAGCAGGGAGGAAACAGCAGGTAGAAGGATGGAGCCTCCAGAGGAAGCCCAGATGCCAGAAGATCCTATTGGCTATTCTGTGGGATGTATGTGGCAAGAAGATCCTAGCCATTTTGTAAGTGACCCTGAGGCCACACATTAATTATCTAGTTCAACCTCTAGATGCAGGGACTGAGAAAGGAAACTGACTTAGCGTCTCTGAACTATAGCTCTCTGTGTGTCCTCAGGGAGTCAGCTCAACCTCTCTGTGCTTTCGTTTCCTCACCTGTGATGTGGAAGAATCTTACAGGGCCAGATTGACTATCAGATGGGGGTCTCTGCACGCAGCTGGAGTGATGTGATTTGAGCTCCTTGGTGCTGCCTGGAACCCAGCTCCTGTCCATATAGCCATTTCCTGACTGAAGAAAGGCGGTGGGACAGGCAGATCCCAGGAGCACTTCCTTCTCAGTGTGTGACCTCAGGTTCAGCTAGTCCTTCTGGAAAAACACACAGAAACATGGACAGGGAACCACTTAGGGATCTCAGAGTGCTTCTGCAGGGGTGTGGTCCCCCTGCAAATGGAGGAAAACAGCCGGAAGGACAGAAAGCTGTTCCAGGGAAGAGTGAGCCTCAGGGAAGAGCTGGGAAGGAAGCTGAGGCCGGAAGCAGGAAGGTTCAGCTGTGTGCCTGCAATTGCCGCAGCCATTGTCCTGGGATGACCGTGGCTGGGAACTGTCCGTAGCCTATCTGGCTATCTGTGACCTCCTTGCGAACAGCTCTGAGCATGCGCCAGCACACACTGCATTTCCCTGTGTTTGGGACTCCAGGGGTAATTTTCCAATGCTAAAGGGATAGGCTCTGAGCCTGCTTGACTGACATCACACCTCTACCCTCAGAGACTGGTGACGTCCCACATCTTCTTCGACTTAGCTAAGCCTCGGTTTCTGCTTCTTTAAAGTGGGCTCAGGCAGTCCACTCCCTGGGGCTTCTAGGAGGATGAGATGAGCCGAGAAATGATTATGAGAGAGGGGAGATGGATCTAGAACATGAGACTTGTGTCAGGTCCCAGGTCTGTGACCACTCTCCCCTTCCTTCCTCCACCCTTACCTGACAAGTTCCTGTGCTCTCTAAGGGGAAGGGGAGGGGACCCCAGAGCTGTGAAATCTTTGATGATTTCATCCATGAATCAACGCTTTTAGGCCATCTCCATTCCTCATTCTCTTCTCCAGCTCCTCCACTTCTCCCAGCTTAAAGTTCCTTCTTCCTCCTCCTACTGCTTTGCCCTCCTCCTACTCACACGTCCCTTCCTCCTCCCTTTTCAAAACCACTGAGTCCAGTTAGTGCTGCGTGATTGCATGAGGGTGACGGGCCAGCTGCTGAAGCATGGGCAACCTACCAGGGGCCACACCACTCCCTCCTGCAGGTGGGATCTCCTGAGCCCCTCCCCTACCTGTGCCCAGTGCTGACTGGCTTGATCTGGTTTGGGTCATGTACAGGTCATCACAGCTACTGTGAAGTTCATGAGTCCCAAGCCTCTGTCACGTCTGGAAGGCACCACTTCTCAGCAGCCCTCCTTGACACTATGGCTCTTACAATCTTTCTATCCCCTCTCCCTCCGTGGTTCCTGGGCCTCCGAGGGTGGTAGGAAGGGTCCCTCTTCTACTTTTAAAGTGTGCTGCTTTTCCCACTTCTGAGGCCCATGTCAGCCTCTCTCTTTCTCTCTCTCTCATACATACTCGCACACCCGCACCCACTCACACCCCCACCTTCACAATCACTGTGCCTTGGAATGGTGTCTGACTTCTCCAAGTACAAATGAACAGATTTCAGACCTCCTGATGGTACTGGGAGTCCTGTATCTTTTCTTCGGACTCCTCAACTGTGTCTCGGAGCCATTCATGGTGAAGGTGACTAGCAGTTGAGACTCACCTAGGACCCCGGGGAAGGCATACTAGACCGTACTAATCACTCCCAATTCACAATAAGCAAATGGGGGAGGGGTGTATAGTGAGGACTGGAGCAAGGGCTGAGGCTGCCTGGCTTCCAGGTGAGTGGTCTCAACACTGCTCTCTACCTACCCATGACAACTGAGAGAAAGAAAGGCAGGGGCTCCAAACTGACAATCAACCCCAATTATTCCCCCTAGGATTAGCAATTATTATCTAATCTCTAGGGAGTCAGCTAAATACAAGGCAATGAAACCCGCCTGCTAAGAGCCTCCTGGCTGCTGCTGGGAGCTGATCGCTCAGCAGTGAAACCCAGGTGTATGCTCTAACTAACAGGAAGGATTGTGGGGCAAGGGAGACGTTTGCTGGTGTCTCACGCTAGTTTCCTCATTTATTTTAATTAAGTAGTTAATTGTGTGTGTGGTATATGTGTGCTCACATGTGCATGCAGGTGCACATGCCTACACTTGAAGACTAGAGGAGGATGTCAGGTGTTCAGGACATCCGGTACCCTCTATTGTTCTCCACCTTGTTCCCTTGAGACAGGGTCTGACATTGTAATTCTTTAAAGCTAGCCAAGTGGCCATCAAGTCTCAATGGTCCTGTCACCTCACTGCCAGTGAGTGTGTGTGTGTGTGGGGGGGGGTGGCATTCTTTCCTCTGGCAGGAAGATTCTCCCAGATATCCCTCCTCAGGGATAGGTCTAGAAGAGGCATCAGGCCCCTGATGCCATCCTAGCTGGTTTGTGAGGTAATGGCAGCCCCTTGGCGCACTCCATACATCCTCTCACAAGTTCAAGTGCTTTGAACCCCCAGCACAGGCTGTGTAATGGAGGCCAACAACACATAGCCAAGAAGTAGCAGAGCTGGGAAAGGTAATTTTGTCGGGATCTGGAGCCCACGTCTGGACAGCTGCCCTGTGGCTTCAACACACACCCTTTGCTATTTTGTTTACCGTTGTGACAAGGCCCTCCCTAACACTGACCTCCTGTGAGACTGTGCTAAGACCCAAGATGACCCAGGCAGGCCCAGCTTGGTCAGAGTTCCCATTCTTACGGGCTTCATTGCTCACTGACTGAGGGTTGGATGCCTGGCCAAGCACAAAGTGGAGCCAGGAGAGTCTAGACATAGCTCTGCCTGCCTAGCTGTGGGACTTAGGGAGAGGAGAGAGATGAGACTTCCCTCCCTGAGAGGTAGTAAGTGCCAAGGATGTGCTGGGCCCTCCCATGTTTGCATAAGCTGTTCAGAGTCTAAGGCCTCCTCCCTCCTTCAGGGAGAGAAACTGGCAGTCACCAAAACAAGTTCTAGACTCCTTCCCTGACTCCACCTTTGAGCCTGTGTGTCTGTCAGCAGCAGTGTTTCCAAACAAGTCATCTGCCACAGGAGCACTAGCCTCACACTGCCCCACCTTCAGGTGACTGACCATGGTGCCTTAGGTCCTGAGCTCAGTGACCGACTCAGCAGGGTGACTCTACTGCAGGCCGCAGGTCACATTCAGAGTCACAGGCATGCAGGTGGCCATCCTGCCTACAGGTCTCACTCAGAGCCACAAGCAGGCAACCATCCTGCCAATAAAGAACAGCAAGCAGCTGCTGGGGAAAACCTTATGTTCTCCTCACTGTAGGGGACCAGACCCTCTTCCCATGTTCTGCCTGTCTGCTCAAAGCCACCCCATCTTCAGTTGTTCGGGTACCTGACTTCTTTTCCTGTCCACTGAAGGAAGGCAAGCTTCAGTGAGCCACAAACAGTCTCAGTTTACAAGTAGAAGTGGCCCTTGTGAAGCACCAATGACTCAGGGCTCCTTTATCCTCCTGGGTTCAAATGCTGAGGGCAAAGCAGTCTCGGGCTGTGAGACACGGAGGCAAAGGTGGCATAGATGTGGCTGGGGACAGCCCCTTGATTATTTCCGGTGTAAGCTAGCTGGGCTGTGAGAGGGGCAGGTGGCAGAGCTGGGTGTGCGTGGTCTGTGAGGTCGAGTGATGTCCCTTCCCTGCTCCCAATCTCCCCACCTGTGACATGAACAATGGGCTCTGGAGGACCTTTGTTCTGAGCAGAGCCACTTTGGTCCGAAGATTGAATTCTCAGGGTTGGGGGTTGTGGCAGAGTTAGTGGAGTCTGTGTACACAGAATCCTGAGTTGGATCTCAGCATTTCACAAAAACATATGTGGTGTAGGAGGTCCTTCTTTTTGTGTGTTGCTTTCATTGGTTAATTAAGAAAGAAATTGCTTGGCCTGATAGGGCAGAACTTAGATAGGCAGAGAAGACAGAACTGAATTCTGGGAGAAAGAAGCACAGTCAGAGAGTCACCATGGAGCTGCCAGGTCAGACATGCTGAATCTCTCCCGGTAAGGCACGACCTCATGGTGAACACAGATTATTAGAAATGGGTTAAATCAAGATGTGAGAGTAAGCCAATAAGAGGCTAGAGATAATGGACCAGGCAGTGTTTAAATGAATACAGTTTCTGCGTGATTATTTCAGGGATAAGCTAGCTGGGCGGCCGGGAAGAAAAGCAGGCCCTCTCTCCATCAACACATATGTACATCTGTAATAGAAGGATTAGGAGTTCAAAGCCATCCTAAGCTATCTAGTGAATTCAAGGCTAGCATGGAAGACATGCTAGCCTTGTCTCAAAAGTAAAGAGATGAGAAAAATTAAAAGTTCTCAGCCTTCTCCTTCTTTCTGTCCCCTTCAGTGACCCTTAAGGTGCCAGCTTGCACCATGACCCTCTCCTTTCTATTAATGTATGCTCTCTCTCAGCTCATGGGCTTCTGAACTGGGCAACAGACAGGGCCCGAAGGATCCTCACTCCAGATATTATTTTTCATGAGCCAACTCTGCTCCCAGACACTAGTTCCAGAGGCCTGTGTCTAAGGCCCTGGAGAAGGGAGAGGCTTCTCAAAAAGAAGGTCACCCAATTTCTAGACAGAGACTGTCCTCCTACCCCACATTCAGCTGCGTGTGCTCTCTAGCGCTTTCGGCCCTGGCTGCCCAAGTGTGCTGATGGAGTTCACCCCCAGACAGGGAAGCCTCTATCTGGACACTAGCAGCCTAGTGACAAAAGTAGACACTATGCAAGCATTCCCAGGCGGGGATATGAGGAAGGTGCACTCTATCACGCACTGCCTCAGGCTTCATTGTTTCCCTTCCCTGGGTGCTCCCATCCTTTGCCAGACATTCCTCCAGGTTGGTCCCAGAGAGCAGTGTTATAGCCTGATGCCTGCATCCGTATTGCCTCTTCCAGTCCCAGGTCTGTACACAGATGGTTAAAACAATTGGAGACACACACCCCTAACTTGGAAAGACCAAGAGAAAGGAGCAGTTGTCAGAAACTTCCAGAGTCTTCAAAGATCTATAATATCTGGAAGAGATACCTGGAGGAGCTGTGCCTTCTGCAGAGAGACCCAGCGCACTGAGCCCACCCAGAAGCTGATGGAAAGCTTCATAGTTCTCAAGCCAGTACTAGGTGTGTGGGTCTGTGCAGGGAGATCAACATGCACTGGAGTGCACAGACCGTCGCAGACGCATTCACATGTGCACACATTCCTCAGACTCCCCTTCTGTCTGAGTACTCTATTTAGGAATACTCCGATACCTGGAGGCAAGGTAGTCTGGGCTCTGGAAACAGGGCTTCCTTACTCCCTAAAGGGTGGACCAGCAGGTGAAGGAGGTGAAAGAGAGGAGAAGCGCTATGCCACGTAATGCCAAGAAAGACCCGTGTCTTCTCATAGCCTTGGGGGCGGTCACTTGTGGGCTCTGCATGTCTCCAACTCCCATAAACAGCCCAGCCTCCACCTTCAGGATCCCTGGCAGCAGCTGGCCCTTCTAGTGGGAGTGTGGGAGCCCAAGGCCTGAAGGGAGCCCAAATAGCTGCTGACACCAGTCCTCAAGCTAGAGGGAGAACATCCCACATATCTCCCAAAGGATGTCTATCTCACCTCCCAGCCAGGATGGAGGACTTAATCACAGTTCCCTCTTCTCTGGCTTTAACTAGATGAGCACATTCCCACCCCTCCCCCAGGGCCTCCACAAATGGCTCCTGCGACTTGGCCATCTCTCTCAACAAAGCTTAAAGATGGGCACAGAACCCTGAAGGGATTCACTTCTGTCTCCCAGCAGCTGAGTCCCCAGACTCATCACCAAAGGAGCCTCGCAGAAAGGATGAGGGAGCTCACAGGTCCGGCAATTAGGGCTCCTTCAGCCTTCTTTGCTGTGGCCTGCATACCCAGCGGCATGGTGACTTCTCAATCATTGAGCAAGGCTCGCCCTTTGCCTGCCCGTATTTGAGAGGCGTCATCGTCTAGGGCCATAAATCAACCTCTTTAATAATCACCAGTGACACATTTGGCAAGAAGATGGCTGGCTCTGCTGAGAACAGGGTGAAGGGTCAACTGCAAAGATGCTTAGAACTGTGTCCTGCCCCGAGGTTCAGAAATGCCTGCTCAAAGGGCAGAGGTCACTCTGAGCAATGCTCCCTGGAGTGACAGAAGAGTGGGCGGGGCTATCGTCACACACAAGACTGTGGCATGGATGACATCAGAGCCTCGAATGCATCAAGTACAAGAATTGGATACCAGCCTGAAGGACAAGTGGATACTTTCTCCCCAGTCCTTCTTTCCTTCTCTCCCTCCCTTCCTTTCCTCTTTCCTTCCTTCATTCCCAACTTTCTCTTTCTCTCTCTCCCTCCCTCGTTCCTTCCCCTCCCCTCCCTCACCTCCTTGCCTCTCCCTCTTCCTTTCTCTAGCAGAGAACTCTGCTCTAAACTTTTTGCATGGCTGACTCTTTCTCAATATTGAGAAGCCCCAGGTGCAGGCTTGTGTGTCATCTCAGCTATGGCCTGGCTGTGTCCTCAGGAGCTTCCAGTCGGGCTGACAAGTCTGGCATCTGGTTGTGGGCCAGTACTGACCAGATTCCTGATGCTTTGCCATGGTCCTGGACAAGTGTAGGACTGAGTGAAGTTCTAAGCAGATGTATACTGTTGTCCTATCTCAGCCCCATGGGAGTGGCAAAGCCTGCCCTGAGTGAGGCTCAGAGGGATGGAAAAGGCTTCCTTGGGTGTAGAGATACTTCATTTATATTTTAATAAATGAAGTTTTCCTGAAGGTCAGAGAGTAAAACAGCCCCACTGATAAGACTTACAGATCAGGCAGTGGTAACAGACACCTTTAATTCCAGTAGCCATACTGGTTTGCAATAGAAACCAGGCAGTAGTGGTGTACACCCTTAATCCCAGCCATAGAGAGAAATAGAATATGGGAGGTGACAGCACTCAGACACAGTCTCATTCTGATTTTTTTGAAGGCAGGATTGCCATTTCAGACTGAGATAAAAGTAAGAGTCAGTGACTCGCTGTTTTGCTTTTCTGACCTTTAAGTTGAATCCCAATATCTATCTTTGGGTTTTTATTAATTAATTGTGCTACATTTCTGTCCAAGTGCAAATGGTGACAGTGTGCAGAAAATGTCCATAGTAGATCTCCCCCATATGTTTGCAGCTTGAAGACTGCTCCTACAGAGATTTAGTGAACCCCGCCTCCCTGTTCAGCAGTGTATAATAACCCAACCCCTTGTTCAGCTGTATGTAATAATCCCGCCTCCTTGTTCAGCTGTACATCATAACCCCGCCTCCTTGTTCATCTGTATATAATAACCCCGCCTCCTTGTTCAGTTGTACATCATAACCCCGCCTCCCTGTTCAACTGTGTATAATAGCCCTGTCTCTGTGTTTAGCTGCACATAATAACCTCGACTTCTTGTCTGTGTGCAATATCTCTGCCTCCCTGTTCAAATGTATATAATAAGCACACTCAGGGTACTGTGACTTCTGCAGTAGAAAGCTCAGTTCACCCAGTCCCAGGTTTTCTACATATGTGTCTATGTGTCTGCCCTTCCTTCACTCCCTCTCCATCTGTTAGGTCAATGTCTGAAGCCCCACTGAGTGCAGCAGTTGACTCTGGCCTTGCCCATTCTTGGAGACAGTAAGCAACTTGCCCCAGGATCTTTCATTCACAAACCAAGCAGCCCCAAAATATGGCCCATGTTAGCCCTGAAAGTTCCAGACTAGGAACTACACTGTAAGACCAGCGATCTGCCCAAGTCAGGTGACACTGTCCAACATAACTAACCTGAATCTACCTGTATGACCCTTCCAGACCTCGCCACAGAAGCCACTAGAGGAAGCTCAAGCCCACTTGTCTTTCCGCTCTGCCTCCTGATCCACCTGGTACTTCCTCAGCTGACTCTGGGCAGTGTGGCCCTGAGCGGTGTGGCCCTGGGTGGGGTGGCCTGCACCCTCCTGTCGGACAATGAATGTAGCAGGCCTTCCAAATGGAAACTGTCTTGGGTGCTCTCCACCTCCTCAGACTTGAATCCTCAGAAAGCCTAGCTTTTAAAGCAGGTTGCAGGGCAAAACAGGCCCTGCATGCTGCGTGTAGTAATGGTGATGGTGCTGATGCTGATCAGGCAGGAGAGAGCATGGGACTCACACGCATGTGCTTGCAAGGGCTGGCATGGAGCTCCAGCAGCTTCATAGGGATTAAAGGCCATATAAGCAAGGACATAGCTTCCACAGGGGCCAGAGAGTCAAAGTAGGGACAAGCTTCTGGTGACTCCTGGGTTCATATGGCTGGTGTACAGATAAGAGCCACGGTAAAAAGCCGGGAGAAGGCTAGGGACCAGAGTCCAACAGACCTTCCAGATTGGTAACAGGTGCCCAGAGAGATGGGGATAGAGCCTGTTGGATGCATGGCTCCTGAGTATTTTCCTTTAAGCCACAATCCACTTGGCTGCTGTCCTGTGTGGGAGACACATGCGTCACCAATTCCCAGTTTCCGTGCAGCTCCAGCCTGGTCCCTGGCAGCCCTCAGTAGTTCCTGCCCTTTGCTGGGTCCCTCAGGTAGCCGCCTTTTCTACTGGGATCATGACACTGAGTCCCTTCGGCCCATCTTCTCCTTTCTCCACTCTCCCAAGCCCCACAGCTGAGGGGGTTGGACAGTGAATGGATTGTGTAGCAGACAGAACCAATGGTATGCATGGCCCTCAGAAGCTCAGGTCCCTTGGGAATCTGACCCAGAATGCATTTTCTGAAAGAAACTTGGAGTGGGCAGAGAAACAGGGACATGTAAAAGGAGCTATAGGGAGTTGTCCAGAGGCCTGGGAGAGTCTGGGGTTCTCCAGAGGCCTGGGATAGTCGGGGATCCCCAGAGGCCTGGGAGAGTTTGGGGGTCTCCAGAGGCCTGAGAGAATCTTCCGTCCCCATTTTCTAATGGACTAAGCTGGATCTCAAGGACCTGGAAGGTAGGTTGAGCAGGGAGAGTCTCAGCACCCAGGGAGGAACAAACCTATGTGGCTGAGCAACTTCCTTTAGAAGTCAGTTCAGAGAGGAAGTGACCTCACTGGACTTCCTGTGGCCTGGCCTGGCATGAAGAACACAGGATATTAAAAGAGGTTCTTCGGGGTGAGACACATTAATTGAATATTTGCTCAGTTCCTTGATTCACTCACTCGATGTTCATTTACTCACACAAATATTCAGTCATTCATCCACTCCCTCATTTATCTACATTCATTCATTCATTCATTCACCCAGCTGGTCGGCATGTTTGTATGTCAGTCACAGTTTGCAGCATCTTGGTTCTCTGTCACTGAGGAGTTTAGAATCAGTCAGCAGAGATGCCCTATAAGTGAACAAGGAAATAAATGTAATGTCATTGAGTGACAATGTCAGGAAGTGGGAGCGGGCAGATAAGAAAGTCAGTCAGGCAAACAAAGAAAGCTCTGTGCCAGGGGTAGGCATGACAGAGCATCCCGGAGAGGCTGTGTGATGACGTGGACACCTAAATGGGTGTGGGTAGCTGGAGGGCACTCTGGCAGTGAGAATTCCAAAGCCCTTTGGTAGGGGCCTGTGTAGTTTGGGGCAGAATGGCCAGGGATACTGTGGCTATCATGCTGGAAGCAGAGGAGGGGTAAGGGATGAAGATGGAGAGGCCCAAGCAAAATCTCTTCGAGGACAGAAGGAAGCGCAGAGTTTATGGTAATCTACATGGAGAGATCTGGAGGTGGTGAGTGCAAAGAAAAGGGATGGTTGAAGAGTCAAACTGATGTTCTAATACGATCCATTGTCGCTTTATGGGGAAGCTATGCCAAGTGCCATGGTAAAGACCACTAACTAGGGGGCAGAGTCCCTTTAGCACAGAGTGTGTGGCATGGCAAGAGAGCTGGTTCTTGTTCACTCTCTCTTTTCCAGTCTCTGGTCTCTATGTTCATGTGTTTATGCTTGTGTGTATGTGAGCTTGAGTGTGCACTTTCATGCGTGTGTGGTGGTCAACCTTAAATATCAACCTCAGGAGAAAGAGACTTTTATTCTTTTAGACAGGGTCTCTCACTGGTCCAGTGGGTCAAGCTGGCTGGCCAGTGAGCCCTCAGGAATCTCCCTGACATGACCAGCACTGGGACACCAAGCAAGTGACACTGCGTATTTTTTACATAAGGTTTTGATATGGAACTCAGGTCCTGAACTTGCAAGGCAAAAGCTTACAGATTGAGCCATCTCCCAACCACACACCAGTTTCCTTGTGTGATTCCCACAGCAATCACATGATAAAGCGGGATTATCTCTCCATTTCACAGATGAATAAATCAAGATCTAGAGCCATTCACTTATTTAAGGTCATAGAGCAGGTGCAGAGCCCAGCAGTCATATCGCTGGTTCAGGGTCCAGCAGATGGCAGTTGGGGCAAAGGGCTGACCTGCCATCAGAGCACAAGTCTTAGGAGTGACAAATGTTCTCGGAGCAGCCAAAACATGGGATCCTCAGAGAACATATCCACTGCAGCAAGGGGTGCTGGGAAGGGCTGCAGGACCAGGCTAGGCGTTACCACTGTTGGGGCTGGAGAGCAGGTGCTCAGAGGGGAATGGCCTTATGCACAGACTTGAGGGTAAGACTCATGCCTGTAGGAGAAGCAGGAGGCCAGAGTGGGGTACAGGCAAGGGCTGTTCTGAGGTGACCTTGACTATAGAGTAAGCCTCACAGCTTCTGTCTGCTGGTCTGGAGCCACTGAGGGGGTCTGGGTGGAGAGATGGCGGGGTATGGGTAGTGATAGGCAGGAGGGGTGGTAGAGCATGTGACTTAAGTGGGGCATGGCACAGGTGTGTGCTTCCCAGAGGAGTTAAGCTGTTATTCTCTGGGGTCACAGGGCTGTCACACCTCTGCCACATAACTTTGCTTTGCTTTTAGCCTTCCTTCCTCTGTTCTTCTCTCCATCCCTCCTCCTTTTTCTTTTTTAGAATACAGCTTTTAAATTTTTATTTATTTTATGTGTATGGGTGCTTTGCCTGCAAGTTTGGCTGTACACAATATATAAAGCCTATGGAGGCCAGAAGTGGGTGTCATCCCTGGAACTGGAGTCACACGGCATTGTAGAGCTTACGTGTAGGTGCTGGGAACCAAACCCCGGTCTTCTGGAGGAGCAGCCATTAGCGCTCTTCACCACTGAGCCAACTCCAGCTCGACAGCATTTCTTTACATTCCTAGTGCCATGCATCTGAGTGCCATGGCTCACATGCAGAGGTCAGAGGACCATCTGTGGGAGTCCATCTCTTCCCACACCATGTGGGCTATGGGAACTGGGGCAGGTGACAGGGTCGGGCTATGTAGCCGGGTCAGGAATTAAAGGTTCCCTTGCCTTGGTCATAGGATTGCAGACTGCTCCATTTCTCAGAACCTCCTCCCAAGCACACATCTCTTGCTTCCCTGAGGTTGAGATCGTGAGAAGATAGAAGAAAACAACCCAGTTTGGGTGAGTCCTTTAATTGCTTGTGCCTCAGTTTCCTTATTTGAGAATGGAAAAGTTAACACTGTCTCTCTCAGAGTTTATTCTGAGCAGGATGCAAGGAACTCACGTCTGTCACTTGGTGCATTCTTAGTGAGTGGCTGCCAAGATCAGTCCAAAACAGATGAGGTAGCAAGGGTGGGAGGCTGGCTGTGGGGAGGAGGGACAGAGGACAGATGTGGGAGCTGGCAGGGGAGCAGGCACAGCAACAAGGTCAGGCTCGTCAGGCTCGGAGCCTGGGAAAAGGCTGAAGGGAGGAACGTCATTTACTGCAGTGGGGGGGGGGCAGTTGGAGACTCAGAGTCTAGTTTAGAGTCGGGCTGTGTTTAGGTGACAGACAGCCATGTGCAGAGCTGGGAGAAACAAACATGGTTGCTGCAGGGAGCTTCCTGGAGGGAGGTAGAGGCTGCTGGTGTGAGAAGTAGGGAGGGAGAAAGTGAGGTGGGTTGGCTGGAGGTGAAGGTAGAAGGTGGGAGGGGCTGGTAAAGTGAATCTGAGAAGAGGAAGGGGAGGGGAATACAGTCGGTGATGTAGACCAGTGGAAACTTCTGAGTCTGGAGTCACAGCAGGATCACCTGGATTACCCGAAGCAGAGCCTGAGGTAGGATTCAGCGCACATGATTGAGAAGGGGGAGAGAAATGAAGGAACAGATAGGGCAGGACCTGTCCCAGTGGGGAGTGTGTGCTATAACCTAACCGGTTCTCTCTCATTCCCCACTCACACCCCCTTGGCCTGCAGCTCGGGCTGGACCAAAGCTGAGTGACACCTGTGAGCCATCAGCACAACTCTGAGGATCAGAGGTGGGCTATGGCCCAACAGCATCCACGGGGCCTGGTGTGAGCCAGGCCCCCCAGACTTGACCAAAAGACTTCTTCCGGACTAATGAAGGCAGTCCTCACCCCAAAAACACAGGAGAATTCCCCTGGCAAAAAAGACTCAGGAGACCTGGAAGGAGTTTCCAGAGTGTGTCAGGGGAATACAGTGACCTTTGACCTCCGCCAGAGAGTTTGACTGAGCTGGGGCCCAGTGGAACATAGATGGTACATTGGTTTCTTTTCTGTACCTATGGTAAAACATAGTAACTTGTAGTTCCAGGAGAGTCCACAGTGGCCCGGGAGGCATGGCAGCAGGGAATGCAGAGAACCCTTCTCAACCACACATAAGAAGCAGAAAACTTGAGAGGGGCTGAGAGATGGCTCAGAGGTTAAGAGCACTGACTGTTCTTCCAAAGGTCATGAGTTCAATCCCCAGCAACCACATGGTGGCTGAGATCTGGTGCCCTCTTCTGGCCTGCAGGGATACATGCAGACAGATGCTATATATATAATTAATAAATAAATCTTTTTTTAAAAAAAGCAGCTAAGCGAGGTGAGGCTATACATCCTCAGAGCCCACCCCCAGCTGTACCTGAACCTATGGGGACATTCTCACTCAGCCACAATACATGAAGCAGGCAAACAAAAGCAAAAGGAATGACAGTACCACACAGAGCTGTTCTTGCTAAGATGCTCTCGCTTCACCAGCACCCTCCTACCTGAGGTGCTGAGCCCCAAGAGAGAACCCTGAGTTCAGTCTAGTCCCAGAGCCAGATAGATTTCACTCAGAAGCACCCAGGATGGCATATACTCATGGAGGAGAGTCATCTGTCTATGTACTACTTTCATTGGTTAATAAAGAAACTGCCTTGGCCCTTTAATAGGACAGAAAATTAGGTAGGCGGAGTAGACAGAACAGAATTCTGGGAGAGAAGACAGACGCTTCAGGCAGTCACCATAGTCAGTTGCCATGCCTCTCCTCTCCAAGACAGATGCAGGTTAAGCTCTCTCCTGGTAAGCGACCACCTCGTGGTGCTACACAGATTACTAAATATGGGTTAAAGCAAGATTGAGAATTAACCAATAAGAGGCTTAAACTAATGGGCCAGGCAGTGTTTAAAGAATACAGTTTTCGTGTAATTATTTCGGGTGTAAAGCTACGGGGTGGTGGGACACAGCCCCACCGTTCCATCTACTTATACTTCCCAACCTTGTCTTCCCAGTGCCATGACCATGCTCTGGCCAGCAGCTCAGAAATATATCTGTTGCATTTTCAGACTTTGGCTGGAGCGGAGAGTCTCCATCTCATGGCCTTCTACACTGTCCTGGAAGACCACCAAGTTGTCTTGGTTAAGAACTATTGTTCCTGAGCTGGACAGAGGCAGCACACACCTTTAATTCCAGCACTTGGATTGCAGAGGCAGGAAGATCTCTGAGTTTGAGGCCAGCCTGGTCTACAAAGAGTTCCAGGATAGCCAGGGCCACACAGAGAAACCCTGTCAAAAAAAGGAAGGAAGGAAGATTAAAAACAACAACTACTGGGCCTATAATCAGAAGAGGCTGCTGGGACTTGCCAAGGACCCCTGAGCAGGACTCTGGAGTCTGGTACTCTCTCCTCTGCCCAGTCAGTCTGTTCTCACAACTAGCCACTCAACTCCTCCCCTCAAGGAGGAAGTCAGCCTGTGGCTTTCCTTCCCAGTGGCTGCGCTTGCTCTTCCCTCAGGCTGGGGTCCTGTTCCTCTAGTCTTCTGGAGATCATCTCCTTTCCACCCCAGGTCCATGCTCAACTGCCCCTTTCTTCAGACAGGCCTTACCCACCAAAGACGTGGATAAAGTACTTGCTTGCAAGCATAAGGACCTGAGTTCAGATCTCAGTACCCATATGGTGGTGTGCATCTGTAGCCCCAGTTTGGGAGAGGTGGGGACAGTGTGTCCTGTGGGCTCACAGCCTGTCTAGCCAAATGGGGAGCTCCAGGTTCAGTGAGACCCTGTCCTCAAAACATAAGTTGAGGAACTACTGAAGAATGTGCTTGATGTTGACCTCTGGCCTCCACTTGATCAGACACACACGCTTGCACATGTGTACACATATTGTGCACACTTGAATGCAGGCACATGCACACAGAATGCCAGTGCACACACACACACATGCATGTAAACACCCATGTACACACAGATAGTCTTCAGTTCTGCTCTAGTTCCTGCCTCATTTCCCCCTTTGTTCCACTGCCGCCCGGTTTTTGTGAGTGTATGCTTGTGTGTGTGTGTGCGCACGGCGTGTTATTTGTATCTGTCCTCTTTAGTGAGCTGTGTGCTCTGTGTGGGTGGCAGTGTGCTTTGCGTCCCAACCGGCAGGCTCACAGTACTGTCCAGCATCATCAGTGGCTGTGCTCCTGATGCCCTGTGCCCTCTGCTTCTGCTGTTCCCACATGACCGACTAAATTTCCACAGATCTTCTGTTGTGCACGTGCATATGACAAAGGTCATAACAGGTCTGAAATGGGGGTCATGGCCAAAATAGTTTCAGAACTTTGAGGGAGTTGAGTGACTACATGTGACCGACCAGAATAGTAAGATGAAATCACACATCTGGGACCTGGTGACCTTGTACCCCATATTCTGGCATGATTCATGAAGTCTCCGTATAGACTTCTGTGCTGATTTTAAAATGTCTGCAGATTTTTTTGGACACCCTTTCCTTCTAGAGTAGTGCCTCTCCCCTGGTCCTTGAGTTGTGACTTGCTTCTGATAAACGGATGTGGGCGAAGTGTTTCCATTTCCCTCTCAGGATGGTCACAAGACCATTGACCTCCTTGCTCTCCTCCTTGGCCAATCTCCCTGGTGAGAGACTGATGTTGCGTGTTGCGGAAATCTAAGCGTTCCTGAAAGAGGCCAGTGTGAGAGAAGCCGAGGCCTTCTCTCGATAGCTTCCTATTCCCGTGGGCTTTTCAAAGAAATGTGGGGAATAAGAAGGCAAAGCTGTCTTTCTTTGTCAAAAAGAAGGAAATGAGGAAGAGTGATCATGATAGAACAGTCTAGAATAACTGACTTGGACAGAGTCTTGTGTGTACCTCGGCTCACCCAAACCATTCTCAGGCTCCCCCACCCATACTTTCTCATAGGGTGACTGGATTCGTAGATGGGTAGAGGAGACAAGGCAGGTTCACAGCATTTTGAGCACCCCCACCCGAGCAGTTTGTGGGTGAGGAATGGACCACTAGGAGTATTCCATTATAAGCTATTTTCCTTAGTTCAGCCCGCTCTGTGATGTTACCAGAGACTTGAATGAAGACACAAAGGATGTGTCCAGCCAAACCTCAGAAGCTCAAGATGTTTTGACATGGCTGATTTATGATCCAAAACTCGCTTCCCAGATGGAATTGCCAGCCCCAAATCAACACTCAGAAATTTAATGGTAATCAATGTAAAGTCAGATCAGAAAAATCAGTCACTCCGTGAACAAGTCCAGGGCAGTGCTGCGCCTTGGCAGGACTCCATCGGAGATGATCTGGTCATTTTCATTTGCCCTCTGAGGTCCATGTAAGCATAACTTAAGGAGGCCTGCAGAGAAACGCCTCCCATCTAGCCTAGGCCCGAACAGGGCATCTGACCCCATGCTTATGGGCACAGGACAGCGAGGTCTGATGACGTCCTGTGGGCAAGGGTGAGTGACATCTCGAGGATGGACTAAGCGACAAGACAGTGGGGCTGAGGCAGAAGGAGAGAAGCAGCAGCTTGGCCACTGTTGGGCTGAGCCAGCACTAGTCCAAGGCAGGAAACTGGTTCATGGCACCCAAGCTTTTTCGGCCTCTATGCAGACAAGGCTGCTGGCTTCCTGAGAACTTCACATGGTGACAAAGCAAGGGGGAAGGTAAGCAGAAGAGAGAGACTCCCTTTATGTTGCCGGTGTGTGCACAATCACATCCCTAGTCCAGTCGACACAGGCTCCACCCAGACTTCGCACACTCAGGTTACACCCAACCTCATGAAATCCCCAGCGTCCACTTGCTTGCCTGCAGTCCCCTCACTGACACACCCACATGCAGGCAGCACCTTTGTCCTGGCTCTGGAAACAGATTTAACGTGGCATCTGCTATGTGGAGGTATTGGTGCAAGGGGTACCTTGGCCACAAGGGTCAGAGAACTAGAGGAGACAGCCTAGCTGCCATGTGGTATGGACAAGGCCCCCACAGAATTTCCAGGGAAACCCTGAGGCCTCTCAGAAGGTTAGAAGTAATCAAGAGTGTGGGCTTTGTGGCCGGTCACAGGGAGGAGGGGAGACAACTGGGAAAGGTGGCTTTCCCTAGAGAGTCAGAATCCCCAAAAGCTCAGCTGAGACTGGCCGAGAGCTACCAGTAGACATCACTCCTCCCTGTGGGAGATGAGTGTCTTGTTCCTGTAGGGGGGCATTAGAGTGACACCCTGCCCCCCCACCTACCCCCAGGCTCAAGTACGTGCAAACTGGCTGCAGCTCTCCTTCCCTGCCCTGCCCAACTGTTCCTAGGTGGAGCACTTCCTAGGTGAAAGGTAGTGGAAAGGCCTGAGGGGAGACTGCTTCCAAACCCAGGATGGCAGGATGCAGTCTGCAGGCCCAGCTGGGGACCCAGAACAGGAATCAACAACAGCAGGCGCTCGCCTGGACAGCCCGAAGCAGAATCCTGCTTAGTCGGATCCATACCCTGCATAGATGTCCAGGGAGGCCAGGCCTCCAGCATGTTTTCCTAGCCTGAGTCTTTTTCCCTTCATGGATCTCCCATCTCCTGCACTTAAGTGAACACAGGGAAGAGTCACAGCTCTCTGCCCTTGTCCTACAGCAGCCAGCACTCTAAGTCCCAGATAGCCTGGAGGGACAGTGTGGTCCACAGCCTGAGCCCAACCTCATCTCTGCTCAAAGGTTATCTCCTCCCACTAGGCATAGCCACAGGGACCAGGGAGTTGCTCGGCCCCTCCCACCTGCAATCACCTGGACACAGGTGATAATCTCGCCATTCCAAGCTGCTGCTCTCCCTCATATTGTGGTACCTAGGCATCAGCCCGAATCTTGCTGCAGGATCCTGATGTCTGTCCCCAGCAGCATAGTGACCATCCATCTCAGGGGGTACCATCAGAAGCATATGTACACCCTGTGCTTCTTCAGCCTGATGTCCAGGTCACTGTGGCCATCACAGCACCAGCAGCCCTGGGGACCACAACTCAAGTGATGTCATGAACAGGCCCTCTCACCTCTCGGGAGTGGCTACCACAAGCCAGCATTGGTCCCACATGGAAATCCCCCACACGGCTCTCCCTCCCCACCTCTTACATGCCCTTTAATCAGCCCAGGAGCCTGTTCCCTCGGTGATGCCTGGTCAGCTTCTGTGACGACATCCTGTTACCCCAGGTAGCACTGCCAAGTGAGAATCTACTGAGGTCAGGTCAGGTGACTCCCTGTGCACTGCTGTCCTCTGAGACCACAAGCCCCAGGACCCACTCAGATAATGGGTATATGACTACTGGGTCTGGGGCACCCCACTGGGTCTGGGGCACTCCTCCATCAGTTCTTCCTCCAGCACCCCATGCAGTCAGTCAGCTCATCATTCATCCCCTTCTCACATCCCTCCCTTCTTCTCCTCTCTCCTCCCTCTCTCCTAATTCTTCTCAGCTCCAGGAATAAATCTGTTCAGCTGATCTTGGCGACCATGGCCTTAATTGTGTGCGTTTGACAAATGGTTCTGTTGAATTGGCTCAGGGCAACAGCTGCAGTCTGGATTGGGACAGAAGCAGCCCTGGGGAAGGCTACGGGGGTGCAAAGCCATTGGGCCTGCCCCTCAGTGACCACACTAGGTCATTGGCCCTGCTTGCCTCTCAGCAACTAGTCTAGTGGGAATTGGATTGCAGAAGCTCTAGTGGAGCCCTGGGTACTGCCCTGCCTCCCCGCCAAGTCCATAGATGAGGGTTTTAGGGACAAGCTCAGAGTCATCAAGCGACTTGCCAAGGGCATGCAGCTGCTCAGAGATGCCCGAGAGTTCTACAGCTACCTCAAGATCCATGCCAGGGCTCTGCCCACTGCCCTGCCTCACCTATGGGTACCCCAGCCATCCATGCTTCCTCTTTCTTGCTCATCTATCTGCCCTGCTGACCAGTCACTGCCTCTTATTCCCTTCTTCCAAAAAACCCAGAGGGGAAAGCCTTGCCTATAGCACAGAATGGCACAGCCTCAAGCCCTAAACCTTTCACTGACTTGATGGGCTCAGCTGCCTCATCTGCGAGATGGGGTAAAATCTGTTATATGCACGTCATAGTGTTAGTGTGAGGTTAAAGGAGGATACAGGCAACACATTCAGTATGATGCTGGCACAAAAGGCTAGGACTGTATCCAGTGGCTGAGCACTTGTCTGGGGTGTGCAAGGCTCTGAGCTCTACTTCGCATCCTGCCAGGAAAAAAAAGATGAAAAATAAACGTTAAATAATGTTGGCATGGATAAATTCAAAGTTGTTATCAGTGGGGTCCTTAGGGCCACCGTGTATGGCTGGGCAGTTGTGCACTGTAAAAAGTCACCTGCATCTGCCCTTCTGTGTACCCTGGAGCTGCACCTGCCCTGAGGAGGGTATGCTTTCCAAACAGAGGCCAGAGGGGTCATTTTTTCCTAATTTGCACAAAAGTGCTGCAGAATGCCGTTCTGCTCATCCCAGCTACCATGTGAGGGGCACAGAGCAGGATTCCAAGCCATCTTGGAATCATAGCTCTCATCTGGGGGACCACAGTGGCTAGATTCTGCCATCTAAGTTCCCCCTTGGCACCATGGTAATTTGCAGTCTTCCAGAAATCCCATTTAAAATGAAGCATCCTCAGGAACAATAATGTCCTAAAAATAATCAGCTCTTATCATCATTTTCATGATCATTGCTACCATTATTTTAGACCTCTAGCGGATTAGTGGCCATCAGACAGAAGGCAGGGTAAGCCCCAAGAACAGCAGCTGGGAAGGAACTGGAGTAGGAACAGGCAAGGCAGGGAAGGCACAGGTAGCTCTCAGGATCCTGCCCCAGGGCTGGGGACAATCTTCCTCTGTTTGGGGTAGCTGAAGCAGAGAAGGGGATGGAAGTGGCTTGTGCCTGTGTGTATTGGGCACACCCCACTAAGAAGACTATATAAGTGGCACTCGTAGCATCCCTCAAGGTGCACCCCAACATTGCACATTTGTACAATGATTTATTAAGAAACTGCTTCCAGGTTATGAGGTGAAGCTAGGAAATTAGGGAAGGCAGCTGAAGAAAGGACAGACATTAGGCATGGCCCCTAAGCAGCAAACTCGAGGGTAAGCTTCACTTCAGGGGCTGTCCCCAGCTGAGGCAAGGTGCTAGACTCTCCACTCTGAGCCATTAGCTCCTGGGCACCAAGGTCCAGAGAGAGGAAGGAAGATAATAAACCCCAGGCATTTCGAGCACTTTTCTTTCTGTGAATGCAAGCGGTCCTGGAAACCACACTGAAGTCCCCAAAAGTTTTCTTGGGAGCTGGCCGCTGATGCACACAGAAGCTTCCTACTGATTAGTGCGGAACCCAAGCACTTGAGGGCAAGGGTGCCTGTAGTGTCTACTCCATGGGCAGGGACGGGCCTCTGATGACCTGGACACAATCTCCACTTGTTCAGTCAGTCAGTGTCAAAGCCAGGACCTGTGGGCACCTGGACAGGCAGGGTTGCTTGAGACCATGACTGGGGCACCCAGCTATGTTTTCCGTTTCTACTGTAACTTCTGGAATGATTAGTAAGGCCCTCTGGGCTCTGCTATGGCCTCATCATTTTATTTCTTAAAAATGGCTACTACTTATTAACTATTGGTAAATGTTGTTAATTGATGCTAGATCACCACTTAAGCAATTAAAAGTAAATCCTCAATCTTTCAGAAAAAGGGAGAGTTATAGGGTATTCCTGCTCCAACTACTCGCCAGGTCCTTCAGCCTCCTGACTGTATTTCAACCTGCCAGTCATCTCCCAGGGTAGCCTGGGAGGGCTCTGGTTGGGTCAGTGAAAGGTAAAGGGTGGCCTCCCATTTGGTCTGGAGCTAAATTGTTTGGAACTCTCCCAGTGTTGGTATAAGGGCTGACAAAGTGCACATCCACCCAGGGCCTCGCAATGGGATCGTCTTTGGAAATCAGGTGGCTGCAGATGTAATCAGGTAAGATGAAACCATGCTGTTTAAGCGGGCTCCAAGAGAAGAAGAGCCCTGTGAAGACAGAGGTGGAGGCCGAAGCGCTAGGACGCCAAGCCAAGGTGCTCCAAGGTGATAAGTGGGTGCCTGACGCTGAGAAGAGGTTTCTGGAAGGACCCAGCCCTGTCAACACCTGGCCCTTGATCTCTGGCATCTATGAGCGTGAGAGCACACATCTGTTTCCAACACGTTTGTGTGTGGCAATGTGTTTACAGTGGCTGTTGGGATTCTGATCTGAACTGTGCCCCACAGGCCCACATTTTGAACACTTGTTTGGCAGCTGGTGGCGTTATTTGGGGGGAGACTAGCCTGGCTGGTGGACAGTTTCCCAAGGGTGAATTTTGAAGGGAATCCCTTGTCCTTGGTCTCCTGTGAAGCAAGAGGTGTCGATCACACGCTCCTGCCGTGGAGGACTCCACCATGCCTCCCCAGCCGTGAGGGCTGAGAGCGCTCTGAAACCACAACCTCAAACATTTTCTCTTTTCAGTTGCTTCTGTTGGCTCTTTTGTCAGTGCTGTGAAGGCAGCTGAAACATCAGCCTGCGCCATCTGATGCTGCAGGGACACTCAGGGGCAGGCAGAGTCAGCCCCAGGCGCACACTGGACCCATGCTCCTTTCCAGCCTTACCAGACCCCCCAAAAGCCAGAGGAGCGATGTTTCTGAGCCTTGTCGTTCCATGAAAACCTTCTGACTGAAGATGAAGAGAGTTTTACACCCCCACCCAGACAGTCCCAACCTTGAGACACAGAGCCAGAGCCCCAGGTTGACATCCAAGTCTGTTCATATGAGTGTGAATTCCTTAGCACCCCCTGGACTTCCTGGGAATCCAGGGCCAGAGAAGGTGCATTTGTAAGGATTATCCAAGACACAGATCCAAGAGATGTACTGTTGGTTCTGAGCCAGGTCTGTTTTAAGGAACTGGCTCAGCAGTTGTAAGGCTGGTAAATAGGCAGTTACAGAGTCCGCGGGTGCACTGGAGAGCCAAGAAGGACTGACTGGAGGCCAAGGCTTCTACTGTAGGACTTTCTCTTGCTCAGAAAAGGTCAGCTTTTGGTTCTTTTAGACCGGCAATGGATTGGATGAGCCTCGCCAGCATCATACTAGGCATTCGGCTTAGTCACCATTCATGATAACCTCACCCAAAACCTCCCTCACAGGGACATCCAGAATGAGGCTTGGCCAGGTATTTCTGTATCACACTGGAGCCCAGTGATCACGTGATATAACCACCATGGTGGGCAAGAATGCTCAGCTGGACACTGAGGGAGATGAGAACTAAGGCTCAGAGAGGCCACATGATTTCCCCAAAGTCACCAAGCAAATAGATAACCAGGAGAATAGGTCCAACAGTGAGGGAAACCTGCATTTAACTCGCCCACATCCCATCCAAACCATTCTGAAGCCTGGAGATAGGGAGAGAAATGCCCACTTGGTAGAAGCAGGCCCCCCACTGAAGTGGGGTTGCTTTGTTCTGGAAACCACGCCTGTAACTTTAATATCTGCAGCACTGCTCCAAAGTGGCCCCCAAAGTTCCCATTTTGTGGATGAGGAGACTGAGGTACGGAAGCCGGCTGAGGCTCCACAATGAGTAAGACAAGGGGGAACGTCCCTGACCTGTATTTCATTTGTTCCCTTAAACACAAGCCCGTACCCCAAGGAGCGTGAGCAGCCCTGTGGGGTGAGCCCCTCACCTTCCAGACCTCTTGACACCTTGTCTGGTTTTCTCAGCAACCGTCTCAGCAAGAGCGTTTGTGCACCAAGATGAGGGAGGCTAGGGCATGTAACGCTGCTCGGTGTGACCTCTGTGACCATCCAGGTCCACTGCAAAGATCTCTAAAGACCCAAGGCTGATGCTCGAGGGCCATCCTCAGGGACACACCTGTTCTTCTCCACTCTGCCCACCTCTCTCCTCTATGACAAGTGGGAGGAGCTATGGCAGCCACAGAGAAAAAGGAAGAAAAAGCAGAAGGGAAGGAAGCAGGGAGGGAAAAAGAGCCCTTTGCCTCCTTCCCCAACAGCTCCCCCTGCACATGCCCGATGCAGGTTTTAGGTGGTTTTAGGATGAGAATGACAGCATCCCCTCTTTCTTTAGCTGGGTCATTGCCTCTCAGCCCCAGAGAAGCTCATTTGAGAGTTAATTTTTTCATTTGCATATAAGAGCATTTCGATTAAAAAGCCCTGGAAAGTTGCCCTCCATTTCATTGGCAAATAGTCTTGTTACCTCCCACCCCCTAAAAAATAAATAAAGAGACAAAAATTTAAAAAAACAATATTGCAGTTTTAAAGACAAGACAATTCTTACACAGAGATGGGTGGTCTCCGGGCAAAGGGATATTTGTGTATACAGAGACTTCGCTCCCGCCATGTCTTCTAGAAGCCTAGAACAGTGGAACTAATTGAAACCACCCAGAACACAGGACCAGCCTTTTTCTCTCGGTGTGAATGGAACCTCTGCCAGCCTCACTTGATGCCAGAACTTTCTTTTTGGTAGAAGAAGAGCGATTTGGGAAGGCACAGAGTTCCCACTGGCTAGGTTCATCAAAATTGCCCAGGGCAGCTGCTAAAATGTGGATTCCCACACTCTCCCACCCACCCAGAAAAGGAATCTTTAAGGAAAAGAGCCAAGTATCAACTTTTGCCATCTGTCCTGGCAATGGTGGGATCTTGGGGTTGGATGTAAGTGATCAGTACAGGAGCCAGGGTGTCGATTCTGTTCTGAAATATCAGAGAGCCAAAGACACAGAAAAGACTCCATAGATGAGCAAATACCTCGATACAGAAATGAGAGAGGGTGTGAATGTCAGCATAAAAGGAGAAATGAGTCAATCAGGAAAAGCGGCAATGGCTGAGAGAAGCCAGGTATAGTAATTAGGGAGCTTGTGGAGAAGGTGCTGGATGCTAGGCAAAGGCAAAAACAGGAACAAAGAAATAGTCAAGCAGGCAGCATTATACGGTTTGCACACAAAGGAAAATGAAAGATACAAAGATGGTCATACAGTGAGTGGCAGAGGACTTACGTACCAGAGAAGAGAAAGTCCTAAACATGTGTGTACCACCTACATATATGATCATGCAGTGAGTGGCGGAGGACTTATGTCCCAGAGAAGAGAAAGTCCTAAACAGGTGTGTACCAGCAACATAGCAACTCAACTCAGAGGGCACTACAATAAGTATTAGAGATGAAGGAGTGTTGTAAAAAACAAAGTTAAGGCCAGAGAGATATGTCAGCGGGTAAAGGCACTGCTGCCAAACCTGACTCCTGAGTTTAATGCCCAGGTCCTGCAGGAAGAGAACTGACCCCATAAGCTGTCCTCTGACTTCCACATGTCCGCATGGACACACACATACAAACAAATAAATGTAATTTAATTTTTAAAATATTCACCTTCAAGGCTTTGATATAAACTTTTCAGAATAGACACATCAGGGACTGTGCTGTCCATCGTGATGGAGCCACTGCTCACCGTGGCTCTCAGGCACGTGTCAATAGTGAAGCTGAGAGGACATAAGCTCTGGTGGTGGGTAAGCGCCGTGTCAATTTGACGGTATCTAGAGTCGAGACAGACCGTCTCTGGGCAAGCCTGAAGCGATTTCCTTCGTTAGATAAATGGAAATGTGCCTCTGTCTGCTGGAGGTGGCGATACAAGGAGGTTCGAGGGGAACACCTTAGCTTTGCGCCAGCTTGTCCTGGGATCTTGTTGGCAAGTGCAGCCTCTCTGCTGTGGCAGCTGCCATCTTTTTCTAACACCGGAACCCATCTTCCCCAGCCTGGCAGCATGGGGTGAGGACTGGTGGCTCTCCAGAAACCCTCCAGATCCTCAGCACCAGTTGGGTCTACCGAGGCCCACAGCTTTGCAGGATGAACAGTTATCTGTCCTCAACCTCTTCAGTGTGAAGACAGCCATTATTGGACTCCCTGGACTGTTTGTGTTAGCCTATCCAGTGAATGACCTGTTGATACATACCCATTCTTCCCCTCCCGCACCTCGAGGGAACTCTGGCTAACACACGTATAGACATCATATTCCAGAGACCGCAAAACTAAAAAGTAAAGGATGTCACTAATTTTTAGATTAGTTATTTCTTAAAATATTAATTTTGGATGTAGTGGGCCAGGAAATGTCATCACATTTATTTTCCATGTTGCCGTAGTTGTTTTCTGCTGGGAATTACACTCTGGACCCTGCACATGCTAAGCACACACTACCACCAAGCTACTCCCTCAGCTTCTGCTTTTACTTTTGCAAAATGACCCGAGGAAATGTCGAGTGCCTGTGGCAGGTACGTTGCTGTTGGACGATGCTGATGCGGAGAGGGAATTTTGCAAGTAGCCTACCATCCGCAAGGCCTATTCCAGAAATCCTGCTTTTGAGCAGGGACTCCTCCCTGGAGGGTTGATAGGGATGGCCACTGTGGCAGGGTTTAGAACTGCTTTGCAAACACATCCCTGGGCATCCATAAGTGTGTTTTTAAAAAGTTGAATTAATTAAAATAAAAAGCTAAAAGTTTCCCATAAATTTTAACTGAGGAGGACATCATTTAACTGTGGGCACCATCATCCCATGAGCTGGGAGCCTGGACTGCACACAAGAGGAGAAGTGAGCTGAGTATCCACATAAATCTTGCTCTGCTTCCTGTCTGTGGATGCGATGGGATTGGCTGGCCCTAGCTCCTGCCCCATGCTTTCCCTGAATGTGGATGCTATAACACTGGCTGGCCCTAGCTCCTGCCCCATGCTTTCCCTGTCGTGATGGACTGTGCCCTCAGACACAATGAGCCCTTCCTTTCTCCCTTGAGTTACTCTAGTCAGGAAGTGTGTCAACGCATGAGGAAAGCAACTAACCCACTGCCCCCATGTCCACATGTGTCCTTTCAACCCTCGCTCCTCACTGGAGTTCACATGAGGCAGAAGCTTGGTGTGTGATAAGCAGACACTCCAGATTATAGTCTCCCTTCTGGTGACCTGCTGGAGAAACTTGGAGCTTGGATTTTGTGTTTATAGGATAAAAGTAACCCCCACCAGCAGGGTTGATGTGGGACTGAAGAGTCATAGTTTAAAATTCAAGAAGAGTGAAGAGGGCTGCCCACTTTCCACTCCTGGACCTGAACCCACTTGCTAGCTTGAGAAATGTAGGAGATGCCCTCTGGAGACAGCATGAATGGGGATGGCATAGGAGCAGCTATCCAGAGATGGCATGGGGGAAGCTATCTGGGGATGGCATGGAGGCAGCTATCTGGGGATGACAGGGATGGCAGCTATCTGGGGATGGCATGGGGGGCAGCTATCAGGGGATGGCAGGGAGGGCAGCTATCTGGGGGTGGCATGGGGGGCAGCTATCCGGGGATGGCATGAGGGGCAGCTATCAGGGGATGGCAGGGATGGCAGCTATCCGGGGATGGCATGGGGGGCAGCTATCAGGGGATGGCAGGGAGGGCAGCTATCTGGGGGTGGAATGTTAGAACTGAAGATGTAAGACCCTAACGGCTTCTTTTCGTGGCATTCAACTAGGACACGGGCTGTGAGCTTCAAACCACCATGAGTCGGCACAGCTTTGATTCTCACGCCAGACTCATTAGAAACGTGGGGGTCTACAGCCCCAGTTCTGGTAAGGATGAGGGGCTCAGATTGTGTGAGAATTGCTACAGCTTCATAATTCCAGACAGAAGGCCCTGTGGTAGACAGCTTTCTGCCATGGTGACAAATCACCTGAGATCATTAACTTACAAAGGCAGAAGGTTTGCTCTGACTCACAACTGTTAACGCTTCTGCACGTGATGGGTTGGCTCCACGGCTCTGAGTCTCTGGCAGGCAGCACATCACTACATAGGAACGTGTCAGCGCATGCTCACTCAGCTTGCCAGCGAGGAAGCTCGAGAGGCAAGGTCTACCATCCTCTTCCAGGCCATATGCACAATGGCCTGAAATACCTCCCACTAGGTCCCAGCCACTTCCCAGTAGTGCTGCTCTGGGAACTAATCCTCTGGGGGGCACTCAGGATCCAAGTCCAGCCTTGAGTGGACATCTACATAGTCAACTCACCTTGGTTTGTCTGGGACAGTCTAGGTTTTAGTGTGGACGTCTCAGCTCCTGGGATATCTCTTCTCCTAAGCAGACCAGCATGGCTGGCAGCTCTGCCATGGTGTTCAAGGGAGGCCCGACCTGCTGGGAGCAACATCAGAGCCTTGCAAAGGTCTCAGGGCTCCACTTTTTCACTCAGAATCACCAGGGATGAGGTCCCCAAATCAGAATCTCTACTCCCCCAGGAGATACTGCTGCCTTTTGGGGGCCACAGTAAGAATGACTCTTTTGTGGGCACAGAAAACTGTCTAGGGGGAGCATCAAGAGGAGCCAGATTGGCGTCTTCACGGCCCTTCAAGCAAGGTGACAATGAGGTTCTTCCCTCACCCTTAATAATCCAACGTTGACTGTCAGAAGTGGTTGGTGAAGGCAGATAGGAAAACCCACCATTTTATCTGGAATTATAATGAGTGCTTTGTTGGTGTGAGCTCCTTCATCTTTCTCGCTGCTTCCCAGAGTGCTCTGTGTGTTGACAAGCCCAGGGCCCAGAGTCTGGCAGTGTTAGTTTGGAGAGGTATAAGTGGTTCCTTCCTAGACCTGGGAAGCCAGGCCTGCGCTTGGGCTCACCGGGTGTGGGATACACACCCAGAACACTCTCGAGGGTTCTCACTGCTATTGGCTGTGCCAGTGATATGCAGCCCTGTGTAAGATAGATGTGTGTGAGAGGAGCTGTTCTGTGAAGGACTGAGAAGGTGAGGGGCCCTACCCATAAGCTGTCTGCCAGAACAGGGTAGCCCAGAAGAAAGGAGAGCTTTTCAGTGGCCGCTGTGTCCTGGTCATTGGCTCCTGGGTAATGTGTTCCCACCTGCACTTCTGGTGAAAACATTGTCCTTTTCTTGCACAAGAGCCATCATGTAGATCTGGGGCTGGATGACTGTGGTAGCATGAATAAAAATGACCCCCAGAGGCCCATAGAGAGTGGCACTGTTAGGAGGTGTGACCTTGTGGGAGTAGGCATGGCCTCGCTGAGGAAGTGTGTCTCACTCTCTTATTGTTTCCTGCTGATCTGGAGGTAGAACTCACGGCTTCTTCTCCAGCACCATGTTTGCCTGCACTGCCCTGCTTCCCATGCTAAGCCTCTGAAACTGTTACCCAGCCCCAGTTGAGTGTTTTCCTTTAGAAGTCACATAGTCCCAGTGTCTCCTCATAGCCATAGAAACCCTAGCTCAGACAGTGATGATAGCTAGAGTTTGGCTTGGCCACCTGCTCACATGCCATGGAACCCTCTGAGCCTCAGGAACTTCCTGCTCTAATGTGATCCCATCCGCAGTCCTGCTTCTGTGAGAAGCATGCAAACAGTCAGCACACAGTAGGACTGCACAGAGCAGTATAGCATGTCTTTATCATAACTCATAGCAGGCAACTAGGGTGTCTCTGGGGCTTGGTTTTAGGGGTATCTTAAAGACAAACTACCTCACCAACAGCCCTGGGTCACCAGTGGGAAGATTCTTTGAATAGAAGTAAGTGTGGGCCAGAAAGAAATGGGTCACTTGGCCTTTTGTATTTTCTGGCTGTGAGGCTCTAGCTTAGGAAAGGCAGTGACACAACAGGACAGCAAATGTGTCACCAAGGAAGGAAGGTCATCTGGTCCGGCTTTCCTTGTGATGGAGGCACAGTGGGACACTAGCATTTGGATGCTCATGACATGGAAGGTGTTTCCAGAATCACAGGCCAAGGAGGCAACTTGTTTGTTTGTTTATCGAGACAGGGTTTCTCTAGTTTTGGAACCTGTCCTGGAACTACCTCTTCTAGACCAGAGTGGCCTCAAACTCACAGGGATCTGCCTACCTCTGCCTCCCGAGTGCTGGGATTAAAGGTGTGCGCCACCACCACCCAGCTTTTTTTGTTTGTTTTTGGTTTTGTTTTTGGAAGGAGGCACCTTTTACATCTCTGAAGTTAATATCACCTACAAACTTGCTCCCTGTGGCAGCAGCTGTTCATGGTGGTGGTGGTGGTGGTGGTGTGTGTGTGTGTGTGTGTGTGTGTGTGTGTGTGTATGTGTGAGAGAGAGAGAGAGAGAGAGAGAGAGAGAGAGAGAGAGAGAGAGAGAGACTTCTGTGTGACAAGCCTTCCTAAAGTTTGGTTAGTTGCAAAAGGTACAGGCAGTTATTTGTTAGATTCTGCAGTGTGTGGGGCCAAGGTGTGTGTGTGTGTTTGTGTGTGTGTAGTGTATCCTAAGGCTGTATCAAGCTAATCCTTTGACCAAAGCCAGATCTGAAAAGGGTTCACACCTAAGGTTTCTGGGAGCTTCAGGGACAATGGGAAACAACTCTACTCCCTGGAGGGCATGGGTAGAGGGACAGATGAGCCATGAGAAGCCCTGAGGATAAACAGCCAGCCTCAGTCATATGGAACTTTCTTGAGGTATTATTTCAATAGCACTGTTCTCCAGCCCTAATATCTGATCACCTGTGGAGGAAGCTTCTGTACTTCAGCTTTTTTTTGTAACCCAAGGCCCTTTTACTCCTCGGGGTCTTTGCTGGGGGCTGGGGTCCTACTTGACACGGTGCCTGTGAACAGGACAGAAAGTTGATGGTGAGTCCATCCTGGGTGGTACCTATCTCCACAAATAAAGGGCCTGCCAGGAACCTCCTGGCACAGGAAAGCCAGCTCTGAGTCTTGGTTCTGGTCCCCTCCACCTTTGACTGTTTCCTCTTCTCTGTTTGGTGAGCACCCACTCATTTTCTGGTGCTTAATCTGCTACAATTTCCATAGATCTCCTCAGCCCACACTCAGGAGAGAACAGAATCACCTTTTCACCTCCCACTGCCCTCTGTAATGTAATAGAGCCGGTACTCTGACATTGGCTCACACTGCATATCTGTGTAGAGCCGGTACACTGACAGTGACTCACACTGCACATCTGTGTAGAGACGGTACCCTGACATTGACTCACACTGCACATCTGTGTAGAGACGGTACCCTGACATTGACTCATGCACGGCACATCTATGAACATGGGCATTCTAGCACCCAGGAGAGGGGGCTTTATCCATACATTTACCTCAGTGCTCAGCATACAGTGGGGACCGCATGTGCTTGGTGAACGACAGTGTGAATATATGTACTGCTGGGCTTTCCCAGGACTCAAGGGTCCTTTGTCCTTTCAGGATCTCCCCTTTATTCCTGAAAGGGACCAGGCTTCTGCTCCTGTGCTATGTCACACGATGGTGTATACTGGCTGCCCTGGAGTCAAATGTTCCAACACTGTCACGGTCCCATTGCATCCTGGATATATGAGAGCCCTGCAGCCTAATGAAGAGGAAAAGTGCACCTCCACCAGAGCCATCTTTATTACAAACATAAAATGAAGTCAGCCAGAAGCCTGACTCGGTGCCCTGGGCCCAGAGGAACACCCCCCACAGGTGAGGCTTCTGGGTACAGAGTGCGTTTGCTCTTCCCACTAGCTCTATGAGTCTGAATCAGTCACCTGATCTCAGAACCCCCGCTCATTTCTTCACCAGGAAAACGAAAATGCCGGTCGGAGCATTGCAGGTTTCAACCAGATACCAGGTGATGTGTACAGGCATGAAACGCCAGGTCCTTCCCCAGGTGCAGATCCACAACCGTCGCTGGCAGATGAATGGCTCCATAGCGTTGCAGAGCTGCTGTTGAAGCTACCTCTATGTGAAACCACAGGAGTCTGGGGAGTGGTCAGGTGTGAGCGGTAAGTGGTCAGGGAGCTTGCATCTTGTTGAGAGCATCGAACACACGCTGTGCCTACACGAGCAATAATCGACCCTTCTCATACTGGGCAACTGGTGCAATGATTCTCTCTTTCCCTCCCTCCTTCCCTCCCTCCTTCCCTCCCTCCCCCCCCCTCTCTCTCTCTCTCTCTCGTGTGTGTGTATGCATGTGTATGAATGAAAGAAAGTGGGACCCAGCAGCCAGTACACATGATCAGGCTGGCTGGTGGCAAATCTGAAGTTTAAAACCAAGCTCTGTGGAGCAGAAGCCAGCGGATGCACCTTGCACACCTGTCCTCGCAGTGCATCGTAGTCTCGGGCATCAGGCCCTTGTTTCCATTCTTGGGGAGAAAACCAAGGAATGTGGGGGCAAGGGTTGTCCAGGAGGTACACTGCACTGGTTAGTTTTGACTGTCAACTTGGAACAACCTAAAATAACCTGGAGAAACTGATTGAAGAATTATCTAAATCAGGTTGGCCTGTGGGCATGTCTTTGGGGATTGTTTTTAATGGTTAGTTGACATAGGAAGACCCAGCCTATAGTAGACAGTAACATTCCCTAGGCAAGAGGTCTGGAACAGCATAAGACAGGAGAAAACCAGTAAGCAAGGATGTTTAACTCTTTGCCCTTGACTGTGGATAAGTTGTGACTAGTTGTTTGAGTTTCTGCCTTGACTTCCCTAAAACAATAGACTGGAACCTGGACTGTATGCAAAATAAAGACTCTCTCCCTTACGTTTCTTTTATCAGGGTAGTCGTCATAGCAACAGAAACAAAACTAGAACATGCAGAAGGCAGATAGTAGGAATAGGTAGGACTGGGGCTGGAATATAGAAAGAGTCCACTCTTGACTACTGCAGTGGTCAGTTCAAGTAGAGCCACTGTTGACTACCACAGTGGTCAGTTCAAGCCAAGCATGGGTACAGGTATGTGACATCTAAAAATGACACGCTTAGTCCTGAGCAACAATTGTTCTTCAAGTGCATGACATGATTCCATGCCAGCCTGGTGGAGGTGTTGCTCAGTTCTCACTCCTCTCCCTGAGGCCACATTGATGGCCGGGATCCTACTTGAAACCGGCAGCCTTTCTCCTCTGTCCCCAAGGGAAGACAACAGAAGTTTTCCAGCAGTTTCTCTTGACAAGACTCAAGCAGAGAAGGGTGGAGTTCCATCTGTGAGCTGACTGTGCTATCATAACTGGAACGGATTTGTGAGTCACCAATCTAAAACAGCAGATAAATCCACCGAGCCTCAAAACACCATTTGTTCTCAGCACTACCTCAAAACTATGGTTTTTAGCCCTCTGACTGCTCAGTCCTATTATTTAATGCCTTAATAAGGAAACACATATTTGCTACACTATAAGTTTGTGTTTTTAATGTTTTGATACCATTTTAATATAATTAATACACTTTGTAATTCTCTGTATTTTTATTGCATGCATCGAAAAACATCATTCCCAAAAGGCATCTGGAAATTTCTTCAGAATAACAAAAGGTCCTTGACTGAAGAAATATTTGCAGGGGTCTGTAACTACATAGTGTACTAGTTGACATAAGATAAATTTAGGAACAGAGAAGTCAAGCAAACTTCCCAAGGTCACACAATAAGGAAAGAGTGAAGATTTAAGCCCAAGAATCTAGATCAGAGCCTGTCCTCTTGACTAGCACCCTGGGCTGGGCCTCTCTGCTTCCGTGTAGGCTGCCAGTCCTTTCTTCTGCTATTTTTCTTGTAGATTCAACAAGATAGAATGTGATTGTTGCTTTAACACTCTGCTTCCCAGGTGCCATGAGGGTTGAGACTGGCTTAATTCATCTGTGGATTCAGACAAGCCCTCAAGGGGTTTAAATAAAAGTTTTGAGTGTGCATGTCTGTAACCCACAAATGCCTCATGCGTGATACAATTCCACCTCTCTAAAGAGGGCAAAAAGGCCCCAAGCTACAGAGTCTGTCACACTTTATAATGCCATTAACATGGGGCCTTGTGTTTCTACAGCACTTTTGATGTGCCCCAGAATTTTTATGTCACTTTGACGTAAGCCATAAGCATAAATTTGTCGGAATGTGAACAGGATTCCGCTTCTGTGCCTTACAGACAGAAATGGAAGCACCATGGAGATGGGGGCGGGGCTTCAGACCTGCCTGCATCACTTCCTGGCTGCTCTGAGCCCAGTGCCTCCGTCCATCAAACAGGGACCACGAGAGTATCTGCGTGACCCCTGCAAGGACTGAGGCAATGCAGACGGTTCAAACATGCTTCTGGGACTAGCAAGGCCACAGGCACTGTGGGTGCCATCTGGGATCAAGGCAAGGATGACATGGTGGTGGCATCGCAAGGACGATGTGACTGAGACCAGGTGGATTCTGGGTCCATCGCAGCTGCATAGCTAGGACAAGTCCCTGAGCCTTGGACCTTCAGTTCCTGAGTGATGAAATGAGAGGACAGGGAAAGATCCGCAGGCATGGCTCAGGACACTGTTCACTGAAAGTCTGCGTGTTGAAAGCACCCCCACAGACCTCACAGCCAGTGGGGAGACGCCCCTTGGGAGATGAAGAATGAACCTGGAGTCGGCACCAAATTTGCAGGCGCAGTCACCATCCAGAGCTTGGCCTCAGGGTCATTTTCCTTACACATTTCAGCACGGTAAAACTTTGGGGAAAAGGTTTCCACATGACAATTATCACAACAAAGAAACTGCCCAGCAAAGCAGCAAAGCACCTGTGACCTTCACAATAATATTGAGTTCTGTTGAGTGATGAACAGAGCTCAAGCCCAGGGAGGAAGGGTTTGTCATAACCATAAGGACTGATTCTATTATGCAGGATGCAAAGTACATGGGACCTCTTTCCCAAGATGGGCCTTGTTCCTTGGGACCTAAACAATGCTCCAGACATTGGGGCATTCAGGAAGGATGGCTCTATAGAACACCATGCTGTTAGACAGCTTTCATTCCCACCTTTCGGGTATCAGTTACTTCCTTCCATTAAAGAAAATAGGTCCAAGCTTTTGACAAGCCTGTTTCCTCCAGTCTTTGAGCTGAGTCTTCCACGTTTACGTGCAGTGAATCTGGGAAGCAGACGCAGGACTGCTTCTGTCAGGCATTTTGTTATAGTCTTTGGGCAAGGTCTTGCTCTCAAGCAGAATTTTTTTTTCTTTTTTCTTTTTTTGGTTTTTCGAGACAGGGTTTCTCTGTAGCTTTTTTAAAGCCTGTCCTGGAACTAGCTCTTGTAGACCAGGCTGGCCTCGAACTCACAGAGATCCACCTGCCTCTGCCTCCCGAGTGCTGGGATTAAAGGCGTGCGCCACCACCGCCCGGCTCTCAAGCAGAATTTGATGCACATTTAAGATTCTTCCTTCTCCCACTCACTTCTATCAAGGATTTCCCTCACCTCCACACACCTATGTCCTCCACCTCCCCTCTCCTGTGCAATTCTCTTCCTTCTACACTTTGATTCTTACAGTGAGCTTTAAGGATTCTTGTGTACAAGACTGACTGCACAGGGCCTCTTCCGTTATCGGGGTTACTTATGATAGAACCACACCTAATAGGGCCAGATAGCTGTTCCTACATACACACATGCACATGCACACACAGTTACACACACACGTATACATACACACATTTACACACACATGTGCACATACACAATTATACACACATACACAGTCTCACACTTGCAAACACATGTGCACACATATACACACATGCACATATACAGATACACACACATATACTGCCACACATCATGCACACCAGTACGCAGATATACACACACATATATACTCTCACACATTCACACACATACACACACATACATACTCTCACAATTCACACACACAGATACACACACACATACACGCTCTCACAATTCACACACACATGCGTACTCGCAAGCATGCACACATACACATGCACACATATACATATGCATAAACACACTCATTTGGGGAGTCATAGACCTGTGGTGGGGTGGTGTGGGTAGAAATAGACAGGCCCACCTATAATAACGGCAGTGCAAATCTACTGAGCAGCTCTTCTTCCCCAAATGGCTTTTAAAATATAAAAATGTCTTAAATTATTACCTATTACCAAAAAGGAATTTTAAAAGAGGTTAACAAGGGATTTAATGACTGTGGAGCAATAACGTTCCTTGTATCAAATTAAAATTCTAAAGCTGCCACAGGAAACAAGTGCGTTAGGAGTTGCCAAGATTACGTGTGTTATTACTAGGGAAGGCTTGATTGCCCCACACATTCTTCGTCCTGCATTCGAATTGGCAAGTGACTCCATTGGAATGAGAATCTAGGCACACCAGGCACGTACTCCAGCCAAGGAAGTCCTTAGAGACTAGGGACTTCCTAAGTCAAACATGGAAGACAGCACCATGTTTTCTGCAAGCAGCAATTGGAGGTGGATGTGTGCAGTGGCGCTCAAATGGCTCGGCCCACAAGCCGTGTGGCTTCAGACAAGTCACTTTGCTTCTCTGAACTTTCATCTCTCCATACTTATCGTTTTGAAATGACACAGGCCGAAGCTTTGGAAGCTCCTCACAGGCTGCTGAATAATGATGATTGATGGATTCTTCGGCTAGTCTCCTCCCTGTTCCCGCCCCTCCCCAGTGCTGAAGCCTGGTTCCTAACTATACTATTTAATATCAGTCATTTGTTATGGTCTTCCTGAGGGCCAGGCATCCTCTCACTCACTGTCTAAGGCACTATTAATCATTCCATTTTATGGAGTAGGAAAGTGAGCAGGGCCAGGAGACGGCAGGGGTTGAAACCCAGACCCTTCTGGCTTATAAGGTCTTCCTCTGAAGCTTCCGAATATGCCAGATGTGCAGTTTCAAACTGTAAAACTCCCCTGTAGGCAAGGCTCAATGCCAGTCTTCCCTGCCTCCAGCACAAGTGCTATCCCGGCATTCTGCGATGGTGAGGCTATCTGGAAAACAGCACTTGGCATGGATGGTCTCTTAAGGTCAGTTCTAGAAACATCTCTTTAGAAGCCCGAGCATTCACAGTTAAGGGAGACTGCCCACAGAAGAACACTTCAAAATGGATAAAATGAATCACAGCTGGAGTGTGTGTGTGTGTGTGTGTGTGTGTGTATTAATCGTACCTTTCCAATCCCAGATGTCAATAAAACGTTAAACTACCGATGAGGAGGTAGTTCTTCCTGCAACCCCATGGTGTGGCTTTGAAATATCTTCTCAGAAGGAAAGCTGGGCAAAGAAATAGAAATCTATGCAATGTGCAGAACAGAAGAATGAGGGGCATCCTTGAGAGCTCTCTGGAACACTGTGAAAGGCTTGCCAGGTCAGTGAGGGCTGGCCCAACACTGCCAATTAGCGCAAATGGAAAACAGGCCTCAGTCTCAGAATTGAAGACGAAGAGCAGCAGTTAACCTGTCTCCTAACAGAAAACACGGCCCTTAATGCTCCATGTAATTTAATATTTTAAATTATGACTGCAAGCATCCAAGCCTCCTGTTGAACAGTAGAACATGGCAATAAAGTTCTCAGTGGGGCTTTGGCGAGTGTGGTCACAGGAATAATGGCTATGGAGCCAGAGCTGGGCTGGCCAGCAGAGCAGGGCTTCGCCCTCATCCCCACAACTCAGTCCTAGGTTCCACCAATCATCTTCTCACAGCGGGAACCACTGATTATGCTCAGGGACCTTTGGAGGATTAGCTACTTTGGAGGATGATTTGAGTTGTAGGTGTCCCCAACCAGAGTTAAAAGGGTCCTGCCTATTCCAGGGGACCCATTTAAATTATGATTCTCAAGACTGAGGATGGTTCAGTCAGTAAGGTACTTGTCTTGCAACCATGACAACCTGAATTACATCCCTACAACCACATACACAAACAAACATGGTGAGTTGATGTGGACTTGTCATGTCAATGTTGGGGACACTGGAACAGATGGATCCATGGTGCTTGCTAGCCAGCCTAGATGAGCTAGCAAGTTCCAGGGCAGCCCAAAACGGTCTCAAAACACCAGGAGGATGGCACTTGAGGAACAACAGCCAAAGTTGTCCTCTGACTACACTCTTACACACATGCACACTCAGACACACATACAAGCACACACACATATGCACACACAGACCGTACACTAAGCTGTATGTGATGGCTCATCTTTGTGTCAGCCTGATTACATCTGGAATTAACTAAAAACCCACGCACCTGGGCATACCTGTGAGGGATTTTGCTTGATTGGATGGATTATTTGAAGTTGGAAGACCCTCCCTAAGTCTGGGCTTCAGTTTCTGGTGGCAGCCTATTTAAATGGCTTGGAAGAAGGATGCTTCCTCTTGGCCTTCTTGTTCGCCTTCATTATCACTGTTAACCTGTGCTGGTATTATAGTCTGCTGCAGCAGAGCTATTCCTTCACTGGTATTACAGCCTGCTTCTTCGGGATTCCAACGTGTACTGAAGACCAGCGGAGATAAATCAGTTCCATGGACAAACTTCTATCGGATTCTTGGCCTTTCTGTCAGGAGACAGTCATTGCTGTAAGCCACTCTAATAAATCCCCCTTTGGTAGATATAGATTCAATCTATCAGTTTTGTCCCTCTAGAGAACACTAATACACTGTGGTCCTCACTCCTGGGGCACATTGGAAGCATCTTGTGGCAGAAGACCAGATGCCAGTCTTTGAAAAGCCCCCCTCCTTAATTGTCCTTAGCACCCAGGATTGAAAAGAGTGCTTTATAAGATCATGGCCCTTAAAGGGCTAAGAAGGAACATTTGGAACACAGTAAGCCTTGGTTATATTGGAATGAAAGGCACAATCCCTGCCTCGCTGATG
The DNA here is from genome assembly GCF_903992535.2 of Arvicola amphibius. NCBI lineage: Eukaryota > Metazoa > Chordata > Mammalia > Rodentia > Cricetidae > Arvicola > Arvicola amphibius. Next base: position 82,533,943 of record NC_052051.1, on the reverse strand, counting down.
GAATGAGCAGAGGCTATGCAAATGAGGAGGCAGACTAGATCCAGGAAGCAGACTAGAGCCAGCCGGTGGTATGCAGCCCCAGAAAGCCTCCCAGCATAAAGCTAGGACTTAGGACCTGAGGCTGAGCTCCACACTGCATGAAACAAAATCTTATTGCATGGAAAAGGGTGCAGTAAAGAAAACACTGAGATGGCCACTCCATTAATTGGGGGAAGGTTTTAACATGGATAAGAGAGAGAACGTATCCAGAGGCATCAGGAAGAGTCCAGAGCAGAGAAAAAAGAAAGCTGACATGGGCCGCAGATTCGACATGGCCAGGGCTGTCTTGGAGGGAAGAGAAAGAGTAAGAGAAAGCATGGCAGGAAGAATAGTGGATATGGTGAGGTGTCAAGAGACAGAGAACAGAACATAGGCAGAGAATAGCAGGAGTAGCTGGGAAGGGGTAGTAGTGGGGGAGGGAAGGCCTAGGAGGCTGGAATGGACAGAAACATGTAACAAGTACTTGTGAGTAGGGACTGAGGAGCCTGGAGGCCAGCACACACTTTGATATGCTGATAGGTGCCACAGGTACCCATGTGTCCCTTCTGCCAGAAGTAAGGGGAATGACCAGCTTGAGCCCATTTCTGGACATATGGACTACCTTTTGGAGTTTGGGGAACTGGAATTTCCCTTGGACTTGACATTAGGTTTAACTACAAATGAACAGAAATCTCTTGACATCCCCCTCCAATGTCTGTTCATTTAGATATTTCTCGTCCCCAAATTCGGCTAAGCTGCACCTGCAAAAGCCAGAAGGTTAGTGTCTTAATTAGCGTTTCTATTACTGTGAAGAGACACCATGAACACGGCAACTCTTATAAAAGAAATCATTTAACTGGAGCTGGCTTACCATTCAGAGGTTTGGTCCATCGTCATCATGGTGGGAAGCGTGGCAGGCACAGGCAGACATGGTGCTGGAGACGTGGTTGAGACTTCTGCATCTGGATGGGCAGACAGCAGGAAGAGAGAGACACTGGGACTGGCTTGAGCTTCTGAAGCCCCAAAGCCCGCCCCCAGTGATTCTTCCTCCAACAAGGCCACACCTCTGATAACATTCACTCATTCCTTGTGAGTCTATGGGGCCATTTTCGTGCAAACCACCATAGTTAGAATAAAAAATTACTAACAACCAGGGTTGCCTTAAGATCATGCATTTGAAAACTTTAAAGATGAACAGAATTAAACCATAGAGATGAACCCACACTGTGGTTTGCTGAGAACAAACCTAACAAAGATAAGCCGTGGTGGCATGTGAGACTGTGCCCTTCTGATTATTCGGTACAGGGAAGGGGGTCCTGTGTTAGCGTTATGGACTCTTCTGCACCATGTCAGCTCGCATGTATGGCACTTGACACCCTATTTTGCAGGACTGTACACTAAATTGCCCCATGTGTGCTAGCGCAGATCTCCAGCGCTCTTCTCGTGAAATGAGGGTGCTCTTATTATGAAGTGAGGACCTTTGTTTCTCACGCACCTGGCAGATGTCTATAAGATGCAGCTTGTCATAGCATCATGTGGAGTCAGGCAGACAGGTGAGTGGCTCACCTGTTACCATGGTGCCACACGTTACCACACACCTGGTGCACCATGTCCCTCCATCCCCACACTCTCCACACCTGCCAGATGCATGCATCTGCCAGTATTCTCTCCACACTATGTGCTGCCTCCAGGGCTTTGCCTGGTCGCATGTCCCTGGGTGCTTCCTCTTCCTTCCTCTGCTGGCTTGTTACCAGTCTCATGTGGGCTGGAGCTCTAGAACTGTTTCTAGAATTTAGGTTGTTTGTTTGCCTGTTTTGCAGTCTCCTCTGTAGCTTTGGTTGGCCTGGAACTCACTATATAGATTAGTCTGGCTTCTACCAGCTCATAAAGATCTGCTCGCCTCTGCCCTCCAAGCATTGAAATTAAAGGTGGAATATAGATTTTACCCTCCAACAGGACTGCTTTGTCCCACAACCACCAGTATCACTTGTGGTGCATACTGGGCCTGTTTCTCAATGCCTGCCCCCCGCCCGAGGCTTGCCATTCTCACCTCCACAGATGAGACCTGAGCATGGCACCTATTGCTTCTTGTCACCAGGACATCCCAGAGAAGAAATCTCAGTGACACTTGGTCTTTTTAGAAAACCCGCGTGATGGGTTCTACGATCACCTCTACCTTCCAGGCGGGGAAACCGGGGCAAAGATGGGTCAAGCTACTTGCCTTGAGCCAAATAGTCAGTATAAGAACTGGAACCCGAGCCCTGAAGTTGACTCCGGAATTCAGATTTGTATCCTCTGTTTTCTGTTACTCTGTTTTCTATTGCTGTAACAAAAGACCCAAGACCAGGTAATTTATAATGTAGATGTTATTTGGCTCACAGTTCTGGAGGCTGAGATAGCTGAGAACTCGACACTAACATCTGCCTTGCACCCACTGAGGATCAGGGCAACAGGGGCAGGCAGAGCAGGCACAGCTCTTCTTACAAGGCCACGAATGTCACCACGGGGACTCATCCTCCTGACCTTATCCGTTCACCAGTCCCTTCTGATCTTGTGATATGTGATGAGGTAGGTTAACATGATTCTCCCTCCTTCCTTGCCCATGTATGTGTGTAGGTGCACATGTATGCACAGGTATATATGCACGTGTGTGCATGGAGGTTAGAGGTCAACCTTGGGTGTTGTTCCTCAGGAGCTGCCCTTTCGGATCTTTTCATGCTGGCCTGGAGATCACCCACTGGCTAAACTGATGGGCCAGTGAGCCCGGCAGCCACACTGTTTGCCTCCCGGACACCAGGGTTATAGGAACGTGCCACCACACCCAGCTTTTTATGTGGGCTCTGGGGGTCAAACTCGGGCCCTCATGCTTGCATGACAAGTACTGTCCTGATCAAACTGTCTCCCAAGTCCCCTCTCCTCTTTAATCGATGACTAAGTCCAGGCTCAAGGAGGCATCTGGCTAGTGCTGGGCTGGGGATTTTCAACCATTACCATCAACTGGAAGCTTCTAAATTGTGTTCTTTGTGGTGTTAGGGATACTGAGGGAGGGGTTTTGGAGACGTTGAAGAGGCCGCAGGAGCCCTTTGCTTCTGTTCCTCTCAGTCATGCTGAGTACAAAGCAGAGCTCCAGGTTTTCTAGAGGCTGCCTAGACAGTTAGATGTGGGGGTCGGGGCAGCAAATAGTCACACGTTGGGGTATTTTTGCCTTTATTACACATTAGGAATGCAGTTTGTTCCTGTTAGGTATGCTTTTGGCTGCCTAATAAGATTTCACTTGAAGAAAGTGAACAAACTGCTTAAAAATAGCCGAGAAGGAGGGCGCCACGCAAAGCTGAGTCTGAGCTTCGCCAGCCTGGGCCCTGCACACAGGCGGGTTGGTGCTGCACTGGGCACAGGGAGGTTGATGCTGCACTGCACACAGGCAGGTTGGTGCTGCGCTGCACACAGGCAGGTTGGTGCTGCGCTGCACACAGGCGGGTTGGTGCTGCACTGCACACAGGCGGGTTGGTGCTGCACTGCACACAGGCGGGCACTGCACACAGGCGGGTTGGTGCTGCACTGCACACAGGCGGGCACTGCACACAGGCGGGTTGGTGCTGCACTGCACACAGGGAGGTTGATGCTGCCCTGCACACAGGCGGGCACTGCACACAGGCGGGTTGATGCTGCACTGCACACAGGCGGATTGATGCTGCACTGCACACAGGCGGGTTGGTGCTGCGCTGCACACAGGCGGGTTGGTGCTGCAGTGCACACAGGCGGGTTGATGCTGCACTGCACACAGGGAGGTTGATGCTGCACTGCACATAGGCAGGTTGGTGCTGCGCTGCACACAGTTGGGTTGGTGCTGCAGTGGGCACAGCAAAAGTCATAAGAAGCTGAAGATCAATGGTGAATCCAGGTTGAGTAGGGGACGATGCCTCTTTGTTGAACTTGAATTTACAAGCTTTGATTGTTAGACAGGGTCCAGGGATGATGAACTCAGTCAGTAAATAGATTTTAATTTGATTTACAGAACCCATGTTGCTGTTGTTTAAAAACAACCAAACATAAACGCATGGGGGAGCACACACTTGTCATCCCAGCACTGGGGAGTAGAGAATGGCAGGTCCCTAAGGCTTTCTGGCCAGTCGGTCTAGCATACTTGGTGAATTAGAGGCCAGTAAGACCCTGTCTCAGTAACCAAGGCAGATGGCATCTGAAAAATGGCAGTCAAGGCTGTTTCTAGCCTCCCAATGCATGCACACATAGGTAATTTACATGTCCCCACACATGTGAACAGGAACACACACAACAGGCAATGATTTCTTTGACAAGATCCAGGTGTCCACCTGCAGGAACAAAGTCACAGAAAGCTTTGGTCTCTGTAAAGTTTGTGGCACTCCTCCCACCTCCAGCAGGCCTGTAGGGTCAGTAGGGCTAGCCTCATCCAAGGGGAGGGGAAGGAGGCAGTAGACAGGCCCCAGTTACACCAGTTACAGCATCAGAGGCAGGCCCACAGACATTGGTGGACACGCTGTCCCCTCATCCAATAGAACACAGAAGGACCAAGGAGCATTTTGAGACAGACATGCAGACTGTTCAGCTTCAGGGCAGGAGGCAGAAGCTTCAGGAAGGTTTTGAAGTCAGACATCTGCAGGACTAAAGCAGCAATTTCCTGTTGGCATCCAGACATGGTTTCAAGAGAACACATGGTCCTGGGTGTTCATGGACAGCCTGACTGCCTCTGTCAGAGTGACCGTGCCAGCGAGGTAGGCAGTCACACAGCAATGGCCCAATGCTCCATGTCCACGGCCATGCACACCAATAAGGCAGTTCGTGCCCTTGAGGCACCAACTTGAAACAGCTAATGGCCTCAACCCACCAAGCACTTACTGTATGCTAAGCACTCCGCCCATATTACTGTGTTGTGGGCATAGACTAGTGTAAGTGGAGCACCTCATAGTTCCATTTAACAGGTAAAAAGGCTGAGGTGCAAGTTATCCAGACAGTGAGCAGCAGGGCAGGATCTTTAACCCAAGTCAGCTGCCTGAGGCATTAACGTTGACCAAGCTCCCAGTGTAGGTGGGGTAATGGGGCCCACCCACCAAGTGTATGCCTGAATTCTGCCTTGGTTTCTGTATACCATATATTCTGGAGGTGGGGGTGGGAGGAATATCACCCCCAAATAAGCAACAGCTGTTTTTTGTTGGTAGTAAAACATCTTCCTTTCATGTATCAATGCCAGCATATAGTATACAACAGATCCATGTCCCATCTGTTATAGTAAACATTCATGAGAACAGCCAAGCATGGAGTTTATACCTGTAATCTCAGTACTCAAAAGGCTGAGACAGGAGGATCACTGGGAGCTTGAGACCAGCCTGGACTGCAGATCCTGTCTCAACAAAACAATTCCTCACACCCCCTGCCCAAATGTTTATGGGGTACAATTAGAAACAAGTGTCTAGACACATGGTATGGTGGTGCACAGGAGCCAGTGTGAACTGTCCCCTTGAGAGTGTACTTCTCAGTCCTGCCATGCATGCCCAGTTCCGCCCTCCAGCCTGTGGTTTTAGCAGTTTTCATGCTGACCGCTGACATTGGCACCCACATCCCTCAGGTCTCCTTGCTGTGCCAGCTCCCCAGATGGCCTGTTGGGACTTGTTATAGGTTAAACACGTACAAACTTCACTCAGTACAAATGAGACTTGAACATCCAGGTCTCTGTTGTCGATTCTCCCAACACAGGAAAAAAAGGTAATTGTCAATTAACAGGCCCATCGGCTGAGGCGGGAAGAAAATCAATAGCATGGACCAATTCTGAATGTTCTGATGCAGGCTAGGTTTCCAGAGGCCCAAGCCTTCCACACAGGTGCATGGAGTAATTGGCTTCTCTGTAGCAACCCATCCTGCGGACTCCACAACTCTCCAATTAACATGTTCCGCTGACAGGCACACAATTATTCGGGTTCACTGTAGCCCTGCCAGTGTTTGTTCAGTCAGAACTTGCGGGCACATGGAAAGTGCATGGAATAGCAAATACAAGCAGCTCTCAAGCCAAGCGGTGAGTGGTCTTAAAGGAACCTTGGAGTTGACTTCTCTTTCAGCTTAGATGCCTGCCCAGCATCCCTGATTATCTGGAACTGTCCCCAGCTCCCCTGAGAAATGGAGAGGGGGCCACCTGGAGCTTGGCTGGTACCTTCTTGTGCAATTGATATGGGAGGCAAGGACAATTCCTTCTTGTCCAACTTGAACTTGTCACTGAGCCTCTGTTGCTATAGCAATGTGACTTCTTCCTGGGTCTGCCCATCTGTCTCCCCATCCTCAGGGACCCTTCCCAGGCCAGACCACAACCTTTACTTGCTTCACCTGTGGCATCCAGTCTTGTTTCCTCCTTAATACAGACACCCACAATTCCCCTCATCATTCATCATTAGAATACAAGGGGCTTAGACAATGGTGCTAAGACCAATGTCTAGCAGGCACTGCAGATGAGGGTGGTGGGGGAATGGAAATGAGTTCATGATGGGTGGATAAGCAGGATGGGGAGGATGTGGCTGGTTGGGAAGGTGGTAGAGATGAGTAGTAGGGGGGGCAGGGACAGGAGGTCAACCTGTGCTGACCAGCTGAGTGACAATGGAGACTGCTAGGGCTGAGTGACAGAAGGGCAGGTAAAAAACTGGAAAAGCCATTTAGTGTGTGGTTGTGGTGTGGGCTCTGGGCCAGGTGTTGGGCTGAATCCCAGCAGTGATAGTTCTGGCTCTAGACTATAAGGAAAAGCAGTGATTCTCTCTGCAACTCTCTGCAAGAAAGAAGCCATTTCTCTCTTCTTCAAATAACAACAACTTTCCTTACACGTTACTTGTGAAAACTAAATTGCACTATGGAACACCTGAAGCAGTGACTGTGGTGGAGGGCTAAATAAGTACCAACTGCTAAGTTCTATGTTATCACCATCATCGCTAGTAATAGACAGAGAAGCAAGGATGAGAGCGTATGCAGAAAGTCAGGTCCATGGCCACACAGATGAACTCCTTGATGGGAGGAGAGTAGGTGGGTGAGTTTATGCAAACACAGGTAACGGGTGGGTGGGTGAATGGAGAGACATACAGATGAACAGATGAGTGTAAATAAAGGCTGCTTGTTCATTCGGTCACCCAGATCAAAATAGTCACACAGAAACTGTATTAATTAATTGTAATACTGTTTGGCTAAAAGCTTAAACATATTTCTAGCTAACTCTCCTAGCATTCAGTTTAGTTTTCCCACCAACTCTAGTCTGCTCTGCCACAGGCCAAAGAAGCTTCTTTATTAACCAATGATAATGAAACATATTCACAACATACAGAGGGGAATCCCACATCACTTCCCATTTTCTGCCTAAATAAAAAAGGAAAATTTAACATAGTAAAATTTCATATAACAAAACAGTTTCCAAGCAAGAATTATAGTTACAATATTTAGCCCATTTACATTTGGCAAATTAAGGAAAATATTCTATCATCTATTCTATCTTTGTGAATCTAAAGCTTTCTAGACTCCAGAAGAATATAATATTACCTAAGTAAACAGAAAGTGCATTGTAAGCAACTTCCAAAGCTGTAGAATTGACAGAGACATCTCGCTACCTGGACCATCACCCTAAGTTCTTCTGTAACTTTAAGGCATCCATATTCCGCTTATAGGCCCATAGTATCTGGCAGACTTTTCCATGAAGCAGGAAATTTCAAAGAGAGTTTCACCTATATTGGCAGTTTGTTAGTCACTCTCTTCTGTGTCCTGCAGAATGTCTGGCAGACTCTCTCATGAAGCAGGAGCCCTGAAGGACTGTCTCACCTTCTTTAGGCAACTTCAGCAGTCATTGTTCTGAGGACCCTACATATCCAGTTCATACAACATAACATCAAGTAGTCCAGGCAAGAGCAGTTTCTTGCCCGACTGGCTAACAAACTCCACAAGGAGCCTCTTGGATGTCCATCATCCTCTTGAAGTAGATTGATGCTGTCAAGAGCAGATATATCTCATTGTTGAGAAAAGTCTAAGTTCTTAAAACATTTTAAATGCCATATTCTGCAAGTCTTTGAAAGGTTTAAAGAAAACCTATTCATCTGAAACATATCTCTGTACATCTAGAAAACCTAACTAACATGACTATTATAGATGATTATCTATTAACATTAATATTAATTATACATTACATTTTAAAATAAGCTGCACAAACACAATACCTTAATCAAGAGCAGAAATATACATATAAAAAATTGACCTTAAATTTGTATCAATAAATCAAGAGCCATACCAATGCAAAGCATTCATCTCTATAGTATATCACCCTTTAAATGTAAACAAACATTTAGAAATAATCATTTAGGGAATTTGGGTGTTATTCTCTAGACAACTTCCTGCTGATTGGGGGTGCTGTTCATCAGGTCTTTTATAGATATCCTGTGTGGTAGGTCCATCTCAGCCAGCAGTCCTGAAGCTGTCATAGATGTTGGACCATCTGGGCCATTGCTTCAGGGGAATTTGTTTGATCAAACCATTTTAGCTGATAAGGAATTCACAGCTTTCTCTCCTCTGTGGAAACAAAAGCAGAATCTCTTTTCCAAAGCAACATATCCTTAGACCCAAATTTTAAAGTCAAGATACCTTTAAAATATATATGTTGGTTTAGCTTAGCAGCCCATACAATGAAATGTTTCTCTGTGCTTCACTTCTTCACAGCCAAAAAATTCAAAGAAAACACAATAATATACATAATCCAGATACTCTGTATATTTTCTTTCTTTATGTTGCTTATTTTTCTTTACTCCTTTAATCTATGATGTTTGTACTCTGTCTCTTAAAGACTTTGTTTTATTTTTTAAAACCATTTACTTTTTATATATACTGTCCTTTTCTCTCTCTGTCTCTCTCTCCAAAGCCTGTGTACATTGTTTGAACACACCGTGTCTTGTTTAGGGGGTCTTTTATGTCTGAATCTGTCCTATTGTGTATCTGTAATCCTTTTCTGTCCAGGAGTACTTCCTAAAATGCTAAGTGGCATGGCTAGGACAAAGGCTGCTTTACCTTTTGGCTCTGCCCAGTCCAACACAGTGGGGGTCCATTCAGCACCAGCTCTGGAAGCTGTACTCACAGCCCCATTTCCACACACAGCAGGTCAATGTTGCCATTAAGAAAGTTATAGCTTACAAACCCCATTCAAATGCTTGGGCTCCTGAAAGAGCCAGAGCTGTTTGTGAACTAGCACAAACTAGGAAGTCTTTTTTAAAGGAGCTGTGCAGTTTTTGCTGCTACTGCTGAGTCAGGAAGCCTTCTCTTAAAGGAATTGTGCCTCTGCTTGCTTCTAGCAACAGAGAAAATCTGAAAAAAAATGGCTACCAAGAAGTCATATTTAACTCTGTTCTTTTGTGTCAAGTTCTCTTTTATGTGGTTTTATGTGGACGTAGTTGGCCCATGTTGGCATGCCAATTTGTAGGTGGAGGTTTCTTGTTTTGTTCCTGTCTGCCCAGACGCAAAATAATCACACAGAAACTATATTAATTGCCACACTACTTGGTTTCTTATTAACTAACTCTTTCAATCTTAATTAAACCATTCTTATTATTTGTGTATCACTCAAGGCTGTAGGTTACTGGGTAAAGTTCCATCATCTGTCTCCTTTAGTACTACATGGTATCTCTCTGACTCTGCCTTCTTTCTCCTAGCATTCAGTTTAGTTTTCCCACCTAGCTCTATTCTACCCTATCACAGGCCAAAGTAGCTTCTTTATTAACCAATGGTAATAAAATAAATTCACAGCATACAGAGGGGAATTGAGCACATGGAGTTTGAGTTCGATGGAAAGTGGATGGACGGCTTCATAGGAGCCTGGGTAGGGTGGGTGGGTTAATGCATACATAGGTGACTATGTGGATTGATGGCTAGATGGCAGAGGAGTGAACATTGTAAGGAGGGATGGGTAGAGGAGAAAATGCTTTGTACTGAGTATACTGGGTAAAACCGCCTATGGATCATCCTTCCCCACCTATCTCCAAGGCATCAGAGCTGCCCAGTCTGCTCTGCCATCTTGACAGCACAAGTAGAATTTTCATGGTTTTATGTTGTGAATCCCTTTTGGATCTGTGCCTTTTTGTTTGTTTGTTTGATTTTTTTTAAGACGACGGTTTCTCTGTGTAACAGCCCTAACTATCCTGAACTAGTTCTTGTAGACCAGGCTGGCCTTGAAGTCACAGAGATCTGCTTGCCTCTGAGTGCTGAGATCAAAAGGTGTGTCTCACCACCACCTGGCAGATCTATGCCTTTGACAGTGGACTGTCAAGGACCTTTTAAGGGTTCTTTACACCCAATAAGCTGTTTTGCTCAGTTCTACCCATTCCCTAGAGCCATGCTCCACAGCCAAGACTCAGCTTTTCCCTGTGTCTCCCAATTGGTTGAGGTCTGAACTACTTGGGCCTGAGGGAGTGTACTCAGCTCTCCTCAGTGACTCCTGATCATTTCTAGACTGTGCCATTGCCCTTTTCAGCAGGTATGGAGTCATTGGGGCAAGATTTGAACCAATCTCCCCTCTGATCTCAGCTTCCTTAGAGTCCCTAGCAGATGGCCCTGTCTCATTTTCAGGGAGTAATACAGCTTGCATTTGGAGATAGATGTTGGATCTCTGTAGTGACTCCAGACAAGAGAGTGTTGTTCTAGAGCTGAAAAGGTAGTTCTTATTGATTTTATGTTAGAGCATTCTGCTTATCAGTTTAAGAGGCCATAGCCCATGACTCTAAGGACTAGCAGGCCCTATTCCATCTATATGTTGAAGATGCTACTACGTGAACCATCATGTCCCTAGCAGAGACAATCCTATCACTGGCCAAGGGTCCTCTGCCCTGTCCCACAGTTAAGACTCAGTCTGATGCTATTCAGATCTCAAATGGGATTTCTGAGGATTAAAATCCTACAATAATTATGAATGCATATGAAGTGGTGGCATTCCAAGCAATGGTGCCAGCCAGCCACAGCTCTATTTTGGCCTTGAGACTTACTCAGTACAAGTAGAGATGATAGGGTTTTAAGGATTGATTCAAAACCTCTGCTATCAACATCCCTTACATTAAATGGTATATTTGGGAGTTGGCTCAGTAGGTAAGACTATTTGTTACACAGCATGAGAACTTGAGTTCAAATCCCCAACATTCATGTAAAAAATGTTGGTCACATGCATACCCATAACCTAAACTGTGGGAGGATGAATAGGAATATGGATCTTGCTGACCATCCTAGCTCAGATTCATAGAGAGAACCTCTCTTAAAGAAAATAAGGCGAAGGATCGAGAGTGAGGTAGCTGACCTCCTCCTCTGGACTCTGTATGCATTTGCTTTGCATGTGTGTGCATGTAAGTACACATACATGGGCATATTTCATATATCTATAAACATCCTCTGCATCCCTTAAATTCTATATAAATTACTTACAATATATAATCCCTATAAACATTGTATTGTTTATGAAATCATGACAGAAAAAAACTCCATGTGTTCACTAGAGACACGATTTGTTTTCAGAGATTTTTCGATCTGTGTTTGGTTGATTCTTTAGAAACAGACCAAGGACATGGTTGGCTGGCTAGCGTGATTAATAGCTGGAACCTTGGGAAGTGTCATCTCATGCTTGGAGCACTGGCTTACCCAGTCTTAATACTGCCCCAATACCAGCAAATGAAATTACAGATCTGCTGGTGGATGCCACTAGTTTGTTTCCCAGCCACTCAGACCCAAAATAAGCACCCATAAACTGTCAGGGGCCATTTCAGTCAGGCCTCTCCTTTCTTACAGGGCCTTGAAGTAAAACTTGAGACAGAAAACTTAAAGTTAACTGAAACATTGAGTGCTAATCTTAGAGACTCAAGGTCCAAAAAAGCACCATAGAGTGCCCCCATTGTTCCTTGATTATCGCTAACATGCAGGTGTTCTAACCACTGACCTTGCAACTACCCCCGCATAGCTTCTGAAGCTGCCAGTCCCTCCTTCCCTTTCCCCCCTCCTTCTTCCTCACTGGAGGACTCACTGGAGGGACTATTTAAGACTAAAAGCTTGCTTCAATAAACGGAGACCTTGACAATAGAATCTTGCTTAGTCCTCATTTCTCACTCTCTGCCCATGTCTTTCCAGACAGCACCTCCTCAGAGACCCTGAATACTGTTTGACCAATAACTTAAATGTATTTCGGATAACACATATCTTAAATTAACTCATATATCCGTTATTTTATATTTTACCATGAGACTCGTGGTTTTTACCTGCAAGGTTTCTGGCATGTCTGTCTCCTATGGCGGCTATATGGCGTCTCACTGGCTTCATCTACTTTTTTCCAGCATTCGGTTTATTTTTCCTGCCTAGTTCTTTTCTGCCATATCACAGGTCAAATCAGATTTCTTTATTAATTAAACAATAAATCAACATATATACAGAAGGACTTCCTACATCTCACAAAGCCATGAACTTGAGCAGAAAAATCCTAAATATACATTCATTCATGGGGTTTAGCAAAGACATTCTTATAAAATACATCATGGTTGAGAAAAGTTCAGCCCAGGAATTCCAGGGGTTAGTTCAATGTCAAAAAAAAGTACTCAGATAATTCAGTTTTCTAACAAGGTAAAGAGGAAGAAATGCTGATCTCTGACTGAGTCCAAGTTGCAGAAATTATATGCCAGCATTCAGCATTCTGACTGATGACATAATCAGAAACTCTTGGCAAGGTGGGAAAAAAGGGTATTTTCATAGTCTGATACAGTTTCATAAAATGTCAAGTCTTGTGTTCATGACGGAGCTTTATAGAGCTTTACTGAGTCCAGAGACAAGATTAAGCCCCTTCTGCCACTGAGGGCTCAAGTATAGAAGAACCAAGATTCAATCAATGTGGTAAGGGGAGAGAAAAAGTAAATGGTGTAAAAACTAGGAAGAAGCAAAATTGTCCTCATCTGGCCGGGTGTGGTGGCGCACGCCTTTAATCCCAGCACTCGGGGGGCAGAGGCAGGCGGATCTCTGTGAGTTCGAGACCAGCCTGGTCTACAAGAGCTAGTTCCAGGACAGGCTCCAAAGCTACCGAGAAACCCTGTCTCGAAAAAAAAACCAAAAAAAAAAAAAATTGTCCTCATCTGCATCTCTATGTAGAAATCTACAGCCTTCTAGAAAGAGGCAGAGTTTCTCCACCATTACCCATAACAAAGTCAATATATAGACATTGATTGTGTTCTCATTCACCAGTAATAACCAATTCAGCATCACAGTAAAAAGGCTCCTTTCTAGGCAGCAAGACAGGCTGAATGGTGCTAGGAATAAACCTCGCAAGAAATTGGCTTGATTTTTATGGAGAAGCTGATACAGGTTTTACAAGAGGAGATAAAAATAAGAATTGGACAGACCTGGGGCACTGTGGGAAATGATGAGGGGCATGACGGCAGGTGAGGGGTTTTCCAGGGCTCCTACCAAAGTAGACTTTCCACTGCTTACAGCTGAAGTCAGAGGCTAAAGCGTGGAAGGCTTTGGGCTTCAGGCTCTGGTGTTCTGAGCACATAGGAAAGCATCCTCTTCAGTGGCAGACTGTACTTTCCACACCCACTTATCATGAGGGCCCTCTAATCATGTGCTAACTTGCCACCAGGCCTTCCCCCTCTTCACAATACAGTATGGATATTTCCTGAGCCATTAAGTGGATGTCTGGGGAAAGAAATCATGAAGAATGGACCTCCAAGGCAGACAAGCCCCGGCAATTCCAGTTTTAGAGATGAAAGGGACACAGAGGGATGGAGACAAAGGCAATGTCCAGTCTGTGCCTATTGCCTATTACACACACCATCTATTCTTATTTTTTTTTTTTTTTTTTTTTTTTTTATTTTGGTTTTTCCGAGACAGGTTTCTCTGCAGCTTTAGAGCCTGTCTGGAGCTAGCTCTGTAGACCAGGCCTGGTCTCGAACTCACAGAGGATCCGCCTGCCTCTGCCTCCCGAGTGCTGGATTAAAGGCGTGCGCCAACCACCCCGCCGGCCACACACATCTAATTCTTTCAGACACTGTCTACCTCCTGCCTTATCCTCCCATCTTGAAAATGAGGAAAGGGCAGAGCGCAGGACCTCTCAGGCTGAGTTTGAATCCAGATTTATAAGGCCGTTGACTTATGCTCAGCTTTCTGAAGCTAAGGAGAGAGGTTTTTTCCATGCCTGTTTCCATGACATCACCAGAGTTGCCTGGCACAGTTCTGAGTGAGAGACACTGTACTGTTGTGCATTATCTGGGGGCTGAGATCCATTCTCCCTGGTATGGTATAGAACTTGGCATGCAGCAGGGAAAGTTACCAAGGGGGCATGACAGCCACACTCCTTCCAAGGCTGAAAGGGTGGGGTCTTTCCCTCATTGTTTCTAGCCCTGGTGGCCATGCAATGCCATTGCACAGAACATCCGTATCCCTGAGCTTGTACACCTCACATCTTCCTCTCCTCTTTCTTCTTTCATTCTCTAGTCCTTGAATTTTGGAAGTATTACTTCAGGATGGATTTGTCAAATTCCATACCTTACTCACATCTTTTAAGTCTCTATTTCCAAATAAGATCAAGGTAAAGAGATGTGAAGTCCATAAACAGAAAGTCAATAGTAACAGCTAGTTGTGAGGTGAAGTTGTTCAGGCCCCAGCAACCATAGTTAGACAGCATAGTGGGGGCCTGATGAGAGCACAAGGCCACAAGGCTGAGTGGTGGGGTGGGAGGAGGCCCGGTTTATAGGTCTCAGAGGAAGGAGAAGGCTTCAGATAGTCAGAACTGTCTCTGATTCCCCTTCAGAGCAGCAAAAGAAGTGGGGGTGTAGTGCACTTCCAGGAAGGACTGTGTGATTCCAAGGACAGAGGGAAGTAGGAGGAGCATATCTAGTCGATATGTACCAATTATGCAAGGTGGGAGATGGTGTGTGCCACTGGTAGTTCTCTGATGTCCCGGGTATGGCAGTTTGGGGTCTGTAAGCTTCCTTGAAGAAGTAAGAATGTCATTCTCCTGGAATTTGGGCTCCTAAGAAGTTCATTAAGGGGTTTAGAGATTGAGGAAAGATGGAGATGAGAGTTTGGTCACGGAGGTTTCTAATGTGGTCAATGATAAATCCTCTTTAAGGGTATGTTTGTTCAAACAGAAGATGAATTCAGAAAAGGACTTGTAGGCATCTTTAGAACCATGAGTATAAAAACGTGGAGGAGTGGCATGCCTGCGGAGAACCAAGAATAGGGAAGAGAGTCAGGAAGTCCTAACAGTGCAAGACCCAGATCATTGTGGGTTTCATGAATCAGATCACTGTGACTTGGAGCAAGGATGGAAGCTACTAAGATGACTTTGAACAAACAGGTTGGAAAACACAAAGAATGACTTTCCACTTAGAGGCCAGTGAGTGTTGAAGCCCGTGTTGCTCCACACAGAAAAATTTTCTTCCCTACTTGACTGGTACGGAGATGCAGGAATAATCAGACACAACTTACACGGTCATCATTGAAGGGCATCGCAGGGTCTTTTCTCCTGACGAGCTCCCCGTGTTTAGTCTCTAAGCCACTTTTATACCAAACATAAACTGAGCGGGAAAATACATTAGGTTGTCTCCTAGGCAACCAGGTGAAGGGCCTTTTGTAACGTTCGCATCTACCTGTATACTAGCTGCCATGTAGGCCTGAATTACGCTTCTCTATAAGATATCTTCCAAATTACAAAGGAAGAAGGAGGCACCAACCTCTTGACCATTAAGTCATCAGCGTCAGCCACACCTCTCCCCAGGTGATCTACATTTATAACAAAAGAGAAAGAGCAGCACATCCGGGCTATTGGGAGGCTGAGACAGCTTGTCCGCAGAGGTACATGACTCCCTCGGATGGGGTCTATGCTTCAGAGCCATAAAAGAATAATATGGGCCTACAAGTGAGGAAAGCAACACCACAGTCATTCAGAAGATTCAGCTTGGACCAGGTGCAGCAGTGGGTATGGAGAACCTAGTGGGGAGTCAGGATTTCCAGTCTGTCTGTAGGTGTGAGGAAAAGGGAGGACTTCCAGGTAAATGTGAGTATTTGGTCTGCAGAGCCAGAAGGACAAAGTGATTGTGGGACTGAGCTGAGAAGCTCTGATGGAGTTGAATGGTGAGGCTGAAGGCTAGATTGAGTTTGAGACCTGTTGATGTTGAGACGCCAGTTAAGAAGAGATATAGTTAGATGGGGGGCCATATTGAGTTTGGGTTTTGGAGGCAAGGCCTGAGTTGCCCTCTAAACTTGAGAATTGTCAGCAACGAGACATATTTCTAACTGAAGGGATGGATAGAGTCACAGCAAGAGTGAAGGCAATAAAGAACAGGGTTCAAGGTTTACCTTTGCGAAGAACACCCCAACTATTATGAAGAGGGGCCCTAACAAAGGAGGTGAAGACTGTGACCAGCAATGTGTGAAGAAAGCCCAGGATGTGCAGTACCCTGGGGGACCCAAGGGAGCGTGAATTCAAAGGAAGGTAAGTCAATATGCAGTCTTGCTGCTGGACAATTAGGTGAGCACTAAGGAGCAGCTCTTGTGTTCTGAGGGCCTGGTTTCTGTTGTAGCAGTTTCCTCCCAGTGAAACATTCTATCCTGAAACGAAGCTTGTAAAGTACTCAGGAAGTAACAACTCGCTAGTCTCAGGAGGTCCCTGAACCAACCAGATGCACAAGGTCCTTTGCTCTCCAAGGGTTTTTAGAGCAATAGGGACTGCCGAGGAGACTTTGGCAAAACTGAGCTGCTTGGAAGAGACTCTCTGCCTGTACAGCTGCTGTAGATCATGCCGGAGGTCCTAGGGTCCAGCTAGAGTTACTGCCCATGCAGGGGAACAAGGTTTTGGTGATGAAAAATGTCTTTGACTTGCCATGATTCTGGAAGTAACCCCAATAAACTGAGGCTCTAAATAAGTACTAAGTTGTGCTTTGGTGGTGTCTTACTTTGTTCTGTCTTCTGTTTCTTATCTGGTATGTACCATATAACGTTGGTGCCCTTAGCAAGAGCAATTCTGTGGAGTGGTGATGCAAGTTAGTTTGAAGGAACCAAAAGAAAGAGAAAAAAGACCTCCTGGGCCCAGGACCCAGGCTAGATTGAGAGAGAATTATAGAAGGAGACAGGTTCAGGAGGGTGGTGGGGCAAGAAGAGAAAGAGGCTTCCCCTGCCAAACTCCAGGTGGCTAAAAGGGGTCTTGTTACCTTCAGCAAAGGCAATCCCAGGGGCTGGTGGGCTTGGGATCACACCTGGCTAGAAGCTTCTCAACCAGGAGCTCAGAGAATAAGACCCCCCGCTGCCTCCGCATGTTTCCTTCCCAGACAATCCCCCACAGCTTTCAGTGAGCCCATTAATATGGAGGCTCAGGACTGGGAAGGAATTCATAGCATTTCCTGCATGGGAGCTCTTAGGAGGAGAGGACACAGTGACCTAAAAATGAGGGTGGGGGTGGAGGGCAAAGGAGCAACGCCCACAGATTCGCACTACTCCGGGGCTGAGAAGTGCTGGGGGAGGGGCTGTCCTGTGTACTATGCAGAGTTTTAAAATATTATCTTAGTCAGTTAGAGGTCCCGAGGATCACTCGCTTGGCTTCTAACTGGGTGTTTTGCTTTCATGAAAATCAGAAGTATGTTTCTTTTGCCTTTAATAACAACCAGTGCTCATTTCTGATTCACAGGCTCAGAACAACCTTCTCCGGCTCAGGGGGCCTGGATCTGTAGTGGTGGCAGGCTGGGAGTGCTCTCAAATAGGAAATCATGGAGACTAGGAGACAAGCGGAGAGGGAAAGGAGAAGGGAGGGGAGTCAGGGGCCCTGGTTCCACAGCACCACCCAAACCCATGCAAGCTCCTGCCAGCTTGCTGGGAAAGTCTCCACTGCGGCAGAAGCCCTGAAATCTTGGCAGATCCCTGTCCACCCTGAGCAAGAAGCTGGTCACCCCTCCCTCAGGAGCGCGAGATGGCTCAGAGCTGCTAAGGTTGTAGGCTTCAGAGGGTGGAGGTAGGCGAGGTGACCCTGGAGAGAGAGAGAGAGAGTTCTCTGCTCTGGCTGTTCCGCCCCCAGTCACTGGCCCCCCCCCCATCTCTGGTTCATTTTTCTGTCATTGCTCTCAAGTTCTTTGTCCACCCATCCCTCTTTCCTTTGGTCTCTCTAGAAAAATGGCCTAGTTTGTTAGACTGAAAAAATCAAACGTCCCCACCAGCTGACACATCAGAAAGGACCTTTGCTTTCACATCCTGGCTCTTTTATCCGGTGATCCAAGCTTCCTATAGAAAGGAAGGGCCAGGAGGAGGACCTGTGGGTGTGGGAGATAAAAAAAATCAAAGCAAACCCGGTCATTATCTGGCCCGTAACGGGACTGGAGGGGGTGACTAGGGCAGAGGGAGGGACATGAGAGTGCTCCCAACAGGCAGCACCATGCTGAATGCAGCCTTCTGTTTAAAGTCAGGTGTCCAGAGGATGGGGGAGGGGATGCAGCCTGCTGATTGGACGTGCTTTTTCTGTGGCTAGTAAGGGGAACCAAGCCTGTGTGGCGTGAGGGACCAGCATAGAAACAGGCTCAAACTAGACTTGTGCCATTTCACCTGGTCTCTCCACAGCCCCTAGAGGAGTCATCCCTGTCATAGCTGTAAGCTTTAGGCGGTTCCTACGGGTCAGAAGCGGGCCAGCACAAGCTACGCCTTGCTGGAATAGCTAGGTTGCGCTGCTGTACTCTACCTGGTGCCTCTATCCTTGCAGAGTAGGGGATGTTGGCTTGTGAACCTGAGATGAAATGGCCTGAGTCTGTGAGGGCGCAGCCCGGTCAGACCGGAAAATGGGGACCCTGTAAGGGAGGGAAGCAGGGGGCGTGGCCCATTGAAGGTCCCCGCTCTCCCCAGCTGCCTGCACAGGCAACTCATTGTGCCCTCGCCATTTTGAGACAGAGAAACTGCTGCTCCGAGGGACAGGAGAAGATAGAGACTCAGAAAGAGACACACGAGAGATACAGAAGCAAGGAAGACAAAGCAGAGTGCTGGTGCACCTGGGTCTCCCCCTCCATCCAGACACTCTCTCCACTCCCACGCTGCATACTGGCTGCAGGCGGCAAGGGGAGAGAACACGCGGTCGTCTCCAGAACTTTCCAGGTGTTCTGCCCCGTGTGCCACACGAGTGCTCTACTGCGTACCAGAACAGCCCACCCACTCATAGGTCTCAAGAGGCAAAGGCCAACCATCATGTAGATCAGGAGTATCAGAGCACCTGGCCCCTTTCACAGAGCCCCCAGGAACTAACTCTCTCCCTCCTGCCCTCCCCCTCCCGCCCTGACGACTCTTTCCTCATGTCCCCTTCTAGGGTGAGAGGGCTCATCACCCACACACTGGACTCTAAGGATGACGGGGAGCAGCTAAGTCAGAGCTAAGCTGGGCACTGCCACAGAGGGAGGCAACAGATGGCAGTGCAGGGGCCATGGTGCTGTCCAAGCCACCCCCTCAGCATCCCCAGCCCCCAGGGTGGTATTGTGAATGTGAGCAGCAGGCCAGTTTCGGCCCCTCCTCTGTCTGCCCCATGTTTGTGGGCTGCATCCCCGCTCAGGCAGTAGGATTTGAGCAGGGGAGGCGGGGCATCTGAGGTTAGACCGGGAGTCTGGATCTTAGCCTTAAGCTGCTCTCCCAGTCTCCTCCTACCAGGCCTCAGGCAGTGTCCAGCAGGGTGCCCTACCCTGTGACCTCTGCCCTGCCACTTCTCTACTCCCCACTAACCACCTGGTCCTGAAAAACCTTGGGAATTGGAGACCTGAGTCAGGCGTGAACCTGTGACCCCTGACGGTTTTCATTCCATCGGTGTGGAGATTCGATCCACCTTCCAGCTCAGAGGTGGGCAGAGGCTGGCTCCAAGCGGGGAGCCTCATCCCGGAGCAGTGCCACTGCTCATCTGAGGATGGCACATAATATTGTCTCTAAGAGACTTGCAGAGTGGGCACACAGGCAGGCCCAGGTGACAAACGGCGTCCCAGGTCCTGAGCTCCAGGGGACCCTCTCCACAGTCCATCACGCTTAGGAGTCAGGTCAGGTCCCTTGGGGTTAGGGCTGAGGAGGAGAAGGACTAGCTGACCTGCCAGTGGTTGCCATGGGAACCACAGTGAGGCTGGACAGAGTGAGTCTGAACTCCTTCCCCAGATCTTGTTCCCACGGACTGGTTATTGTGATGAGCCAGGCCTGAGTGAGAACTGAGAAGGGCTGAGGCAATCTTTGGCCTAAGAAGCTGATACCCAGGAAAAGGATGAGAAGGACATTTTTCAGACTCTGCATCCTGGCTGCCTTGCAAATTCAAGGTCAGGGAGGGTCCCTGGAGGGTCCCGCCCTAGCACTGAGAACTCAGCACTCCAGTTAGGACAGAATCGGGAGGGTACTGTGGAGAACATGGGAAGAGGGGTCAGAAGAAGGATCAGAAAAGGGGTGCTGGCAGGATCGGGGACAGAAGCAAAGGACAGGGATGAGGTTTGGGTCCCCCCTTGTGGCTGCATGAAATGAGCATTCAAGCATTCAAAAGTGACTTGCCTTTCCCAGTGTCGTTGTTCCTCCTGGTAAGCCTGGCAGATTGGGTGGCTGAACAGATTTTCCTACAACGCTTCCGGCTTCTCTCTGTCTCTCCTCCTCTCTCCCTCCCTCTCTCTCCCTCCTCCCTCCCTGCCCGTTCTCTCTCTCTCTCTCTCTCTCTCTCTCTCTCTCTCTCTCTCTCCAGTGTATAACATCAGGTGTCATTTCTAAGATGATCTATCTATCTATCTATCTATCTATCTATCTATCTATCTATCTATCTCTCTATGACAGATCTGTTCACTGGCCTGAGGCTCATCGAGTGAGCTAGGCTGGTTGACCAAAGCAAGCCCTAAGGATCTGTTTATGCCTTTTTAGACACTTGGATTATAAGTGTGTTCTACCATGGCCAGTGGTTTTTAACCAGAAAGATTTATTTTATTTCTAGCTATGTGTATGTGTAGTAGACCATGTGATGTGCAGGTGCCATGGAGCTCAGAAGAGGCCAGATCCCCTGGAGCTGGAGTTGAGGTAGTGTGAGTTGCCTATGTAAGTACTGGGAGCAGGAAACATTTTAAACCTCTGAGTCATCTCTCCAACCCCTAGCACTTTTTAAAATGTGGGCCCTGGGGTTGGACACAAGTCCTTATACTTACAAGGTAAGCACTTCACTAACTGAGCCATCTTCCCGATCTTTAGAACCTTTGTCTGATAGCCATGTGGTTTTCCAAGGAGGCAGAGAGTGTGCAGAGGTCCCTCACAAGCTTTGCCTCCTGTTTTCTTTGAAACTGGAGGAGCACCTGATGGGCTGAACCTGGGGTAGTGATCCAGAGCCAGAGGTGGAAGCAAAGCCAGGCCCTTCTGCCAGACCACGGCTTGGCTCTGCAGAGAGTGAATCTCTAGGTAGAAGGGAACGTTACTGTTTTTACTGGCACATTGAATGGTCAGGAGATGACAGGAACTGATGGTGGGAAGAGCAAGAAGGGTCAGCCCTGGCGAGTGAGAGGAGGAACAGAGGGGCCGAGAAAGAGACGTAAGTGATAGCAAGGCCCTGCTGACGTTTGTCCCTGTGCTGGGAGGTACCTTTGCCGTCGGTATGGAAGCTGCCCACCCCTGTGAGAGAGCTGTCCTTCCTGGGTGGCAATGGTCCCTGTCCTCCACAGGTGCACAAGGCCCACAGGAGTGATCCCTCCCCCCCCCCCAAGTAGAGGGTTCTTTGTTTTCTGTGTCTCCCCTTCCAATGGAGATAGATGTAAGCCTAGAATGTAGAGATCCAAATAGAAGAGTCACATGGCTTCAGCTTACTCCGGTGGCTTTGTTATGAAGGAAGCTCCCAGATGAGGGTGGAATGAGTCCAGATTCTGGTTGTGCTGTGGCCAAGTCAGATGTAGTCTTGGAGCCACAGTTTCCTCATCTGACTGTGGGCCTCCTGGAATGTGGAGAATTCAGCTTGTGACCTCAGCCATGGATGTGCTTGATAATATTAGCTATCATTCATTTTAATATGAGTAAGTTTTATCCTCTTTGTAATAAAAGTTCAATTAAAGTTAATTTTAGATCAGAGCTTTCTTAAAAAAAAAAACCAAAACAAAAACCACTGTTATTCCTTCCAAGAACACACAGCGACACCTGTTGGGCGACTCCAGTACTGCCCGGAACGCAGGGATGCCTGCGCCAGTCACAGTGACAATGACTTATCCTTAAAGGCTTCTTGGTGCCTCTTCAAAGGTGCTTCTCAGGTCCTGGAAAGGGTTTGTCTGGAAACACAGTTCCCATGAAGCACTGGGACTTTGCTGATGGGCTCCAGTGGCCATGACTGGGCCTGATTATCATTGACATAGAGAGAAGAGGGATTTGAGAGGCAACCCAGCGACATGGGCGTGGTCAGAGAAAAGGGAGTGACCTCCCTAGTACCTGACAGCAGAGAATTAAGTCCATGGCTCATGTCCTGGATGATGAACCCTAAGGTTCTGGAGAAACCCTCCCCCCCCCCCCCCGCCGAAGCCCTGAGTTACCTGCTCCTCCACAAGGTCCCCTAGGGCCACAACAGAAGGTTCCTCCATGTCCACTGAATTCCATGCTTCTGTCCCCAGAGTAGCAGAGTTATCAGTAGGCACCTGGCTGCCCAGATAGACCCCACTGTCCAGCCTCGTTTGTAGCAGGTGAGATTCTCAACAGTGGAATTTGAGCAGCAGGAATGCGTACCCCATCCAAGCCAAGGCATTTAAGACAACAGACCTGGTTCTGCCTTGGTCTGTTTCCCCTCCCCTGCCTATAGCCAAAATATGACCAAGGCCCAAGACTTAACCTGTAGAGACTCTGGCGAGCCCCTAGGGAATGGTAAAGGATTCTGAGTCTCCAGATGTCGGTGGGAGGTAGGGCTCTCCATCCCAAGCTACAACATGAAGGAAGAAAATTGTATCTTTAAGATGCTGGATCTGGAGAGTGGATCTCTGTCTTACCATCCGAGCTCCTTCGGGCTCCTGTAAAGATACTCCGTAAGCCTGAGCAGAGAACTGCTGGGGGTGGCTCCTGAGTATAGCTGCACCAGTTCCCCCTACAAAACAAGGCGGCATGCCAGACACGTGCTGAAATCTTGTCTGTGGAACTTCTCCCCTCTGCCCAGGACCAAGAGAAAGGCAGGGGACTCAAGGGAACAAAGTCAGCAGCAGAATGACCTACTTTCACCTGTAAATGTGCCTGTGTTCCAGTTACACTGGGTTTCACTCTCCAAATGCAACAGACTTGCATGTCCCTCACATGCGTGCCCAACTTTTTGACACTGAGATATAACATGTCATACACTGCAAAACTAAGTTACAAAAAGTCTTGTACTGTTTTAAATAAGTTTACATTTCTTCACAGAGCCACATTCATAGCTATCACTGCTGTTTGGGGTGGCACGTGTCTTGTAGGGTGCACCCTGACAGTCACCGTTGGTACTCCTTCCGTCTCTGTCACTGTCAAAGCCTTCTTCTCCTAGACTCTCTGGCAGAAAAACTCTACTTCTTGCCCCATATTTCTAGGAAGGTACATGTCCCCTGTTGCCCAGCCCCAGACACAAGACCTGGCTAAGAACAAGGTCTCAGACACAATCATTCACTCAGCAAACACCAATCAGTCCCACGGAAGGACAAGAGGTAAAACAGAGAGTGAGATACACAGCTTTGCCCTCCAGCACCGACAGTCCAGTGGAGAGGGTGGCCACTACAGAGACAAACAAATAGCGAATTACCTAGTGTGGCAGCTGAGTTAAGGGCAAGGATAGGCATCGTGACAGAGTACCATGGATGACTGACCTCCTTAAGATGGTAGGTCAGAGCAGCCTTCTTGGGGAAATAGCATTTAATTTGGGGGCTTGAAGGAAGCTGGGGTTAGGAAGGTAAAGTGGAGCATCTGGGTATGGATGGTGGCCCTGGCAGAAGGCATACAAGGAGAAAGATAAAAGTTTGCCTGGAGGTTATAGAGTAACACAGGGTGGAGCATGATAGGAGCCAGACACGGCGGGAACCAGCCTTTGAAGAGTCCTCTCCTGTGTGGACCTTGTCTGGTCTTTTACAAGAAAGAAAGCTGCCACAATGGTCCAAGCCCTGGTGAAGCCTTAGACTCAGGAGGTGGAGATGGTGAAGGTGGACCAGAAGGTGCACAGAGGGTGTTGTAGAACTCAAAAGATGCGCCGGATTTGGGGGTGCTGAGCCCTGGAGGCTCCTGTAACAGGAAGGAGAGATGAGAGAAACTTACCTGGAAATGGGCTGAAGCAGATGGCATATCAGGGGCAGAAGCGGCTGGGTGATATCAAGTGCCCCTCCAAACAAGCTTGGCTGGTGGTGGGCCATGCAAGATGAGGACCTGTAGATCTGCCTCTGAAAACACAATAACCTGGCGGGGCAGTGGTGGCGCACACCTTTGATCCTGGCACTTGGGAGGCAGAGACAGGCAGATCTCTGTGAGTTCAAAGTCATCCTGGTCTACCAAGTGAGTTCCAGGAAAGCCAACGCTGTTGCACAGAGAAACAGACAGACAGACAGACAGATAGACAGACAGATAGACAGACAAAGAACAGCCTGTATGTCTGTTGAGAGAGGAGTGGCTAAATAAAGCCAGAGTCCTTTGCTAACAGGCACCGGGTGACCACAATGGTCTGCAAGTTAACGAGCACCCACCTCCAAACCAGAGCACAAGGTAAAGAAACATGGTGCGGGGGGCAGGCACCAGCGGCCACCACTTCATGCAAGTGGAGGAAATACTCAGATACAGAGCATAAATATTTTTATACACACAAACATAGAGCATAAATATTTTCCTCTAATGGAAACATACTGTCTCTGTAAGAACACACAAAGAATGGTAGCCCTGGCTGCCTCCAGGAAGGAAACTGGGGAGAGGGCGACTTTTAACTCTGGATCCTTTCGGCGCCTTTTGGAGTTTTCAGCCACAAATGTTCATTAGCTATTTAGCAATGAATAATTTTCATTAATAGCAAATCCACCTGGGAGATGAAGAAGCTACTGTCTAGAATGCAGAGCCGAGGGCAGCTGTCAGGAACAACCTGTAGCCATGAGCCCCTTCACGCTTCCCCTCCTCGCAGCCCCATCTCACCCCAGCCCTTTGCCCTCCTGAACCTAAACTCCAGGTACTACATGCATGGTTCTCACTGTTGCTATTAACATTGATGGTTTTCCTTGAAGGCAACTAATACACACAAACATGATCACTTCCACAGAAGCTGATGTCTCAGTCAACTCCCAGGAAGGTCAAGATCCTGAGCCCACACTTGTGAGTTGCACCTGTCATGTGTCACCCCCTCCATGGTGCCTTTGGGTGACCCCAACTACCACCAACAGAGGCACAGGCAGAGCCAGAAAGGAAGGCTGCATACAGCACCAGAGGGACTCCAGCAAACCTGTCATTGGGCCCTGTGTGCAGACCCAGCCTCTGAGGAAGCTGGGGGGACGAGCACAGAGGGCTTCAATCTCCTGGGGAGCAGACAACACAAGTGTCCTATTGAGATCAGGAAGAGACACCAGGCAAGTGCTGAGGACAAGAACAGATGTCAAGAGCTTATAGGAGACCCAGAGAGGGGAAAGGAATGGGCATAGCTGCCCCGTGCCGCTGGCCTCTGTGGCTACTGAAACTATGAGGTTCAAGGAAATGGCCAGCATTACAGGGCAGTCCGGATTTGAGCCAAGTTGTCTGTGCTTCTTGCACGCAGTATACCCTAATAATAGCAAGTAGCAATGTGGCTCCCTCCGAGCCAGGTGTTACCTCAGGGGGACCCATGCAGTCAATTCAGGCACAGGCATGCCTGGCAGGTCATTGCTGTTTTAGAAGGAGGAGAATGTCAGTTACCCTCCAGGTCACACAGCTAGTGAATGGCGGAAGTGTGATCCAAACCTAACACGGTGGCCCTGAAGCCTGCTCCCTCATTGTCTCTCCCCAGTGGGTCAGGCTCCTTGTTGAATGGGCCACCCGTGAGGTGTGTTCAGAGGGTCAAAGCCAACCCAGCCAGAGTCAAGGAATTAAACTTGGGGAAAGAGAAGGAGGGGGCAGAAAGATGTGTGTGTGTGTGTAAGTATACATGTGTGCAGGTGTGTGTAAGTATACATGTGTACAGGAATGTGTGTGTAAGTATACATATGTGAAGGTGTGTGTGTAAATATACATGTGTGCAGGTGTGTCTATACATGCGTGCAGGTGTGTGTGTAAGTATACATGTGTGCAGGTGTGTGTAAGTGTACATGTTTGCAGGTGTGTGTGTAAGTATACATGTGTGCAGGTGTGTGTGAGTGTACATGTATTCAGGAGTGTGTGTGTAAGTATACATGTGTGCATGTGTGTGTGAGTGTACATGTATTTAGGAGTGTGTGTGTAAGTATACATGTGTGCAGGTGTGTCTATACATGCGTGCAGGTGTGTGTGTAAGTATACATGTGTGCAGGTGTGTGTAAGTGTACATGTTTGCAGGTGTGTGTGTAAGTATACATGTGTGCAGGTGTGTGTGAGTGTACATGTATTCAGGAGTGTGTGTGTAAGTATACATGTGTGCATGTGTGTGTGAGTGTACATGTATTTAGGAGTGTGTGTGTAAGTATACATGTGTGCAGGTGTGTGTGTGAGTGTACATGTATTCAGGAATTTGTGTAAGTATACATGTGTACAGGTATGTGTGTGTAAATATACATGTGTGCAGGTGTGTGTAAGTATACATGTGTGCAGGTGTGTATGTAAATATACATGTGTGCAGGTATGTATGTAAACATACATGTGTGCAGGTATGTGTGTAAGTATACATGTGTGCAGGTGTGTATGTAAATATACATGTGTGCAGGTATTTTGTAAGTATACATGTGTACAGGTATGTGTGTGTAAGTGTACACGTGTGCAGGTGTGTGTGTAAGTATACATGTGTACAGGTATGTGTGTAAGTGTGAATGTATGCAGGTGTGTGTGTAAGTATACATGTGTGCAGGTGCATATGAAGGTCATAGAGCAACCTCAGATGTTCTTTCTCAACTGCCTTCCACTTGTCTGAGACAGAGTGCTGTAAGGAGAAAACACCATCTTTATCAGATCAGCTGTGCAAGAAGAGTCCATTACCATGGGGCTTGTTGACTGCTGACACTCTCACAGAAGACGGGGGTCAGGAGAGGCCATTAGACCCTAATTCAAGACTCCAACCATTCTTCCCAGTCATCTGTATGTAAGTCCACCCTAGTGACATGTGGCTCCCAGTCTCAGGAGGTTCTGGAGTACACACATTGTGGAAGGTCATCAGAAAGGTCTCCACCTATGTGGCTACGGCAGAGCCATTAGCTATACAGGGTGAAGGCTTTTCAGTGTGGCTGCTTTGGCGTCCCCATGCTCCTCTAAGGAGCCCCTCATCCATGCTCTTTAGTTAAGCTAGACAAAGTCCTGGTTCACGCGGTGAACTTGAGTGGAAGGGTACTTTGGTTTGAAGGAGGGGACAGATGTGTTTGCATCTTCCCAGGGGAGGGGTTCTGGAAACACAGTGCCTCTCACTGACTTGGAACTTCACCCAGTAAGACAGGCTCACTGGCCAGCAAGCTCCATGGATCTACCAGTCTCTGCTTCACATTTTGGCATATCTGGGATTACAGGTTACAAGTGTGTACCATGATACCAAACTTTTTCACAGGCATGATGGAGATCAAACTCAGGCCCTCCTATTTGTGAGTCAAGTGCTTCCCTGACTGTTCATCTCCCTAGGTCCAAAAAGATCTTTATGTGATTAGTTTTTAGGTTGGACAGTGTGATAGGAGATTGGTTCCTTTCCCAGCCGCTCAGACCTAAATAATCACACAGAAACTGTATTAATTACAACTCTGCATGGCCTATTAGCTCAAGCTCCTTGTTAACTAACTCTTTCATGTTAAATTAACCCATTTCTAGTAATCTGTGTATCTCCATGAGGTTGCAGCCTACCGGTAAGGTTCTGGCTGGCAGCTGGCATCTTTCTCCTTCAGCAGCTACATGGCATCTCTACGACTCTGCCTTCTTTTCTCCTCTGTCTCTGCTTGGAATTCCCACCTTGTTCTATTCTGCCCTGCCATAGGCCCAAAGCTACTTCTTTATTAACCAATGGTAATAAAATATATTCACAGCATACAGAGGGGAATCCCACATCGGGTCAGGACAGCTTTTTTTTTTCTCTTTTTTTTTCGAGGCAGAGTTTCCCCGTAGTTTCTAGAGTCAGGACAGCTTTGAAGTCACTGCTGTGACTCTGAGGGCCAATAGTGTGGGTATTGCACACTCTAGCTACTTGTGGTAACAGGAATATCTCCATCTTTCCTGTTGACTTCAGGTTGATGGGACAGGAAGAAAATACTGGAAATGATTAAAGGCATCTAGCATTTCTTACACGAGGAAAAACAATGTAAGAGGAAAAGAACCTCCAGCCTGGTGCCCCTCACATGAAATCATCATGATGTGGACACCTGAGCCCTCCCAGACCCCAGCTACTTGCATGTCCCTGGTTGGTGGGGGCAGAAGCTGGCAAGCTAGACTATAGAACCGACTGATACTATACTTCAGTGGATGACCAATCCATCAACCAGAGTTGTGAATATTAGGCTGGCCTTACACTTGTCTCCCTCTGCTTTCCATTTGTTGGTACCCTGAGCCTTAAGCACACATCCACACCTTTAACTTCAAGTGAATTTCAGACCTAAGCCTGTTATTATTCTCATTCTGTTGATGGGGAGATTGAAGCTCCATGCATAGTGAGTACCATGTCCAAGAACACCGAGGTAGCAAAGTCAGTGTGGCGCTCCAAAGCCTTAGTGCCACCCACAAAGTTATTCCACCACATGGCATCACCGGAACCAGCTTTCAGTCCTAACTCAGAGAAATAAAGACTCCATCACTACGTCACACAGGCTGGAGTTACTGCGTATCAGCATGGAGTTCCTAGTGTAGCAGCTGACTCAGTAAATGCTCAAGAAAGAAGCTTCATGAATGAGCCAGCCCTTCCAGGTGGCAGTTCTGAGCCTCGCTGAGCTTCAAGACCTGTAAGGGCCTCCAGATCTCGTATAAACCAGCTATAGCAGGCTGTATGATTTTTTTATATCTGTAAATTTGGCCCTTTGAGATTCAGTCCACAGATAGATGTAAATGAGATGCAAATCAAATTGTGCCTGCATTAAATAGGAAACCAAATACGTCTGGTAACTATTCTCTGTTCTCTTTCTCCCCACAGATCAAGGAGACCCGCACACTCTGAAGAGCATCCAAATCTCATGCCTGTCTTCATATCGGTCACCACTGAGTTGGCCAGAGATGAGGTCATGTCCTTTCTGGGAGCCTTTTCTCTCTGTTCTCTTCAAAGAGTTAAGTCTCCCAGGCCTTATCTTCAGGTCAGAAGCTAAGAGGAAATTGTCTGTCTAGAGTAGCCATGCCATGAGCATCTGCAGGACCACACAGCCACAACCAGGATATTGTAATCTGAGGAGAAATGTGGCTTCTGGTCCTAGCATGGGGCTCCTGAGGCTGCTGTCATTTCCTATGCAACTTCAGTGCTGGGAGCATCTTTTGACCTGATGGCAGGTTTCCACTTCAGCTCTGGACACGGGGTTCTGGTCCTCTCAAGTTCCCTGGATAGCAGAAGCATCTCTTGCTCTAAGGAGTGACTCTTGGTGGGCTCCTGTACCGTTTCAGTAGAAGTTGGCTACTGGTAGGACTGAGCCATGTTTGGAAGCTTTGGACTTTTCCAGTAAAGGGAGTAGTACTTAGAAATGCCTTTAGTGGTCCATCTCGCCATTGTAGTGCAGCTCCTATACAAATACCTGGGCAGCAACATTTGGAAGCTTCCGAACTGATGAATACATAGAAGGGTCTATAAAGTGGGTGGATGGGGCTTCATGTCCTTCTCTGATGAAGGATTCCCATTGGCTAATAAAGAAACTGCCCGGCCCATTTGATTGGCCAATATTTAGGTGGGTGGAGTAGACAGAACAGGAAAAAGGAAGTGAGGTAGATGGCTCAGAAAATTGCCCAGCCTCTCTTCTCTAAGGCAGACCGCCATGCCTCTCCTCAGAGAGAGATGCGTTGAAGCCAGCCACCAGGTCAGATGTGCTGAATCTTTCTGGGTAAGATACCGTTCATGGTGTTACACAGATTATTCGATATGGGTTAGTCAAGATGTGAGTAAGAGGCTGAAAATAATGGGCCAGGCAGTCTTTAAAAGAATACAATTTGTGTGTTGTTATTTTGGGGCATAAGCTAGTCAGGAGGCCGGGAACTGGGCCGCAGGAACGCAACCTGCAGCTCCTCACTACACTTCTCCTTCACTGTGCCCCTTCCAACAGCTTCATCTATAGCTTTTGAAACATCTATGTACTATGCCCATACAGGTGCAGAGTCCCAGCTCCTGTGAGCCACTCTAGAAAATTAATTGAATTTAAGGGGATTCATGTCATAACCTCAAATAAAGCCAATGGGTTAGAAGCACAGGGCACGGCCAGCGGCTTGCTACAGGCACCTGGGTCTTGGGGAGGCAGCCTGTGAGACTGAGCCCTTAACCCTTGAAAGCCAGCACTTCCTTTAGAGAGATGTATTAGAAACAGGCTGGATTAAAGACACCCGCCCGTTGCTGCATTGTGGTTGGAATGAGAATTGACAACCACAGACTTTAGTGCCGAATTCTCGGTCCCATCTGGTGGTGCTGTTCTAGAAAGTTTTGGAAACTGTAGCTGAGACCTACACTGGGAGCATGCCTCAGAAGGGTAGAGGTCCCTGAACTCTCCTCCCTCTCTTCTGTTTGTCCACTGTAAGGTACGAAGCCTCTCCCCACCTGCTCCCACTGCCGTTATGATATGGCCAAGTGCATGCAGCCAAGCAAACATGGATTGTGGGCCTGAAACTGTGAGCCAAGACGAATTTCTTTGTATATTGTTTCTGTCCAGGAATTGCTTGCAAAGATGCAAAAGTTATAAAGTTGGTGCCCCCTGGAGTCCTGATGGTCGGTGTGCAGAGTGATCTACAAGGAGCTCTGCCAGCGAACAGCAAAAGCTATTTGTTTTCTGGTCTTACAATAGTCACTGCAGAGGTGAGCATAGTGGAGGCATAGTGGAGTGGCTGGGTGCTTGTGGGTATTTTGGACAACTGAACAGCCCAAGGTGGCCACCCTTACTGTTATATTTAGTGTTAATTGTCAACTTGACAGGACCTAAATCACCTGGGACAAGGCCTCTGGGTATGCCTGTGGCAGGTTATTTTGACTGTGTTGATGAGGTGGGGGAGACACATCTTAACTAAGAGCAGACCGTTTTCCCCTGGCTGGGGATCCTTGACTGAAGGGATGGAGAAAGGGAACTGAGCAGCAGCTTGTGTTATCTCTCTCCTTGCTGTTGGGGATGGCATGTGACCAGCTTTCAAGCTCCTGCTGCCTCCGGTTCCCTGTCGCGATGGACTGTACCTGAGTCTAAGAGCTAAATTAAATGCTTTCTCCCTTAATGCTCTCTTTGGGGTGTTTGATCACGGCACTGAGAAAAGACGCAAAGACACAGGGTACCTGGGGTGACAAAGCACCTAAGGTCTGCAGTCTGAAATTTCAAGGGAATCTAAGAACGTCTTGACTTTGAACGTGACACTGATTTTCCCTGACAGGGTCTGTTTCCCAGTCTGGCTCAAATCCACTATGTATCCAAGGATGGCCTTGAATGTCTGATGCTCCTGCCTCCACCACCAAAGCCGGGACCTTAGGTGTGTGCCATCACACCAATGCGGTGTTAGGGATGGAACACAGGGCTTATGCACGCTAGGCAAGCATTCTCCCAGAAGAGCCACATGAGCAGCCTGTTCGTGACACACCCTTGATCTCTGGCTCTAATACCAGTGAGCTTAATGAAAGTTTGAGGTTTCTGGCCCACAGGCCTCCTGTTTACACAACCTATAATATAAATTAAATGAGCCTGTAATATAGCACAAATGAAAAGTTCTCAGCCCCCCCCCCCCCCCGAGCCACGGGTGCTTTGAAAATGCAATGAATGCATCCACAAATGCATTTTTGTGATGATATTTGCAATTCCTAGAGCTGTGGACAGTTGATTTCTAGAACATACTTTTGAGAAACAACAGCAAAAAAATATATGAATCAGCAAACTTTAAAAACTGCCTAACAGCTTGGCAGAAAAGCAAGCAGTTGTCTTGTCCCCCTACAGAAAAGATGCCCTTCGGGCCAAGAAAGAGAAACAAAGTGCTCTGTCTCTCCAGTTCTCCAGCACGCAAAGTGACAAGACCTTTGCTGGTCCTCATCACACAGTAACCAGAGCAACACCGCTGAGAGGGTGCCGGTGCCCCCAGCTCTCACGCTACGCTGGGCTTCTGCACACAGGTAAGAACATTCTGGAAGAAATGGTTTGATTGTTAATAGTATTTTTACTTTTGAAGTCTTAAGGGACAACAAGCAGGCTGAGGTCACTAAAGCTTCCTTGTTTGTTTATCTGGTAAAAACTGGATGTGCATATGCCCTGTGATCTCAGGCCCCACACTGGGTAATGTCTTCCTTAGGGAACTCTTGCTCGGACAGCAAAGCCTGAAAACAGTGTTAAAGCACACAGGTGCTATAGCTACATCAGCTTTACATATCTATAAGTATATATGTTGTAGTTATGTATAGCCTCATGATAGAAGGCTTGAGAGCCAAGCAAAAGAGCAAAAAAGCACAGGCCCCCGCTGTCCCCCCTGAAGGAGCTGTTTTGCAAAGCCACAGGGGTGGGGGTGGGGGGGGGGGGGGGGGGGGGGGGTGGGCGTGGTTCAGAAGGAAGTGAGACTGAGAGTGAGCTGTTTGGAAGTGACGGTTAGGTGGGAGACTTCCAGAGAGCTGGGAGAGATGGCTTGGCTGCTGAGGGCACTTGCTCTTCCAGGAGACCAGAGCTCAGCTCCCAGCACCCGTGTTGGGAGACTCGCTACAGCCTGTAACTCCAGCTCTAGGGACTCCTGTGTTCTCTTCTGACCTCCACAGCACCCACATGGATGTGACCTTTAAGGCACGTTTCTCAATCCTCAGCTGTTAGCCACCCACTTTGTTTTCTGGGACGCTGGCCTGTAAATTACCGACTCAGTTAGACCGTCTAGCCGGAAGGCATTAGGAATCTCCCGACTCCACCTCCCAGTACTGGATTACAAGAGCATGCCACCATAGTAAGCTTATTAAAGTGCATTCTGGGGATGGAACTCAGGTCTTCATGCATACCACCCACAAACTTTAGGATTGCGGCTCTGTCTGTAGTCTGTATTCACAACAAAACGATCTAATCTCAGACTACAGAGATGACTCAGAGGAGAAGAGCATTGGCTGCTCTTCCAGAAAACCTAGGTTCCCATTCCTAGTACCTATATGGTAGCTGAGCTTTCTTTAACTCCGTCTCCAGTCCCAGGGGATCCGAAGCCCTCTTCTGGCCTCTTTGGGTACTTCATGCCTGTGTAGGCAAAACATCTATATACAAGATTTATTTAAAAAAAAAAAAAAAGGAAAAAACAAGTAAAAAGCAAACGATTTTCCCTTCCCCTGACTGTTAGAAAGAAAAATATGATGAAATCTATAGACTTTTCTTCTAGGATAATTAAGAACCTCCTAGACGCTGGAATGTAGAAGGCTCACAGACCCTTCAAAGGTCCTCTCTGGGTCCGTGGCTCATACATCACTGAGCTGTGACATGTCCTCGGAAGCCATAGATGGCCCTAAGCTGCCAAGCAGGTCCCCGTGAAGAGTAACTCTCCACAATGGTACAGACGCCAATACCACCCTTGGTCTCCATGCCCTTCTGACCTCGGGTATTCCCAGCTGATAAGTCCCAGCATCCTCTCCTGCCCCAGCAGTGACCACAACCTCTCCTGGCCTAGATCTCTGCTATCAAACACAAAACAGAGCTGATGGGCAGAGGAAAGTCAGGGAATGTCCGAAGGGAGCGAATTGCTCGTTTCGGCTAGCAATCTTGCCTTGTAGTAATCTTGCCTTGAAACCTTGGGATGATAATGATCTGGTTTTGGTATTTTAGAGTTTAATTGTTTAAATGGAGAATAAAACCAGCGTCCAACAAGTGGAGCCTAGCAGAGGTAGCAGGCAGACAGACTGACATGTGACTTTGGGGAACCACTTCTCTCCAAGCTTTGGTGACACATCTGGTTATCTTCCAGATGTTCAAGTGAACATTAGCCCTGACTTCCATGGTGTGTGTGGATGGCTCATCCCATCTGGGGTTCCCCCAACACAGACTCAGGGAGGCCCCCGGGACACTTGTCCCTAGCCTTGGGTTTTCATGAATCCGGATGCTCTGATACTCACAGGTGCAGTGGTCCCATGAGCTCAGAGTCAATGGAAGGGGCTGTAAATTGAGAATGTACCAAGCCGCCTAGAATTCAGAAATTCTCCTTGTGATTCTTTAAGATTCACTTGAAATAAGCACATGATTTATAATCTCACATCGGCTCTGTTTCTGGATGATTTCATCTCCTGAAAAGGAAGCTGTGGCGCAGATGGTCAGAGGTGGGGAGAACTCACTGGGGGCTGCCCATCTGGTGCGGGTGGAGGTGGTCTAGAACTCTCTTCTGCTGAGTCACCACATTAGCATGTTTGCTAGAGAGGCTGGGGTCAGCAGTGGTGGAATGTGCCATCCAGAAGGGCGCCTAGATGTCCTCAAGGGAGCTCTTCCTGCCACCTGTTTCTCCTCGAGCTAGAATATAAAGGCAGTCGGGACCTGCCTTCCTCTGTCACCTCAGCTATGACGCTAAAAAACCATGTCAAGCCTGTCCCTAGAAATGTTCACATCAAAACTTTCCTCTGCCCTCTGTGCCCATGGACAGGGTATTGGGTCAGATCTTGTCTTTTCCCCTATATGGCCAGGGCAGAGCCTCCTGGGGCCTCCCTATTGTACTGGAAGGGATATTTCTACAACACACACCTTATTCTCATTCTCCCCCTTCCGGTAATCTGTGTCTGCCTCCACTCTACCTATGCGAAAACACAAAATCCCAGGCAACGTCCCCTCCCCAGCTGACCTCTGCTGACCTTCACATGGCCTTGTCCTCACATCTGAAGTTTGCTGCTGAGCACAGCAGCCACCGTCTTCCTTCCCACCTCAGTGCCTTTGCATGGACTGTCCTGTCCCTGGACTGCCTTTCTGCTCCCAACACCCTGTGGTTGCCTGCCTTTTTCCCAACCTCTAGGCCAAGTATAGGAAGTCTCCATGGCCGCTTCAACCATCTCCCTCTCCCCTACACACAAGCCAGCCGCCTATGGCTGTCCCTCCCATAATCTTTGCTCTTGCCTTGGTATGGAAATTTTTTGCCTGGTGTCTCAAATCCCACTAGAATGAATCAGAACAACAAGTGGACCAGCCTCCATGGCTGCTCTTACTGGATGTTATAAAGGTCTGTGTTCTCCCCCCTTGCCATCCTGTGAGCATCTGAAAGGCTGAGGTATATCCTCACAGCTAGGCATGGTCCCCAGAAAGGCTTAATATATCTTCCTCCAGAATGAATGTAACACACACGCACACACACACAAACACACACACACACACACTTAAGGAATCTGTTTTGGTCTTCCATTAAACCTTTGTCAAGCCACTTAAAGAAGAACTGAGCAGTCTTGAGACTGCCCCTTGCTCGTAATGTTTAACCGTCTTTTCCTTTCCCTCAGAGCCTAGGCCCTCTCTCCACTTCTCCATCACCTGGTTTATGTTCACTCCGAGCCTGTCAGCAATCCCCCTCCTCATTAGATTTGCCATGTCTTCTGCAACTGGCTGGCTGGCCAGAGTGGGTTGGATCTCAGAGGCAGGGCTGAGTCCCTGTGCTGGCTCACTGTGAGGCAACCTGGCCGAGGACTCTGGAGCCCAGCTGTAGTGTGGGCAGCAATCCACCCCATCATGGAAACATCTGCGTTTCCCTGTGGCCCCACCCCTTCCCCCAGCCTCCTGACACATGCTCCCTTCTCCCCGGAGTGGAAGCCATCAGAGCAGAGCTCTACAAATTGCCTGGTGCATGGAGGAGGCCCCTCAGGGAAGGCCTGGCCTCCCTGGTGGCCTCTTTCCTTGGACTTTCCCACACTCCCCCTTGGAGTCACCGATTCCAGTGAGCCGGGACGCCCACTCTCCTAAGGACACTCAGGATTTACAATGATGATTATAGGTTTTTTTTCACTTTTCTTTTTCTTTTGCAAAACATCTGATTTAGCTAGAGAAACACATCCACAGGAGCCATGAGCTGTAAAAATGCAATGCTAGGGAAAAATGCTACTAATGGCTTCTTATAACTGCCGCAGACAGATTTCTGGGGTCACTTCTTGGGACCTGGACAGAAAGAGGCCTGGGCTCATCAACAGACCAGGAAATTGATCCCCAAAGTCTCCTTCCACCTCCCAATAAAGGGTCCCCAAAAACAATTTTTACCCACTTTGATCTCCCATGTCTTCAGGATCTATTGGGACCCTACCCCAGTGTCAAGGCCAGCAGCCTTGTGCCAGGCTCATGAGGAAAGAGACCCCCCCACACACAGGGGCTGACAGAGCCACTACAGCTGGGCTCCAGAACTCACTACTTCTGCTTTCCACCACAGGGTCCACAGCCTGAACCCAAAGTGGCCCCACACACGTTGGCTTCCTAGACTCACCGCTGGCCATGGAACCCCACTGGAAAAGTGAGTACTGGGTGCAGGTCACATGCCCCGAAACCCTCACATGCCACAAGACCCTCACTCGCAAGCCATGGGACCCTCACATGCAGCGGGACCCTCACATTCCATGGGACCCTCACATGCCGTGAGAGAGACCTTCACATGCCGCGGTACCCTCACATGCCATGGGACACTCACATACCATGAGACCCTGGGCCAGTCCTCTCCCTCTGCTCATTTCCTCTTCCATAACAAAGGGATCTGGGTGAGACAGGTGTCTTAGTCAGCAGGCAAGCAGCATGGTGTTATGCCCTCTCCCCTACCAAGTAAAAGCTCCAAAGGGGCAGATTCTGGTCCCTACCATGGGCACTCCACACCCTAGAGGGTCCCTGCCACCTGGAACTACTCCAGAAATATCTTATGACTAAATTCAACAAAGCTGTCAACCGATGGTGGCATGTAGAGACAGAACTCTGGTGAGCCAGTCCCCGGTTCCTGATTTCTTGTAATCCAGCACCCAAGTACCCCAGGCAGGCTTGTCCCTGCTCTTGTGACAGATATCTGCAGCCATCTCTGTTCCAGACAAGGACAGGAGTCCAGGATCCTGCATCCCTCACGCTTGCAGTGAGAAGCAAATTCAGTCTGTTGGTCAGGATCTCAGTTCCTAGGAGATGCCTTGCTTTCCCTGCCATGATAGGGTGGCTCCCAGGCCCCTAGGAGCTGTAGCCGCCTATTAAGGCGGCCCAGTCCTCAGACTCAGGCCTGATTGCTCAAGCTCACATCTGGATGGACCTTGTTAAGCTCTGCCTACTCCAGGAAGCAGAAAAGCAAACAGACCATTTCCAAACACCAAATATTTTGCCTTTGATGGGTGGAAGGGCAGGATGGATAAACAGCAGAATCTCTGGCTGAGAGGCTGAGACTTCTGCACTGGGCGGTGTGTTTTAGTGTCCTACTGGAGCCAGCCAGCAGGATCCACCTGAAGGGGCAAGATGACAGAATGGGAGACTCGAGCACCTCTGCCTTTCTTGCCTCCTGAAACCATGCTCTTTGAATTATTACCACTGCCAAGGTTTGCAAGGGTCAGAGTTGGCTCTCCAGCCTTTGCCCCCCGTGCCTCCCATGGCCCTGTGCCCCCATAACCTCCATGCTTCCCATGCCTCCGTGCCTCCTGTACCTCCCATGCCCCGGTGCCCCCCATGACCTCCATGCCTCTCATGCCCCGGTGCCCCCCATGCCCCCGTGCCCCCGTGCCTCTCATGCCTCTCATGTCCCCATGCCTCCTGTGCCTTCCTGCTGCATGAGGAAATTCAAAACACCATGTCCACCCAATCCCAGGATTTGTGGGTTCAGGATTTGGGTGTGGGGGTCCTCACAAGCTCTTCCCTCACTCTCACCTTCTGCTCTGTGGATTTTGTGTCCTCGGAGCTCCAGGCTGTCCGTGCTCTCCCACTCCGTCACACCTTCCCTCCTCTCCCAGACAATATCCTCTCCCTCCCGAGAACTGCCTAGGGCTTCCCAAGGGTCACCTCATCCAGTCTGATTTGCCTAACAAAGGTGGCAGAGGGTTCACACTCTTCAGTTTTTCTCTGAAAGAGTGTGGGACTAGGTTAAAGGCAAAGGAGAGGAGTTGGGGGATGCACACGGAACCCTTAGAGGTGATTCCCGGCTGGAGTGTCCATCCAGTCCAAGTTGCCCTGGGATGGCTCAGCTGTCCCTCACACCACCCAGCAGCTTCTGCCTTGTATGCACTCTTGCAGGGAGTAATCATCAGAGTCCACAGGGTCTCAGAGCAGCTGCATGTAAGCCAATGTCAGATCCACAGTAGGAGGCAGAGGTGGGGCAGAGAGCCTTGTGTCTCATTCGTGCTGTTCTGTGATTGTTTCCAAAGCTTCAAAGCCGGAGACATGGCGGTAATGTCACCGTTGCCGGGCAGCTATGAGGTTCCAGTGAGATGGCAGATGTGTAAGTCAGGACCGAGGTCAAACACAAGCAGGCACCGTGGAACCTGGTGCTGGAACACCTGTCTGTGCATCTCACGTGGTTTTCCTGATGCCATTCTTCCCTTCTTTCCTCCCTGACCACCACTATCCCCACCTTTCATGCAAACATTGTGGAAGGAAAGGGGAAGGGGCTGGGAGTAGGCTTGCTCCCCTCGAGGCTTTTCATGTCCAGGGAAGAGACATCTCAGAACTAAAAACGGGGCCTATGCAGACCCTGCAGACAGCACGAAGAAAGGTTCTTCATGGAGCCTTTCTCTGCAGGGGGCCAAGGCACACAATTCCCCAGCTGAGTCTCTGCACCCTGGCCCCTTTGGGACATCTGCATCCTCCACTGCCCTCACACAGGGAGCTCAGAGGCTGTCAGGGGCCAGCAAACTTGCAGCTTCTCAGACCACAGAGCAAGGAAGACATCTCACTGGGATGGTTCATCCCAAGGACAAGCTGGCCTTTGCAGTAGTCATGTTTTCCAAGGCAGAGTTTGCTGCCACGGGGCAGGGGCCTACGAGGGGACGACAGGCAGGAAAATAGCCCATTATTATAGCATCTGTTATTAGTCTGCCTGCTGTGGAGGGAGCCAGCCAGACAAAAGCTGTTTACAGGGTAGCTCTTTCTCACAAATTTTCTCTAACACTGTTGCACTATGGTTTCAGGGTGTGTGTGTGCATGCGCGCGCGCGTGCACGCACACGCGTGCACACACATGTAAAAAGCAGACGTCAATGTGGAGTGTTCCTCAATTGATAATCACTCTGTTTGTCCAGACACAGTCTCTCACTGGCCTGAACTGGCCTAATGGGATAGGATAGGCAGCTTTTGATCCTCCTGCCTTACCTCCAGTCTCTGGGATTGCAGTCATACCCCACCTCACCTAGGGTTTCATGTGAGAGCCAGGGATCCAAACTCAGGTCCTCACGCAGGCACACAAACCTCTTCTCCAGCCAAATCATCCCCCAGCCCCGGCTTAGCTTTCGGAGTTGTGTTATGGACCTTCTTAATGTCACACTCCTTCCAGCCTCCTTTGCAAACTACAGGTGACTTCTAGAAAGACGAAGTGGCGAGGCTCGGCGTTCGCTGACATAGCCTGTGGTGCAGAAGCGACAAGCAACAAAATAATATGTTCATAAAAGCAGGACTCTCACCTGCTCACATCTCGCAGTCTGTGGACAGGGTCAGCAGCCTGAGACCTGAGGACCTCACTCCTGTAGGTCAGAGACCCGCTCTGAGCCTCAGGTTCATCCTCTGTAAAGGGGGCTGTGAGTGTTAACCCAACCCCCTTCTCAAAGTCCCTGTGAACCGCTTATATGGGAGCGTGGCTAAGGGCATGTTCGGGTATCTCAGCCAGATATTTTCAGGAGGACACTGCTGTGCGCCTGGCAGTCTTGACTTGCTCTCCAAATCCCAGCATGTATGAAGTCTGTAGCGGTCAAATTCAGTAACTTTGTGTCCTTTTGCAGCTTGTGTCAGGGCCATGGGCCTAGCCTGCTATTGTATAAGCTGAAGGACACCCACAGAGGCTTTGGGGCAGGGTCCCAGCATCAGCTGCTATAGATGAAAAGCTGTCAAATGTGTTACTCCTGGAACTTTACCTCACCACAGCCCTGTGGGGCCACAGCTTCCTTTGCAGATGGGGGCACTGAGGCACAGAGTAGCGACTACTTGAAAGTCACACAGATGAAAGGGGATTCCAAGACTGACTCTGAAGGTTACATTCCCTACCACTGGGCCAGGTGCTCTGCTTGGCCAGCAGCCCTGGTGACCCACTAGGAAAAGACACCAGAGGTTGCTTTTTCTCTTCATTGAGAACACACAATTCAGGGAGACTGTGAAGTGGACATAAATACTGCATCAGTCGGCTATTGCTGTGTAACAAATTGTTCTCCGTGAGGTTCCAACAAGGTTGATGGACTGGTTCTCTATGATGAGGTGTGTAGGAATATGACTCCACTGATCTTGACTGTAGACCAGTCTATGAAGCCTTTGCTTTTCTCCATAGGCTCTGGCGTCCTGGCAAGTTAGTTTGGGCATGTTTCATGACAAAAACAGAGGTTCAAGGACCAGAAAACCTTCAAGTGCTTTCTCAAGTTCTGTTCACACCTTGTTAGTTGCTGTCCCAGTGGCCGGATCCAGACCAGTACAGAGTCAGTGTGAGGAGGGCAGAGACACAGGGAGCTGTGAAAATCCAGACCCATCACTACATCTAGAAGGCCCAGCTGTGTCCCACAAAGCTGTCAATAGTGGCTATCGGACACCCTGCAGAGGAATGTGCCTTGTGAAGGGTGCCCCTCAGAACAAAGGGAATGGTGTCCTGGCACATCTTTTACGTGAGCCTGAGAGGCTGGTGTAGGAGAAGCTCACAGTCAGAGCTGGTTAAAGCTAGAGTAAAGAGTTCGCTCAACCAGTCTCTGGCTTCTTGATGCTGGAACCTGCCTGCTGTAGTTTCTGGTTTTCCTGGGCCTTTGTCTCTGAATGCTGTCCTCCCACCCTGCTTCCAACCTGGACCTGCTCCAGTCAATGAAAACCAGTAAACAGCAAACATCAGATCAGTGCTCATGGGGAACCAGCCAGGTGCTGAGGCCACAGGAAATGCTGATTCTCACTCTAGACCTTGTGTTCCACTTTGGGGACCAACACCCATTTGTGAGAACTTTCCATTTGGCCAGTGTTCTGACATTTCTGTCCCCTGGGAGGTGGGCACAATGGCAGTTGTCTCCATCCTTAAATGCACGGTGGGCCAATCAACACACCTGCCTGGATCACACAAATATATTACAGTCTTCTCTAAAATCCCCATCTCCTGAAGGGGCCCTTCCAGAAGACCTACCACATAACTTGTCTCATTTAACAGGTGACAGGTTCTATATACCCTCAAGAGCGTCAAGAAGATACTGTCTCCCCAACCTCCTCATGGGCTTCTCAGATCCTCTTCTGAGCCCTGCTAGCCCCTGCCACCTCTCTATCCTCTCCCTGGCTGGCTCTTGCTCTGCTGGTGAGGGAAGCCTGCCACCAAATGGTTAAAGATCCTAGAATCACTTATAAATATTTCATGAAAAATATCTGCTGTGGTAATGCCAGCCTGTTGATGCCAACATGACCACACCTGTATATTTTAATTGGCCCAAGCAAGCTGGCCCATAATTGCTGCCTGGAAATGTGAATGAAGCTGGCTTGACAATGTAACAGACAATTGGGTTCTACAAGGAATGGGACATTATTTTAGCTCTGCCATGTCTCAGATATCAGAGAGAGTTGGCACAGTAAATTACCCACGTGTGGGGCATCCTGAGCTTCTAAGCCTGCCTGTCAGGATGCTCAGTTTCTGGAAGTAGGGGAGCCTTAGAAACAGGATGCAGGCTTGAAAGGTGGGGCTCTTGATGTTTTTCCTGCACCAGGAGCCCTGTGACCTCCTGGTAGCTGACATGGATTCGTTCTCATAACAGTGTTTAAAATACATAAAGTGAGCATGGTTAACGCAGAAGCTCGTAACTGGTCGAAATGCTGAGAATTCATTGCTATGAGTGCTCAGCCCTACAGGACGGCTGCATCAACCCCAATCTGGAAGGCCGGGGAAGATTGCTAAGGAGGACAGAGATCTGTAAGGGCCCAGTGATGGGGAAAAACGCTGTGGAATGGCATCCTCTGGATAGGTCATGGCTGTGGCACTCCTGAACTCAGGGCGGCTGCGGTTAC
The DNA here is from genome assembly GCF_903992535.2 of Arvicola amphibius. NCBI lineage: Eukaryota > Metazoa > Chordata > Mammalia > Rodentia > Cricetidae > Arvicola > Arvicola amphibius. The sequence goes on along the minus strand of NC_052051.1, from coordinate 82,491,588 downwards.
CTGCGCAGATCAAGGTATCTGAACTTCCAGAATGGCCAGGGAGGGGCTTAAGGGGCCCCCCATGAGGAGCTATTGGCAGATGATGGCTTCTGGGCTAAGTGAGCAGAGACAGGAGCTAGGCTGTGAAGGAGGGAGACGGGGTGGGTGTGAAAGGAGATCGGGACCTCAGGGAGCAAGTGTCAGAGGTTCAAGTTGGGTTGGGTTACTGCAGGGGAGGGGCACAGATGGCAGGGGAAATGGAGGTCTCCCTGCCCAGGCCTCTAGACCAACACAGACCCTGGCCCTGCTCCTCAGAGCCCCTCAGGAGGAGAGGAGGAACCAGCACCCTGGGTGCCTATACCTGCAACCCCTGTTCCCTAAGTATGGAAAGTTTTTTATAACTTGACTATGGAGTGACATCCAGAGTTCTCTGGATGTCTTATTATAGCTATTTTTTATTATCTATTTTTATTTCTTGAGACAGGGTCGTAGTAGGGTCGTAGGCTGGTCTTGAACTTGCTGTGTAGCTGAGAATGAACTTTAACTTCTGATCCTCCTGTCTCCACCTCCCAAATGCAGGGATTTCAGATATGTAGCCCCTTGTCTGATTTCTACAGTACTGAGGACTGAACCCAGGGCGTCATGCATGTTGGACAAGCATTCTAGCAACTGAGTTGCATCCCTGCCTTGGAGGCCTTGATGATAAGGTAGCATTTGACTGAAGTCTTGCAGGAGGTGAGGAGTAGGCAGGTAAGCAACAAAGTGGCTGTCTTAATTAGAGACACAGTTGCTGTGATGAAACACCTTGACCAAAGGAACATGGAGTAGAAAGGATTTATCCAGCTTAGGCCTCCATAGCACTGTTCATCACTGAAGCCAGGACAGGAACTCAAACAGGGCAGGAACCTGGAGGCAGGAGTTAATACAGAAGCCATGGAGGGGTGCTGCTTACTGACTTGCTCCTCATGGTTTGCTCAGCTTGCTTTCTTATAGAACTCAGGACCACCAGTCCAGGGAAGGCACCACCCACAATTAGCTGGGCCCTCCCCCTCAATCACTAATTTAAAAACTGCCTTACAGGCTTGTATACAGCCTGCATTTATGGGGACATTTCTCAACCAAGGTTCCCTTCTCTCTAATAACTCTAGCTTGTGTCAAGCTGACATAGAACTCGCCAGTAAAGTGACAGACCACATATTTTGTAGGTGCCCAACAAATGCCTGAGAGCGAATGGGCTTAGCAAGACCTACCTGGCACCACTAATCGGCTGCTCCCACACACAAGGAGCCCTGTTGGCACATTACCAACTTTCCTCCAGTTCTTTTCTCTTTCTTCATAGTAGATACGGATGAGATTTGCTGTACCGCGGGCTTCCACGCGGGCTCCTCCCAGAGGACAGTTGCACTCTGCTTCTTCTGAAATTGCTGAGTCTTCTACAAGAGAGGAAGCCAAAGGCAACCGGTGCAGGGTGGGCCAGACAGTCTGGGGGCTGTGACTTTGATGTTGGGGGTAATCAAGGGGTTGGGTTTCTAGCACCAAAAGGAAGCTCTGAGGCCCAGGCCCTCCCCAGCCTGCTTGGTACTGCTGACCACTGTCTGCTGAGAGAGGGCATCTCCAGGTAAACGCCCAGAAAGAGCAGGGGTGATCAGTTTGAACCAGTTTCTGCACACCCTGCTTGCCCAGGAAATCCTGCTAGGGCTGCAGAAGTGAACTGGGTGTGTCTGCAATTAGAAAAAGATTTATGGTAAAAGGCTATAATTTCCCACTGATTGGCTGCTGGGTGAATTCTGAGTTTAATATTATGGTGATTTTTCTAAACTGCAGCTCAAGAAAAACAAACCCAGGTCTGGACATGAACAGGGTGGCAGAAGATGCTGAGGAGCAGCTGTTTTCTCCCAGACCTCACCGAGAGGCCCTGCCTAGGTCAGCTAAGCTCAGGGTGAGTTCCAGGTTCACTGAGTGAGTGTCTCAAAAAGTCAGGTTGGAAAGCTCCTGAAGAATGACACCCAAAGTTGACCTCTGGCCTCTACACGTCATATACCAGAACTCATAGAACACACAGAATACACACGGAGTAGGGGGGTGGCTAGAGAAACCATGTGAGGATCAATGGAGGCAGAGGACAGACTGAGGCAATTCAAGCTAGGGACCAGCGAAGAGGAAGCTGGAAGCCAGGTGTCTCTCCAGAATCCACTGCCACCTTCTCCACAGATCTCCTGGTCCAGACGGGGAGGGAGGAAGTGCTGTTTTGTTAGCTCCCAGTTCACAGTGCCTTCTGTGGCAGTCCTAGGAGAGAAGACTGGGACACAGGCCCTTGATCCCTCTTCAGAGCCCTCTCTGCTTCGGCAGGACCCAGCAGAGATGCTGAACAAACAGTGAATGTTGGTCCTTGGAGAAGAGGAGCCGCATCTGCCTGGCTGCTGCCAACAGGGACCAGGCACCATCCTCAGTCACCTCCTTTGGCCTTACTCTAGACCTCCACAGCAGACTCCCAGTGGGCATCCCTACCTCCGTCATCACTGTGGCCCTGGCCTAGCACATCCCTCCCTGCTGGTCTGCCTGCCCCTCCTCTGTGCTTCCCCACACTGCACTGCAGAGACCGCCTCAGCACTCTGGTTTATCATCATCTCTGGGCTTGTCTGGCCACTTTCTGGGCTTTTGGTATCCTAAGGGAAAAGGCCCTTCATTTTCTTCCACGGGTTGTGTGAGGCACTCCTGGGTGACTGAGGCACAGATGAGGAGCTGAGGGGAGGAGGGAGGTCACAGCCTCATCTCAGGGAGCTTGGAGATGGTTTCACAACATCTTCCAGGGCCCAGGGTCCCTGCGGCCTAGGAGGAGGTCGCTATGAAGAGAAGCAGTCGCTATGAAGAGAAGCAGTACTGAAAGGAACATTGGAGTGGTTGCTGACCTGTCCCTTCTGCCCTCAGAGTTGAGAACCCACAGTAGGAGAAAAGAGCCCATGGGGACATATGCTCCCTGGTGCAGGTCATGCAGCGCTTGGGGACATATGCTCCCTGGTGCAGGTCATGCAGCCCATGGGGACATATCCTTCCTGGTGCAGGTCATGCAGCGCTTGGGGACATATGCTCCCTGGTGCAGGTCATGCAGCCCATGGGGACATATGCTCCCTGGTGCAGGTCATGCAGCCCTTGGGAACTATCCCCCAGAGCCCTGAGATTTGGCCAGAGCCTCCACTCATTTGCTGAGGATAGCCCTTCAACACTAGGGGCTGGGCTTGGGTGATCTGATGGGAGGGAAGAAGGGAGGAATGTTTCTTTTTCAGCAGAGGAGACAAGAACTCAGTCTTCAAGTGCACCCGTTCCACATGGCCCTGTGTTCGCTATTGCAGGAGCTCAAGCGTGGGTTGTCTCCACAAGCTCATGTGTTAAGTTGCTGCATGATGACGCTTTTGGGGGGCATGCTGGGAACTTCATGGAGTGAGGCCTAGTTACAGGGAGTAGTTACAGGTCCTGTCCTTTGGACATATTTTTCACTATCTCTTCCTCTGTTATTCCAGGAAGTGAGCAGTCCTACCGCACCACACATTCCTACCCAGGAGTTCTGTCCAAGTTCACAGGGCTAGGCAACCGTGGGATGAACCCCTTGACACTAGGAAACTGCATACAGCCTTTCCCTCCTTAGGTTACTCCCATCAGGTGTTTGGTCACAGCTGTGATAAGTGAATACATGCTGTGACATTTGAAACAGACTCAGCACAGCCCTGAGACAGCCAGTTGCCCCAAGGTTCATGGGTAGAGGTGGGATTTGAACCCAACTCTGCCTTTCTCAGAGACTCTGGGCTGTCCCTGTGTTACAGAGGGTCCTTTGGGGAAGAGCAGCAGAACCTGGGTTGGATATAACAGGCTCTGACGTCAGAGGCAGCTGGTCTGAAGCAGCACTAACCTGTATGATTTCTCAGTGCTGAAGGAACCCTGTATTCAGCTTCCTACCTAGAGCAGTGGGCTTCCCAAGCACACAGAGGGCCCCCAGCTTGATCCCCAGCACTGCACATGAAAATGATTCTAGCGGGGCTGGGGAGCTGGCTCGGGAATGAAAGCATTTGCCTTACAAACTTGAGGACCTGAGCCTGAATTCCAGGAACCTACACAAAGGCAGGTGCGTTAGCAGAAGTTTGTAATGGCAGTGGTCCTCCAGTGAGAAGGGAAGTGGAGACAGGAGAATGACACACAGCTGCAAACAAGAGCTCCTGTCTCAGCAAAGGTGGAAGGAGAGGCCTAACATCTGAGACTGTCCTCTGACCTCCACACACAGCATAGTGTTCACATACGCGCATAAGCGTGTGCACTTACACACACAAACACACGCATGCATGCGTGCACACACACGTGCAGACACACAAACACTTGCATGCATGAGCGCACATACACACATATGTACACGTGCACATGCACGCATGCCCACAAACATGCATGCGTGCACATACACACATATGCAAACACATGCACACACATACACACACATGCACACGCACAGATGCTCACTCAAGGAAAAGAGGAGGGGTGGACAACATAAAGAAAACCCCCTTTCCCTGAGGTGACGTCCAAGGCAAGACTGAGGAGGACGAGACCCCAGGCTACAGCTCTGTCCTAGGGACCATTCCAGAATGATCATCTAACAAAAGACTGTGTGGCCTTTGGCCAAATGAATAAGTGTGCAATGCCCAGATGGAGGGTGGTGGTTCCTTCGCCAGGCCTTGCAGGAGGCACACAAACCGAGCAAGTCCACCTTGGGGCCTTTACCCAGAGAGATCCATTACCTCATGTGGGGGCTATGGAGCTTTAACCCAGAGAAGACAGCAGGAAAAAAAATCTGTCATCAGTCCCTCAAGGGCTCTTCAGTGGATGAGCAATTAGACAGACTCCTCCTCGTCTAAGAGCTGCTGAGGACGCAGTGAGATGGGCCTCCCAGGGCCCTCCTGAAACACAAGGGGCTGTCTCTGAGGGAGCAAGGCTTCTGTCCCGGAGGCATTCGGCAGAGGCTGCAGAGAGGTGGCTCACTGAGTGCCCTGCTTCGCCCCGGTGGGGTCTCAGACAGCTCTCTACCTGCCGTAGATTTTCTGTGGAGATTTGTTGCCTGCTTCCTGAAGCCACAGTTGCATTTGTTTTCCAAACTGGGAATTTCTTCCGGTACCAGGGTTTGCATTTCAAAATGATTCCGATGCACATGCTAGGCTTGAAGAGCACACTCTGTGAGAGCATAGACAGTATTCTCTGCCCTCATGCTCACATAGGACCCACTAGAGACGCGGGCAGTGTCCCCCTGTTAATCACTTAGCCTTCTGTCCTCAGCCCTAGGCCCCTCAGCCCCTCAGGCTCCCTAGCCTCTCAACCTTCAACCCCCACCTCACAGCCTTCAGACTCTGAGCCCTCAGCCTCAGGCCCCATTTCACTTTGCTGTAGGTCAAGTGGCCTTGACCTGCAGCAAAACCCACCCCCACGCCCTGTCAATCACCCTTCTCCTTTCTGATGAGGATGGCCTGGAACTCAGCTGTAGATCAGTGTCTCTGTGACCTGGCTCAGAGACGTGCTCGCTATTAATGGCATGGAGGTTGCATTTTGTGTTTATTTGACCAAGCCAAGTTGCCCGGATCTGCTGGCCATGGTTTCCGGATCTCCTGGCCATGGTGCCCGGATCTGCTGGCCAGCACTAGTTGAGATATTTCTATGGAAATGTCTTTGTTTGTTGTTTTAGGTAGTCTCACTATGCAGCCCCAGCTGGCCTTGAGCTCTCAGTAATCCTCCTGCTTCGGCCTCTAATGCTAGGATTACAGACATGAACCACCATGTTTGGTTTGTGAGGATATTTTTGGATGAAATTAGTGCTCAAATCAGTGGACTTTTGAAGAAAGCAGGCTGCACTCCTGTCATAGGTAAGCTTCACCTAGTCCCATGAAGGCCTCTACAGAACAAACGCCTGGCTTTGCTGAGCAGGTGGGAAATTGCAGCTGGCAGGCTTTTGGGCTTGAACCGCACCACAGCTGTGCCCTAGGTCTGCAGGCTGCCAGCCCACCCTGCAGATGCCTCCAGGGCTGTGTGACTCAGTCGCTTAAAATAGGCCCTCTTCTGTATGTGCAGAACGCATGGGCTCCATGTCTCTGGAGAACCCCCACCAGCCCACAGGGAGACAGACTGTGCCAGGAATAGAGGAAGCGCAGGAGGCAAGTGGCTGCTCACAGAAACCTGCCAGGCATAAAGGAAACTCAGAGGGCATGAGCACTCATTCTGGCAAGGCCCCTTCCCTCTGTTCTAAAGCTGGCTTCAGAAACACTGGGCACCCAGGTAGGGAGGCACCGCAGAACATTTCTGGGAGATGCAGAATAAATCCAAGCCTGAAAGCTAATAATCGGTGAGCTTTGGGGTGTCTGAACAGCTAAATGTAAGAGCATGCTACCACCTGTGGGATCCAGGAGGCATGCAGGGCACAGGGTGCAGGGACAGGCCTGCAGAGACCTGGGAAAGCTACAGAAGACAGAGATCCTCAGACCACAGCCCCCAAATCACAGTGGGTCAGACAGGGAGGGCGAAATTCTTAAGCATTCTTGGCTCCAGCAGACCTGGGTAACACAGCCTGTGTCTTCTGCTCCAAACTGGACACCAGGTCTTGGCCAGAGTATTCATAAGGAGAGCTGGAGAGGGGCTGAGTGAGGTAAAGGGAGAGAACAAAGCAGATTCAGAGGGGAACAAAGAAAGGAGGAGAGAAGAAGGAACCCTGGTGAGCTCATCCTTACCAGATCTGTAAACTCTTCCTGGCTGCCAGGCATGGAGCTAAGGTCTTCAGGGATCGTTTGTGTGTCTGTTGAACACTGAGTGCCAGAGCAGGCTTCAGTACCATCCCCACCCTACAGACAGGATTAGGGTAGTAGTGAACTCCCTTAGACTGGCAGAAAGTAGGAGATGCAGCCCACACTCAGAGCCCTCTTCTCCCAAGGGCCTCAGGCCTACCTGGGTCACCCTTTCAGACAAGCACACCTTGGAGGACTCTTGCTCATGACCCTATTCTGTCCTGGTCAGAAGAAGTCCTGAAGTCCTCCTGTCATAAATCAAATGGTGAACAATGTCCTTCACACATGGGATGACAGGTAAAGCAATGGGCTTGGGGTTCCAACACCAACTCTGCACTGAATCCAGAGTGATCAGGCATGAGTCACTTTCCCCATGGTAAAGATGAAAGAACTGAGCTCTCAGAGACCGTGTTTGTACTCACGTGTTGTGCATATATGTGTGTGCACATGCATGTGTGTTTGTTTGTGTGGGTGTGTACACTCACACACAAGCACACATGTACACACATATACACACCTGTGCATGCTGGTGTGTAAATGAAGCAGTCTGGGCAGCTGCAGGTGATGGTTCCATATCTTTTCATTTTTGTTTGAGACAGGGTCTCTCATTGGCCTGGAACTTCACCACAGGCAAGACTAGCAGACCAGAGAGCTTCCAAAAATCCTGCTTCTGCTTCTTGTCTGGAAGTTGGGGTTCCAGGCTTGTACAACTGTGCCCAAATGTTTTTTACACGGATTCTGGGGACACGAACTCAACTCCTCACACTTGTGAGGTCAATGCTTTGTCTGCTGACCTGTCTGCCAGTACTTCTAAGAGGGTCTTATCTTTTTAATTTATTTTTATTGCTTTATAAATAATACCATTCAAAATTTCCACTTCCTCCCCTCCTCCCATTTCCCTTCTGCTCCCCCACTTAGCCTCCCCCACTCACCCTCCAGTCCTAAGAGAGGGCAGGGTACCCTGCTCTGTGGGAAGTTCAAGGCCCTCCACCCTCCATCCAGGCTTAGGGAGGTGTGCATCCAAATAGAATAGGATCCCAAAAAAGCCAGTACATGCAGTAGAGACAAATCCCAGTGCCATTATCATTGGCTTCTCAGTTTGCCCCAATTGTCAGCCACATTCAGAGGGTCCAGTTTGATCCCAAGGTCGTTCAGTCCCAGTCCAGCTGGCCTTGGTGAGCTCCCATTAGATCAGGCACACTGTCTCAGTGGGTGGATTAACACCTCGTGGTCCTGAATTCCTTGGTCATATTCTCCCTCCTTCTGCTCTTCAACTGGACCTTGGGAACTCAGTCTAGTGCTCGGATGTGGGTCTCTGTCTCTATCTCCATCCGTCACCGGATGAAGGTTCTATGGTGATATTCAAGATAGTCATCAGTCTGACTACGGACCAGTTCAGGCACCCTCTCCTCCACTGCCAGTGTCCTGTCTGGGGACCTCCCCATGAATACCTGGGAACCCCTCTAGAGTCAAGCCTCTTGCCAACCCCAAAAATGGCTCCCTTAATTAAAATATCTTCTTCCCTGCTCCCATATCCATCCTTCCTCCATCTCAGCCACCCCACTCCTCCAAGCTCCCCCCAACCCTCCCCTTCTCCCTTCTCTCTCCCTCTCCCCTTCCCCCACCCCACCTCGACCCCCATGCTCCCAACTTTTGCCTGGCGTTCTTGCCTCCTCCCCCACACACCTCCCTCATCTTCTTTATCCCACCCATGAGCTCCTTCTCTTTACCTCTTGCCCAAAAGGGGAGGCCCCGGAGGAGATAGCTCTGAAAAAGCAGGAAGGTTGAAAAGGCGGGAGATGCAAAGGGACCATATCATGCACACCACATGCACACCATACCATATACCCATACACCCACCACACACACACACTGCACACATACATACACACACGTCATACCATACACATCACACACACTGCACACACACACACTGCACACATACATACCATATACACACCACACGTTACCCACACATATACTACACACACACACCGCATGCACACCATACCACACACACACATACATACATACAAACACACACATCACTGCACTCACACCACACACACATACATACACAGACACACACACCCTTACATGCACACACCACACAAATACACCACACACACACCACACATGCATACCACACACACCCCACACACACCATACACCACACACACCACCACCCCTGCCCCCCACATACCACACACATACCACTCCCATTCCAAAAGCGTCTCAGCTATTGGAGTTACAGCGCCACCTTCAGTCACTTTTCTGCTCTGCAGTTTCCCTCCCAAACACCACTTCAGAGCTGCACATGGATCCCCTGCCGGTGCGGGGGGAGGGGGGGTGAAGGCTCCACGAAAATTGGCCAAATCTGTGAATATCATGCACTAGCCTGAGAGAGCAAGGTTGTGGCTAACACATGTCAGAATTCTGGGGCCTTATGCCAAGCAGGAAACCAGGAGACCTGAAAGTCAACTTTCCACTGTAAACACAGAGACACTGGGGCTCAGAGAGAGACCTGACCACCATTAACGGGAGCTGCAGGCAGAGCTAGGGTCTGAACCCAGGCTGTGAAGTAGCTGCACTGTGCCGGGGGCAGCGACTGTTAGCCTGCGGTGCACATATGAAGTCAGGGCTCCTTTCCACACAGCTGTGAGGAGATGGGGCCAAACTCAGAGACCGCAGCTGCAGGTGAGCATCACCTTGACTCGCGGGGAAGGAGAGGCCTCTGCCCTCGCTGGGGGTGGAAGAAGATTTTATTCACAGGCTCATGTATCTTCCTACTCTCATCCCTTCCATATGGAAAACTCTTACCCACCCTTCACAACCCACTCCCACATTTCTGTCTTGGAAGGCTTTCTCTGACTTCTTCATACCAATGTACCAGTAATGAGATATTCATGACTGTATTGTTATGATAATTCATCTGTATGGACAACTCTAGCCTGGAATCAGATATTTTTTCCTTTCTGATATCTACAAAACCCAGGTCAGAGCCAGGCACGAAGACGGTTCTTAAAAACAATGAGTAGATCCATGGGTGGGTAGATGGATGGATAATAGTAAATGACTCACGGATGGGTTGATAGGTGGATAGGTGGACAAATGGATACATGGGATGTAGGCCAGTGATGTCTGTATTTATGAATAGATAGGTGGATGGATGGGGAGACGGATGGGGGTGATGTGTGGTAGGTGGATGGACGGGGAGAGGGATGGGGTGATGTGTGGTAGGTGGATGGATGGGGAGAGTGATGGGGTGATGTGTGGATAGGTGGATGGATGGGGAGATGGAAGGATGGGGGTGATGTGTGGTACGTGGATAGATGGGGAGACAGATGGGGGTGATGTGTGGATAGGTGGATGGATGGGGAGATGGAAGGATGGGGGTGATGTGTGGATAGGTGGATGGATGGGGAGATGGAAGGATGGGGGTGATGTGTGGTAGGTGGATGGACGGGGAGAGGGATGATGATGGATGGGTGAGCTGGTGGCTGAAGGACAGCAGGCGGGTAAATGGAGAATGGTAGAGACTCACTCTTTCTACCCTAGGACAGGAGTCACAGATGTTTCCAAGGAGAAACGTCTAAGAGTGTCTGCTCCCAAGCCAGAGTTGAGAAACATGGTCAACAGTGTACATCCCACGGAGAATTGTATGGCCACCGCACTGCTCCCCACTGCCTCATCCCCATCCCCTCAGAAAGCCTGTTACAGAGCAGACAGGGATGCCATTTTCTGGGTTCCTGCATGTGGGATCACAGCATGTGGGTTCCTAGCCCCTTACATAGCTTCCGACCCACAATCTCTGTCTGGGTCGGAGCATCTGAATTCTTTCGCTCAGTACTACTCCTTGAGTCTGGTGGGTGGGGGACTTGGACAGCCGTTCGCTGAGGAGCAGCATATGGAGTAATGTTATGCCTTGTCTTTGCCAATTGGCCATCAGAGAGGCCGAAGAAGAACTAAATCCCAAGGTTACAGTATGGCAAAAGCATCCTTGGAGTCCTCCTGCACCTTCAGTTCAATAGGAAGCAGAGGCTTCCAACTCCACACACAGCACAAGTGAAAAGCAGGCTTGGCCCTCCTTTACACTGAGAGAAGAGGGTCCCCTGTGCTGTCACCAAGCTTCAGGGATGACTCCCTGTCCAGCCAGGCCTGCCACTGAAAAGCCGCAGCTGCTTTCTGTACCTGCTTCTACTGGACACAGCTGCAAACACAGCCCAAACACGGGTTTTGTTCGCAAGTCATCAGACCTGGGGCCCAGACCCCTCAGTGTACAGAATGGAAAGAGCTCAAAGGTGATAAAGGGGCCTGAAAATTCTGGATTGTGCCAGCAGCCCTCCTAGGCTCCCGTGAGGAGGCGAAAATATCTCCAGGGAGAGGTGTGTGTGTGTGTGTGTGTGTGTGTGTGTGTGTGTGTGTGAAAGAGACTTCTTCTGCATGTGGGTGTGGTAGGACAAGCGTGGTTGTCGTTCCTCATGGGATGGCCACCTTGTTTGCTTTAGCGTGCTGTCATTTGTATGTATGTGTGCGCACACACACACACATGTGCATGTGGAAGAGAGAGAACGACTTAGTGGAGTCAGTGCTCTCCTCCCTTGCGTGAGTCCTGGAGGTGAGGCTCAGGTTACCCAGCATTCAGGACAAGCACTGTTAACCCTGTGAGCCTTTTTGGTTGCTGCTTGTGTGTTTGCTTGTTTTCTCAAACAGGATCTGTGTGGGGGCTGGAGAGATGGCTCAGAGGTTAAGAGCATTGCCTGCTCTTCAACAGGTCCTGAGTTCAATTCCCAGCAACCACATGGTGGCTCACAACCATCTGTAATGAGGTCTAGTGCCCTCTTCTGGCCTGCAGGCATACACGCAGACAGAACATTGTATATATAATAAATAAATATTAAAAAAACAACAGGATCTGTGCTCACAAATTAGGCCGGAGTGGCTCCCTAACCAACCCCAGGAATTCACCTTTCTCCACCTCTCCAGTAATAGGATGGCAGATGTATGTTACAATCCTTGACTTTTAAACAAGATTTATTTATTTTTATTTTATGTGTTTTGCTTATATGCACAAACATGCATGCATATGTGCCAAGTGTGTGTAATACCCACAAAGGCCAGAAGAGGGCATGTTACAGATGGCTGGGAATGGAACCTCCAGTCCTCTGGATGAACAGTAAGCATTCTTAATCTGAGACCTCTCCAACCTCCATGTATGCCTTTTTACACGGGTCCTAGAGATTAAAACAAAAACAGAAACAAAGAAACAAAAAAAAAACAGTCTCCCTATGTAGCCCTGGTTGTCCTGGAACTCACTCTGTAGATCAGGTTGGCCCCTAACACCCAGAAACCCACCCGCCTCTGCCTCCTTAGTGCTAGGACAAAAGGTGTATGCCACACTCCGAGGTTGCATATCTACTGTGTGGCAGCCTCCATTTGGTGTCTTCCCATTTTGGTTTTATTATCATTTGAGCAACCCGATAACCCCAGCAGCCAAGTGGTGTCAGCTATTAACTGTGGCACATGGAAGGGGGTGCAGAGAGGTGTCACCCAGGCCCTGCTTAGGACACACGTGGCTGGAGCTTTTGTTTGTTTGTGTTTGAGGGACTGAAAATAGACCTGTACCACTGAGATCTACCCCTCGTCCCTTTTATACCTTTTATCTGGAGACAAGTTCTCACTGTGCAGTCTAGGCTGGCTTTGGAACTTTCAGACTTTCTGCCTTACCCTCCTGAGTAGCTGCGATCACTGGCTTTCCAGCACTGCTGTTCCCTCCATCCCGAACATCCTGCATCAGTAGCTGTAAGCCTAGCTCTCTGGTTCATTAGACCCAAGTCACAGGCCACTCACTTCTCTACCAAACCTTCAAGTCCCGACCCCATCCCAACATAGTTCCCCACGTGCTTTCGTGGTGCATCGCTTGGACCATGCTTGGACCAATACTCCATTGCTCGGAGTATTCAGCCTCATTTCCCACTACCTGACAGTTTTTGATGTCTGTGACACCTCCAAATACACCTCCAGACCTCAATCCCTAGCCCCAACCTCATGGCTACTACCCATTGCAGCCCGGCCCCTGTGCCGCCATTTCATTCCTCTCCCTCAGAGAGGTCTCAGGCGTGCTGTGGTGAACCACACATGTTCTAATAAACCAGCCAGTAGCTGCTCATTATCCAGAGGCTCACACGACCTGTCGGGCTGATCTAAAAGCCCTGACTCTAAGCTAGAAGGTCCGATTTTTGAGATTCAGTTCTGTAACTCACTCATGTGAGGCTTCCTCCTACACCCTGGAGACTCTCTGGCCCTCAGGCTCTGTGTATGGAACGCGTAAGAGGGTGAGCGAGGCAGTGGCCATGTCATGGTGGCTCCGTCACATCTTCAATCAGGCACTGAAGGGGTACCTGCAGGCGGCTGTCTTTTTCAAGGGGCTGAGGGAGACAGAGGAAGGCCAACTGTTCAGAAGATCTGACTGTTGTCTGGTAGGGAGGCACAGCTCAGAGCCTCAGAGGCCAAGAAAAAACAGGAAAGTGAGGGGACACATAATGGGAAGGACAGGAGGTAGGCAGTTATTCCCCTGGTGCTGATATAGAAGCAATGGCAGGGGTGTAGGAGGTTTCCAATTGCTAAGGTGCAGGGTGCTGACCGTAGTAAGCCTTGTGACACTGAAGACTGTCATAACCCTGTGTCCTCTGAGAGTTTGCATCCTACAGTATGGCCAAGAGCCAAAAAAAAAAAAAAAAAAAAAAACTGGTTCCCTGCCACGTAGCAGGCGTGGCAAGTGACTTGTCCACACTCTTACAATCCTACCACAAGATAGTCAGGGAAACAAGGACTTACCTGCGTGCTGCCAGAGGGCAGTCAGCACCCGTCATAGCTTCCTACGTTCCTAGCATGTTCTGGGCATGGATTGAACCACAACAGGACAGAATGCCCAGTGTGGCCTCTAGGGCACATCTGTGCAGCCACAGCTGTGATTCCCTCTGTGGGTGGTGACAGACAGACAGGGACCTTCCAGGCTGACTTTGAGAGCTAGGCTGTAGGAGACACATTAGATCAGAATACATTGTTCATGGTGAGCCCCACACCACCCGCCAGCCTTTTATCCAACGTGGCTGGGTGCTATTCAGCTTGGAACCGTCTCCGGGAGCCACAAAGCAGTTAATTACCAGTCTAGAGCCCCTTCTTCACAGAGCTGACAGAGGGCTCGGATGATAAGATTTATGCCTCTTTCAATTCCTTTCTTCTCTCATCAGCATAGATTCATATTTCAGTTTTCTGAATTGGAAACAAAAAGGAAACTCACTTAGCCCACTGCTGCCTGAGAGAGATAGATGAGCTCTGCACAAAGAACTCGTCCTATAAACTCTCTCTCCTTCCCTTCCTTTCATGTCTGTGATTATAAACACTGCCAAGGGCAGCCGAAATATATCCCTTAGCCTGTCTGTCCACCTTATCCAACTCAAAGAGGAGAGCGGCGGGACAATAGCAAGCTGTGGGTGCCAGGGGGAGAAGATGGGCTCCCCATAGCCCCATGCTGCTGGCCTGGAGGGAGGATCAGATGGAGGGACCTCGCATGGTTCCCTTTCATGAGATCTTTTCCAGAGACCACAGAGAGAAGCTGGGCGCCCTGCCACTGTGATGTTTTCATTTTCTAGATGGCAAAGTGCAAACTATTTGCTCAAAAAAAGGGCCTTCAATCTGGGGAGCTGGGCAGTCCACATGGGCCAGGCCCCCAGCTGCTTTCAGAAGTGCCTCTATAGGAGTCACCAGTGAACTAGACTGCAGAACAAGGCTGCTTTCACAGCCCGAGGGCCAGATTCCAGGCTCCAGGGAGAGAAAGGGCTCCTCTCACTCTCCAGGGCAGCCCCTGGAGGAGTGGCACTGGCCTGCCCTCCCCAGAGGCAGTAAGGTGACTTTTGGTGAGAATTATCACAGTTCAGCCACATTTGTCGTATCTGGAGATTCCTAGAGTTCCTGTCAAGAGTGGTCTCTGAGCATCCTGGAAATGAGCCATGGAGCCAGCATGTTTGAGACTGATGAGGAAGCAACAAAAGTCCCAACAGTAATGGCTGGTTGGGACATACAACTAGGAAATAAATGGAGCCTAGGCTGGGAGATGGCTCAGCCATCCAAGGGCTTGCTGGCAAGGATGGGTATCTCCAGGGCTTGCTGGCCAGCCAGTCTAGGCATAGTGGTAAGCTCCGAACTTGGTGAGAGACCCTGTCTCACACAATAAGGTGGAGAAGAATTAAGACCCTGATGTCATCCCCCCCATCAACACCTGAAGCAGGTGAGAGAACTGACTCTGAGGTCAAGGGAGTGAGAGAGTGGTCCCTGCCCCCCACCAGCTGCAACACGTGGGAGAGCAGGCCCTTCACCTCACCTGGGCAACACAGCAAAGACAGCCATGTTGGAGGAGGTTAGGTGAGCCAGCCTTAAAGGTGTAACCATGGGAGAGCTGTCCCCACACCTTCCTTGTCTGTCATGCGGTTTTGTGGGTGGATGAGAGACCCCCCCCCTTAAACTCACCCCTTACTACTTGAAACAGACAAGTGAGAAGACCCTCTCCCTAGCCAGGTGCAGCATTCAGCAAAGCGGGCCCTGCTTCACATTTATGCAGCACAGCAGAGCTGGTCCTGTTGTTGGAGGTGTGGGTTACCCAGCCCCAAAGTTGTGAACAATGGAGAACTGTCCCCATTACTAATCTGACTTGTGGTGGCATGGGCACAGAAGAGATGACCTCTCACCCCTCCCCTGCCCCGCCCATCAGCATCTGAGACAGGTGGAGGAACTGGCCCTGAGATCATAAGAGCAAGAGAACTGTCCCTGTCCCTCACCAACTGCAGCTCTCAGAGAGCAGTTCTTGCTCCTCTCCTGGGCAACACAACAGAGCTGGCCCTGGTGGTGTAGGTGGGGGAGAGCCGACCCTGAGGGCATGAAAACAGGAGAACTGGCCCCACCCCTCGCTAATTGCATCAAGGGGTGAACTAGCCAGGACAATGCTGGAGAGCGACAGGGGAGACCTGGCAGGCTGACCAATCCTGCAGCTGCCCAGGCCCTGAACCCGGGTTATGACATGGCCTGCCCCAACATCCACCCATCTGTGATCTGCTGGAGCATGTGAAGGGGGCCTGACCAGAAACCTCCAAGCTGCAGGATCCCCATAACACAGGGCAACATCTAGCCTATGCACACATATGCACACACACACACAACACACACACGTGGCACACACACACTCATGTATGTTCATGTACACACATGCTGCATGAATTCTAATTGGTCAAAGTATCACCCCCACACATAGCTGACACACACATATGCATTCATGTCAATCATACAGGAACATATATGCACACAAAGATACGGACAGTGCACCCATACCTAAATGGAGGCTTATAGAAATAGGATACTTCCTCCTAGAGGTCTCACAGGGAGCACCCAGCCAAGAGGCCCTGGGTCAGAGACTCACAGTGCTTTGTCTCTGGGTGCCCCACTCTGGTACTTTGCTTACTTTAAAGCTATCTTAAAGGCTTTTGGGGAACTAGTGGTTATGGGGAAGCGAAAATAGAATATTTAAAGCATAATGAATATGTGTGTGTATGAGAGAGAGAAAGACAGAGAGAGAGACAGACAGAGAGAGAGAGAGAGAAAGAGAGAGAGAGAGAAAAAGAGAGAGAGAGAGAGAGAGAGAGAGAGAGAAAGGAGGTAAGAGAAGAATCCCGACATGAAGCCGAATGCAAGAGTGCAGAAGCCAGGTCAGCCGGGTAATCAAATGTCATCCCACAAGATGTAGGACAACAGTCTCTAATAGACTTTGAGATTCAATTATGCCTTTCTATTAGCAGCAGGCTCCCCCTTGTCTAAATCATCCATTCACCATAAACACACCCTAATTCACAAATGGACCATAAAGCCAATCATTTTGATATCGAGCTTTAGAGCCTTCCCTCCTCAGAGAGCCATATCTCAGCCCTCTCGCCCGAGGGAAGGTTAACGGAAACCCTGGGCACTGTCTCTAGTTCAAGGCCTGGTGCTTGTGTACCCATTGCACACGGGTCTTGACGCCCAACCAATCATCTACATCTGGAGCCTTTTAAAGCATGTTCCCTTCTGCCCTCATGGCCTTGGGAGAAGAATAGCAGAGTTCATTTAATGATCCCCACCTCAAAAGCTTTCCAAAGGTGGAGTGTCAGGTGCAGGTCTGTCCTCAGAATTGCTAGGGTCAAAGTCCGGACTTCAGCAGCCCTAACAAGTGAGGCTCAGCTACCAGTTCTCAATGGGCTAATTAAGTGAGAGTGGAAAGCAGGAAGAGAAAACTGTTAAATGTGAACTCACTGGGAAGAGGATCACAGAGGTTTTGTGCCCCTCCCAGTCCATCTTTGGGATCCTTACAGGAGGTTCAGGTTTAAATGAGGGAAGAGAGGTAGGCAGAATCAAACAACCCTGGTCCAGGTGTGGTCATCATTTTCTGGGCTCCTGTCTTTCCTTCGAGGTGTTCTGACGACTTCTTGGAACCAACATGTGAAATCTCTTTACTGAAGACACCAGGCTTCAGCTTTTTCCTTTTCCCAGGGTGAGACTCCTGGGAAAACGCCTAGTTCCTGAGGGGCCATTGAGTCTGTAGTCTTCGTTCCTGCCAGGATGGTTATAGATCAACACACAAGTTTCCAACAGCTTGGAGTGGGCTGCTGTTAGGAAACACGTGCCACTGAGGCATTCCGTCTCATGCCACCTGGCTTTCCTGTGCCTATGTCCCAGCCTCCTCACGTGAGGCTCTCACCCCACACAGGCCCCACCTGAGAACCAACTCCATCCCAGCCTCCTCATGCCAGGCTCTCCCCCCCACACAGAGCCCACCTGAGAACCAACTTCATCCCAACCTTCTCTTTCCAGTGAGTTCACACAAGGCTCTCACCCCACACAGACCTCACTTGAGCACCAACTCCATCCCAGCCTCCTCATGCCAGGCTCTCCCCCCACACAGAGCCCACCTGAGAGCCAACTCCATTCCAGCCTCCTCCTCTTCCCAGTGAGTTCACGCCAGGCTCTCCCCCACACACAGACCCCACCTGAGAACCAACTCCTTGTCTTCTCTCCTCCCCCAATTCCCCTTCCAGTTCCTTCCTTTTCTCAAGCTGCGAAAGGAACAGGAGTTCATTATTAGTAGCCCAATATTCAACTGAGTTACAGGAGGCAAACAGGTCTCTGTTCTCCTCCCAGGTCCAGATCTCTGTGATTCCCAATGTTTCTTTCATTCATATAAAAACCTAAAGTTCTCTTAAATGTAAGTTTTATCTCTTCAACAAATATGGTATCAAACTGTCTGGGTTTCTTTCTTTCTTTCTTTCTTTCTTTCTTTCTTTCTTTCTTTCTTTCTTTCTTTCTTTTTGGTTTTTTGAGACAGGGCTTCCCTGTAGTTTCTAGAACCTGTCCTGGAACTAGCTCTTGTAGACCAGGCTGGCCTCGAAATCAGAGATCCGCCTGCCTCTGCCTCCTGAATGGTGGGATTAAAGGCATGCGCCACCACCGCCCAGCTTCTGTCTGGGTTTCTTCACAGCTCACTATGCAGAACTGACATCCTTTCTAACTGCCCCATGCTCGCCATCAGGCAGAAAGAGATGCACTCTTCCGAGCCACCCCAGTCTTTCCAGATGCTAGCAGGTACAATTCCTACCCCACCTGTCGTTATGGGCTCCTCTATTTATAAACTGTCCATCTTTAGCAAGGTCCTCTCCAGGCTGGCCAGCCTTGTGAAGGGACCCTATATCCACACAATGTTCACAAGAGTGAATCCTGCAAGGTGGTCCTGGTGCTTTAGCAAGACTAAGGCAGACTTGACAGTACAGGTTCTGTTGCTGCAAAGTATAGACCGCCTTTACAGTCTCTTAAAATTATTGGCGTGCATTCATGTGGGGCGTGTGTGCGTGTGTTACCCACACATGAATATACAGGCATGTATGTCTGTGTGTGTGCATGTGGAGGCCAGGACACTATGTTGCTCTGTTAATTGACTTGAAGCTCACCTTTTCAGGCCAAGGAACTCTCAGGATCCACCTGTCTCTGCCCCGGTGGGGACGGCAGTCGCACCCACGCATGCCCAGCTTTTTATGTGTGTGCTGGGGATGAAACTCGGGTCCTCATGTTTTCAGAGCTAGCGCTCTACCTTCTGAGTCATCTCTCCAGGCTGAGCAATAAAAGAAAAAAACATCCATAAAGCAGAACTAAACCTTTAAGACATCCTAAACAGGCATGCAAAAATACAATGCAGAGCTCTCAGCATAAACCCCGTATCTGCCAGAAAGACTTACAAAAACAATCCTTGAGAACAGGAAAAGCCTGTTTACCAAAGAAAGATTTTACAGTGCTGTTGCTGCATTTTATTAGCAAGAGAAGAAGCCGGAAGAGGAGATAAGCTGGAATCTGCTCATTTAAACTGGGTGCTAAAACACCACGGGTCTGAAAGTCTCAAAACTGGAAGTAAATTCTTCCAGGCAATCTGATCTCCTGGAGCTCTTTTATGGAAGCCACATTCACGCAGTTTTAGAAATCAAAATGACATCTCGCAAAACGCATTGAGAGTCTGTATTCCTGAGAACCAGTTATTGCATTGCGGGGACTCTCCCAAGAAACCATCAGCAATGGCGGCAGAGGCGAGGGCGGAGCAGCTGAGCGCTGTGAGAAAAATAAGGATGGACGGGGTTAACGGGCCTAAAGGGAGACCAGGCGACGGGCGCGCGCTATTAAAACAGTGTCCGCTGAGCTGTGAACCGCGCAGAGGTGCTTAGAGTACGGTATTAAGTTTTAAGAAGAGGGATATAAAATTCTGTGTTAAAACCTTGTGAAAATACACAAAGAAAACTCAAGGAGGCCCATACACAAGCATGCTAACAGTAAATATCTCTGGGTGGTAGAAACACACAGGGTTATTTTTCTTCTTCTCTTTTGCCTTTTTTTCCCTGTAATTTAAGATTTTCCTAAAACAAACAAGCCTACATTGATTTTATAGTAGATTAAATTAAACCAAGGCCAAAGAGAAAATTGATTCTATTCCCTTCAGAGCTATGGCGTGGTAAGTATTTGAGAGGGTGGGGGAATGAGGGGGTGGGAGATAGTGGGGATGTGAGAGAGTGGGGGTATTAGAGGGTGGGGGTATGAGAGGGTGGGAGGTATGAGGGGGTGGGGATGTGAGAGAGTGGGAATGTGAGAGGGTAGGGGTGCGAGGGGATGGGGCATGAGGGGGTGAGGGAGTGAGAGAATGGGAGTATGAGGGGGTGGGGGTGTGAGTGGTGGGTGAGTGTGACAGGGGTAGGTGTCTGTGACAGGGGTAGATGAGTGTGTCAGGGGTAGGTAGGTGTGATGGGTTAGGTGAGTGTGACAGATATAGGTGAGTGTAAGGGGTGGGTGGGTGTGACAGGGGTGAGTGTGACAGATGTGGATGGGTGTGACAGGGGTAGGTGGGTGTGACAGGGGTTGGTGAGTGTGATGGGGTGGGTGGGTGTGACAGGGGTTGGTGAGTGTGATGGGGTGGGTGGGTGTGACAGGGTTGGGTGGGTGTGACAGGAGTGGATGAGTGTGACAGGGGTTGGTGAGTGTGATGGGGTGGGTGGGTGTGACAGGGGTTGGTGAGTGTGACAGTGGTGAGTGAGTGTGACAGGGGTAGGTAGGTAGAGAACGGTCAGTGGAGTACGGATGAAGTATGGGAAAGTGTGGTCTGAGTCTCATTAATAAAGAGTTTGAGAATAGTTCCAATGGGAGACCAAGGACAACTTTGCTAGAGTTTAAAAGAAAAGGCTCCCAGGACAGGCGAGCTACAAATCTATCTGCCTGGAGAGCGGAGCAGACAGGGAGCCATGCAATTTGAGCTGGCCTGGGGGTTAGACCCTTGGCCCCATGCAGGGAGGCTTTAGAGAGAGAGTGGGGAGGCTGAGAATGGGGGGAAATCACATACGGTAAGAGAAATATACTCAGAGAGAGAAAGCAAATAAGTGATGTCGTTCCATCAGACTTACGGCCTCCGTGACTGCACCTGGTGAGCTTCTGTAGGGCCACGAATTCTGAGAGAAAAGGAACAGTATCTCATTAAAAGGTCAGTTATTCTTCCTACCTCCTTAGCGTGACTTAAGGTGAATCCTCCTCCCTAGGAGTGGTCCCTTGGCTAGGTGACAAATGCAATCTAACTGGAATATTAGGTCTCCACCAGACCAGACTCTCTATTCTCTGGCCCAGTTCTTCCTACTGTAACAAGGGTTTTCTGAGTTGGGAGGCAGAGATGGAGACAATCCCTTCCCAACTCGGTGTCCTTAGAGTGTGGACCATGTCATGCAAGGCCTAGAGAACAGGACTCACACACAAATGCCGTCACCTCATATGGAGGACACTGTCAGAATATTTATCATTCATTGCGTGCTTACTACATGCCAGACAGCAGGCCAAATGACCAACTTCGTTTTCTAGTTAATTTTTAAAATCAAAACAACAACAAATAAAACCATTTGTCCCCATTTCTGTCTGTGACACGTGGGACGCTGATTGCCCCAAGTTTCCTCCTATTATTCTCAGAAAGACAAATAGGAAGGCAGGTTGATCAGGTTGATTTCCACCCTGATGTCAAGGAAGAGCACAAGGGAAGTAGCCCTGGGGTCAACAACTCCTCTGCAAGTTCCTTCTCTTCTCCAGTCAACTCAGAGAGAAACTGCTGCCTGGCAGTTGTCAAGCTGAGGCCTGCAACTTCTCCTGTCTGCCCTGTAAGATCTCGGCTGATGGGTGCTCTCTTTGGGGCCAGGAAATAGTTCTAAGTCCATTTATTCCATCACTACCTCCTGCATGATGCCTTCTTCCAGGAGCTGGGGATGCAGTAATTCAGACAGGGTCATCTCACCGCTGGATTTTGTTCCAGAGCAGGAAGAGGCCACATACAGAGGAAAATAGAAACCAAACCACTTAGGTCATTGTTATGAAAGTAAGATAAAAGCAGACCAAAGGAAGAGGAGGCTCTTTTTTAGACAGAGTACTGAGAACCCCTTCTTAAGAAGATGAAAATTGAGCAGAGAATTGGATAAATGAAGTGAGTGATGTTAATCCCGGATGTGAAGATTGAAAGAACAGGTGCAAAGGGCCTGGGGCAGTCACACTGCGAGGAAACCAATCCACTACAGTTTAGAAAGCATAGGGAAGGGCAGAGGGAACTGAGGTCAACCAGAGGGCATAGCAAGGTCTTTGCTTTTATCCTAAGGGTGACAAGACACCACTACACACTCCTGAGCTAAGGAATTAAGTGATCCGATTTAGGGTTATAAAGATGGTTATGCCACCATCTGCAGCAAAAGAGTATAAGGGAAGTTGGGGCCAGAAAGTTGTGGCAAAATCAGTGAAAGATGATGTTGGGGGTGAAGTGGAGTGAGAAGCAGCGGGGATCAAGACAGTTGGGCCCTGT
Organism: Arvicola amphibius; assembly: GCF_903992535.2. NCBI lineage: Eukaryota > Metazoa > Chordata > Mammalia > Rodentia > Cricetidae > Arvicola > Arvicola amphibius. The sequence continues at coordinate 82,469,370 of NC_052051.1, read as the reverse complement.
GCACTATAAGTGCTTGGAAACCCAGCACTTGAGACAACAGAAGCATCCTGAGTTCAAGGCCAGCCTTGGCTGCACAGGAGTCCCTGCTTCAAACAAACAAGCAAGCAAACACTGATGCTTTGAAGACAGAGTTTGGAGGTAGGATGAATTTACAGCCAGAAGAACAGAGAAAACATAAAGGAAACTCCCAGGGCGTTTGGTAGTAGAAAGAGGATAAAAAAGGAAGGGGGAGCTTGGAGCGGTGTTTGGTTTTGCCAAGAAGGGAACACTGTCGATTCCCAGCCCTGCCCGGGGCCCCAGCACCTCAGTGCACACTGCTTGCCTTTGCTGCCGTCACTGGAAATCTGCCCAAAGCTTTCTTCCCAGCCCCACTCAATGAGCAACTGTCCATCACTACACACAGAAGCTGGCGCACAGACATGTCAATCCCCTTCCAGGATGGTAACAGAAAGACATCAAGTAAAGAACTTGACCTGTGTCTCTTACACTACTAGGTCCCAGAGCTTGCCAGGAGGCTTCACAGCAAGCACCTTTAGCCTCTGAGCCAAGTAGAGAAATTTTAATAAACCAGACAGCCTATTGCCCATCCACTGGGCCAATAGTTGCTTTCCTTGTCTTTTCAGCCATTAGCGCAGCTTGCCTCCGTGGTTCCATATCTTCCAGCCATGAAGAACAGAAAGAATGATGGTCAGGGACTGTCAAAGGAAAAGAGGCAGGAGACTGTGGGTCCCTATCTGTTCTGTTCTCTGGAGACAGTTCAGCAAATACCCTGAGACAGGCAGCTGCATTCTTAGCAGCCACATCAGGGGGTATGTGTTAAGCACTGGCTCTGCAAGGAACTGGAACCTCCTGTCAAAAGCTGGAGGCCAAAGAGACCTGATGCACTGTATGCTGCCTCACTCAGGAAACGCCTGCCCGTTTACATGGTCACAATTTATAGGCCACAGACAATTCTGAGGTGCTGTAGGATTCGGTTGCTGTTTCCCATATGAGCAGAGGACTGGGATCTGTGAGTCTACCCCTAAATAAATGACCCTTTATTATACTCAATTCTGAGCTAGTGTGGGATTTCATTTTAGAGTTCATCTTAATCTGGTGCCCACGTGGATCCAAACTCCATACCTACCAGGTGGACCTGTCTAAAAGGCCAAAAAGATCCACAACCCAGAAGGTCTCCCACCCCCGTCCACTGGGCTTGTTTTCACCTACTAAGTGGAAAAAAAAAAAAAAAAAAAAAAAAAAACACCACAGGAGAGTTAAATGCAGGCTGCAACTTGGAAATTTTCCAATTTCGCTCACATTCCCCTCTCCCCACTGCCATGTTACCTGCTGTGTGGTGACTAGCACAGCTTCCCGTTTGTGCTCCCAGCTCCTGAGTTCTGGGCTCCTTGCTCTGTGTACATAATTGACTTAATTGCCTTTAATTTGTCAAGCAAAGCATATTTGTCAGTATTTAACCAGCACCAAGGCGGAAAACTAAAGCCACGCGGGTCTGATTGTGGTGCCCTTGGTTGTACTGCTGGTCACTGCTCTGCAACCGCAACACCTGCTGGACAATAACGATTCCCACACCTAAAATAATTTACCTGAAGGGGAAGCCTAGCCAAACACCTTGTTTTGTAAGGCGTGTCCCCCTTCGGCTAAAGGCGTGTCCCCCTTAGGCTAATATTGACTTATAAAATCTTGCGGGCCTGCGGCCCCGCCTGCTCTTTGTTTTCCTGCGCTCTTCGCTGGAATGTTGGATTTGTAAGTTCGTTCCCTTTTCTTTCCTTTATTAAAACTGAATTATATATATATATTAAAGCTAGTCTGGTGAATCATAACTGCCGATCAACCACGCACCTTCATTTACCGAACCTCATAACACAGGTAAATATTTTATTAATTGATAAATCAATAAACTTGAAAGTTATATAATGGCAGACAATATTACCATGGAGAATTTTAATAACCTTTTTGCTAATACTATGGATTGTATTCTGCAAGGCCTATATGGTTATTGTGATACATCCATTTATTGGAAATTGGGACTAGTTTTTTTCTTCATATTATAACCTTAAGGGAATGGTTTGATAACAGAGCCAAGAATGAGGCACTCTTAGAAATGATGCAGTCTTTACATACTAATAATGAACAGCTAGGTGACAGGATTAATACCATCGAAAATCAAAAATTACCTGAAAAATTAATACTATTGTAAAGGATAATGTAATTTGACAGACAAAATTCAATTCATATCAAAGGGTACTAAGAAATTATCTGAAAGAATTCATACTGTTGAATTTAACAATCAAAATCTGTTTAAAAAAGTTATGGTAAGATAGCAGATAGAGTATCTTTCCAGGAAGGCAATCTGCACACTCTCCAAATAATGTCCAAAGATGAGACATTATCTTAAAAGGAAAAATGTCAGACCTTGGAATCACATGTGCAGAATGAGAACCAGAGGCAAGGTGCCTCAATGAAATCACTAGTTTCTGTCTCATGTCAAGGGCCATGGTATGGGATAGAAAGAAAAAAGAATCTGAAAAAAATTTTTAGTTCTCTTCATACCTATTTTTGTCTCTATTGCACCTTTCATTGAATATATGTCTGCACAAATGATGTTTAAGTTTTCCTTAATGAACAATGAATTTTCCTGCAGTAATCTTTGAAGTTTCCAGGAAGAAGATGGGGTCCCCACAACAAAGACTCCACCTGGTTGATGACATCATGATGCTGATAGCGCTACTGTAAGACCTGCTTTGGGACCCACTGCTCAAGATGGTTCCAACTTGCTTGTCTGAAATGGTGCACTTCTTTACAACCTTCTGGCGAGAACTCCAAATAGGAACCTCAGAAAAACCCTACCAAATACTCAGAGACTGTTTATATCAGACAGTAATATTGGAACTTAATCATCATTTTACTTTCACAGGATCCCATAGAAAGAACATTGTCCCCATGACAGCTGGAAGTAATTCTAGAAGACGACTCCCCTTTCCCAACAAAGTTTGTCTTTAGGGACATCATTTAGGGGTTGATTATAATTGGTAGGGCTGGAGGGAAATTATGTAAGCTCAGGGATCTCTTTGTAAAAAAGGAAAATTGGATGGGATAATAGATTAGTGTGAACTTACTCACACTAATAATAATAGTGAGTAACAGAGTGAATACTTGTGCGCTATTATTTATAGGCAATTTACATTGGTATAGATTCTTGTATATTGATACAAACTTAAATTATATTGAATATGTGCCTATTTTCATCTACAATATTTGTATACCTAGGCAAAGTTATTTTGTCATATTGTATGCATGCATGCTTCTACCTCTGCTTAAGGCATTTTGTACATTGATATAATTTTAGGATATATTTATCATATTCTAATATACATTTTAACCTCTGATCAAGATAACATATATTGTTTACATTGTCATCATTTGTTGCACAGTTGTTTAAAGATTATTTAATATTCTAATATGAAGTCTTAGTCTTTAAGTTATATAAATATTAAGAATTATAGGTCAATAGTCATCCATGTTTGTAATACTTATAGTTAGATTAATCAGGTTTTTTAAATACATAGATGTTGTATTCTGCATAGATAGGTAATCTTCAACCAATTCAAGGAGCTGTAGAACATGGCATTTAAATAACTTAGGGTTCTGTTGATGTGAGACACGATTGCTCCTGGCAGCACCAATCTATTCCCGAGAGAATGTAGGCACCAAAGACACTCCACTTGGAGCTCATTTTCTTCTTGGCAAAACTGGCCTTTGGGCAAGGAACTGCCCATGTATTGACCACTGACAAAATGCAATTGTCCGGACAGGACAAGCAGGATACAAGAAAAAAAACTGTCAAATCTTGCCAAGACAGGGTAAAATGGTTTTGAAAATTTTTCTGCCTCTGAAAATTGTCTGTCATTATCATAGACCTTAACCAAAGTTGGTTGCTCCAACGTTGCAAATGAGACTTTGGGTGATTGCCCAGGTAACCAGTTGTCTCTGTCATTTGTTGCACATTTTGGAAGTTGCTTGATTGCACTTTCTGCTTACTCAAGTAACATTATTTCCCTTCTTGGGTCTTTGATAGGGTTGTAGACTAGATAGTTGTAGCTACTTTCCTCTCATGACTTGACCAAGTTATTTATAATACAAGACTTAAATTCATTAGGATAGGATAATTATTGAAACATTTATTACGTTTCTTGCTTGATACTGTTTATGCTGGTTGTAATTCTAATTTTTATACTTGATGTTTGTTCTTACTGTATATAATTTTGTATTAGGCTTAGAACTCTCTTATTTAAACCAAAGGGGGAGGTGCTGTAGGAATTCCTACAGCCAGTAACCTCTAAGTTACCTGCCCACTTGGGTGTGGCCTCTTATACTATATATAGCCATGTAAAACGCATGTTTGCTCTCTCTTCCAGCTGCAGGATTTGATTGCTGTTCCTTATTCAAGCAGAGGACTGTGATCTTTGAATCTAACCCTAAATAAATAACCCTTTATTATACTCAATTCTGAGCTAGTGTGGGATTTCTTTTTAGGGTCTGTCTTCACCGAGGCATCAGTTTCTAAGTCCCTCCTGTTAGTGTTGATTGCCTGGGGTGGGGAGGGTTTAAGGGAAAAGCACATGGTACCGATGAACTTCTACAGACAAAAAGATTTTGGGGCCATAGTCACACAGGACGAGGTCCGGGGAAGGTTGAGTGGGGAAGGCTCAGGCAGCCATGGCTCTGTCATGCCAAAGAACATGGACTTTGATTCCATTCAGTTCTGGCCTGTGGTTTGCTGCCAGGCCTCTCTGAACCTCAGTTTCTCCAGGAACTTGGCGGAGTTAACCTGTCCTCAGAGGGGCTGAGATCCACAGCATCTGGCAACAGCAGAGCAGGTAGCCAGCGATTCCAGTTCCTGTCTGTAGCTACTGCAACCTAACAGGACACCCTGGCTTAGAGATTCTCAGGGTATAAGAACTGCCACTAAGAAAGAGGGTGACGCTTGTGGATGAAGGTTCTCTCCCAGGCCATCTAGCATAAGATCTTCTTAAGTTTCTGCCTCATTAGCACTGCTTGGCACACAGCAGGGAAGCAGGCTCACGTTGTGGAAATAGCACCACTGGATGTGTCTGGAATCTAGCCCCAGGTCTGCATTTGCCTTTCAGTAACTTATATCTTCATTTGTTAAAGAACTACTTACAGTAGTTAAAGAACTACTTACAGTAGTGCTGAGCATGGTGACTTATGCCTTTAATACCAGCACTCAGGAGGCTGAGGCAGGAGGATTGCTGTAAGTTCCACACCAGCCTGGGGTACATCACAAGACTCTGTCTCAAAAACTAAAACAATCCCCCAAAAAACCACTTCAAGATGCCCTGAGCATGAACTAACAGAAATGCAACCAGTCAGTCTTTCTATGGGCAAAAGATCCCGGGGACATAGGCACAGAGATATGCCCCCAAAAAGGACGAGTTTTTGTGTTAAACACCTGCTGAAAACTCACAGATAAAAGCTCTGGGTCTATTCCACATGCTCACACCCATGGCGAAAGCATGTCACATTTAGTTTTCTTTATGTGTATCAAGAGGTTTGATATACATACCAACAGGGCATATGGTGGAATATGCCTTTAATCCTAGCCGAAGGAGAAGCAGAGGCAGACGCAGGCAACTCTCTGAGTTCTAGGCTAGCCTGATCTACAGAGCTAGTTCCAAGATAGCCAGGGCTACACAGAGAAATCCTAGATATGTGAGTGTAGTGTGAAGCGGCAGGGCTGCGTCCCGCCACCCGGCCGCCGGCTAGCTTTACACCCGAAATAATTACACGGAAACTGTATTCTTTTAAACACTGCCTGGCCCATAGTTTCAGCCTCTTATTGGTTAATTCTCACATCTTCCTTTAACCCATATTTAGTAATCTGGGTAGCACCACGAGGTGTGGCTTACCAGGAGAGATCTTAACCTGCGTCCATCTCGGAGAGGAGCAGCATGGAGACTCCCTATGGAGACTGCCTGAAGCGTCTCCCCAACTCTACTTCCTTGTTCCAACAATTCTGTTCTGTCTAGTCCACCTACCTAATTTTCTGTCTCTTAAAGGGCCAAGGCAGTTTTCTTTATTAATTAACCAATGAAAGAAACATAGATAACTCTCCTCCATCATGTGAGATAAACTCACAGAAACCCAACTTGATGGACAGCCCCAAATCACTGTCTAGCCCCAAAGACAAGGTTGTGGAAATCATGGGAATTCTGAGACTGTCACAGACTCAAAGAGATACAGGATCCTGACTTGGACTTGAATAAAGTCTGCAGTTAAATTGAAAGAAATTCCAAGGGTGGTCACAAGGGGGCAGAAGATTCATAAAGGTCCAAGTGAATGGTGTGTGGAAGTAAGGAAGTTGACTGAAGCCTGTTGAACAGCAGGCTAAGAAGGATTTATAAAACGGTGAGTTTACCTCCTCTGCCTCTCTCTGTCGTGGGTGAGCACCAGGGGAAACTTCCGCACTCTTCCCTGATCCTCAGATCCAGCCTAGACAAAGCACGGGTCTACACAAGGTCCCACAGCAGCTTTGTCCGTTATCTCTCTTATGAATACCATAGTGCGTAAGGATGGGGAGATGGCTCTGTGGATAAAAACGCTCACCACACAAGCATGAACACCAGTGTTTGTGTCCCTAGCACCCACATAATTCGAGGAGGCTCTCCTATATTCCCAGAACTCTGGAGGAAAAAGCAAGGAGAATGCTGTAGGTGACCAAGGGAAGGATGGAAGTGACAGGAAAGGAGACAGATCCAGAATGTGTGTTGGCAGGGAATCCGACAGGATCTGAGGGATGAGATAAAGAAGAAATCAAGATCAGGCCTGGGCTTTTGCCTGAAGGCCACTGTTGTACAGTGAGTGGTCCATGTGGCTGACCTAAGAAATCCTGGGCATGAGGATGCTGGAGAGAAGAGTGCAGAGATCTACTCCACATGTGGGAAGCTTAAATTGTTACTATTCAACAATGAACTATCCCCAAATGTCACCATCCCCTTTCATTCTTCCCCAAGCAGAAGGACAATGGACACAACCTTCAAGCTCACAGGTTTGGTTAGGGAGCCACGTGTTTCCAGGCAGACATAGGCAACTGATCAGCCAGCAAATCACTTGTTCAGGAGGCAAACTAATTAAAAATTTAATCTCATGATTTTCATCTTAATCTCTTTCTCCTATTAGGTTTGATCAATGCCCACAAATATAATTTAGCAGAACTCTTCATTTAGATAAATGACTTAGTTGGGCACCTACTGAATCTGTTTGTTATGAGCCAATTGATAACTAAAATTTATATGCTAATTACTTAAAGCTACAGACTAATTTCTAACACACATTATTATCACAAAGCCATGCCCCTGTTATCAATTAAACCCCTTATTCTTTCAGGGAGAGCAATGGTTTGAGTCAGTTTCTTTTGAGTGCCAGTGGCCAAATCTCACAGTGTGCTGTGCAGGTAAGCAGTACTTAGGAAATGTCCTCACATGCTTGCTGGCATGCTAACAGCAGTAATGGGAATTGAGCTAAGTAAGAAGATTACACGAACTTCTCAGCTATCTGGAAATTTCTAGACCTTAATCTCCATATTCTTCGCCTCAGAAACAAACAAACAAACAAACAAAACAAAACAAATAAAGAAAAGCCCAGGTTCTAACCATAAGCGGCAACTAAGCAGAACCGAGTGTGGAGTCTGAGAAAGCGTTTCTTCTGTTAGAGGTGGCTGGCCCCATGAGGGCCAATGTTCAGTAACCAATGCCCCCAGACATGGGACTCTTCTGTGAGTGCCCGTTTGCCAAACCTCTGAACAAACCGAAGACTTGATTCTGTAGCAGCCTCGACGCTCAAGGATTATGAATTAGCTAATCCTGTCAGATTGTGAGATCAGGTTTCCACCAACAGCATGAGACACACTCGCTCATAAAGAACCAAATGACTTCTCCTCCCCTCTGTGCTTGGTCACCTGGTTTGGGTTGTGACACGGCCTTTGTACAAAAAATCTGCTTAGCTGGGTTACTCTCTCTCTCTCTCTCTCTCTCTCTCTCTGTGTGTGTGTGTGTGTGTGTGTGTGTGTGTGTGTGTGTGTGTGTAATACCTAGAATATTCTTCTCCAGCAGGACTAAGTTTTGCTGCTTAGTACAATGCTGAGGTAGAAGACACTGACGTTTTGTTGATTATGTCGATAAGGATATTCCTTTGGTAATGATGTTTGGTGTGTATCTGCATATGCACATGTGCCTGAATGTTTTGCTTTGCTTTTGCATGTGTATATGTGTATGAGTCCTCTTGCGTGTATAAGTATGCATGTGGAGGCCCAAGACTGATATCAAGAATTGTTCTTCCACCTTTTCATTGAAGCAGGATTTCTCAATCTCAATCAAACCCAGAGCTCACTGATACAACTAGCTTGACGGTCAGATTACTCTGGGGATTCCTCGTGTGTCTGTCAGTGTTCTATTGCCACGACAGATAACATGACCACAGCAAATTTCATAAAAGAAAACATTTAATTGGAACTTGCTTATAATCACAGAGGTTTGTTTAGTCCATTGTCATCACAGCAGGGAGCTGGGAAGTATTCAGGCAGACATGGGCTGAGGAAGAATCTGAGAGTTCTACATCCAGATTTGCAGGCAGTAGGAAGAGAAAGATACTGGACCTGGCTTAGACTTTTGAAACCTCAAAGCCCAGTGACACACTTCCTCCAACAAGGCCACACCCACTCCAACAAGGCCATGCCTCCTAATCCCTATCACATAGTACCATTTCCTGATGACCAAGCATTAAAATATATAAGACTATGGGAGTCGTTCTCATTTAAACCACCACATTCTACCCCTTAGCTACCGTAGGCTTGTAGCCATATCATAATGCAAAAGTGCACTCAACCCAACTTCAAAAGCCCCATAGTCTATCACAATATCAACGCTGTTTAAAAGCCAAAGTCTCTTATGAGATTCATAACAGTATCTTCTCTGCAATTCCCTATAAAATCAAAAAGCAGAGCACATACTTCCAACAAACACTGGCACAGGAACTCCATGACCATTCCAAAAGGGAGGAAAGGGAGCATAGTGAGGAAATACTGGACCAAAGCAAGACCCAATACCAGTGTGGCAAGCTCTAACTGTATCTCCACGTCTGATGTCAAAGTGTGCTTCAGCCTTCCAACTCCTTTAAGCTTTGTTGGCTGCAACACCTTGTCTCTGCCTTCTAAGACACTGCCTCCCATAGCCATTTATTTGGGTTTATAGGAATCTAAACTCCGGTCCTCACACAAGTGCAGAAAGTATTTTAACCACTGAATGGATGTGGGAATCCCCTCTATGTGTTGCTTGTATTGGTTAATTAATAAAGAAACTGCCTTGGCCTAATAAGGCAGAACTTAGGTAGGCGGAGAAGACAGAACTGAATTCTGGGAGGAAGAAAGCAGAGTCAGGGGGACGCCATGGATCTGTGGCTGGAGGGACATGTGCTGAAACTTTTCTGGTAGGCCACAACCTCGTCGTGATACACAGATTGATAGAAATGGGTTAAATAAAGATGTAAGAGTTATCCAATAAGAAACTAGAACTAATGGGTCAAACGGTGATTTAATTAATACAGTTTCTGTGTGGTTATTTCAGGGCTAAGTTAGCCAGGCAGCCAGGATGAACAAGCAGCTCCTCCTGCAACACTGATCCATAGTCCCCTAGTCTCCTTTAACATGAATTCTAATTGTTCTCAATAAAAACCCAGGGTGAAAGCTGAAAGATCAGAGAAGCAGAGAAGCCAGCTACTAGAGAGACCTTTTACCTCTATCAAAGCTCAGACAGAAGGGGCAATCCTGTCCTCAGACTTTGTCCTCAGACTGCAGCTGTTTCCACCAAACCTCAGACTGTAATTAGCTCCTGTCTCCTTCCATTTTATATTCCTCTCTCTGCCCAGGCATATCACTGTCTCCACCTCTCTAGTGCTGGGATTAAAGGCATGGAGTCCCAAGTGCTGGGATCACCTTTTTAGAAATAAAAGCCAGTGTCTCTGGTGGACTCTTAACCAGGTTAACAGTGCTGTTTGTTCTTGGATTTGCATTGCCATTTCAATATAAGGTGAGAAGAGTGAGCAAGGTGAGCCCTACAATAGGCATTACCCAGTAAAGATATTCTTCTTAGATGTAGGTCCAGATACAGGAAGTTTTCCAGATAGTGAGGAGGTTAAGTCTAGTTCAATTAAACATAAAAGGAGAAGAGAGCAGCTCTGTGGATGTCAAGGTCTTGTATGACTGTCACGGCCTGCCATAGTCATGATAGTCTCTGCACACTCACTGCACCCGTGACCAGCATGGTTCTCATCACAAGCTCAGGGGATCTGCCTCGGACTCCTTCCATGTTGTTTCCCTCTGTTGCCTCACCACCAGCCTCTCACTTGATCTACACCTCCCACAAGGTAAGAATAAATAGATAAAGGGGGGCAGAGATCTTCAGCTCTTAACTACTGGAGAGCATTGGGGCAACCCAAGATGCGAGAGAAACCCTACACCAGAACCAAAAGTCATCCTGGTTCAGTGGCGACCATGGCGTGAGTGATGGATAAGATTTCAACCTTCAGACTTTGCACGTAGCAGAGAGGATGAGTTCACCCACTCCCTCCTCTACTTTCCTTACCATTACTCCTCCTCTTCCTGGACATAGAGCATCTACTGGCACCTACTATGTTCTCTGAACTGGAAATCAGGTGCCACGATGGACCAACCATTAAATTTCCTGGCAGTGGACACAGCAGGAGAAGCCATGAGAAGAAGAGCACAGGTTCCAGAGCATGGAGCTCAGCTGGTGTGGCACATCTAAAGGAGACTTGTCTGGCTTTGGCTTTGTCAAGGAGAAACATAGCCCTCACCATTCTTGAGTAAAATATGAGTGTCTATGTCCCAGGAACATGAATGGTTTGCTCCAAAAGACATGCTCAATTTCAGAAGTGGTCACCTAAGATTGTATTAATTACCAAACAAAGAAAGTCATGAATCAGTAAAGATGCTATCTGGTTTCAGATGCCATCTGATGAACTTCGTAGCTTTTGGACTGGTGGAGTTAGTGGGCTGCTAAGAAGGCAGGTTTTGATGATAGTCACAAGAACATCAGTTCAGACAGGGAAGGTCAAGGAATGGTTTAAGGGGATGAAAAACAGTACAGGATCATTTTGTCCAGGTTTCAACATTTACATTGTCAATAATCTCGAAGTTCAATCATTAGGACTTGTAGAATCCTCAACATTAAGTGTGCCCTTCACCCCTAAGAACTTCAGTTTATAGTTACTTGAAATAGGGTCACACTGGGGAACAGAAGAGAAACAGTTGGAGAAATAGTTGGGAGAAGGAGTATTGCAGATTGATCTGTGGAATGGGAAAGAGTGGGGGTAATTGAAAGGTTCTAGGTGAACATCTATGTGAATGTTGGGATGCCATATGCCACACAAAGGGATATATATATATTATTAATATATATATATATATTATTAATATATATATAATTAATATATATTAGAGAGAAAGATATGTCAATTTGTAGGAATGGTTTGTTTTAGATGCATCTAGCCTCAGGGACCAGCAGGTGGAGAGACTCATGCCGGTGGGATTCCTTGGAGCTTTCAGTGAGAGGCTTTAGTTAGAAGTCTGTCTTAGATTCAAGCACAAAGATGGAGTAGAACGAGGAAGAACGTACTCTTTGGAGAACAGGCCTGGGACTGAGCATCAAGAGCTCCCCCACGTAAAAGGAGAGGAAAAAGAGAGCTGCCGAGATGACTGAGTGATTAAGAGCACTGGCTGCTCTTGCAGAGGACCAAGGTTCTGTTTCCAGCACCCACACGGCAGCTCACAATCATCTGTAACTCCAGCTCCAGGGATCCAGGGATCCGACACCCTCTTTTGACCTCTGTAGGAACCAGGCATGTACAGGATGCACAGACATACATGCATGCAAAACACCCACACACATAAGATAAAAAGATAAGTCAATGCAAGAAGAGAAAAGAAAGAGCAGGCTTCCTTAGGGACAAACGCAGGAGAAAATGGCACTGTGTGACTAGAAAGTTCTAAGGAAGAGTAGGCACCTGGGCCAGTTTGCTGAGAAATTGTGGGGATGAAGACTAGGAAATGAATGCCAAGACTACATGGGCATGGATACATCAGCCAAAACTTGCTCGCTGCAGCTAGGGAGAGGAGCTGCCCTCGGTGTGTCGAGCAATGAGGAAGAGCGAGCAAATGGGGACAAACACACATGCAAAAGTCTTCCAAGAGATTGTCTGTGGAAGAAAGGGAGTTGTAGAGAAGGAAGATGCTAATGTTTTCTTAAATTAAAATTCTGTGGGGTTGACAATAGAGATGGTTCTAAGAAACACGCCACGCCCTCGGGCAATTTCATCATTGTGTCAACAGGGATAGATGAGCTTGCAAAGGCTTGTGTGGCCTGAGGACTGTGGCAAGCCTTAGTACTCCTCTACAATTAGCTTAGGTGAGCATCAAAAAACCCAGCTTGTGTTATATGAGATCATGTCTCATAAAAATATAACAGTACAGACACATACGTTTGTTTAAATATTGATGGGAAAGAGTCAGAGACATTACTTAGTTGATGACCAAATTACCCTGTGTCCAAGCATAGTTAATGGATGATTTTTTAAATGCAAGTGGGGTTGGTGGGATGGATGCAGAGTCAAGGTAGAGGGGTAAGCCTCATGTAGCTCCTGTGGGAGAGGGGCATTGTAAAACTAACTGATGAACAAGCTGTGGATCTTACAAATCCAGGAGTTTATTATCAACTTCAAGGTCATTTTAGCCTCGAATAGTAACCAGTTACTTCCTGCTAGATGATGGCAAAGAACCTCCTGGAAAGGCTTCTGCTGGAGTATCATTTCCGCTGCTATGATAAATAACCTCAGGAGCCACTCCTACAAAGTCAGCCAGGGCTCCTGGATAGGGGATCCTCAAGGCCAAAAGAAAGTCAGATGAAAGAAACAGAAGACAGGATAGAATCGGGAGGTCTGTCTGGTCGTGCCAAAGCAGCCAAACAGCCCAGAGTTTATTTCAGAGCTTGCTTATATACAAAAGCAGAACAGAGCACACAGCATAGATGGTCAGTCAGTGCCTAACCACAAGACCATTCCTGTCCTTGAGTGAGCAGCCTCCTCTCCACCATGTGCTTGCTGCTCAGAAGCAGCCTTACGTTCTATCTTGATGTTCCTGTGGTTTTGTCGTCAGTATACTGTCTACTAGATGGAGTGTTCTTTTCTCCTAGGCTAAATCAGAAGCCTCTCGTAGTCCTTAAGGTTATAGGACAAGGTAGAGAAGGCAAGCTTGAACTCAGATGACTTCTTTAAGTCAGAAATGACTCCAGATGGAAACTGAGTCACACGTGGGCTCCCACACTTCCCCCTTTTACATTATATTTAAGGACCTCTCAGAGTCCCTCAGAAGACTGCTTCTGCCTTGGAGGTTCCTTACCGCACTCTAGTCTTAACCCGTCATGGGAAAATGGATCCTAGAGATTCAGCTCCTGTCTTAGGTCAAAAAGAGGCAAAGAAAACTCACCCATCTCTGATTGCAAGTCTCTGGTGTCAAGTTTTAGGGAAGTTTTACTTCCAAGTGCGGAGTTTTACTTTGTGAAGTTCCAAGCTCACTTTCCACAGTGAGTTCATAAGCAGCTTGAGAATGATAGGTAGACAAATCCTGCCCAAAAGAACCCAAGCTCTGAGAACCGCAATGCTGCTAAGAAGTGACGTAAATGCTCACCACAAGGGAACAGCCTTTTCAGCGGCACCAAAACATCCTCAGCTGCCTTTGCTGCATTGAAATCTAATTTAGACTTTCCCAAATCCAATACTTTTATGTAGTTTCCAAATTCCCTTAAGATGTGCTTTAACTCTTTCCCAACCAATAACACTTTCATTATACACAGAAGATGTAACACAATCCATTCATAGCTAGCTTGACATTTCAACTGGACTCTGGTTTATAAGCTTTGGAGCTCATCCCCTTACAATGTGATTGTACCACATCATACAAGGCATCAACTTATTCTCCATTTTCACATCTATGTCTTCTTGTGTCTCCAGTGTCATAGAAACATTCTTAGATAATTGATTAACAAACTCTGCATTTTGAATTGACCGAGACAAATCCGCTGAAGCAACTGCAGTAGTGAGCATAACAAGAGCTGAAAATCCTGCTACAGCTAATCCAGCAGCACGTTTCTGTCTACCTAAAGCTTTCTTAATTTCTTCAGTTACTTGTAACCCTTTGTCTTCAAACCATGGATCATTTACATGCACAGGCAATGTTACAAAAGGAGGTTGTTTCAACACTAATGCATGAGTATGATCATCCACTTGTGAAACACAATTAGTCAAGATACAATCAGGGAATGATACATCAAATACAATACCATTCATGGAGATTTTTATCTCTCCCACCAAAAGAACATAAAGCATTTTGAACCAAACCAAAACAGTTCCTTTTAGGGGCAAACAGGTTTTGAAGAACTGGATTGTCCTGCTGCTTTTCCCGTGGCAGCAGCAAGTTTCCAAACATGAGTCTGTGGAAATTTTGAACTGGAATACCGAATTCCAGCTGACAGTCCTGGGTCCCAAGATTCTGCTGTAGATAAAGGATAAGAGTCACTGTAAACTTCTTGATTCTCAGACCAGCCAAGAATGTACAGTGATGTCCCTGTGGTGTGGCACCTTAATGCGATAATACCAATGCATCGCCTCCACAACAAAGCTCCATTAGACTCCTCAGTCCCTTCATGCAAGGAGGAAATTGTTGAGGGGGTGAAGAATCATATAGTTAATTACCTTGAGGAAGCAATAACTTTATAAAATAAGTACAATGTTTACCATGTACCAAAATTAGTTTTGGAAACACTCCAAAGCAATATTCTTTGCAAAACATACATGAATTCCTTTGCTATACCCAACATAAGAGAATTTTGAGCTTTTTGGAACTCTTGTGTGGCAGACCTGAAAGATGTGTATCATTGACTGTGACCACAATGTCCTTTCCTTCCCAAACAGAAGGATGTAAAATAGGTGGATCGCGAACATCGGCCCAGTAGGTCTCACTCTTGTTTTTCTGGATTATCATCAGCAACATCAGGATCAGCGTGTTTCTGTTTCAAACACCATGCCAACTGAGCTTCAATTTCATCCTGTGAAAAAACACAAACATGCCCTCTCCCCATATCAAAACAGTATGGGGACCCTTTCATAAACCAGTTGATGGATCTTTCCATTAGACCCAAGTAGATTACATGGTGGTGCTTTCATGCCAAAATCCAGAGGCTGAAATTAGGATTTTAGCATCATTAGTATAATGGCACCCAGATAGGAATTATCATTTATTCGAGGCATCCATGACCAAGACCCCTGTGATGGCTGGCAGAGAAATTCCCTTTAGATCTAACATTCCAGGGGAGGAAAAGGATAATGTATTCGCTTCTGTAATTACTTCCTGCTGACCTGAGTTCTTTGTTATCAGGGCCCTGGAATGCTGGAATGTTAGTCAAAGGCAATGGGGGAACTTAGCAGGATCTGGTTCACTGACAAGCTGAAAAGACCCGCAATCACTTTGGCTGGATGGGTCCACATCGGTTTCAGCAGGTTCAGGACTCATAGTCATTTGGAGAAGGTTGTTAACAGCAACTGATGCTTGGATGTGTTTGTCAGCCAAGTGGGAACCTCGTGAAACAGATACAAATTAGGAACAGGAGTTACACTTATGAACTCATTTGAAAATTGTAGACACATAGTTTCAATAATTAAGGAAAGGGCAGGGTCCCAGAACCAGGAAAGAGAAAAAAAATACCATAAACCTTTCAACTTGTGAGAAGTGGATCCAAGATGTATAATTCTCTCCATTTTTTGAAGTTTGTATGAATCTCCATTTAAAAAAAAACAAAAGTTTTAGATATATTAGCATTATCAATCTGTGCTGAAATCCATATTATAAAAAAGCAGGTAACTGGTATCCATAAAACAGCAGAAGCAGATTCACATCCTTGAGCCCTAGCAAAAACTATAGATTTAGGTTAAACAGCATATAAGTCTATAATTGGAAGAAAACCAAAAGAAATTTAAAATCTTGAGCTTGTGACCCAAACAGTAAGTAATCATTGCTCTATTAGCTTGTCAGAGTTCTATTAATGCTAAACTATAAATTTTGAAATCCTAGAATAATAATATTATGGAAGGGGAAAGAAATCTTGTAACAGTTTATATATATATATATATATATATATATATATATATATATATACACACACATATATACATATACATATACATATATATATATCTTAAGCCATTATTTCTTATAAATTGTATCTATATTTTTCAGAATATCCTCTCAGACCCATATAATCCAAGCTTTTGTGCCTTCAGATCCTTAAAACCTATACAGATGTCCTCAGGCCTGTATATTTTTTAGACCCTCAGAATTAATATAGACTCATGATATCAGCATTTGTCCTATTATTAACCATTATAGGAGCAGTTAAACAGCAGTTTTCATTTACAGACCACAAATGTGATGTTGATAGTTTTTAATAAACATGTTTGGATTTCTCTATGAAAGTCTGAATAGCTAAGAGCTTTATCCTTGTCATTTTGTTGGAGGATAATTCTATAGACCCCTGTAACTGAGAGGGTTGCAATGTGATGATGAATTATTAACTTGTATTTAGGACCTCAGTCTTCCTTTCACTTTTGGAGAACATGAACTAAACATTATTCTACAGTGAAGAATCATAAGCCTTATTAATGAAGAAAGTCAACCAGAATTGCTATACCATGGTCAAACCTCCAGCATTTTTATAGTTTCCCTTAAAACTCAGCATTGCTCATAGATGAATTCTTTTTCCTGTACCATTTCAGTCTCTTGTTTGTCCCCTTGTCCTTAGACAACATGCGAACCTCCATCAATGTCTCCTCTCGCGAGGTCTTCCAACAGTTCAGAACATTGCACAGATACATTTCAAATAAAAGCCAATATGTTGCATGATGCTTGTATGTATGCATGCATGCATGTATGGATGGATGCATGCATGCATGTATGTATGTATGTATGTGTGTATGCATGCATCGCAATAAGAGTAACTTAAATTTGCATTAGAATATAAAAACCTGGCCGGGCGGTGGTGGCGCACGCCTTTAATCCCAGCACTCGGGAGGCAGAGGCAGGCGGATCTCTGAGTTCGAGGCCAGCCTGGTCTACAAGAGCTAGTTCCAGGACAGGCTCTAGAAACTACAGGGAAACCCTGTCTCCAAAAAAAAAAAAAAAAAAAAAAAAACTGTACCAATATGAAACTTTTGAAACTAGAAGCAGTGTTCTTAATCTTAATCAATAATTATTTGTACCTAATTTCCTTTAAAGATGATAAGTGTTTGTAACCTATTGGATTTAAATGATTAAAACCCATATATTTTTCTTTTCCTGTGAAAACAAAAGCATAATTATTTTCAAATATAATTCTCATCTTTAACTTTCACTTTAAAATCAATGCTTTCCAAAGTACACAGGTTGGTATAATTCAGCATTTTTTTCCAAGCAGCATCAGGACAGAGAAGGGTTAAGATGAGAGACCGCTAGCCTGCAGAAGAGGCCTTGAGTATTAGCACAGTGAAGAACTTGGCTTAGGAAGGAAAGAAGGGGAGCAGCGCTGGTGGGCACGGAGTGCACAGAATGTCCTTGACTGCCAGTATTCCTGGAAAAAAAACTTTGTTAACTTCTCCAGCCACAGTCTCTGAGTCTCTGTTTCACATCCATGCATTTTTTTTTTTTTTTTTTTTTTTTTTTTTTTTTTTTTTTTTTTTTTTTTTTTTTGCAAGCAGTCAGTTTCTCGCCTCCCAGTTCTCATGAGCTTGTATCCCTCTGGTATCCTCTCTGCCCACCTGGGCATGCGCACAACTCTCCCCCCCCCCCCCCCGCCCCCGCCCCGCAGGAGCAGCTGGCTAGCTGTGGGCCAGAGAACAACGGAGGGAGGTGGCTCTTGCCATGCCTCTCCTTAAAGAAATTTTATTTTGGGGACCCAAAGCCCTGGAAATGAGCCAATAAAAATGTGCAGGAGTCTAGAGACAGAGGCTGCCCGCCTCATCTCCTCCAGGACAACAAAGAAGCTCCATAGACAAAAACAGACAGTAATGACAGACAGACGGGTACCGTACCACTTAAACTTTTCAGAGACATGATCACATAAAACAGCAGCGTGGCAACAGTCAAAACACAGAGCAAGACACAGCGTGCTCATTCATTCACACGCACCTTTTTACACCTCCGGACTCCCACTCCCTTCTGCAGGGAACCAGGGACACACACCCTTTACACATTTCAAAAACTGAAACAATTGTTGTCCTTCCTTATACCCCGACCTTTAAGATATCTCTAAGTAAATGTGCAAATCTGGAATCTTACACAGTTGTTGATGCCCTACCTTGGCACCTCTAACTTTTAAAACATTTCTCAGTAAATATACAAACAGCTATTTGCTGTTTTCTTGGCCCATAATTACTTTTTACACTCATACTCAAGTTACTTCTTTCTTAAGTTACTACTTATTTTACACTGTTTTCCACGCTGCTGCACAGCTAACCTCTTCTTTGCACTTACATTGCACGCCACTGCTTAGTTTTTTGTATTTACACCGTGTGACTGCTTACTTACCACACTTCCGAGCGCCCTTGGAATCTGCAGTGTCCCTATGAAGACTCCCTCCCCAGGAGGCTGCACACCTGGGTACTCTTCAGGAGCCCACTCCTCCAAAGTCAGCCAGGGCTCCTGGATAGGGGATCCTCAAGGCCAAAAGAAAGTCAGATGAAAGAAGCAGAAGACAGGATAGAATCGGGAGGTCTGTCTGGTCATGCCAAAGCAGCCAAACATCCCCGAATTTATTTCAGAGCTTGCTTATATACAAAAGCAGAACAGTGCACACAACACAGATGGTCAGTCAGTATCTAACCAAGAAACCATTTCTGTCCTTGAGTGAGCAGCCTCCTCTCCACTGTGTGCTTGCTGCTCCAAAGCAGCCTTACGTTCTATCTTGATGTTCCTGGGATTTGTCGTCAATAGTATACTGTCTACTAGATGGAGTGTTCTTTTCTCCTGGGCTAAATCAGAAGTCTCTCATAGCCCTTAAGGTTATAGGACAAAGCAGAGCAGGTAAGCTTGAACTCAAATGACTTCTTTAAGTCAGAAATGACTCCAGATGGAAACTGAGTCACACGTGGGCTCCCACAAACACCCTGACAAAAAGCAACTGAGTTTGACTTTACAGTTCCCAGCTGCAGCCCATGGTTTCTGGTAACTCCAGGCAGGGGCTCGGCAGGTCACATCACATCCAGTCCAGGGCAAAGAGAGCAAACACATCCTCGCTTGCTTGCCTTTGAATAGCTTTCTACTGTCAGTTCCTCTTGCCTAGGGAATGATGCCACCCACAATGGGTTGGGTCTTCCCACTTGAGCGAACAATCAGCCCCTCCCCAAGACATGCCCACAGGCCAACCTGCTCTAAATAATTCCTCAGTGAGACTTTCTTTAAGATGACAGTCAAAACTAACCTGTGAGGTGGCTTCTCTCTGATACACACAAAATCAGGCATAGAGGCCATTGTTGTGGGAGATTTGTTTGTGTTGTTGCTCTGGGACCAACAGTGGAGTCAGATCTTGGTTTGGAGGCTGGAGTCCGCATTCAGCTGGCTGGAGTGGACCATAGAGTTTTCTGGCCGACTAAAAGGAAGATAGAGGGGGCACACAGGAGGAATAAGAAGGGGCCTAAGAAGATGCGCAGCCTTTTCAGTGGGGGAGGTGGAGAGGAGGGCGGGTAATCATTTCACCATCCCTCTGTGGATTTCTCAAGTTTATTCCCAAATGTTTAACTTCTGAGTTTTATTTGTTAGTAAAACAATAAGAGAAGTCACAGTAGACCATAGGTGGGAGTTGGCGTTAGGAGGTGTCCTCTCTTAGTCTGCCAGAGAAAGGAGGTGTGATCCCTGAGGAAAGATCAGGTCTCAGAGGTTCGAGAATAGTGGATTAGATGTAGGCACTTGTTGGGGTTGGTGCGGGGAAGAAGAAAAAGCAGGCCAACTTTAGCTATGTGGGCTTCTAAATAATAACTTGTCAGTAACATTAAAATGCCTGAAATCTGGGGAAACAAGACAGTGGTAGAGTGGCCTTCTGTACTTAGAGGTCAAGAGAAAGCAGATGAAACTGTATCACATGACAGCCACCCTGCCCAATAGGCCTGACACCAAACCCTTTCTCTATCCCCCACATCCTCTCTTTGCCTTCCTTGTCCTACTTTTAAATATTTTCTTTCCATGAGACTCTAGTAATTTCTATCAATATGGGACCTTCATTAATGCTAAGTTTCTATATCCTAGTGAGTTCTGATACACAGCCCAGCTCACTGAAGACTAAGATGCTAGTAGTCCAGGCCCACCTAAGATCTGCAGACCAAGGCTCGGGAGTCTGCATTTCACAGCCCCACGTAGGTTCTTCTGTCATACATAAACATTGGGGGTGTTGGTGTAGACAGGCAGGCAGTGAGACACAGGGATGGGGACGGGTACATAGCCAGAGGTAGAGTCCTCTCTAGCGCCAGCCACTACTGTGATAGCACCGCAGAAACCCCTAGGAGATAAAACCATCAGCTTTTATATCATTTCACTTTCCAGGGAAGTTTCTGGTAAGCCGAGCTAGATCTTTGCTGCTAGTGTGGCGTCTAAGCTGGCAGATCAGGATGGTCCAAACTTGCTCATCTTCCAATGGCAAATCTCGCTTTTGAAGGGCCTTGGGATGTGAACCTCTTTCACAGGGGAATGTCTTCTGTGGAAGGGGAGCAGAGCTTGCTTTTAGATATTCATGGGGGTTGGAGTATAATGCGTGAGGCTCTGGGTTCTATCTCCAGCACATCCCACACCAAGAACACAGCAGCCTCTCTGCTGCCAGGAGGATAAAGCAAATGTACTCTCTTCCTTCTCCCACAAGGAAGGATGAAAAAAGAAAGAATTAGACAAAGTATTCTTGAATAAAAGAAACCATTTTCCTGTCTGAATGTGGACATGCAAACCCTTAACAAAAATGTTAGTAAATGGAAGGGTTGGAAGCCATAGCCAGGCTTGGGGTTATTCCAGGGAATCGAATTCAGTTCTGAATAGTAAAATCAACATGGACCATATGCAGTAGGATGAAAAAGAGTCACATGATCCTATCACTCCATGCAGAAAATGTTGCAAGATTCAACATTCATTCACGATATTTAAAACGCATGGAAAAAAATAGGAATAGAGGGGAACTTCTCCAGCTTGAAAAAGAACATTTACGAAAACCACACAGTAATATGCTTCTTGTGATTTTTTAAATGACTTTTATTATCTTCTAGTTTACAACTACAATACAAATAGAAGTAATGTTTGTGTGTGGTACAGATAGAGTTTATTTTTCCATGTGGCTAGGTAGCCAACTGAGTACCATTTATATAGCGAGAGCATCCTTGATCCATCTTTTGCTGTGTCCCTTCCTAAAGACAATTCAACAGCTACAGATGTGTGATCTCATAGTAGCATATTTCATTATTTTAAGTTATCTATTTACTTGTGTGTGCATGTGTGTGTGTGTGTGCACTCACACGTTGTGTAAAAGGGGGTACATGCCAGAAGAGGGCGTTAAGTGTCCCCTTCTGCCAGTCTGTCTATTCTTTTGAAGCCAAGTCTCTCCCTGAATTTAGAGCTCAAGTTTTCTTAGCTAGGTTGACATCCACTAAGTCCAAGCCATTTTTCTGCTTCTGTTTCAGGCACTTACAAGATAAACAACTTGTCATCTCGGTACTGACTTCCGACCTCTCTCCCTCATGATTGCAGCTTAACTGCTAAGCCATCCTGCCAGCCCCTGCAATAACATACTTACCAACAGGAGAGTGGCTGCTTCCTCCCTAAGGTTAGTGTGTGAAGGATGCCTGTTCTCGCTATTCTAATTCAGCATTATTCAAGAACTTCATACAAAGCAATAAAATAAGAAAGGCAATTAAAAAACCACGAAGTTAAAAAAACTGTCTCTGTTTTCACATCATTATCTGCACTGAGAATCTCAAGAGGCTTAAGGGGCTAAAACAAAGACTGAATGTGTGAGTCACACACAAAATGCTCAGATAGAAATCCAATAAATTTTGGGGAGTCATATGTTGGAAACTACAAAATAATGATAAAAGAATTTAAAAATGAACAAATGGAGAATATGACCTTGAAAAGTTCAGCAAAGGTCACATTTCTATCAGAAATTGAGCATATCCACACTTATGTATATGTATTTGTATGTATATTTGCATATATTAATAAACTTCTCATCCAAATCCCAGAAGTACTTTTATAGACATGAATAAGATTATTTTAAGATGTGCTTAGCAAGATGAAGCTAGAGTAATATAATTTTGGGAAGGAAAAAAGCATGGCAAAGGTCAGTGAACTTGATCTTGAGTTACTCTACCAAAGCTGTGTGGTATTGGAGGAGAGACAGGCCCAGGGCCTGTGGGAGACAATAGAGGGTCTGGAAGCCAGCCACAGGGACAGGGGGAAGACACGAAAGCAACCGCGGTCCTTTCAACCAGTGGTGCTGGGACAAGGACGGCGGCCATAGGCAGGAAGGAAAAAAGAAAGAGGGAGGCTCTTAAAACTTAAAAAAAATTAACAAAAGTTACTTAAGGATCTGCAGTTAAACGCACTTACTGCTCTTGCAGAAGACCGGGGTTTGGTTCCTAGCGCACATGCCACATGACCTGACTTCCAAGGGCCACATATGTGGTACACAAAAACTCACTCAGCTACACACATACACATAAATTAGATTTAAAAACATTTAAGAGACTCGGGTCTCACAGTCACTTAAGAATGAATTTGAAATAAATCATAAATGTAAACAGAAAACAGAAAACCATTAAACATTGAGGGGGCACTGACAGATCACTCGGTCTAGGAAGTTCTTACTGTGCAAGCAGAAGAATATGCATCTAATTCTCCAAACCCTGTGTAGATGCCATGTGTGGTAACACACTGGTAAAACCAGCCCTGGCGAGGCAGACAGGAGGATCCCTGGGGCTCGCTGGCCAGCCAGTTTAGCTGAATCAGTGAGACCCTGGGAAATGGGGAACTGTCTCAAAACCTGAGTTTAGCTTGAGGCCTTTGTACAGGCATGGACACATGCATGTAAACACATGCACACACACAGGCACACACACATACCAGACACACACACACACACACACACACACACACACACACACACACACACACACACACACACACACACCATTTACGAAAAAAAAGGACAAAATCATCAGGACCAGGGCTAGGCAAAGAGGAAACAGCAGTTAGCCTTGGAGGGAGACAGAAAGAAAGCCGATCCAGGGTTTCCTGTTTTATGCTAACAACAATCACCCCTGAATTTCCCTAATCAGAAGCAGAGCTTCACACACGCCGTGACTTATAGGGAAACTTCAAATACCGACTAGAATAGTGCTTATCTCTCAGATTTAGGGCAGAACAGGATATCAAAGGCCCAAGCAAAGCTTTGCAAATTTCCCTTTTCCCATGATCTAGTCTAATTCCTCAGGAGCATTTGGTACAGACCCACTTTTTTCCCAAAGAAAATTGCTTCATGCCTGAGTATGAAAGCAGCCCAGAGCAAAGCAGCCTGTTTTTACAAACACCCTGCAGGGGCTCTGTGCTTCCAAAGGACCGCCCTGCAGCTCGCAGGGAACCCAGCGTCTGCTCACAAAAGGTCACTCGCTGTGTCTGTCATTTTTGAGTGTTTTCATCCTGTTGTCTCCCTCTGGCTCAGCTAACAACCACTGCTCTCTTTGCGGTGTCTGAGCCCGAGGCCCTCTTCTCTATACCTCATTATTTTACCCATTTTGAGAGGAGGGCTTTAAAGCTAAATTTTCCATCTTTGTTGGTAGGAAAGGGAGAAAGGGAGAAAGCTCCAGAAGGAAATACATCTTTGATTTGGTTATACCGATGAGCCTCCCCACACACCCTTGAAGATCTTGGCCACACTCTATCACATCTTGATATGGGACTTCCAGTCATCGTTAAGTTCATCCACCACATTTTAATTTTATTTCATGCTTTTTTGGCTATTTGAATATCATCTTTTCTAGAATTATATTACTGTTATATTTTTGGAGCAGTACAATACAACAATGACCCAACTATGATGGGATGGAGTAATTAGCATATCCACCTGTGATGTCTTTAGAGTACCCATCTGTTTTCATTGTCAACTGACAGGGCCTAGAGTCGCCTGGGAGATGGGCCTCTGGGAATGCCTACGAGGGATTATCTTGTGTCATTAGTTGATGTGGGAAGAACATCTCAACTCCCTAAGCAGGGAATCCTGCACTGTGTGAAGCAGAGAAAGGGAGCTGAGTACCAGCAAGCATTCCTTGCTCTCTGCTTCTTGAACGTGGGTGCATCATGACCAGCTGCTTCAAGAAGCTACCGCTGCCTTGACGCTCCAAGCCATGATGGGCTATACCTTGACCACGAGCTAAATAAATCCCTTCTACCTTTAATTCCTTCTGTCAGAGTGTCTTTTTTCCTGTGATGCCATCGCTCCATCCACAGGCCATGTCTTTGTGGGTCTCTTCCAGCTGTTTTCTGGCGGGTGACCACCCCCCCTCATTTCCAGTTACCCTGCCGTGCTCGTGCAGAAGCACTCAGCGCTCCCTCCAGGTGACTGTTTTTCACAGACCTTTGGGTTCTCCACCCCTCTCTTCATGACTTCCAGAATTTTATCTATCCTGGAGACCAGAGCTTTGTTGGATAAATTGTGATTATCTTTTTAAGTCTCTTGTCTTAATTTGCTTTCTGTTGCCCTGATGAGTGCTGTGACCAAGGCAGGCTGGGGAGAAAGCAGCTGTTTTCACATACACTCTACAAAATCTAGGGAGCTCAGGGCAGAAACCTGCGGGCAGGAACTGAAGGAACGATCGCGAGGGATGCTGCTTACTGGCTTGCTCCTCTCAGCTTACTCAGCCTACTTTTTTTTAAAATCTTTTTTTTTAGTTTTCCTTTATTTATTTGTTTGTTTGTTTATTATGTATACAAAATTCTGTCTGTGTGTGTCTGCAGGCCAAAAGAGGGCATCAGACCCCATTACAGATGGCTGTGAGCCACCATGTGGTTGCTGGGAATTGAACTCAGGACCTTTGGAAGAACAGGCAATGCTCTTAACCTCTGAGCCATCCCTCCAGCCCCCTCAGCCTACTTTCATATACCATCCAGGGCCACCTGTCCAAGGGTGGCACCACCACATTCGTGTAAAGTACCCTATGTCACATCAACCAATGAAGAAATGCCCCACAGACTGTCTATAGCCAGTCTGATGGAGAAAAACCCTCAATTACCGTCACTCTTCCCAAGTGACTGTCTTTGTGTCAAACTGACAAAAGCTAGCCATCACACCTGCCCTGCGCCTGTTCTCTCTCTTCATAGTGTCCCTGATCAGCAGAATCTCACCTTCGGGCTTGGTGGTGACGAGCATCGCTGCTGTTGCAGAGGGCACACTCTGGGTGGCTCACAGTCAGTCACTTGTAACTCCAACTCCAAAAGACGTCCTCTTCTGGCCTCTGAGGGTGCCCACCTGCACATGGCACACATATGTACACTCAGGCATACACACACACACACACACACACACACACACACACACACATAGAAAACCAAATAACCCTTTTTTCCTCTGTGTAACAACCCCGGCTATCTTGGAACTCACTCTGTTGATCAGGCTGGCCTCGAACTCACAGAGTGCTGGGATTAAAGTCATGCGACACCACCCAGCCACTGAGGATTGCATCGTAGTAAAATCCACTGTGCATACGTTTCCTGTGGTTGCTGCTGCTGCATTGCCATCATTACTGTCCTGCAGCTTGTGTAGCCTCCTAAAACCAAGACTCACGGACGCCATGATTCCCTGCTCGGCCTGTTCTGTGTAGGGCATGTGCACACCTTTGGAACAGCACTGTCTGGTGAAATCTTATGCAATCCAGCTATGTGTGTCTTTAAACCAGCTGTTGTGTTCCCTGGAGGTCACATGCAAGACATGTGGAAATTAACAGTGAAATCATAGTGGTGCTCTCTCTTATTCAGCCGGAGGTACACTGGTTCCGGGCCATCTCAGGGCTTAAAACGTTTTGCTCTTTTAGTCTGTAAATTTGCATTTAAATTCTAGTCACCCTAGTCACATAAAATGCTTAGGAGTCACTCTGTTTGGTGGCTACCTTAGACAGCACAAGCTTAGAAACTGACACATGACTTAGGCTATTGGCTCTGAGCCTTAATAACAATGCATAGCATTACAGAGTGTTTTAGCCTCAGCTGGATCTGCCCCTAACTAAATATATTGAGTGCTGAAGGTATTCCCAGTATTATATGCTCAGTGCCCCATTTAATTCTTCCCCAACCAGGCAACACAGGCAATATCCCTAGACCCCCAGTGGTTCCCGCCACATGTCAACCTTGAAGTGTACTGTGCTCAGTTGCTTGAACACCCAGTCAGCTGTTGCTGTGAAGGTATCTTTTTCATGTATGACTGACGTTTGAGCCAGCAGACTTGGAATGAATTAGGTTGCCATCTGAGTGTGAGCAACCGTCATCTGATGAGTTAAAGGTTTTAAGAGATGAGACTGAGGTCTTGTCAGTCAGCCTATGTGCTCAAGACTGTAGCATCATCTTCTGTTGGAATCACCAGCCAGTAAGCCAGTCAGCTACCCTGCAAGGTCTGCATTTCCCAGCCTACAGTGCTTCTAATAGACTCTCTCTCTCTCTCTCTCTCTCTCTCTCTCTCTCTCTCTCTCTCTCTCTCTCTCTCACACACACACACACACACACACACATACACACACACATGCACACACACACACACACACACACACACACACAGTCGCTTCTCTCTCTTGGATATCAATTGCCCCCAAACACCACCCATCTTGTCTCCCATTCAGTCTACGGGAGAGCATTTGAGTCCGTTTTCAATCACCCTCTGCTGCTTCCTCCCATTGGAAGACTGTTTAGTTTCTGTTGGTCTCTGTTCATCAATGGTGAATTAAGCTGGACCACAGCACCTGCCTGCCAGGGTGTTGTACTGTTTTGCCTATACAAAGCACCTGATGTGTGGTGAGCATTCAGTAAAAGAGGTTAGCATTTGATGCCTTTCATCTGAAAATACCCTGCACAGCTTACTGCCAGGTTACATTGTATATGTGGAAGAAATAAAGAAAAAGGACCAAATTTTGAAAGGTATGTTATACCTATTGATGGTATTTATTTCAGCTATGCTAAAGATCAAGTTTTGCCATGAACCATGTCAATAAAAATGTAACTTGTGCTTTCCTTGAATTAACTATGCAGGCCAGGTTAGCCACTAACTCAGGCTCCTCCTTCCTCAGCCTCCCCACTGTTAGGAGGAAAGATGAGTGCCCCACATACAGCTCAAAAGTGACTACCCTTTAAGTGAGTGCCCGTCGTGTGCCCTGCACTGGAGGTGGGCAAACTCATCATCCCACATTGTCTATACTGAAGTGGGGGTGCTGCCAGATCCAGTTCCAGAGGAGAAGCTGAGGCCGTGGAGGAATCAGAAACTTGCCCGCCTTCTAAATGAAAAACTCAAGGAAATAATTCCCTCACTCCCTTCTTATCAAACTGCCTGGTTATTTATTTTCCTGAATAATCCTTTCCAAAGCTGCTTGGCAGTGAATTGAAATTAACATCAAGTCCTTGGAGGGAGATTGCTGACTGAACCATCCCCCCTTTTGTGTCTGTTGCTGGATGCACATATCCGTAATTCTGCTTTGAGACTATCATAGAATCTTATAATATTTTTTGCTATGCAATTTTGTGCAGGTAAATCCTAAAGCAGATTTTTAATGTGTCGTATATGATTAAAATTGCCCAAAGCCTGTGGGGAGAAAATGAATTGCTAATAGCTAAGAAAACCCTGTGTTCTTTGAAGCTGCTTGTTGTTCGATGAGAACAGACTTCAGATGTCAATACATTTCAGTTTGTTTGTTTGCCCATTCCCCATTCTGTGCTCAAATTGCTGTAATCCCCAGATTAATTCTAAGCTATTTCTCTGAGTTATGTTCATAAATGTCAGGCTTTATAGAAAGATGATTTTGTGTGTTTTAATATGTATTTCCCCTTCATTCTCCTTTCTTTGATGTCAAGGTTGAGTAAAGCCAGTTAAATCTGGCTTTCATTTGTGAGGCTTAATGCAGAAACCATTGTAGGGCTCAACTAAAACTTTCTTCTGGTTTTCAGCAACGATCCTGTTCTGTCAAAATGAACCAAGCCCTTTAGTTCAAAGATATTAAACAAATAGGTCTTTAAAAAAAAAAAAGTTGGAAATCAAAGCTCTGGGTGGATTTGAAAGGCAGCTGAGTGCCCCTCGGTTTCACACCCCCACTCCTGTGAAGCTAGTTCCCTAAAGTGTTCCCGTTGGCTACCGAGGCAGTGTGACACCCAGGAAGGAACTTAAGCAGATTCCTTGGGGGGGGGGGATCCCGTAAAATTGCAGTTGCCTTCTGCGTAGTCTTCAACTCTACCAGCATGCCCGCAGGCCGACAGGTCTGTCCGGCACGTGCCCTTGCTGGCCTGGCTACACAGGGACCATGTAAATAGTTTCCAGCCTAATTGGTGTTAGGATAGCCATGCTTGTAACTGGACTGTTAGCCACTTGTATTTCAGGCCAAGTGCTGTGTAACAGCCCGGGAGGCTCTCTGCTCCCCACTGAGAAGCACCCCTCTTCCCTTTCCTGCTTTCTCACCTTCCTGACCCATTCACCGAGTCTCAGAGAAATGGCAGAAAACAGAGCAGAACTTCAGACAGCTTGCTTCAGAGAGCCTGGGCTGAGCATGCTCAAATCACAACTGGCTGTGTTTGGTAGGCCCCTGTTCCCCACAAGGGCCTGCTCTATAGGCAGACCAGCATGTCCCTTTAAAACGCCATCCAGTGTCTCTGGGATATAATTCACCACTCTCCCTGAAGTTAGTTAACACTGTATTTATCAGCTACTTCTGCCTTTAGGCATGCAACCCCAGTAAGTCAATGAGGGTGTGGGTAAATACATTCAAGGATGGAATTCACACAGTTGTTCGGGATAATACGAATTGGAAAGGAGCCTAAAAAGCTAATAATGGGAACTGATAAATTACTCCCTGCATGTCCATTTGATGGCATGTTATGCAAACATTAATGATTGACAAAAAGTATATTAATAATATAATGCCAAGTGAGAAAAAAGTTACAGTGGTATGTGGCACAGGATTCTATTTTCAATGTGTGTGTAGAAATAAACACATTGTAATTTTAGAGGGAAAGTCGATGGTATTTAGTATATAAACTGTGTCCTTTCTGGTTTACTGCCCCTCCCATCTCTTACTCCGCATGAGTTCCCCTTCCATGCCCAGTTCAACTGTAGCTCCTCCAGGGACTTGGTCTGACCCCAGCTGGCTTACTTCTCCTTACCCAGCTTCCTATGCATTTCCCAAGGTTGTTCCAGGAGGAATACAGGTCTGTGAATCAGTAAGAAGGAGAGAGGTGATAACACAGTTCTCGTTCCCATCCAGAACAGATGGGGATGTGAAGCCAGACCCCTCACCTGGACCCTGTCCTGTCTGCGAGAGAAAGGCAGACAAGTGACTGGGTGATTCGGGCCTGAGACACGTGCTGTGTGAAGTTACTCTGTTCTTGTAAGGGGAATGGGCCAATTTTTTCCTCTGTGGGATGAAGGGTTGCTGGTCCCTCCAGGTCATATGGACACACAACACTTGTGTCTGATGACTGCCAGTCTCCCTCATACACCTGCCAGGATCCACACAAACCCTGGGGGCCTTAGTTCCTGCGGCTTGTCATCTAACAAGGATCCAATAGCAAGAGTATCTGCCAGCAACTTCCCTCGTGTGTGGAAGGCACAACCACCTCCCAGCCTTTGACTTTAGGGAAGGCTTTATGCTTGCTTCAGCCAATGGATGCGACAGAAAGAGTCCTGAACTGCTACTGCATATGGCCTGTCCTCCCCTGCCCCCCAGTGACTACTACCTTAGTGACCTCATCAATACTACCCTACTGACCTCATCAATACTACCCTACTGACCTCATCAGTACTACCCTACTGACCTCATCAGTACTACCCTACTGACCTCATCAATACTACCCCACCCAAGGTCCTACTTAATGCCAGGCAGATTGAGTGTTCGCCTTAGTGAGGGAGGATAAGGATGGAAGGTTACAGACTCAAGAGAAAGGAAAGAAACCTCCAAATAGGATCTAGCCCGTCCTTTCTGATGGTTGGGGTCAACAAACTTCAACACTGGTAAAGCCAAGATTGCCTACAGAGAGAATGTGTTTTCCTAAACAAATCTCAAATAAGACTGTTAGAAACAAACGGACTGAGCTTACTTGGGTCATAGTGTTTGCGACCCTGAGTGTCACCTCTCTCCCAGGACCTAAACAGCACACGTCTTAAAGCCATGCCGTTGTAGGCAGCTTGTCCTTTTGACTAGGAGATTTCTCTGCAAAGTTGCCAATACCACAGAAGCTAGCATGACAGGGGCTCTTAGGAGGCTAAGCAGGGGTCCCCTCATACGGGTTTCAGATCGATGCGCTCACCTGGGCAGAGGGAGAAGGGACAAAGGGTCTCCCTTTGGTGGATGTGTTTCCATCATGCAATACCTGTCGCCTGCAGCCCCCAAGAGCTTAGTAAGCTCCTTCTGGGGACGGATGGAGATTCCACACTCACAGAGAGGCTTAGTATGGAGCCTGCCATTTCTTATACAGCAGCTCCGGGGAGAGAGAGAAGTGGGCAGGGGAGGTGGCCCAAGTAGCCCCCAGCCCAAATCTAACAAAATAGTTTATTTCCAAAGGGAAATTCTTGTGGCTTTTGTTGTTTGTTTTTTGTTGTTGTTGTTGTTGTTGTTGTTGTTCTTTTCCAAGATCAGGTTTCTCTATGTAACAATCCTAGCTGGCTTGGAACTCATTTTGTGGGCCAGACTGGCCTCAAACTCACAGAGATCCACCTGCCTCTGCCTCCTGGGTGCTGGAATTAAAGGCATGAGACAACACACCTAGCCAAAAGGAAATTCTATAAGGAAAAAAACTACCCTATATTATAGATTTTTACTTTTAAGCTTTAAATTTGAAGCTTTGCTTCAGCATTAGGTCTTAAACCGCATCCCGCAAGCGTATAATTCAGCCACAGAATCACACCTGCGGTCGTGTGTAGACAACTAAGTGTGACCGGTTTTTGTTTTTGTTTGTTTGCTTGCTTGCTTTGTTTATGTGGATGGGTGTTTTGCTGACATGTTTGTCTGTGTACCATGTATACACTGCTGCCCATGGAGACCAGGAAACCATCGGGTCCCCTGGGAGTAGAGTGATAGATGGCTGTGAGCCACTGTGCGGGTGCTGGGAATCGAACCCAGGTCCTCTAGAATAGCAGCAGACTGTGCTTTTGACCACTGAGCCTTCTCTCCAACTCCTGTTTGTTTTGTTTTGCTGTTGTTTTAAAGGAAAAATTTTACTTTGCAGCCCAGACCAGTCTTGAACTTACAGTAACCCTCCTGCCTTGACCTCTTGAGTACTAGGAGTACAGGTGTGAGCCACCACAAGTTTATCAAAACATCTGAGCAGAAATTATGGAGAATTTCCAGATGCCATCTACCCTGCTCCTTTCATCATCACCGTGTGTTAGTGAGGTGCACTGGCCACAGTCCACCAGCAAGCCAAAGCTGATTCACTGCTGTTGACCACGGTCACCCATGGACACCACATCCTGTCCATTCGGGAATGCATGCAGTGATCTGTGGCCCCTTAAAGTATTACATAGATTCACTGCTCTGAAGCCACTCATTTGCCTCTCGTTCTCCCTCCCTCCTGGCAACCACTGATCTATTTGCTGTCTCCAAACTGTGATACTGCTGGGTGCATGGAGGCCATCTTCCCATGGGCACTTTGCTCACAGAATAAGCTGCATTCGAGCCCCTTCTTGTCTTGCAATGCTTTGGTAACTCCATGGTTTGGTTTTGTTTAGGTTTGAGACAGGGTCTCATTGTGTAGCCCTTGAAGGCCTGGAATGCCCTATGTCAATGGTTCTCAACCTGTGGGTCATAACCCCTTTGTGGGGAGTCGGAATAGTCCTCTCACAGGAGCCTGTGATCTTTACATGATGATTCATATTCATAATGTGAATTATGTTTACATTATGATTCATAACAGTAGCATATAGGCATAGCTATCTGTTCTGCCAGTTCCCAAATAATCACACTGGGATTTATTAATTATAAATGCTCAGTTGATTGCTTAGAATTGTTATTAACTAGCTCTTACAACTTAAATTAACCCATATTTCTTAGCTCGGTGCCTTTCTCTAACGGGCATGTTCATCTTCTCCCTGCCCTGAGTCGCTGCTTTCCTTCATCCCAGTGCGCTCTCCCTGTCTGCAAGTCCAACCTAACTCCTTCCTGCCTATCTTTACCATTCAGCTCTTCATTAAAGCAATGAGAGCAGCACATTTTCACAGCGTACAAAAAGATTATTCTACAACAGTAGCGGAATAACAGTTATGAAGTAGCAAGGAAAATAATTTTATGGTTGGGGGTGACCACAGTGTAAGGAACTATATTAAAGGACAGCATTAGGAAGGTTGAGAACCGCTGCTCTATAGAGACCAGGCTGGCCTTGAACTCAGAGAGGTCTGTCTGGCTCTTCCTTTAATGCTGGAATAGAAGGCTGTGCCACTACACCAGTCCTGCTTGTGCGCTCTGGATTCCTGTCTAGATAACATGTGTCTTACAACAATTTCCTCCCATTCTAGGTCTTGTCTTTCTCTTTCCAGAGAGAAATTCACATTTTATTGCCCTTGAATTAACTTTTCCTGGAACACAAGCATATTGACTCATATACAGGTTGACTGACTAATTGCTTAGCACATCAGCAGAGCTAACCATAGCGTCAGAGTGGAGAGCCTAAATATTTACTAACTGTTCTTTGCAGCTAAGCTTGTTGACCCCTGATTTAAGGCTTGGCCCCTAGTCACTTCACGAGTCTGTCTTTCCCAGAAAAGCAATATCTACAGCATGACTGAGCTGAATGTTTAATTCAGGCCCAGGCATAGTCTTTTGCCTTTTGTACCACTGCTTTAGAGTAGCTCGATGTTGACTCCCACGGGGTGAAGGGGACGTGGCTAGAGCACCCTGGGCAGGAATGGGACTGTTTGCTCAGGCACCTCTCTCGGCTTTCCTCCATCTTCCTTTCTCCCACCTCCCCACTTCCCAGAGTAGGGCCACATCTTCCCTCTGCTGGAAGTCAATCAAGCTTATCTCTGTCCTTAAGAAATATTGTCCCTAGAGCAACAAACAGGCCTTCGCTCCTGAGGATGTGCGCAGGTCTGCATTCCAGAGAGACCCCAGCCTCCTCTCATTTTTATGTTCAGGCTTGATCTTTCCTCCCATTCCTTTTTCTCCTCTTGGCAGTGCCCTTCTCCAGCCAGGGCTGTCATCTCCTAGGCCCCACGTCATTTGCCATTTTCCATTTCCAGGGAGCTGCTGCTCCTGCCTCTGTATCTTGCCAGTTGTGTTTTCCCCACAGTTAGCGTTCACTGTTCTTTGTTCCCGCCTCCCTTCCAGTCAGTGGAGGGAGGGCAAATTCAAGACAAGGAGAGTTGCAAGCTTTCCATTGCTGAGTGATTGCTGGAGCAGCCACAGTGAGACAAGGGAAGGTGCTATGATTTGGAAAACTCCACAAAGAGAAGTCACGCCATGCAACAAGGCGCACGTGGGAGGTTTATTGAAAGAGGAGAGAGAAGGGCAGAGAGGGGGACAGAAAGGGGGCAGAGACTGGTCCCTGTGAACAGAATGACAGAGGAGAAAAAGAGGGGGGAGGGAGAAAGGGAAAGAGAAAGGGGGAGGTGGGCAGGTCTGCCTTTCAAAGGGGAGCCCAGCGAATGTGCACGGGAGGTACTCTTAGTGTCTGCAGCTGAGGATACATGCTGCCGGGACCCCAAGGGCAGGTTGGTACAAATGCGTGAATACTAACAGAAGGAATGAGCCCTATACCTGCCTGCCACCTGCTTGGTGCCAGTGACCCCAGCCATCAATATCTGGTGTAGATCCATCACATCCCAACTGCAGAAGAGTCCTGTCTGCTGGGCTCCTGAGTATGGATGCAAAGTATCATGATGAGTTGTTGTTTACTGCATGGCCTAGCCTTTGCTCTGGGCTTCCAAATTTAGAGTCAGGGAAAAGAAAACCATCCAAGGCTTGCTTCCCTTGGTCATTCTAGACCAAGCCTAGACAGTAATAGGAACTTGCCTCTGCTCCCACACCTCACCTTTCCTGTACACCGAGGGTTCAGAGAGTATCCCTTGCAGTTGTCCTGAGGCTCACACTCCTTAAGGAGGACAGAGTGTATTGGGTGCACAGCATGCTGCAAGCTGTGTTAGTGGAGATGCTTGCAAGTCGGTGCGATAGGTGAGCCTGCGCCAATCCTGGTGGTGGCGAGTGTCACCCATTGTGCTCCACCCTTTAGGTCCTCGTGTGGCATCTGTGGGGAAAAGGTGAGTCTGACAGCTTCAGTAAACACACTCACACACACAACTCTGGCGTGAGTGGTGCACCTGGTCTCTCCTATGAAGCTGGTGCAGTCTCCCCAGGAGTCACCCCCGGGGTTAACAAGCACCAGTCCCCATCCTGCTCATCCTCTGCATTCTACACCAGCAGTGCTGAGGATTTATCCCAAGGGATGTACCCACAGCCGCCTCCATCCTCGGAGCCCGGACTGCCCTGGTGGCTCATGCGGCATCTAGCATTCGTTTTGCTCCCTGCTGCCTGCTCACTCAATCATTTCTCTCACAGCAATTAGAATAGTCTTCGAATGCAAATCACTTCCTTACTTAAACCTTCTGATGTTTAATGAACAATCCACAGCTTTTATGCCTTCACACAGGTCCCGTGGAATACAGCCTGCTGGCCATGAGGTCAGAGTTGGCCACTCCTGTTCAACAAGCCCTTTGACCTTCCTTCTCATTCTTGCCCATGACCAAGCTCACCCCATAATCTGTAGACTGAGGTTCAAGTGTGTGCCAGTCTTCCTGCACATCCCACATGATGCTATAACACCATAGAAAGTTCCCCAAGGACTCTCGGGTCCACCCGGTTCTCCTCCTGCTGGTAGTCTTCCCTGGAAACAGCCCTTGTCCTGTGAATCCTAGTTCTAATCCTCCTGGTATGTCATCTCCAGGCCCAGCTTTCGGAGGGCTCCTGGGCCTCATTGCAAGTGGTCCCAGACAGATGAGACTCTGTCCACGGGGAACAACTTACTGTGTCACCCACTGGCACCCCACTGGTAACAAGCTCACTTCAGGTCCCTCAGGGTTAGTGAGTCTCCCATCTTGTTGGACTTGGGTACCTCAAAAACACACAGGACTCCAGAGGAGGCCTGTGCCCAGTGAGGCTGCAACACAGGCCACCTTCCTATTGGCCAGCCACTCTGCCCCACGTCCCCTTTCTGGTTTTCATAAAGCCATAGTACAGATGCAAATTATTTTAAAAATGGTTTTGCAAGTGTGATTATTGCTCACTTCTTCACCTGAGTGCAAATCTGTCCATCTAGCCTACTTTCCCACCCCACAGAAGGTTTGTCTGTAAGTGTCCCACATATTTAGTAAGACATCCTACACACATTTTGAGAACACAGGTCTTTTCTTTTTTTTTTTTTTTTTTTTTTTTTTTTTTTTTTTTTTTTTTTTTTTTTTTTTGGTTTTTCGAGACAGGATTTCTCTGCAGCTTTAGAGCCTGTCCTGGAGCTAGCTCTTGTAGACCAGGCTGGTCTCGAACTCACAGAGATCCGCCTGCCTCTGCCTCCCGAGTGCTGGGATTAAAGGCGTGCGCCACCACCGCCCGGCAACACAGGTCTTTTCTTGAGAAGAAAACTTTGTGTGTGAGGGAGTTGCACAGCGTCACAGAGTAAAAAAAGGAAATTGGAAAGCAAAGGAACAATGTCCTTTTCCATCTGGAATCATGAGTTCCAATCTCAGATGTGAGTCACAGAAAGCAGTCAGAGAGGTGGGAACTAGATTCCAGGGTCTGTGGCAGGCCTGAAGCAGAAGAGACCCGTGCCTTGGTGGCCACTGCACCTGGTGAGGTTACCCATGGTGGAGATGCCCATGGAGAGTCTGAGGCAGCCGATTCCTCAAACCTCACTCTAGAGTGGCAGATCAGAGACCTCGGGGAGGGGCACACATGGCAGAGAGATGTATGGAGAAACTGACCAGGCACAGCATCTTGGGGAAAGGTTGTGAGACATTCATGGATCTAATGATGGAGGAGATAGGGGCCGAGGCAACAGGAACTGCTGAAGAACTGGACATCAGGGATCAAGGCTCAGGCCAGGCAAACTCATCGCCCTTGGATGCTATGTAGATGAGACCAGCGGTGGAATGGTGCACCCCATACCACTGATGCCAAGAGGGAAAGAGGAAGAAGCCGTCATTCACTGAGCTTTGGAAAGTCTAGCAATACGA
The DNA here is from genome assembly GCF_903992535.2 of Arvicola amphibius. NCBI lineage: Eukaryota > Metazoa > Chordata > Mammalia > Rodentia > Cricetidae > Arvicola > Arvicola amphibius. The sequence continues at coordinate 82,432,768 of NC_052051.1, read as the reverse complement.
GTTTACTGGAATCGGCAGGATTTTATGTTTTCTTTTCAGGAGAGGGCTTATAAATTCATGTCCCTTGAATATGTCCCATGGAGGGAATTTGATAGGTGAAATCCATGCCCATTGACCGTGAGAAGACACAACATTCTTTTCATAGAATACCAGCCAATACAGAGTGAGTGTTTGGGTGAAATACTTTGGCTGGTGTAGGCCAAGGCCCTTGGCTGTGGACAGAAAGGCCCACCAGCAAGCTCACTCTGAGGGAAGCCTGTTGGGGTTTAAGTGACCTATGGATTCTGAGAAGACCAGTGAAGTCTACAGACCCAGGATGGCCTTGGACATCTGAGTCTATCAAGGTCATCACCTGTCCCAGGTCCATAAGATCTTCTTCTCTTGGAAGCCCTGCTCTGACCTATTTTCTTACTTCTGTAAGAAATAGCTTGAGGGTAGAGAAGTTCATTCTGGCTCCCAGTTTCAGGGATATCAGTCTGTCGTGGTGGGGAAGGCATGATGACCATAGAAGCAGGAACTTGAGGCCAGCCATGTGCACATCTTGGTAACACAGGAAACAGGAAACTCTGGGCCATGTTCAGAGGCCAGTGTGACTTTCAAAGGCTCATGCTTATGACCTCTGTCCTCTGGGTACATCCTACATCCCACATCCCAAGAGTACCGTAAGCTCCAGAGCAGCTGGGGACCAAGGGTCCAAGCATATGATCCCGTGACGAACATTTCCAGCCCAAAGCAGAACAGGACTGGGTGGTTAAGCTCCTCCTAGCTTCCCCAGAAGGCCCAACACCTCTGCCTTGGAAGTGAGTCTTGAACAAGGGATTGATGGAAACTGGGTCATGGGTACAGACAGCATGCTGCTGGGGAGGAGCAGGTACCTGGCCTCAGTGTTCCCAGCTCTGTGATGCAGGAAGGTGTCTGGAAGAGAACTGGGAATGTGTGACCGGAGACGTGTTCATATGGTTTGGGGTGGACATGTCCCTTCGGGGCTTATAAAGTTCCCTGGGTACTTTATTAAAAGAACTTCAAGGAGAAGGGGAGTATTTGGCTCACAACTCCAGGCTGCAGACCAACACAGCAGGGGAGCCAAGGCAGGAAGCTGAAGAAGTAGCTCATGGTCCCCACAGTCAGAAGAAGGGAGAGGATGTAGCACGTAGCCTGTTCATGGTCAGCTCCTATAGCGATGTTTTGTTTATGATCTAACAAATAAAGCTTCCCTGAAGATCAGAGTGCACGGCTCGCCACGCTAGGCAGCCATACAGGCTAGGCAGTGGGGTCACACACCTTCAATCCCAGCATCACTCTCGTGAGCCATGGAGGCCCGGCGGTGGTGGTGCATACCGTTAATCCCAGCACTAGAGAGGGATGGATATACAGTGGGATGAGACAGGAACTCGTTCTCCTTTCAGTCTGAAGATTTCATAGAGGCAAGAGCTCTCTAGTGGCTTGGCTGCTTTGCTTTTATGATCTTCAGTTTGAACCACAATATCTGAAAGCCACTTGGTTGCTGAATATTTTCATTTCTTTGGCTTTATTCTGCTTCAATGGGTGGCTTTCTGTGTATTCCTTCTTAACATAGTGCAGGACAGACCAGGAAAAGTGGTGAGAAGGCCATTCATCATCTTGACCACTAGAGGGCAGCAAGAGGTCACATTGTGGAACCAAGACTCCCTGATTCCTACCTAGGTCTGTTGAACAGGAACGTAGATTTAGGAGAAGAACACCGTTCACTCCCTATTTCCAACGTCCTTATTTTTCTAATAAAACAAAACAAAACCAGAATGCTACAAGTATCAGGGTTCTTACCCAGAGCCAGTCACGGGGAATTATTAAATCAACAAATGTGAATTGGATATTCATTAAGCCAATTCCAGCTCAGATGTAGTTGTGCCCCGCGGAGCTCGCGGTCTGGTAAACTGCAGAACAATGGGAAGCAACTGTGGGGGTGGGGGTGTCTGCGGAGAAGAGGGCACTGGAAGAAGCTGAGCTCCAGCGATTTCCTATCAAGCCTAGTGGTGAAAGCCAGAGAACTCCAAACTAAGGAGCGGCGGGAGGGGCTGGGCTGAGACAGAGAAGCAAAGAGGCTTGAGGGGCCAGAAGCACAATAGCCTGCCTGGACCACATCTTCCGCATCCTAGGCAGCTACATGATCGCTCATCATCTTCACCATGAGTCTAAGCTCATCCACTGCTGGTAAACCTACTTTAAAGTGCCCCCCCCCAGGGTGGGGCGGGAGTGGGAGCTAAAATTATTTGGCCACAGAGTCTGGAAGGGCCTAGTGGGGCTAGAATTTGAGTCTGACTACAACACCTCAGCTTGTTGTTACTACCAACAAGGGCAGAGTTAAGACTAGAAGCCCAAGATCCTCATGGGAGCCACATTCTCTGGGAGCCTGGCAGGGGTCCTACCTTGCCTCTTCCTTGCTGGTGGCTACAGGATGCAAATTCCAGTCTCTGGCCCCTCCTCACTCTCCACCTCGCAGGCCCCTTACTTCTCTGTCTTTTGAAAGAACACTTGCCGCTGGATGCAGGGTCCGCCTAGATAATCCAGGGTAATCTCAATTTAAGGTGCGTAATTACACCGCAGAGACCCTTTCTCCAAGTGCCACTGTCTTTCACGATCGGGGGTGGCTCTGTTTTGGGCAACCCTCTGAGAGTCACAGGAGCCCCCAGATACCAAAATCTGAGATACAGCTCATATAAAGAGCTGTGGTACTTCACTTGGTCCCCACACCCTGCCTCCTGCATACTTTAAAACATCTCTGGTTTCTTCTGACCTCTATTATAGTGTAAATATTTGTCATAGTTTGCTGTTTAATAATGACAAAGAGTAAAAGCCTATATATGTTTGGTTCAGCACAGGCCCATATATATACCAGTTTGTATTTGTTGAAGCAGGATTTGTATATACAGCTTGCTAACTGTATGGTCATGTTCATGAGTTTCATAGGGCATGAACCAAACCGTGGTAACTACCATTCAGATGCTGATATGAGCTGGTTGGTTACCTGGCTAGCACCAGGCCAGGCACATAGCCATGAGCTGACAGCACAGACCCAGAGTCTGTACTTGTAGAAGATCGGTCACCCTCTCCTCACAGGTCCCTGCAGTGGGCATCCTGACCTGTTGGGCTTCATTTCCCAACTTGATCCAACTTGTTGTGACTTTGACATGTGTCACGGTTTTGCTTTGCCTTAAACGAGCTTTACAGAGAAACTTAGCAGCTGCAGCAAAGCCTACATTTGACTCCGTTCAAAACAGGTTCAGACCGGCTGCTGGTGGAAGACAGGCGAGCAAGCCCACCTGGGAAGAGGAGGCTGTGGCTCGCAGAGGACTCTTGCTATGCCCATGTCTTGCCGAACCTCAAGCCAAAGCCAGACTGGCCTCAGCCATGATGTGAGCATTGGGTTTCAAAGTCAAGTTTTCTTCTAAAGGGGATGAGGCCGCTTTCACCAAGTAAAGTCAGTTCTGGTATGAGCTGGGTTGGGTGTGCACAAGGGCCACAGGTACGGATGTCCGGTTGGAGGAAGAATAGAAAAAAGAATGGACTGGGCCAGAGGATGAGTGGAAGAAAGTTGAGGAAGTTCAAATGGGCTGAGGGGAACTGAAAGGGCTGAGGAGGCCCAGGGAAGCAGAAGAAGGATGAGGAAACGGGAGGCTGCAGAGTCTAAGGGAAACCTGAGAAGCCAAGAGAAACCAAAGCCACTGAGAGGGCTGAGGAAGCCAAGTGTGATGGAGGGGCTGAGGGGAGATGAGGAGACCAAGGGAGGCTGAAGGACTAGGGAGAGTGGGGGAGGCTGATGAAGGCAGCGGGAGGCTGTGGGGAGGTGAGGAAGGATAGGAGGCTGATGGAGGGGCTGAGAAAAGATAAGGAAGCTGAAGAGGCTATGAACGAAAATTCCTGAGAGGAATCTGCCGACTGATTGGATGCTTAGAGTCTCAGTACTGTGGGGCGGTTGGAAGGGTGTCTGGTCAGAGGCTGATTACCTGTCTTGGACTGAGTCCGGCCCTCCAGAACAGCCACTCCCTGTTCTGGTGTAAAAACTAACACAGATTTAAAAAACTTTAGAATCTGCTAACTTAGCAGGCAACTAGCTTCTACCAACCCAAAAGCTAAGGATGCCAACAGATCCATCTTGAGCCTACTTCAAAGCCTCCCAGGCTTGCTGTGCCTATGTCGCTGACACCCCAAGGTATTTTGAACTCGCCTTGATTAGAGCTTTCTGTAAGACTGTAAAAAACTGTGCAGCTGCTTCTGCATTGGAACATGGAATTTGAGGAAACCTAGATCTTTGCTCCCAGGCCAAGGTCACTCAAAATAGCTCTAGAGTAAGCGATGTCTTATTTCCTTTAAGATGGAAGCTGTGGTTTTGGCATGAACAAGTCTAAGAAGGCTGCTCCGTGGTGTTTCCGGGATACTGGAGCTGAAACTGCCCTGTGATAAGCATTTTCCCCTAGTGTCGTCCACTCTGCACAAAGCAGGAACGTTCCAGGCCTTCCCTGGGTCAGAGGCCAGTACTGTGCCAGCTTCTGGAGTTCCTGTCCCCTTGGGGCCAGCTTTGACTGGCCACAGCTCTATTTTATGGGAACTATGGGCTGGGAAGGTGAGCCATCAGGTAAGCATGCTTAGTGCCTGACTTTGAGCTCCTGGGGCGGAAAAAGAACCTACTCCCACAAGGTGTCCTCCGACGGCCACACATGCATGGACACACATAGACAAGGAAATAAGTCAGAAAAAAAAAACAACCAAGTAAACAATAAAGGAACAGTATGCTCAGCAGGCTGTAGAAAGACGTTGAAGTCAAGAAGAAAGGGCTGTTTTAATACTCTTTCTGTTTTCCCATTGGCCCAGAATGACTTTGAGCACACCCTTCGTGGTGAGTGATGTTCTCGTGTTTTCTCGATCTCACGGGGGACCAAACTCCGGGCCTCACACATGCTGATAAATGTCTGCACCACTATACACCTTCACTGAGTCACCCAGGCTGATCTTGAACTCATTCTGCAGTCAAGCCCGGCCTTGAACTCAGTCTCCTGAGTATCTGGAATGACCTTTGTGACCCCAGAATATTCCTCCATTTTTGTTTTGTTGTTTGTTTGATTGGTCTGGGTGGAAAATTGATCAAGATTGATCAAGGAATGCAATTTTTTCTTAAAAAAAACTTATTGCTATTTTATTTAGGTGTTTCTGTGTGGGTGTCCAGAGAGTCCAGAAAAGACTGGATCTCTTGGAGTTGAAGTCACAGGTGATTGTGAGTCACCCAACTTGGGTACTGAGAGCTGCATTGGTCCTCTGGAAGAGCAGCTAGTGCTCTTACCTTCTGAGCCATCTCTCTAGCCCTGAGGTATGTCACCTTTGATGGATGAATTTGGGAAATAATAAAGTAACTTACGTTCTAGTCAAGCTTTTAACTTACCCCATTTTGGGGAAAATGGGAGTCTGAAATGGAATTCAATCTCAAATAAGTAACGTACTCTCCAAACACATGGGTTTGTGGAAGAGCCAGAAGAAGCAGGCCAGCAGACGGAAGAGTCCCTGCCCAGAACAATGTCCTCATCTCAGATAATCAGAGGGATGGAGAAGGGGCTGCCTACGTCTTTGCCCTATGTCCCAGAGCACAAGGTCCTTACATCTCCCTTTCTGTCAGGACAGGTCCAGAGAGCTCGCCCAGCTGGGTGTGTCTTAATCGGCTTTCTTAATCCAGCCAAGAGAAAGGTTTTACACTGATGCATGAAACGGTTCACCCTTATCCCTTCAACTTTAGCCTCCCATGTTGCTGACACTGCTCTCTCCTTGCTACAAGTAGATGCTGTACCTGTCATGCCTTAGGACATGAGGTCTCACTCAGCAGGATCCAGAGACAAAGGTAGGATTTAATGTTTTCATCTGTGCTCCAGTCCAGAGCAGAAATCACTATTCAAAGATGCTGTCAATAGCCGGGCGGTGGTGGCGCACGCCTTTAATCCCAGCACTCGGGAGGCAGAGGCAGGCGGATCTCTGTGAGTTCGAGACCAGCCTGGTCTACAAGAGCTAGTTCCAGGACAGGCTCCAAAGCCACAGAGAAACCCTGTCTCGAAAAACCAAAAAAAAAAAAAAAAAAGATGCTGTCAATTCACAAGGGCAAAGCCTGGCTTCGCTTTGATCTCTGAAGGTTTCCACTGAGACATGAGGGGCCAGTACTCACATGAACAGGGTACCCCCACATACAGCTGCTGGACAAAGGAAAGAATTTGTGGATGCCACACCCCAGGAAGTAGCTGACCCAGGCTTTGAGATGAGATCTATGCCCCAACAGGTGTTAAAGCTAGTGTTTTATCCTCTCCACTGCTAAGTTACTGACTCAAACACTCAAACAAGGAAATTCCAGGCCAAGAATGGATCCAAAGTCTTTGGAGATGAGTGTACGGATGCCCACAGCACTCTGGCTTGGCACATAAAAGACAAGGGTTCAAGGCCCTGACTGCTCTTGCATAGTAATCTCAGAAGAAATTATTTTCTTTTCCTTCATCTAGAATGGGAGTTTTATGAACTGTTGTACAATGGATGTGCTGTTGCAAACACAGGGCATCCTAATTCTGCAATCCAGCTCCATGTCAAGGGTTGGGGTAGGGAGGCATAGAAAGAAGAGGTGGAAAGAAAGATGGTTCTAGGTTAACAAAACAAATAGCCTAAGTGAAGGAGCAGAACAAACTCCATTTTGAGAAAGAACTCCATTTAGACAGACTCTATGGGGGTGAATGCAGCACAGTAAAGCCATAAACACTCCCAAGAGACTGAGTCAGCTCTGGTAAAAGTGTCCCACAATGGTGTCCAAACAACATCTCCTCCTTCAGACATCCTTGTAGGCATCTGATTAACCATTGTTTTGAAGTTCTTGTCTGTTGACAGTCACTATTTTGAAATTCCCCTATACCCCAACCAATGAATTCAAAAGTCATATACTTTTACCCAATCCCAAAATACCAAGGTTTGTGCCACCCCGCTTGTAGTTTTCTCTTTAAAATTCCTTACCCTGGAACCTCAGAGCTGTTCTCCCCCACCTGCTATGTCAGAGCGATGGATTGCAGTCTGAGTTAGCTAACGTGTGTTTGCATCTGATACCAGTTCTGTGGTGGTCTCGTTTGGGGGTCCTGTGATGAGGGCACACTGATAAGGATGTAACTTCCTTTGTTAGAGGAGGAGCAATGTTAGATTTCAGAGAGAAGAATAAATATTCAAGAAGTTCCAAGAAAAAAATGTGGAGAAGGTGTAGCGGCGGTCAAAGGAATTTGGGAATAACCAAAAATAGTCCTTTTAGAATAAATCAGTTTTAATAAAGGGAGAAAATGGAATAAACTTACAGGGCCAAGGTTCCAGGGAAGAGCTGCGAACCAAGAGGAAAAAGAAGGGGCCGGCCTACCCCAAACCCGGTTCTTTTAAAGGTATCCTCCGCCCTGGGGCGGCCACGCCCCTCATACAAGGGAGTGGTCAGCCGCCCCAACAAGAAGGAAGTAGTGGCAGCACACACCTTTAATCCCAGCACTCGGGAGGCAGAGGCAGGCGGATTTTTATGAGTTGACGGCCTAACTTGTCTACAGAACTAATTCCAGGCTACCAGGGCTATAAAGAGAAACCCTGTCTCAAAACAAACAAACAAACAAAACTGTGGAGAAGCCATAGTGAGGAAGACTTCGCCTGAGAAAATGCTGAATCTAAGATTTCCAAGTACTACATTCAAAATAAACCTGCCTTAGGGGCCAAAGCAAAAGGACTTCACAGGCCTAGAAGACAATCTCCAATAGGCTGGCACACATCTGAGAGGCATGCCACCACAGCTCAGGGGAAGGGTGACAATGAGCTTGTTATTGAATATTGCTCTTCTCCTAGACAGACCAAAGTTTGAGCCTTCCTATATAGCATGCACAATACACTGATAATTTCCAGGTGGATTAAAGATGTAATGGAATCCCCAATGCTTAAAAAAAATCAAATAAATTGCAGAAGAATAAAAGGCCCTCTGTTAATTTCTTTTCTCATCACTGTTACAACTTCAGGGAAGAAGGTTTGATTTGGCTCATGGTTTCCAGGAACAGAGTCCATAATGGTTAGGGGACACTGTTTCCTGGCAGTTCTGTCCAGAACAGGAAGAGCTTGTCATGCGGCTAGTTCACAGCTGGGCAGATCAGGGTGGGACCAGGAGCAGGGTTGAGATGTCACCCTCAGCACCCATCCTAGTTGAAGGACTAATGACCTAAAAGTCTCAGGTGGGTGAAGAAACTGAAGCACTGACTGGTAACCCCTGTGGGCTGCAGACTCCAGGAAGCTTCTCACAGGAAGGTCAGCCCACCAACCTGCACTGGTATTCACCACACTGGGGAGACTGCAGGGAACAGACCTGCAGGTGCAATCTTCCATTCTCAAAGGCATCTTTTCTGCCCTGTAAAACCCCGTTTCCTGTGCCGTGTTCACAGTAGCCACTCTTGCAGAGAGACTAGTGTCCTTCAGAGGTTCTGGTTGAAGGACTATTCTGCTTCTGGAGAGGTCTGCCTCCTTCCCTTTATCAATCTCGAGCTAACACAAGTGACCTACATCCACCAGCCAGTCCTCCATCGGAAGGTTCCACACCTCCAGAAATAGCATTGCCCACAGGACACATAAGCACACGAGTCTGTGGGAGACAGCTCACATTCTAACCAGTACAGGCTTCCTTAGGCAAGGTATAACCACACAGAAAAACACAGGAGAGTCTATTTCATCAATACTAAAATTATCTCTCCTTTAAAAAGTGACTCTAGAGAACTTGGCTGTAGTGGCTCATGCCTGTAATCCCAGCATTCTGGAGTCTGAGGCAAGAGGATTGCCACAAAGTTGAGGCCATCTTTTTTGAGATCCTACCTGCAAAGAATAATTCCATAAACAGTGAACAGCCACCCTGCAGCTTCTGTTAGGTAAAGCTGCATCTGGGTAAGGTTTTGAGATGAGGAATGGCTCAGGCGGTAACTAGTGTGCTTGCTGCACAAGCATGACAGACCAGAGCAGCCACATGTAAGGTCGGGCGTGGCTTGCACACTGGAACACCAGCACTTTGGGATCACAGACAGGAGGACTGCTAGACTGTGCCAGCTGCCAGCCTAACTCCATGTGAGGGAGAGCAGAGCAGGACCCCTGGCGCTCTGCTCCTGCCCATGTACATATGTGCTCAAGCGCTGCACACTGGTGTGGCAGGCTTTTCCTGGGGAGACACAGCTCATACCCCACAAATCTATGACAGAACTGTATAATGCTGGAGCCAAATGCTAGTGTGGTGAAGTGACGAGTTGTCTTGCAGTCACCACAGAGGTGTGTTGTGGGATTACTGCAGACTCCACAAAGGCAGCTGCATCACCGGAGAGCTCACCCCAACAACAATGACGCTGCACAAATGTTGCAACCCTGGAGCTAGCTCTCTGCACAGTTTGCAGATCCAAGAATGTGCTCACCACCTCTTGGCTGGAGAGTCTCCATGCCAACCCCACCACCTGCATCTGTTTGCCCCTTCTATACAACTGGGGAGAAACCCAAAGAACAGAAATTCAAGGTCACGCCCAGACACCTAGCAAGTATGAGACTAGCTTGGGCTCCTTGAGACTTTGTCTCAATAATAAAAAAAGAAAAAATGAAAAGTATACATATAAGCACATATTCAATGTGTATACATGAGGTTTATAACCATTATTCAAGTGTATATATCATACATGTTATTACTAATTGTTTCTTGTATTGTTAACAAGGTAGGGGTTAATTTTCCATAGGAATTAAAGGGGGAAAGACATACAGGAAAACCACAAGTTGACCACGTAGCCATGAGAACAAAGAGTCCAAATGAATGACAGATAACTCCAGCCAGGGCCAGTAGCCAACAGATATTCCAGGGCCAGTGGCCAATAGATCAGCCAGGGCCAGTGGCCAATAGTTCAATCAGCCAGGGCCAGTGGCCAATAGATCAGCCAGGGCCAGTGGCCAATAGTTCAATCAGCCAGGGCCAGTGGCCAATAGATCAGCCAGGGCCAGTGGCCAATGGAGTGAATCAGAGATGAGCAGAGTGGGGTTTAAACCCACCACCACCCTTACCCAGGTGGGCAGTATGCAGCACCTGGGCTTCCCTCCTCAGATGGGTCAGAGGGCATGAGGTAGAGAACATGCCTGGCCCCTGTTGTTCAGCTCACAGCAGGCCCAAATAGTCAATCAGGCTTTAAAATGCTGCCTCAGGTTATGTCCAGCTTCTGCCTTAAGTCCCATAAAAAGCCCCTAAAATTCCAGCTGCAGTTTCTCCCTCTCTCAAGTCCCTCCCACTCCTGGGAGTTTCTCTCACTTTTCCATAATTTCTAATTTTTCCTTAATAAAACCTGCTTTTGCTTCACTTTCTCCTCCTTTGTCCACATCTTTAATCTTCACTGACGCTGAGATAAAGAACGCAAGGACCACTCTCTCATTTGAGTTTTGGTGGCCATTGAGAGTCTAGCACCATAGCTCCTGGGTCCAGTCCAGCGGGGTCAACAGAAGTCCCCTCACTCTTAAACCCTGCAGCACTAAGACAGATCCCAGCCCTCCACATGTCAGGCGAGCAGGCTACCACAGAATTAAACCCTCCTTTTACTTCTTATTTAGACACTGGGTCTCTTGGAGTTGCCGAGGTGGGCCAGGAACACACTCGTAGCCCAGGCAGGCCTTAAACTGTGACTCTCCTGTCTCAGTCTCCTAAGCAGGTAGGATTGACTTCCCCAGACACAGCCGTATGGGAATTTTACATATACAATGAATGTATACATGTATGCATGTATACAACACTGACAGTAACCGCATATGAGATAGAAAAGACAAGGCATCTTTTTCTGCGTTCACACACATTTTGAAAAAAACCTTCTAGACACCAAAATATACATATGCCTCCCCAAATACCAACTAACAGTTTAATAGTTTAATTCCAATACTTTCTACCTAGTCGTATCTCACAAGTTACCATAGAAATCCGACTTCAGAAAGCAACTGCCCCTACCTCTGGCCAGAGTTACAAAGAAGTCACCCCCAACTTCTACCAAACTTGACAAAAATTGGAGTCTCCCATGATCTCCTTTTTGAGGTTAATTAGTTAGCTAGATTGACTCACCAAAGCAGGGAGACACATGCACTAGGCAATTTAAGAGGGGGCTGGTATTGGATACAGTGAGCAAATAGGTGAAGAGCCACGTAGGGTGTCTTAGTGCCTTTTCTATTGCCAGGATAAGACAACTCATGAAAGACAGTATTTAACTTCGGTTTCAGCAAAGGCTGGCGGCAGAAAATCCTCAGAGCTCACAACTTGTTCTGCAAGAAGGAAGCAGAGAGTGGAGGCTGAGTCTTTTGAAACCTTGAAGCCCACCCCCAGTGGCACACCTCCTCCAAAAAGCCTCACCTCCTAATCCTTCCCAAACAATTCAAATCATCACATAGGGATCCTGAGCACGAGACCTCTGTCCCCATGTGGTCAGGGTGTGTCACCCTTCTATAATGAGAGCACATTTTGCACCTAAGGCTCTCTGGACTTTAGTCCTGGAGGTTTTGTGGCAGCTCCATCAGAGAGGTTTGAAGGACTAGGATTGAGAATAGGGTGGAAGGTCTCAAGCCTTTAGTCATGGTCCTTGTGGTGCTGGTATGAATGAGAATGGCCCCCATAGACTCATGGGTTTGATACTTGGTCCCCAGGAAGTGGAACTATTTGGGAAGGATTAGGAAATATGGCCTTGTTAGAGGAAGTGTGTTACTGGGGTGGACTTAGATATTTCAAAAGTCCACACCAGGCCCATTCTCTCTCTCTCTCTCTCTCTCTCTCTCTCTCTCTCTCTCTCTCTCTCTCTCTCTCTCTCTCTCTCTCTCTCTCTCTCTGTCATCTGTCTGCCTGCAACTTTCAGATCAGATATGAGCCCTCATCTACTTCTCCAGTGCTAGAGCCTGCCTGCTGCCAAGCTTCCTGCCATGATGGGAATGGACTTTTTCTCTGAAACTATAAGCAAGGCCCCAATCCTCGAGATGCTTTGCTTTATAAATTGTTCAAATTGTCTCTTCACAGCAATAGAACAGTAACTAAGACAATGTTATTGGCGCAGCCCCACACAGGAGTCCACAAAAGGTCACCTTATCAGAACAAAGATGGCTTGTAGCACGGTCTGAGCTTTGTGCCTGAAACTGGGTCAGAGACCTAATATCTGAACCAAAGAGTCTCCTTCTTCTATTGCTTGAGAACTTATAAGAATTTTAGAAAATCTCTGCCAGAAACTGGGGTGAAGACCAACACACACACACACACACACACACACACACACACACACACACACACATCATGTGGATCACAGTAATGCAGTGACAAAATCCACACATTTTCCAAGTGCACATAGATTATTTACTCAAATACCATATGTTGGGCTATTTAAAAAAACTTCAAAAAATGTAAACTATTAGAAGCATTCAGAGCCTATCGTCTCCCAGCTGTGAAGTCAAGCTGGTCATCAACGATAAATAGACTATCAGCTGCTTAGCAGTTAGGCTGTAATGATAGCCTCGTGATATTGCTGTGATAAACACCACAACCAAAAAGAACTTGTGGGAAGGGAAGGTTTCAGCTTACACTTCCCGGTCACAGTCTACCACTGGGAGAGATTGGGGGAAGAACTCAGGTAGGGGCTGAAGCAGAAGCCATGGCTCAACTGCTGACTGGCCCACTCTACGCTTGCTCAGCTGGCCTCTTACACAGCCCAAACCTACCTGCCTGGGGGTGATTCTGCCCACTGTGCCGTCACCATTGCCCAGACTTTCATAGCCACAGCCACAAGCCAACCTGAAGAGGCCAATTCTCCACTGAGGTTCACTCTGCCTAGATGGCTTTAGGTTGTGTCAAGCTGACAATAAAATGCTAACCAGATGTAAGTTCTCCCCAACATGATCCTTAGGTATATGGGAAGGTGCTGAACTTGTAGGAGTGACAGGCCATCATTGTTGGTTTGACTGGATTACCTGTAATGATTTCAGCCACATAAAGCTGATACTTCTGGGTTCCAGGGGTCATGCAGGTGCAGACAAGCCCTCAGGCAGAAGTGCCTAATGGCCCCTGGGGATTTTAAAGGGCCCTTTGTGATCCACATATGACTCAGCTCAGCCCTTGTGCGCATGTGTGAGCCCGGTCATCTGTGCATGACAGCCACGTCAACCCCCTGTGAGCATGTGCTAGGCAGCTTAAAAAGCTGGACGCGCCATCTTCCTCCCTCTCTCTACGCACTGACTTCCCAGGCCTGAGCACGCCCTCTAATGAACTCCTAAGAGGGTTTGTTGGTGTTTCGTGTTTCCTTCTCGCTCACACCAGCTAATTTCATTACCTCCTCTAGGTGTGTCTAGGGGCGGGTCCTGAGGATGTTGATGAGAGGAGAACGGACTGCCTGGGATGTGGGCAGTTAAAGGGAAGAAGAAGGAGGCAGCCAGCCAGCCCACCAGGCTCCATTCTTCCGGAGTGCATGCAGCTATGGCCGCTACCACCATGAACATCCCACTCCAGATCCCTCAGCCGTGAGACCCCAGCTTACACCATGAATCCAGGCAATTCCAGGCTTCCATCCCCAGACTGGAGTTCCGTCACTGGGTGCCCTGCATGCCGGTTCATTTTATGCCCATGTTGACCCAAGCCAGAACCAGAGTCATTTGAGAAGGGGAATTGGATTTCAGAAAATGCGAGGCTGTGGTGCGTTTTCACAATTGGTACTTGTGATGGTTTTTCTTGGTTGTCAAGTTAATTACATCTGGAATTAACTAAAACTGCAAGCGCCTGGGTACACCTGCGAGAGACTCACCCTAAACCAAGATCTTTTGAGGTGGGAAGATCCTTCTTAAATACGGGCCACACCTCTGGTAGCAGCCTATATAAAGGACATGGAAGACTTTGTCTTTGCCTGCTTGCCCTCACTCTTGCTGGAAAGTTCACAGCGTTACTGGCATTAGAGCCTATTGTTTTGGGATTCTGACTTATACTGAAGACCAGCTGAGACATCCAACCTCATGGACTGAACAGCTATTGGATTCTTGGACCTTCTGTTGGTAGACAGTCATTGTTGGATTAGCTGGACCACAGCCTGCAAGTCAGTCTAATAAAATCCTGTGTGTGTGTGTGTGTGTGTGTGTGTGTGTGCGCGCGCGCGTGCGTGTGTGTGCATGTGTATGCGTGTATGTGTGCACGCATGTGTGATCTATCAGTTCTATTCCTCTAGAGAGCCCTGACAAATACGATGATTGGTGCAGGAGGGCCCAGCCTACTGTGGGCAGTGCTACCCTGGGGTAGGTGATAGCAGGTATATTAGAAGGCAAACTGAGCAATCCATGAGGAGCAAGCCAGTCAGCAGCCCTTCTCCATAGCCTCTGCACCAGCCCTGCCTCCGGGTCCTCGCCTTGTTTCTGTTCCTGTCCTGACTTCCTTCACGGATAGACTGTGACACGGACATGAAATAAATCCTTTCCTCTCAGAATTCCTCAAGGCCACGTGTTTCATCCCAGCCACAGAAACCCTAAGACAGCCTGGTTCTGAGGCTTCCAGTTTCTTGAACTGTGCAGCTTGTCAGTTCTCTGCCCTTCCACTGTTGAACCAAAAGTGGCCCTTGTTTGACTCCCCAGCCTCCAACTGTGAAGAAAACACAATAAGTCCAGGCTCTCTCAAGGTGAACCTTCCACACCAGAGCAATCAGAACACTACCCAACTGCTAGGGAGAGAATCAACTACTTTGGAAAACGTCCTGTCTACTAAAGCTGAGCAGGAGTTTGTGACCTAGTGACAACCTCTGCAAGGCATGCACATCTGTTTCCCAAGAGACACATACTACGCTGTTATTACTGGTTCAGCTAATGGGGGCAAAACCCTGGAGAGCGGCCATTGCTCAGCAGCAGGGTGGGAGATAATTGTGAAGGAGTCACGTACTTTGGACATTAGGGTGCCGCGCAGTGGGACCAAGGATCTCCTGCTGTGTGCGATAGTGTTGAGTTCACAGTTCAGTGATCATTTAGTCAGGAGCCAAGGGGGATGAGGGTGGCTTTTCTAGACGGAAGAGACAGACCAGCCAAACGCAGCAAGCTTATGTGATTGAACTGACATCTGTAGAACATTTCCGCTGTGTTTTAAGTTGAGTGCTGAGATGGGGAGGGGAGCTGAGTGGAAAGAAACAGGTTGTTAGGCCTAAGAGAAGTGGGCGGGCTGCTACAGGCAAGGTCAGCAAACAAAGATAAAACCACACAGGTCTATACCAGAGCATCCCAGAGCAAGAAAAGTAAACCCTGTGACATTCCATTTAAATATAGCAATAAAAATAAACAAATCAAGAATAAATCTAACAAAAGATGATGGGAGATATTGGTGTATCGAAGAATAAAGTTTTACTGCAAGGCATTAAAGTCCCCAGTAATGGAGAGATAAGCTCTTAGATGGGAAACTCTGAACTCATACCTCTGTCTACTTCTCTCAAAACCATTTATAAACTTAATTTGATTCTAACCAAAGTCTCCAAAAAAGTTTTTAATTGAATTTGACAGTTGGATTCTAAATCTCAATGTTTGGAATCTCCAGCTCATAGCCCCATTCCAGACCCAGTTTTCAGCTTCCTGAGCAGCATCTCCCCTGTGTGCCAAGCAATTCCCCTCCCCTGGAGCTTCCCCCTTCAAACTCCACCCATTAGAAAGCCCTCCAAAAGCCAGCCCCTCCCTGGGGCTGCTCAAGATTATGCCTATAGGCTACTTAAGACCCGGTAGCCATATTTGCCACGTGATACCTCTCCTACCCTCCTGAGTGTCACTCGGGAGTGCTTTGCTCAGCTTAAACCTGGCTTTATTAATTTGGTTTGATTGGCTTATTACATAGGTGGCTACAGATTCCCATTAACCGGGAATTCAAAACTTATCACTCAGTATGGTCCATGTATATGGAAGTTAGTGGTTCTTGTCTCGGCTGGTAGAAAGACTTAATTTAAAGTCAATGCAATCAAGATTTTTGTGCCGCTGAGCAAGAACAAACACATGAGTTAACAGCACAGAACAGAGTCCAAAACCAGAGGAAAACCTTGCATATTCAAATAAGAAAGAGTCTTTATTTCTGCCAGAGAAAACATTGCATGCCAGTGTGGAAGGTCTCAGTGTCCATGATGTGTTGACAGCTGGTGTTCCTTGTAGAAAAAATGTGATGTGTTCCCCACCCCCAGTCAAACACAGACTTGTAGCATGAATTCTAATTGCTCTTAATAATAAAAACCCCAAGTCAGATATCAGGGTAAATACTGAAAGATCAGAGAAGTGAAGGAGTCAGCCACTAGAGAGAATTTTTACCTCTACAGATTCCTCAGACCAAATGGGGCAAGATCCTGTCTCCACGAATCCTCAGACTGAATGGGCTGAGCTCCTGTCTCCTCCCAACTTATATTCCTCTCTCTGCGCAACCATATCCCTTCTTGTCTCCACTTCCCTAGTGCTGGGTTTAAAGGTGTGTGCCACCACTGCCTGACCTCTATGGCTAACTAGTGGCTAGCCCCATACTCTGATCTTCAGGTAAGCTTTGTTTGTTATAGCACAAACAAAATCTCACTACACAGAATCAGTGTCCTGAGTGAGCTATTGGCCTAAGAGGGAAATACAACCTTTTAAACTTTTTGAATGAGCGGGCATGGTGACTCACGGTGACTCAATCTCAGCATTCCAGAGGCTAAAGCAGGAGGATTACCACCAATTCGAGGACAGCCTGGGCTATACCATGGCTTCCAAGCCATGCAATGAATTGCAGTGAATGGTTGAAGAGAGGGTGCTTATGGAAAGCAAATTGCCAGATCATTGGAGCTCAATGCCATACTGGGACGAGGCCATGGGGACAACATGGTGAGATGCCAGGAATTAGAGTCAGATGGTGGTGTGGCATTTGGGCACAGAGCCACCACTTGTTGCTTCTTGAGATGCCCATAGGTCACTTTAAAGGTACTATGTGCCCTGGTTGACATGGGAAGGAGAATGTCCTGATGCAACTGCCTGTCTGTCTGTAGAAGGAAATTATCCACTTGCCATATCAGGCCACTGGGGAGCAGCCCCCTGCTCAGCTCCAGGGACCTCTTCTGCTCGGTGACCCTTTCTATGTCACTTCAGTGGAGCCCAGTGTTGGCATGAACCTCCTTCTCTTCTGCAGAATATTCTGGATCCTTTGTCTCCATGTAGGACCTGGGCATGGACAATCTCAGCCCTGGGGACTTGGCACAGCTCACTGCTCGGAAACACTGAGGGTTCAAGTAGAACTGCCCGCTTCAACCCTGGGGTCTTTCCTCCCGTTCCCTGGTCACCATCTCACCGCAGACTCCAGTGACCCCCTGATTTTGCCCTTAGTCCTTGCAGTCAGACAGAAACAGGGCCAGGATGAGAGGACCACTTGGAGAGCCAGAACCATTGGGTGAGTGACTGGACCATTGCTCTGCTTCCCTCTCCTGGAGACTCTGCTCTGAAATCTGGGAGGGACTCAATGATGGCCAGGTCAGCCCTTGCTCTGGAGAGTTCCCTGGAGTGTGGTCCTCCTGCTGACAGCTCTTATCCTCTCCAGCCACCTTCCTGTGACTGCTGAATCCACCTGCAGTGGTTCTGAGCAGACCAACCTCACCTCCACTTCCTCCAGCCCTACGATTGGCTGTTTTCATCTAAGATGAGCCAATCAGATGCTTTCTGAAGCTGTATACAAGTCTGTTGTCAAAGAGTTCAGTGTGGGCCTCAGAAGATGGGAGGAAAAGTAGGGAAAGGAAAGAAAAGCCCTCAGTCCCAATGAATCCTTGGACCTAACAGGCTCTCAGACTTATTCTGCCTGGCTCTCTCTTGGCTGGGTGACTAAGCTAACATTTCTTGGTTTGATTTAACTCTATTGGAATGGCTTTCTGTACCTTGTCTCTTAAAGCAAAATGGAACTCATTTCTCACAAGGTAGCATGAGTCCTGGACAGCTACTGGGCTTGGAGGAGCAGCTTTCTCCTGGTCCTATGGAGGTGGAGAGAGCTGGGCTCCTCTCCAGTCTCAGAAAGGCCTGCAGGCAGTTCTCCTGTAGACTCAGTGACATCAGAGGTCCCACTGCTCTGTTTGGACCTCTGACTGTCTCTTCCTCATTCAAATGCCAAGTTCCTGGTTTGCCCTTGGCACCTGTGGTCATGTCTGTTAGACACTGTCTTGATTGAGGATTGATGTGGAAGATACAGCCCACTAAGGCAATACCATCCCCAAGCAGGTGGGGAAGTGGCTACCCTTGCCCACCTCCTCAGGACTGTCTCTGGCTGCTGGTATCTAAGGTGCCAAAGGATGCTAGTGACAGGGGCTGAGGCCTCCAAGAAATTAGACACAGCAGTGCTCACTCCTGCTGCCCAGGCGAGAGGTTCTGTATGGTATTTATACCCAGCTCCCTTTGCCCACTACTATGGTCTCCACTTACCCCCACTGAGGCAGAATTGAAGGACAGGAAGTTATGGGGACGAAAAGGAAGAAAAGGAAGAAAAGGAAGGTTGTCTCTCCTGCATCTGGACGGTCTCTCCTGTTGAGTGTCAATCAAGAACTTCAGAACATCCTGACATTCATTTCTGAGGAAGCCAGGATCTGATTTTACCTGGCTGGAGATTCCCAAAAGATCAGGGAGTTCCTCATGCTATGGACGGCCGTGGGATGAGGACCTCCACTCTGCCTGTTGTAGATGCCTATCTGGTATCTGCCGTGGCCAGATGTCAGGGCTCTCATGAACTCTAGGTGAGAGCTACAGACTCAGACCTCTTATAGCCATTAGCAGCCAAAGCCACAAGCAGATGAAGCCCAGCTTATGCCCCTGTGGGTTCTTTGTCAGTATCTTAGACACGGGAAACTCTATCTCTCTTTAACAGGCTTTTCTAAGGGCCAGTGAGTACGTTTCATGTGTAAAGGGGCTGACAACCTGGGTTCAATCCACAGGACCCAACTACCAAAAGTTGTCCTCTGATTTCTACACGTCTGCTTCAGCACATATGTGCACATACCCGCAAATAAATAGCCCCTTTAAGGGAAAGAAAGAAAACTAAGGCTTGCCCAGAACATTTCTGACTCCCTGCCTGGACTTTCTCTATTGTGTCCCCAGGGACATAGAGTACAGAAAGTGAAGTGGATTCAAGCCATCTGGCTGTGCTCCAATCTACTCATCTCTTTCTGTCTTAGCTAGTGATTGCCATGTTGCCTTCTTTATCTTATTTCCTCAGGAAGACATGGAATAGCAGGGTGTGGTGGTGCACTCAGGAGGCTGAGGCAGGACTGAGAGTTCAAGAACAACCTGGGCTTCATACTGAGGCCCAGGAGAGTGAGGAAGAGCTCAGGTATGGAGCGCCTGGCTCAGCCTAGCTGGGTTCATAGAGGGACAAGGACAAGGATGATGAGACATGCTTCCACCCCTTGGAGTGCCTGCCACCTGGCTGGCTGAAGCACAGAGTCTCCAGACCAGCATTCTTTGCTGCTAGTGTTCTCCCTGTTGGGAAAGCATGAGACAGGGTCAGGCTGACTGTGTGGAGGCCTTGGGGTCACAGACATAAGGGGCACATGTGCAGACAAAGATGGGTGAAGGGCGAGCCTCCACCACGCCTGAGCTGCCTGTGACTCCTGATGTCCCCTTGCTCTCAAACTGGTGGCTGGAGAGAGCCCTGCATTTCTAGGTCTACATACATTAGATCCCTGAGAACACAGGTTCCCAGCATGGACTCTCAGCCTTTTCTGGGACACAGTGCTGCTGCTGTGGTCACTGCTCAATGGAGAAGCTAGGCCAGGAGACGGTCAGGTGGGGTAGGCCAGAGAAATGAACAAGGCAAAAGATAGGAGAGATTTTGATGTTTGAACAACCCCCAGGCTTTGGGAATAAAAACTGGGACCAACAGTGTTTATAGGCTGCTGCAAATTGGTCATTTATAGCTGGGGGTCCAGGCAGGAAATTGGGGTTTCATGGTCCACTAAACATCAATAACAATGAAACTCAGTTGGAGATCGCATGGCAGTCATGGATGTGAAGCACTAAGCAAACGTGAAGTGAGAAAGCCTCCTATTCCGAAGCCCTCCCTCCACCCGCGGAGAAGCCCAGACTCTGCCAGCCTTCCTGTGGTGGGGAGGAGAGGCCCCTCAGCTCAGTTTACTGCCCTTAGTTTTGTTTTCCAAAGAAACAAAGGTTTAGTGGCAGTTGTTCTCGGAAAGAGAGAAAGAGAAAAGAAGAGAGGCTACGGTTCTGTTTGCATGGATGCTCCACCCCAGGCCCTGGCGTCCATGTATCCAGAGTCTGGACTGTTTGAGTGGAAGCTCCACCCCAAACCCCCTCCCCCAGAGTTGCCTCAGTCCAGACTCCACCTCCAAGAAAACTGGCCCAACTACGACACCTCCCCAGAGATGCTCAAGACCACTCCCACAGGGTATTTAAACGGACCCCCCAGAGAATAAACACGTGATTTTCTGGTCTTCCTTTCCCATTTCCTCTCTGGGATCCGGGAGCGTGGTATCTATTAAACCTGAGCTTTTTCTAATTCTGTTTGATTTGGAATGATTTGGATTATTGCATTGGCGGAGAGGCTTATCCGGGTGCGGAAATTTTTCACCTTCTAAACAGGTTAAACAAAAGGTAGACCACCACCATTTAATTGTGTGGGTGTGAGGGTCACAGTAGGCTGTGGTTTTCTGAGCAATGGCCTTCACTGACTCATTTGAACAGTCCTTGAAGCAGGCAGAAATGATCACACCCCCTTCATTCATGGGAGAGAAAAGGGACCTTCACAGGGAGAGGCCACTTGCTGAAGGTCAGTGCACATCTGGTTCCCTTTGTTGGGGCTGCAGTAGCTGCTGAAGGGGGTTGTCCTGCCTAACATTTAAGAGACTTCTAAGAAAAAGCTTGTCTTTGTCCTTGGTCATGAGATTAGCTCACCAATTAGTAAGTTATTATGTACCACAGTATTACTCAGGGCTCTTAGAAAGACACAGACAACAGGATAGATGATAGATAGCTGGATAGATAGATAGATAGATAGATAGATAGATAGATAGATAGATGATTGATAGATAGCTGATAGATAGATAGATAGATAGATAATAGATAGATAGGTAAGTAGATGATAGATATAGATAATAGATAGGTAGATAGATAGATGATAGATAGTTAATAGATAGATAGGTAGATATAGATAGATAGATAGATTGATTGGTTGATAGATTATAGATAGATAAATGGATAATAGATAATAGATAGATAGGTTGATAGATGATAGATAGATGATAGATAGATAGATGATAGATTAGATAGACAGAAAGAAAGAAAGAAAGAAAGAAAGAAAGAAAGAAAGAAAGAAAGAAAGAAAGAAAGAAAGATAGACTGGGAGGGCACCTGGAATAAAGCCGGAAACCAACGGTTGGAGAACCTGGAGTCCCAGAGGTTGGGGAACCTGTAGTCCCTAAGTAGGGAAAGGAGAATCTAAGGAGAAAGACAAGATGGGAAGAAGAGAAGGGGAAGGAGAGAAGAGGAGGAGAGATTTCCTTCCTTAGGCTTTGTTGTTCCATCTGGTTCCACACCTGAATGGAAGGCAGCTTTTTCCAGTGAGTCCTCTGATTTATACCCAAGCCTCACCTGGAAAGGCCTTGCCTTTGTCTGTGCTGTTGTGGCCAAGCACCTGAGCTTGTGTAACCATGAAAGAACAAGAATTTCCTTCTCCCAATTTCAGATGCTGGGAAACCCAGCTAGCCCCTGGTCAGGCAGTCTATTTCCAGGATGGCAGCTGGGGTACCGGATCTTCCCAAAGCAGGAGTGCTCCAACCTTACACGGAGTGTGTAGTGAATCGGCTCCTTCTGCCCATACGCAATACCGTTCACCCATTTGTGGGGCTTTTCCCTGCCTCTCAAAAGGGCCCTGACCCTGCACTGGTACATGGGATTCATGCTTTGAGCACACACATCCTAAAGATATATTCGGATTCCACCACACAAGGTCCACTAGTTGGATAGCTCTCAAGCCAGTCAAGCTAGCACTAAAATTAAGTTCCACACTAGCTCTACTATTTAGTTAGTTAACTTCATCCAAAAAAATCATTCAATCAAAAGGAGAAAAGTGAGGAGGGAAATATAAAATAGAAAGTAAAAGATAAACAAATGGCAAAGCCGAGTGTAAGAAGGGAGTTAGTTCAAGTGATAGCAATAGTTTTCAATACCTCTGAAAGTTCTGAGATGTTGGCACTAAGAAATCCAGTCATTTGGAGATGAGTACACTGAGCACTTGAGAAGCAAAAATATGGTTGTGAAAGTAAAAATTAAGCTAAAAGTCTGAAATAGGAAATCCCTCAGAAAGTAGGAAATTAAAAGAAAAGAGGCACGAAAGTTAGCCCAAGAGGCACATTTGATCAGTACAGATTCCAGGGAGAACACGGGGGAAGTGAAGAGACCGTATTCCCCTGGGCAAGAGGACACAAGTGTCCAGCACAACAAATAGCACACCACACAGCAGGTGACACATCTGGGTCTCGGTGATGAAGGTCGGATTCTAGAAATTTTCAGAGAAAAGCAAACAGTGTTACCACCAATGAACAACTCCAACTGGCATCTGAAACACTGATCATGGGGGTGTCGGGTAAGAACAAAGTCTGTGAGGGGGACAACACTTTCAGACGCCATTTGGTGGCCAAGTAGTTAACAGGGTTGATAAAATCTTAAGATGAGGGAGGGCGAAAGATACGTTGCTTGCTTTACCAGGAACCGGGCCATTTCTTTGACACACAGCTCTTCTGAGGAACTTACTTAAGGATGTACTCCAATAAAAAGGTAAATACACCAAAAGCGGGGAGAAATTGTGACATACGATCTAGGAGAGTGACTGAGGAGGCCCAAAGGCTGGGAAGCAGTCTGCCCAGCTGCAAAGGAAATAGAAGATGCTAAGGGTCTGTGTCCCTGGATCAGTGGCTCATAGCAGGTAATGATTTTGCTCTCAGAGACATTTGATAGCATGTCAATTTCGGGAGTTATAGCAAAGAAAGGGGGTTGCTATTGACATCTAGGTGGTAAAGAGTAGAAAGCCTGCTACCTCTTCCACAGCACAAAATAACAAGTGCAAGCAAGAACACAAGCCCCTGAGGATCCACTCTCTCTTCTTAATCTTCTTAAATTGTGTGTGTGTGTATGTGTGTGTTCCCATGCCAGGTGTCTTTGTGTGTGTGTGCACATGCCAGGTGTCTTTGTGTATGTGTGTGCATGTGTGTGTATATGTGTGCACACATGCCAGGTGTCTTTCTGTGTGTGTGTGTATGCATGCATACCAAGTGTCTTTCTGTCTGTGCATGTGTGCGCGCACACGCGCACAAGTGTGTGCACATGCCAGGTGTCTTTCTCTCTCTGTCTCTGTCTCTGTCTCTGTCTCTCTCTCTGTCTCTCTCTCTCTCTCTCTGTGTGTGCATGCATGTCAGGTGTCTTTCTCTCTCTCTCTCTCTGTGTGTGTGTGTGTGTGTGCGTGCATGTGCCAGATGTCTTTATGTGTGTGTATGTGTGTGTGCATGTGTGTGCGTATGCATGCATGCCAGGTGTCTTTCTCTATTGCACAGCACCTTGTGTTTTGGGACAGAATCTCTTAACTTAGGGTTCATTGATTGGCTAAGTCAGCTGGCCAGTGAGCCTCTGGAATTCACCTGTCTCTGCCCTGCAATGGTGGAGTTACAACCCTGCACTTCTGTGCCTGACTTTTCCATAAGTTCAAGAGATGTGAACACAGGTCTCATGCTTTGAAGCAAACACTTTATCCATAGCCTCAACTGTCTCTTGTTTACTGATATAACCTCAAACTACAGTAAGTCTTTGCTGAGTGAGTGTGACTCACGTGACTGACAATCTAGATTGGAAAAGGGATACTAATCTCAGAAGCTGGGTCACTATAAATTTTGTCACCAAATCTTAGGAAGGGTCCCAAGACTGGGTGGTGCAGGGTGGTTTCTAAGATCATAGATGGCTGGTCCACAGTGTCTGCAGCAGGCAAATGGTTCTGAGGAACCCATCAGAAAGCACTCAGACAATAATACCAGGCTGGAGACTTCCCCCAGTGTCTGCCGGAGTGAGATTCCACATAACAGGGACCTCATCAGCACAGCCTGGAGTCCAGTGGAGGGTGCAGATGGGACCAGGGATGCTGACACAGCTCTGAGGACAACTCCCTTGGGAAAGGGTGTCTGTATCTGTACAGAGGGTGTCACCATCTGTGAAATGAGGGCACAAATCGCCACCAGGAGCTTCATACTACTTCAGTGTGGTTTGGGTGCATGGGAAGTGAGGCTTAGGGACACGGTGAGCCCGGATGGTTCTGTTCCCACTCTCCTACACCAAAGCAGTTTGTCCTTTGTTTCCTGCTCCACATGTCCCAATGATTGACATCCTTCCTGCATCCCGAGATGACCCACTTCTCATTCAGAAACATTTGGATGACAGTAATCGCTTCAAGTCCAGTGGCCGTCACGTGCCAGGTACTAAGCACAACCTCAGCGTCCATCACACGATCTCGTTTTCACCGTTTTCACACACTGAGCTGAGCTTTCAAGACAGTGTTTGGTCCAAGGCTTCCAAGCTGGCTTCCCTGTGTGACTCAGGTTCATTTGGGCTGACTGGGGCCACTTCCGTCATCTGCTTGACCACTGGCCAGGCTGTGACACAAGCCAGAGAGCCCTAACAATGTTGGGGGATTCACAGACACCCCTCCCCCAGGCAGCATAGATAGCCTGCAAAGAGCTATGCACGGAGGCAGGCAGAGCTCAGGGAATTGAATGGCAGGGCTGTGGGGCAGGGACAGGTGCTCTCCACACCAGCTCCTGTCATTATAGAGAGCTGTACTGTGCCTGGCTCTATTCTGAGGCCAAGAATACACCATGAACAACACAGACCTCTGTTTCTTCCTGCCTTCCGAAAGCCTTCTTTCTCGAGGATATTCAGCAAGATAGACGAGCCAGACAAGCAGCACGTTGTGGAAGGTTAAATAGCGAAAGAACTAAGGTTTAGAAAAGTAAAGCAGGAAGGAGGAACAGGAGGTGATGGAGCAAGGGACGGAGAGTTGGTGATTTCAGATGTACCAGACACCAAAGAAGGCTGCCTAGAGAAGGCACAATTCTGAATATGGCCTCTAGGAGGAAGCATCGCCTCATCAAGGAACAACTTCCATCTAAAATAGTTCCTAAAAGGGTACCTGAAGAGCCACTGGGGTGAATGAACACTATTCTCTGATCTGGTAAACAGGGGTGCACTCACTACAGGAACCCATTGGGGCATACTTAGGACTATGCACTGTGTGCATCACATGTCAAAAATAGGTCACAAAGACACCCACACTCTAAACTTTTATTTTAATCTAAATCATAGTTGCATTGTTTTGCCCCCATCCCCATTGGTAAGAGCTGTCATTCCCCTCTGATTTTATGTAATAGATTAGTAGAGACAGAAAGCTCAGTGTGTACCTGACAGGTAGGAAGCACTTAATGACTGTCAGTTCCGCCTCCGGAGCACACCCACAAAGCCTCCTTTGAGATTCCAGGTCCCTCTGCTCTTCTTTATAGTAAAACAAGAATGTGGAGATTTGCCTGGAATCTACAGCGGCTGGAATGTTAGGCATTTCCTTTGGATGGTCTGTTTTTGGGTGGTGCTCGGTAATCTCAGTTTGTGGTTCTTTCTGCAGCCAGGTATTGCTTCAAGGTAAACTACTGAGACTCAGGCCTCTTATTAAATTTATCGATGGCCGAGTTCTACTCTGGCAGGTAATAATGGTTGGAAATAAAGAGCTTCCTCTGGGTGACCTGTCCATGCTTAGCTTATCATGGCTGGCTTCCACAAGTTTATTATTATTGTTGTTGTTATTATTATTATTTTATGTGTATTATGGTGTGTGCACATGAGTGCAGGTGCCCAAAGAGGCCAAAGGTATCGAAAGCCTCCAGACCTGCAGTTACAGGCGATTGTGAACCACCTGACGTGGGTGCTGGGAACTGAACTTAAATCCTCTGAAAGAGCAGTAAGCGCTTTAAGCTGTTGGTTCACGGCTCCTACTCCTTTTATGGATAACTCATCCTATCTCATTAGCAATTCTGAAGGCACCAGTTACCAAGTGGATCTGGGCAAAACACCCCTCTTAGTTTCCATAAAGCAAACTCTCTCTAGACTTCTAGTTCACAACTGACTTCTTAATTAATTAAGACATATAGTTTGATAATGAGATCTACAGATATAAAAAGGGTTGGATGTAAAACAGCTATTCCTAAGTAGGGGAAGACTGCACGGAAGGGACAGGGAGTGGGGGCAGTTTGAGTACAGGCTGCGGGCTATGAGGAATCATCTGTTCAGAATGAGGATGTCAGGCACTAGTTGCTCCAGAAGCCACAGTGAACTGGGACTAATCTAAAAAGCTGGTCCAGTGGAGGTCAGTTCAGAGCAGTGGTACTGTCCACTTGCAGGATGTTGAGGTCTGAATGACTGATTCTTGGGCATTCTTTTGTAAGGTTTCCTCTGGTCAGTCTGAAGAACAATCAAAGGCATTAATCACCGTAAAGGCCCTGTTCTGGGTGATTTACAATATAGAGTAATGGGGGCTGGAGAGGTGGCAAGCACTGGTCGCTTTTGTAGAGGAGCCAGGTTTGATTCCCAGCACCCTCGCAGTGGCTCTAAGCCACCTGTACCTCCTGTTCCAGGGGATCTGATGCCCTCTTCTGACCTCCGGGACCAGTCACAAACGTGGCAAACAGACTTACAAAGCAAAACATTCATAAAGTAAAAGAAGAGATACAGAGTTTGAAAAGGAGAGCACTACTTGTTTCAGCATGAACACAAGAAAGATACACTACACTCTCTTTGTATCAGTTAGTTCTAGATGTGTAACAAATACTTCAGAACTCACTGGCTGAAATCGACTCATTGCTTAAGGGAGCTCACAGTTCTGTGGGAAGCGATCAGCAATCAGCGGCACTGGCAGGGAGGGTCTTCTAGCTTCTGCTTGGCTCAGCCATGTGTCTGAAGTGAGTAACCAGAGTGGGCAGCTTTGCATCAGGAACGGACCTGCTGTAGGTTGGGGTCATTGGAACAATCAGCTCAGCTGAGCTTTCATTGTCCTTCCAGATCCACTGGGCTTCTTGACAAGGCGCCTGCGAGGAATCCAGTGATGGGTGGTGGAAGTCCAGGATGCCTTGAGAACCGCATTTAAGTTAATAAGAGATATTAAAGATGAAAAGAGATTAATAAAAAAGTTATAGAGTCTGTTCCAGGATAAATTTTGAATAATTTAATTCTTCCCAAACCCTTCCTCTCGTCTAATACCTCTTCCCTCTTTATTTTCAACAAAATGAAACTCTGAATCAAAGGAAAAGATGCTGGATAAGAAACGTTCTAGGATAGACTCTGCCTCTGGGAAACATCTCCCGCTCTGCTGTGTGGCTATGGAATAGGGAAAGTTACCTCCTTGAGCCTGTGTGTCACGCTTCCCTGTGAAACTTCTTGTTCAGTCTTTCTTTCATCTCAGAGTGGTGAGGCTCTCTGCTCTATCTTCCAAAAACAGCTCTGATTTGCTGATATTGCATTTTATGGGTTCATTATTGCTGTTTTTGCATGGTTATTTTTATGGGTCTCTTTTGTATCTAAGACATTGTGGAATAAAACTCATTCTGCCCCTAAAATTAACTTATAACTAAGCAGCAAAATCTGTGGACACTTCATTTTTCATTTTTAATTTATTGCTCACTAATTTATTGTGTACTATTCTTTGTGTGCCTAATTTAGTATGTGTGTGTATGTGTGTGTTCTTGCATATGTATACGTGTGTACATACATGTGTGTGAGTTCACGCATATGTATATCTGTGTATACAGGCATGCAGGTGAATATAAGCAGGTTGAGGATATTTCTTGCTTATAACCTTTTTTTGGAAAACAGTGTTGTCAAGGTTCTTATTTTGCTCAAGCCTAGGTAAGATATAACTCCAAAAGGGAATGCTTTGTCCTAAAGGTCATTATAAAACCAAACTGTTACTCCCAACTTTGCCTGTTTGGGACTCACAGATTGAAAGAAAGAAAGAAAGAAAGAAAGAAAGAAAGAAAGAAAGAAAGAAAGAAAGAAAGAAAGAAAGAAAGAAAGAAAGGAAGGAAGGAAGGAAGAAAGAAAGACTGAGAGTCACATGTATAAATGATACTAATGTCTTACATTGCATCCTAAATATAATTTTTAGATTCATCCTTCCACTGTACATTTGAGACAATGACTCATCCTTGAGCCTTCATCCTTGAAGAATAAAATGGTTTCTAGAGACACATTAATGATTTAAGTGATGATCCAGTGTAAAGAAAATGAAAAACAGGATGGAGACAGAAGTGTCTGACTCTGATCCACCCTTTGGTTGCCTTCTGCCCCAAGCAAGAAGTCAATGCTTTTAGCAGAGGAGGTTCCTAAATGCCCATTGTGCCAAGGCTTCTATCATAAAAGGGCTAACTATGCTGAGACAGCGCAGAGACGTGCCATGTCCCATAAGTCTTGGGTAGTGAATGCACAGTGCCCATGGTTTCTGGGTTTTAGATATAGCCTTGGGTTTCATTGAACTATCGTCATTTTTAGGAGCAAAACATTTCCTAAAAATTATAAGGAAAAAAGAAGGAATGAGCCTTCAAGTGAGAAAAGGAAATATAAATGTTAAAAATGCATTTGCTAAAAGGGAATCAAAAGTGATGTGATATTGCCATCTGGGTTCTTCTCTAATGTGAGTTCTCTCTGCTTCTCAAACTGAAATCTGATGTAATGTCCAAATAATAGGACAAATGAAGTTTAGTCATAAATGGAATCACAACTTAGACATTGAAGAATAACCATTCCTAGAATTATAACTAAAAACACTTCTCTTGTGCTTATCTCTACCATCAAACTTTAAAGTTTAGAAAAACTAAAATTAAAAGATAATAAATTATTTTAAATAGTCTAAACATCAAATAACTTTTTATAAAATACAGGGAGCTGTAGACACAGAGGGAAACATGTGGTCATCTATTTTAAAATATGGCTTTCAGTTGGTTAAAAAGCCCATTTCCCTCATCTTCTGCCTTTATAGCCTCAGTCCATGCTGTGCTCGTGACTGCTTTCTCTGTGAATATAATACTCCTATTATGAGCAAAGTCACATTCAAATGTTATGTCATTTAGAGAAGAGAGGAGGGGAGGAGAGAGAAGAGGACTGGAGGGTGGGTGGGAAGGGAGGAGAGGGGAGAGAAGGAAATGGGAGGATGTGTGGGAAGGGAGGAGAGGGGAGAGAAGGAAATGGGAGAATGGGTGGGAAGGGAGGAGAGGGGAGAGAAGGAAATGGGAGGATGGGTGGGAAGGGAGGAGAGGGGAGAGAAGGAAATGGGAGGATGTGTGGGAAGGGAGGGAGGGGAGGTTAAAGAAGGGAGAGGATGGAAAGGAAGGAAGGGAGGAAGGGGAGGGGAAGAGAAGGAGAGGATGGGAAGAAAGGGTAGGGAGAGAGGGAGAGGGAGAGAGAGAGAGAGAGAGAGAGAGAGAGAGAGAGAGAGAGAGAGAGAGAGAGAGAGAGAGAGAGAGAAACTAGATCTGAGTCATGATAGCTGCTAAAATTTGATGTGATCTAGTGATTTCTTCCTTAGGGCCTTTACTGACTATTTCTCTCTCTCTCTCTCTCTCTCTCTCTCTCTCTCTCTCTGACTTTACTATTTCTCTCTCTCTGACTTTACCAACTATTTCGCTCTTTTTCTCTCTCTCTTCTATTTCTCTGTCTCTATTTCTCTGTGTCTCTGCCTCTGTCTCTCTCTCTGTCTCTGTCTCTCTCTGTCTTTCTGTCATCCCCGCTTTATCTTTTTTTAAAAAAGATTTATTTATTATGTATACAATGTTCTGTCTGCATTTATCCATGCAGGCCAGAAGAGGGCACCAGATCTCATTACAGATAGTTGTGAGCCACCATGTGGTTGCTGGAAATTGAACTCAGGACCTCTGGAAGAGCAGCCAGGGCTCTTAACGTCTGAGCCATCTCTCCAGCCCGTCCCAGCTTTATCTTTATCAGATTCTAGGAATGAGCCTTTCTAGTACCATAATACAAAACAACACAACAACAACAAAAAGGTATTTGGCCTCTACACACAAATGAGACACTTTGTCAGCAGGGGCAGCTGTGAACGGAAGTTCTCAGAAAGCAGAAACAAAATCCAAACTGAATAAAGGAAACTGTTGCACCAGCATTAGAACATCTGTGCGGCCACTTGACTGCCTAGGACTTCTGTGACTGCTGAGACCCAGAGCATTGCGGGCCCAGAGACAATTACCTTGAGCTATCTTTAATCTTTCTTAGCAGTCGTAATTGCTGCCCACTTCTGTGTCTGACCTGACATCCTGGGGACTCTCTGGCAGAAAGCCCATACCAAAGAGTTCTCTGCCATGATCAAAAGTGACTGAGGAAGACTCCGTTCTGGCATTTGATTCAGAGGGTTGGAGTCTACATGGTACTCAGGAAGGCATAGTGTGGCATGCCATGGCAGCAAGGACAGGAAGCTGGGTGGTCACATTGAATCTGCACAGAAGAAGCAGAGGGATCAGAACAGGAAGTGGGCCAAGGCCAGCGCAGTGACATACTTCCTCCAATAAGGCACTGCCAACTGGTGGGAGTGTTCAAATATGTGAGTCTGTGAAGGACATTTCTCACTCAAACCATGCACCTGCTTTGTAAAACCCACCAAGCTGCTGCTTTCACCAAGGTTCCAAAGGCCTTGACTTTAGACTTTATTTTCTTCTGTTAGTACTAAAAGAAATCACGAACTAGCTACTGCGTTTTGAGGGCGGCGTGAATCCATGTATCTGGGTCGTGGTCACTCACATTTTTCCCTACGCTGCTGTGTGTTTTATTACGGGCATGCTGTAGCCAGTGACGTTCCGTGTTGGGCCCATACAATGACAATGGGGCTGACCTAGTATTGCTGTGGTGGATTCCTCACTTGTCTCTGGCCATGCTGCTGAGAACAGACATACTATACCACCAGTTATAGGAAGGCACAGTGCACCCAGTTATACAGAACACAGTACGTGGTTATGCCAGCAAACCACTGTTTCTATTTGTGAATTTACTGCACTTACTCTTACCGGTATTTTCTAATGTGCTCCTCAGACTAATTAAACATTATTACTGCAAAAGAGTGTTAGTATTATGCTGGATGTAGCCTCTGTGTAGCCCGTGGGGATTTTGTCCCTTAATTGCATGTAGGGACCATAGGGTTCAGCTGACCTGTGTGCTCTGGTTTTGTGCAAGTGCTTCTTGTGAGGGAATTGTGACCTGAAGAATTCTCAGAGGCTACCCCATGGTGAGCAGTCATGTAACAGCATTTGAAATGTTTTCCCTCCAGGATGAAAGAATTTCAGGATCTTAGAGACTAGAAGTGATTCCTCTCATTATTTAAACATCCAAGCAATCATCAAAGTAACAATGATGGCATTTCATCCAGAGGCTGGGGGATAGCCCTTGAAGAACCTCTTTCTGCTTGAGATACTCCCCCAGAATCTTGCCCTTGTCTGACCTTGGCAGCCCGACAGCCTGAATATTCTCAATTATCCACTGGCCTCTTCTCTGGATGGTCTCATCCATTCTTCCAGGCTGACTGTCAACCACTTTTATCAGACCGTATGATTTCATTTGTCAAAGAAACCCAGCCAGGCCTTTTCATTAAAGGCCACTTCCTAGATATCAGTCACAGGAAGCGCAAGTTAGTCCTTTGATGGGATGTGTGAGGCTGTCTGGCTGGGTAGCAAAGGCATCCCGGCATCCCTGCATCCTGACAACTCCTTGGGTTCAGCTGCCTTGGGTTCCACTCCTGGCTCTGTAGAAGGTTTATTGCATATGAAAGAGATGAGAGGTGAGCTCTTCTTCCTAGGCTGGGGGCCACTGCATTCCAGTAACCATAGCAACAATCAACCACATGGCAGGTGTCTGATGTCCATTGGACATTTTCTGGTATTAAGTGCTCTTCATCCTTCCATCCATGCCTCCCTTGGATTCTATTCTGACTGGTGGCATTAAGAGTCTCCCAGGGGACAGCTCAGGCCCAGGAGTCCTGCAGTGGACTGCATTAATTAAGCCTCTTATCTCATACCCTAGAATGTTTTGCATTGCCTGGCTCAGGAGCCAAAAGAACCTCCCAGGGCAGCTAAATAGAGCACAGGAGATGGGGGTGGGGGTTTGCAGTTCACAGTTGTGGACAAATAGGACATAGTTTAAAAAATATTCCTGGTATACAGCAGGCACATAGCTAGTAACTGTGGAAAAGATCAATGCAATAAAATGGACTTTGTATAGAAAACAGAACTCCCTCTGATCTCTAGAAGACCCTAGAGAGATAATCATGGGGGGTTACTAATGATTGAGTACCTGCTGTGTGCAGTTGTGGATGCTGTGGAGTCTCTAAAGATGTTAGTTTGTTGAATGAATCTCCAATACACTGGGGATAACTGAAGAGAAGAATGGATGGATTAACAGCACCCACCATGTAGCCAAGAGTTTGGATCTAAGTTGCTACTGGGGTCTCTCCATGGAAACTCTTTGAAAGGTTATGTATTCTGTAACAGATTCAGCTGTGGGTGTTAGAAACATCCACTCTGGGCAATATTGAAAGGAACAGAGAAGGAAGCTAACTCAAAGAAATTATTTTCTTCTGTATCTTCTGACACTTGGGTCTTCCCTGCTCTTTGAACCTGGCTGCCATGTTGGGAGCTCTGACTACAGGGAAAGACCATGTGGAGGAGAATGGAGGGTGCCTGCTGAGGCTTCAGACTGTTTCCTGTGGTGACCCAGCACCAGCTGCTACCCGTGTGAGTGCACAGCACAGCTGGACCACTAGGTAACTGTTGTCCCAGAAGACTGTTGAGCAGAAACCAACCAGCTTAGCCCAGCCAACCTGCAGAATCACACCATGTAGAAAAACAACTGCTCTAAGCCACAAAGTCATGGGTGGAGCTCTGTGCAGTGGGTAAGTGATAAATCAGGAGGAGGCAAAGGGGGCCCATGCAATGAGCACACCTGAAGCCAGACAGACAAGAGCTGCTGGGCATCTGCAGATCCGGAATTGCCAGCTGCTGTGAATTAAACTCCGCCAAGGCCCTTCCCATCAGTGCCCAGCACACCTAGAGCCCACAAACCACATCTAGTTCTCAATGAATAAAACCTTCTACATAATGAAAACTCCTAAAAGCTACGTTTTCTAGAGTTATGACAGTTGCCTTCCTGCAAAGATTCTCATTTTCCCTCACTCTTAAAGAACACACATTTTCTCCACATTGTCCTCTCTGTCCCAGCGGAAATCTGCTAACCCTCTAAAGATAGATCTTGGAACACTGAGTGTGGGTTCAGGATGGTGACAATGTTTCTAGTGGCCTGTAGCCCTTCGGAGTCTTAGCTTCTTCAGCCATCTAGAAGGTAAGGTCCCTGCTAATCAGATCAGGTAATAAACGTGAGCCTCAGCCATCTAGAAGGTAAGGTCCCTGCTAATCAGATCAGGTAATAAACGTGAGCCTCAGCCATCTAGAAGGTAAGGTCCCTGCTAATCAGATCAGGTAATAAACGTGAGCCTCAGCCATCTAGAAGGTAAGGTCCCTGCTAATCAGATCAGGTAATAAACGTGAGCCTCAGCCATCTAGAAGGTAAGGTCCCTGCTAATCAGATCAGGTAATAAACGTGAGCCCGAATGCAGCCCAAAGACAAGCACTGGAACCCAGGACCCTTAAGTCAGACAGCATCCTGCATCAGTCAGTGCTCCGCCACACCGTCTGCCCTATTGCCCTCATTACTCCCCCCACATTCCCTCTCCAAGTCTCTGCCTGTTTTTGGTGGGAAGCTACTGTGTGTCTGGGAAATGAGACACCTTGACTCCTGTGTGTGAATGCTTGCCAAGCCTGGAGCATCTCGTTTACAGCCTTCTTACCAGCCCTGGGGTAGGGTGAGGGGTGGTGGGATGAGCAAAGGGTTAGTAGTCTGATGAGGTGACCAGCTACCCAAAGTGAGTTCCAGGTGTGAGTTGAAGCCCCCCTTCATTGGGTTAATTAACACTGTGTGACTTCAGTAAGCTCCAGTCCTTCCTAGGTCTAACTGCCTGTTGTGTGTGTACGCATGATCACAGAGCATCTAGATAACACTGAGATTACCCACCTGCCAGGGAGTGTGTGTGTGTGTGTGTGTGTGTGTGTGTGTTTGTGTGTGTATGTATGTATACATAGAGCACTAGGAATGGCTCCAAAAACCCTGTTGCTGCCAATGTATGTGTGTCCATGCTTGCATATATAAGTGTGTATGCACACAGGGTATCTATCCGTGTATGTATGTATGTGTGTGTGCTAGGATTTTCACCACACAACCAGGAAGTTATACCTACCAGTGTTATGGGGGAGGGGTGGAGAAAACTAGGATTGATCCCATACAACCCTGATGCAATCACCTGCTAATGTGTGCGTACATGTGTATGTGTGTATATATGTGCGTGTGTTTGTGTATATAGAGATCTAGGCATGGCCCGCACAACCCTGAGGCAATCACCTGCCAGGGCCTTCCTGGCGATAGGAAGAGGGTCACATGGTGGCGGGGAGGGGGTTGCAGTTGACGCGCCTCCGGGTCAGCCTCCGCCTCTGACGTCCTTACAGCCATCCTCCCTCTGTGCTGGCTGCGTCCCCACTCTCCCCACTCTCGGAGTCTGGAGAGCGGCTGAAGCCCGGCGGGAGCGCGAGGTGCAGGAGGACGGCGGGAGGCGGGCGAGCCGCGGGAAGCAGGCACCATGGTGCTGTCGGTGCCTGTGATCGCGCTGGGCGCCACGCTGGGCACAGCCACCAGCATCCTTGCGCTGTGCGGGGTCACTTGCCTGTGCCGGCACATGCACCCCAAGAAGGGGTTGCTTCCGAGAGACCGCGAGCCCGACCCTGAGAAGGCGAGGCCAGGCGTGCTCCAGCCGGCACAACAGGTGAGTGCGGGCCAGGTGGGGTGGCCAGGCCACCTTATGCTTTGCTAGACCAGGAAGGGGACAGCAGACCTACAAGAAGGGATCGCGGTGGCTCCGTGGGGGTGGGGGAGGGACTTGAAGGAGAATGGGGGGATGAGGCTAGAGAGGGCTGGGAAAGGAATGAGAATGGGGGTACAGTGTTCGAGGAGGAGAGGCTGTGAGCCTTGGGAAGGGATGGGGAAGCTGCAAGGCTTAGGGTATCCTTCAGGGGACACGGGGCGGGGGGACAAGGGTAGTGGGTTCTGCCAGAGGAAAGAGGGAGACCTTAGAGCAAACAGCTGAGAAATAACCAGAGGGGAGGTGGCACCTCCTCCCTGGGAGTCCCCAATCTGGACAACAGGAGCAGTAGGGATGCCTGGGTCTAAGGGTGGCCAATGTGGAAGAGCCTACAAGACCCCTACTCCTAGCAGCTGAGCCTCAGCATCCTGGTAGGTCTCTGGAGACTGGAAGGCTTTTATCCCCTTCATCTGCAGTCCTCAGAGCCTCCTTTAGCTGGAAATGGGCTATGGGCTGTGTATTCCAGACAGGAATGGCAGCAGCATCTGAGCAATCGAGGCAGAAGCCTTCTTCATGATCTGTGACCTCCAGAATGCTTCTCAGGTGGAGAACAGTGCTCTTTGGAGAGCCAGAGGAAGGCTGGCCCTAAGTCAGGGATGCATCAAGGATTTCCCAGGACCATGCAGATTCCCTGATTTTAGCCTTCTGGGAGCATCTTGCTTTGTGCCAGGCCTCCTTTTCCTAGTAAATTAATTATTCACAAGCCCCCCAGGTCCCAGAGTGGAGGCTGTGTCCTTGTTCACTGTAGTGAGAAGGAAGGGAAATGGCTGCTGTCCTTGAGGCACTTGGAATCCCATACAAGTGGCATTGTCACTGGTAAATAGGAGCTGGTGAGCTGTGGGGTGTCAGCCCGGAATGATCGGGAATTGGGAACAGTGGGCTCCCCAGTGGTGAGGGTGTGGCTGGCTGCCTTTCCCTCCCATCTGGCGTGGCTGGGAGACACCTGAGGGACAGACGGCCTTTTGCTGCCTTTCAGTGCCGTCCCTCCATCTTTGCCCCTAACTGGGGAACAGTTCATGTAAACAGCCTCCGGGCTCTCTTCTGACTGTCCTACTGACCCCCAGTAGCCCACACATTGCTGATCATCTGCCAAAAACCTGCCAGGCTGTTTCTCAGCAACTCAAAACCCTCCAAATGCCTCATTAGAATAAGTTGCAGCAAAGCAGCCATGGCTTAGTCACCACCACACTGCCTTACTGCTAAGACCTTTACTTATAACTGTGCTTTTTACAGCCCAACAAAGGTACAAGGGAATCGTCCAACTCACAGATTAGGAAGCACAAGTTCAGGGAGGGCAAGTGACTTGTCCAGGGCCACACAATTTTGGGGCCCAGCTGTCCCTGAGCCGGTCTGATTTTAGAGTCCTTGCTAGTAGCCCCTGCAGCCATCCCTTACCCCCTCTGTCTGGAAAGTGCCTGTCTCTCCAGCCAGGTTCTGATTTGGGGTTTGGTGATTCTTCTTCCTCTTGCCCCCCCCCCACTTGTTTTCCACAGCCTTTAGATCTCTTCCTGTTCTCTTCAGAGGGAGGATTTTACTTAATGGCCCATAAAACAAGCATACCTACGGCTGTGTTCTATATCATTCCTTCTAAAGCTGTTTACAGCACTCCCTACCCAGGCTGCCATTCATATTAGCCACCTGCATAACATTCATTCCCAGTACCTGGAAACTGACATTTGTGCAGTAAGAAACCACTGGCAAACAAAGGAACCCAGCCTTCTGTTCCAAAGGGCTGTGTCTTTGCAACCGTGTCCAGTTCTCTGAAGGCTCAGTGATGTCTGTCCATGAATATCAGTTGATATGTGATGCCCACCCTTCTTCATTTCTTCTCCTGATTCCCTGGTGCCAGGGCATTTGGCAACGGCGGCTAAATTGATAGGTGTGAGAACTCAAGGTGTCTTGGTGGCCACTGTGTTCTGATTCAGTCACTGACCCAGATAAAGTAGCTGACAAAGACGACTTAGTTGATTTCAAGGAAGTCAAGGAGACAGGCACAGGGTGGGAGAAGACTGGGGGGGGGCAGTCAGCAAGGCTCATTGAAGATATTCCTCAAAGAGAGGACAAGGTGCTGGAGGAGGGAGGGGCTGTACCTTTCTGTCTCCAACTGGGGGCTTATGGTTAGTTGTGTTCCGCTGAGGTCTGGGGTGTTTGTAGGGTGCAGCATCCCTGCCTTGTGCTTCCAAATCTCATTGGCTGTGTTGCTGGGAAATGCCTTTGGTGTCAGAGAGCAGGCCTGGGAATCTGATGCCCCAAATGGATAAACAAAATTGAGGTTCCTATTGAAAAAGATTTTGGAGGTTATCCCAAGGGATTAAACATCTGCTAAGAGTTTAATGGAGTGGGAGGGGGGCCGGGTCTTGAGTTGGGAGGAAAAGATCATATTTTTATCATCATTGACTCAAACTGAAACTTGGCATTTTCTTTAAGTGAGACTATAAACAAGAAAACACTGGAGTGTTCCTGATCCCCGAGACTCTGTCCTCAAGGAAAATCATAGCTTGTCTGAAATCCGTTGCTGGGGTTGCAGATGCTTCCCATGCTGTTTATCCCACTACCACCACAACCACCAGTCTAAGTTATGGTGTTTGTTAAAGTACCTGATCCATCCTGTGATTTACTACGTTAATAAAAGACTCCACGTTCCTGGATATACGCTATTGACTATTCCTCTGCAGGCTAAGCTCTACCTTCTGCTTTGTCATCATCTGGAGACATAGCTGAGGGCTTCTTTCGGCAGGGAAAGGGTCAGGTCACAAATGACCATGAGCTCGTTTTGAGGGCAGAGGGTGGAAGCTCTCTGCAGCTTCTCCTCTAGTGTCCTGCTGGCTTCGGGTCACAGGTCACACTGCTTTGCTCTAGAGATAGACTCTGGCCCTTTGTCCCATCTACTTGGACAATGTCCCCCCTCATTTGTGTCCAGCCTTTGGGGGATGCTGAGAATTCAATCTTCCTTCACAGGCCATTCCATTCATGGTTTGGTAAGATCCCTGGGGACACCTCAGTCCACCCCAAGAAGTTTGGTTACAAATGACCTATGACTTGAAGCATAGTCAGGGAAGTGGCCCTCAGCGGGGTACCCTGATGACCACTCCCTCTCCTTCATAACTGTCTCTGAATGAATTTGTAAGCTATCTCCAGACCCCTTGATCTCCTTCCATGGGATTTCCTCTTCCTGGGGTTAAGGTTACAGCTGTCCCCTTTGTCATTCCTGGATGAGCAGAGAAGCAACCCTCCCCACTGGGCATCCTGAAGTCATCCCCTAGCATGGCCCTAAGGAGTCAAGAAGCTTTCTCTGTAGGATCCTGTTTCCCCTTCTGTGGCACTTACCTGGCAGTGACCTTAAGTGAATCTTCTCAAATACCTTTTAGGTTCCCAAGGGACCTGGTGCTGTCTTCTCAAAGGCAAATGGAGCCAGAGACTTTAGAGAACTTGCTTGGCTTCAGCAGTAGCCACCCTGTCCACACCCCGTGGACCCCTGGCCACACTCCTGCTGGCCACTGCCACAAGCACCCAGCTCACTCACTTCTTCCCTCCCAACAGAACTCAAACATGACTTTTTCTGCTGGGAGCTTAGTTCCAAGTTTCTATGGGACGAATAAAAGCTGAATTTATATCAAATAATATATGCATAGTCGAGTCCTTTCCCCCAGGATCAAGATTGTGTCCTTCACTTTTCCCATGTCCCTGACAACGTCTGCTGGAAAAAAAGGACATGTGACCTTCCTGGATGTGTATATTGAATGAAGACATTTTGTATCCAACACGGACTAGGAGGGACAAACCACAGAGTAAGGCACAGTCAAGTCCACACTTGCAAGAGACCTGAAGCCAGGCTCGAGGCATTCCTGCTACCACCCTGCAGGACAAAAAAGAGACAGCATGAGTCTTACTGGTTAGGGAGTGGGGAGCCTCTAGGCTTTGATCCCTGCTCTGCCTCTCAATGTAAGTGCTGGCTGCATGCTTTATTTCCTTCGAGATTCACCTAGCCTTATGGTTATGATTTGTTAGCTTTCTTGTGTATCAACATGGTTCCTATTAAGGCATCTCATTGTGACATAGTGTTTGTGAACATTATGAGGATCAGGCCAGTGCTGTCACGATGGGGACTCAGGTCTGAGATCCTCCTGTACATGGTCCATCACAGCTGGCTCTATCTATTG
Source organism: Arvicola amphibius (assembly GCF_903992535.2). Taxonomy (NCBI): domain Eukaryota; kingdom Metazoa; phylum Chordata; class Mammalia; order Rodentia; family Cricetidae; genus Arvicola; species Arvicola amphibius. Next base: position 82,393,525 of record NC_052051.1, on the reverse strand, counting down.
CTGCTGTTTCTTCACCTGTAACATAAAAGACTCACTCTAGGAACTGGGGTCTCAATGCCAGCAATGGGGCCTTAGGACCCTTTGATTGTTCTCCATCCATGACCTCAGAGCAGCACCCCCGAGGCTGCATGTTTTCATTGTACCCATGATTGAGATGGGCCAGACACAGCTGCTGTACCACATATTCATTAATTCATCCATTAGAGGTTAATGAGGGCATCCCAGGTAGCATACGGTGAAAGGCAGACATGCTCCTCCTGAGGAGACAGAAGGTGCAGCCAGCAATTGCCACAAGCATGGTATGGCTCTGCATGATAGGCAACATTCAGGAGCCATGAGAAATCCTAAGGAGAAGCAATGCCACCCATAGCCCAAAGTACATCCTTCTCCATTTCTGGGTGGCCACTCTCTGGACATCCCTTTTGTAAACTCTTAATGACTGGAGACCCTGTGAACTGCTAACCCCACTCCTGGAACTGATTGGATTCTGGCTGCTTTAAGGGCTGACCTCCATGGATTTTCAGCCTTTTGCTTATTTCTGTTGTTGTTAGTTGTTGGTGGTGGCAGGAGTAAGCTTGAACCCAAAGCTTCTACATGCTAAGTACATGTACTACTGAGCGACTGCCTCAGCCCAGTTCTCAGCTTTTTAAAGGATCCAACTACCAGATTTCTGTTAGTAGATCCCCTTCCATCTGCACAACAGTGGTGCAAGATCCATTTCCACAGAGTAATAAACACCAGGGCTGGCACGGCCATCTGCGTGTGTTCTTCACCTGCACCAGACACCTGCCTTTTACAGGTGAGGAATGTGAATCCAGAGAGCTTACATAACACAGTCATAGGCAAAGCTAGGACCCAGACTTAGGAAGTCTGGCTCTAGAGCCACATGTCTAATGGCTTGGCTAGAACTTAGAAAGAAAACACTAGTCAAAATTCTGTTCATGTCACTGTATCCCCAGACAGGCGAACAGGTGTCTGTGAGTCTGTGTCTCTGAAAATCAGCCTCCAGAAAAAGTCCCCTGATACTTGGGGTCATCCTCTGCTTTGTACACCCATCAGGTCCAGGAGCTTGGGTACAGCCCAAGGCCCTACGGAGAGAGTTTTAAACAGTAAACATGTTTGGGCTGGTTGCTTAGCAACAACAAAGACAGTATGAATTTTTCATCACAAGATTAGCATAAATTATTTCAGGGAGATGAGCACACAGCCCCAGGAAGTGCTAAACTTTCAAAGTATTCACAGAGTGAATGTCTGTCTCAGACCCATCAGTCACTTCCCAATGACAGGTCCTGACCTATGGCATTCCTGCTCCCTCCCCCAGTTTCTCCTTTTGGTATAGCATATAGATAGTCAGTGTGGTGGTTAGTGCTAATCATCAACTTGACAGACTTTAGAATCACCTGGGAGATGGGCCTCTGGGAGGCCTGCGGGGATATTCTGTTTATGTTCACCAAGGTGGAAAGGCCTGCCCACTGTACGTGTCGCCGTTCCCTGGCTGAGGTCCGGGATACTCACAGGGAGAAAGAGAGTTGAAGGGCAGTGTGCATTCACCACCCTTTGCTTTCCTGCTATGAATGCAAGGTGGTCAGCTGCTCCAAGCTCCTCTGCCGTGACCTCCCTGCTATCCAGTGAGCCAGAGTACAGCCTTTCCTTCTTAAGTTGCTTCTACCAGGCGTTTTATCACAGCAACAGGAAGAGTAGCTAAGAGTCAGGTTCATGACTCATCCCCTCGTGGAGCCCATACAGAAAACTCTGCTGCACCCTGCTCAGACTTTTAGACAGGGTTATCAGCAACTGGGGGTGCAGGAGGACTCAGTGTGGGGAGCAGTGAAGAAGGCAGCAGGGCTTGACGGAGAAGGGAAAGAAGAGACAGCAGGTGAGGACCCAGAAGGACAAGGGAAGAGAGAGGCTGCACCCTGAGCCAGGGCCCAGGAACCATCAGAATCCACAGACTGCTCTTTCCTGAGCACCTGCTCTATACCACAGGGACATTGAGGCTGAGGCCACCTCTTGGCTACTGTGGGGACAGCGGCTTTGCACACTCCTCTGCCAAAGGGCACAGCAGTTCACCTCCCATGTGGCCATCCTGCCTCTGTGCTCAGAACCCACAGAGCGTATTCCCTGCTAGCCTTGGGGAAACCTGATTTGAGGAGGAG